>NC_053044.1:40275090-40900090 GCF_003473485.1 Medicago truncatula | reverse complement strand
ATTATTCAATAATATGTTCATTTTAACATTTCATTGACCGAGAGCGTGAGATAATGTATATTGATGGTTATGGTGAAGGAGAAGAGAGAACTAAAGTGAATAATGTTTGACGGATACACACTCTCTTTCTCTTCACGAGTGAAATAGTTTAGGATTTGAGTCTTTATTTTTATATAAAGAAGAATAAAGTGGTAATAAAATAATTCTCTATAATTCTGATGAATTTGGGTACGAGTTCATGATAAGTATATATATTCATGTAACTGTATCATATATTCGAGTTTTGAAATCGAAAAAAACTTAAATCTAATCAAAGTGAAAATAAACGCGTCAAATCGAAATTGATTTAAACGAATAACCATCGATAAGACTTTTGCTTTATTTTTAGTAGTATTAATAAAATTATAAAATCAAATAATATAAGAGTTTTGCTAAATGTGAGAAGCCTCCAAAATTTTATCCCTTTTTAACAATTTCATTTTTATTTTATATTTTTATTATTCTTGTATCACACACGCACATGACACACCTGATTTTCATACATCCATATCAAAGTTGGTTATTTTTTGTCCTCATTAGTTTTGTTCTAGATTATTCTATCATCCTCTCCTCTATAAATAGCTGAACTCATTTTTCCATTTCATTTCGTTATAACAAACTCACCCTCACCCAGATTTCATTTCATTCCTTGCTAGGTTGTTAAAATTTCAACCCTTTTCTTTTCTTTTCTTTTCTTTTCTTTTCTTTTCATTTCAACCCTTGGATGATATGAACAAGTAATGTGTTTGTTTTTTCATTTTGCTTTTTAGGATGGCCAGAAATGGGCATCGCTACCCCCGAGAAGTTGAATGCATGTTGGTTGAGGGAGTCACACGGGTGGGAAAGAATTGGAAGGTTATGAAGACGGACCCATCCCTCCAATTTTCAGAATGGCTGGACCATAAGAAAATGCATGTATGTATATTTGTGATCTGTTGTTTGTTTTTTGTTAGAATCTGTGATCTATTTTTGTTATTAGAATGAGGTAATTTTGTGATTATGATTTATTATTACTTACGATGGTTTTAAAGTGGTTTTTGAGTCATTCATTAATTGATTTTTAAATTGGTTTAACTCGGTGAAGAGGATTTTGGGTTTGCCATTGAAGCTGTTAGACTCATGGGATCAGAGAGCTTTTGCTTAAATTTACTGTTTTCTCCTGGCCTGTGATGTTATGTTAGTTTTTTTGGTGGTGATTTTGTGGGATTGTGATTGACTGCAGTCATAAAAATGACACACAGTCTTACAGTCAAACAAAATACAAGTCAGCATTTAATTAAATACTTACGATGGTTTTAAAGTTGTTTTGAATTTCAAGTCAGTATTTAATTAAATGATTATATGCTAATCACTGTATTTATTTTTTAATCAGAAAAAATGGACTACGATGAAGAAGCACAACCCGGCTCTGAATAACTTGAGGATCGGTGACCCTATTCCGACGATATATATACTCCCACGTCACCAACCACTGCCACCTCCGCCGCCACCTCCTCCTCCTGAAGGGAACCCACCACTGCCACCTCCTCTGGTGCCACCTCCTCCTCCTCCTGAAGGGAACCCACTGTAACACCCCGTTTTTCCAACATAAAAATTTCATTTAATAATCAAAGTTATTCACGTAAACGGAATGCTACACTTCTTTTCTTAAAATCATAAACTGAATAAATAACTATTTATCCTTTAAAATTTAATAACAAAATCTTTAATACTTCGCAGCGGAATTTATTCAATAACTAAAACCAGTCTTTGGCACTAAGGCCTCTTTACAATTATGTCATAAAAATCCATTCTAAAAACAGTCATAATTCTTCAAAAACAATACGTAAGGAATAGAAAGCAATAACAAAGTTCCCATCCCGTTACGTATCAGAGCACCTAGAGACACTTGAGCCACCACTCCTACTAATCATTAATACCTGCAAGTTACTCATACGAAGAGCAACATTTTCAAGCAGAAGGGGTGAGATTTCACAAAACAATAATATCAAGCATATAACTCAATAATTATATTTAACAACAAAAATAACTTCATCTATTAGTAATAATAATTCTTCATGTAATAATTCTTAATAGTTCAACCAACTTCTAATTATCATTTACTTCATATTCATCACATTATAAACATCATCATATAACACATAATAACCAAATCATAACCAACATAGATCATCACATCATAGTTCATATACAACATAACAACATCTTAGTCATAATCCATATACAACATAACCATCATCAAGTACACTTAACAACTCATAGATATCATCATGTAATCATCATCACTAATAACTTTAAAACAACACAATGTAATCAACATCTCACTACAATAATAATCATATACGACACAACATAAATCATCATCTTATAATGATATGAACAACACATAACATAATATTCACTTAATAATAATTAATCATATATAGTACAACATATTCATCACTTAATAATAACACTTATATACATCACAACATATAGCATCATAATAACATCATATAATCAACATCGTAAACAACATCATAACATTATAATCAATAACATAACAATATCATAATCAATATCTTAAACAACATAGCAACATCTTAGTCAACATCATATAATTCACATCGTATAATCTTCATAGGTACTTCTTTAACAACACATGGGTAGAAGACAACTCGACAACTCATAGATGATAATTCATCGACAACTTAACAACTCATGGATGATAATTCATCAACAACGACCTTGACTCGACAAATGCGACAATGCAACTTAGACACTTATATGCATGTGGTACCAATCGTCATCATAAGTATTAATATACTTTAATCGTGCGGAGGACAAAGCTCCTAATCGTGGTGAGGACAAAGCTCAATGAATGCTAATGCATGGACTCTATCGACAAGACACCTTAATCAACTTATCACTTATACATCCAATAATTTGGAGTTCATCATCAACTTATTCATACTAATAATCGTGCGGAGGACAAAGCTCCTAATATAATTCAATAATATTTCGAGTAATGCATTTAATCATTAAATCACATTACAAACAACTTAGCAGTTCATAACAGCAACATAAACAGCACAAGCAATTCACAACATAACAATATTAATATGAAGTATCAACAACTTAAACATCATACATCTTCCACATAAGTCATATAAATATTTCACATAACCAACAACAGCAACATAGGCGACACGTAAACATCTCAAGATATAACCATATCAAATAATAATCAACAACAACTCATGCAACTTAGTTTAACAACAATTGTAGCATAATCAATTCATATCAAGCTTAATAACAATTCATTTCAACATCTTGATCATTCAATAATATTTCAAGTAATGCATTTAATCATTAATTCACAGTATATAATATTCTCTCATTAATCATATCATCAAAGTAAATCATATTCATCACAACAACAAAATAGCATCAATCAATAATGATAATCATCATATATAACAATTACAAATGCACGTCATCAACATCTCAATCATCAAACATAATTCATGCAATATATATCTAATTATATAACATTATAAATATCATCAAATCATCTTAATCATTATCTAAGGTCTAAGGACAGTTTCTACATCTTTTTAACAAGTTTCCACCGTTTATTCATTAATTCTACAATTTTAACCTACTTTTCAATTCCTCAAAAACTCATCCTACATCAATTTAAACCTAACCATTGATTCACATACTTAAATAGAATTGCAAAGTTAGTCTCACCCTTACCTTTGGATTGATCGACGAAGGACTCTACCGCTTTCTCTTCTCTAAAAGGATATTAAACTGAAGAGGGATTATGGTCTCAAGAACACTTTTAATTCCGAATGGACAGAAAGGAGTAGAAAAATAAGAAAGACTCGTCAACACAAGTCAAAAGAGGGAGAAGAGAAGAAAAGCACATGAAGTATCAACTGTGAATTTCGGCGTGTAGAATGAACTGTGTGAGTTCTCTATTTATAGAGATAATTTACAACTAATAAGTGAGAAACTTTGGAAACAAGTAATGCACCTATTAGATCTAGTAATTAAATATATCAATTGAGTACCAAAATATATTATATTAAGTACAAAAATATATTATTCAGCACAAAAATATATTAGATTGCCTACCAAAATCTCAATATTCTATTCTAATATATATAAAATATTTATACAACAAATAACAATTATATCTCTATAACAAATATATTTCTATAACATATATATATATATATATATATATATATATATATATATATATATTTCTACACCAAATAAGAAATATATTTCTACACCAGATAACATATATTTCTACACAAATTAACATATATTTCTACAACAAATCATGTGTATTTCTACAACAAATAACATTTATTTCTATAACAAATCACATTTATTTCTGCAACAAATCATATGTATTTCTATAACAAATAACATATATATATATTTCTAAATCAAATAGCATATATTATACTAATAAATACCAACATATATCATAACAAAATATCACTCATCAAAATAAATCATATAAATCATACAAATCATATAAATGTATTCTAAACTCATTAAAAATAATCAAATAATTAGAGAGGGCGTTACACCCACTACTCCCACCTCCTCTGGTGCCACCTCCTTCTCCTCCTAAAGGGAACCCACCACTGCCTCAAGGAAACCCTGCTGATGTGATTTTTGAAGATTTGGATGAAGAAGATGCAGAAGAGATAACTTTAGAAGTTCTGAACAGGAGAATTAGGTATTATGGGAAGATCATCGTTGCAATCTAGACACTTCTGATGGCTAGGACGAGTTAGCACTTTATAATCATGTCAGGAAGCATCTAGGGGATGACTTTATCTGTAGCATCTAGGGGATGACTTTATTTGTAGTACCATTCTATCATTTCAGTATTGCTTTTTCATTACTGTTTAAACTCTTTGTAGTGACCCAAAGTATTAATGCTCAATTATATCAATTTGTAATGTTCAATTTTATTAATCACCCTGTTATTTATTATTCGTATCAGTATTATTACCACTTGGGATGTGTGTGATGGATTTAAGAAAACGAAACTGTTTGGGGTTTTGAAGTTACAATGGAAGTTGTAAATTGAAGTGCTCGAAGTCTCCACCTTCTGTGCCCCACCAATTTCTGATGGAGATTAGTCATCTCTAACGATGGTGGAATTTGTATAACGAATATATAGACAAATGACATATAAATTAACTCTTTAAAAATAACATACGACTTCGCAATGGTTATAGTTTTATAAAATATTATATAGTTTTGTAAAATATTATATATTAATTGGTAGTTTGTTTAAATTTATGGTTGTTATTAGATGTTAAGATACTTTTTATCTCATAACATATTACATCAATCAACAGAGATTGATATTATTTTGTTATAATAACATAGATTGATATTTTATAACATCGTCGCTTCATACAGTGCATTGAATTTTGATCCCCTAGAATATCATCGACAACAAAATTAAATAGATATTAGCATAGAAAAATAATTAAGTTAATGTGAAATCATGTTAGTAAAAGTTCACGAAGAAGAAATTTTGATGCATGCTCTATCATTCATAAAAATCACATTGATTAAATATATGTGATCTCTTTTAAATTCGGCATTTTTTCAAATTCTAATGATCTTAATCTTGACTCCATATTTTATATTTAGAGTGTGAATAATGTTAATAAAGTTTCCGCAAAAAAAATAAAATCAATAGTATATGAAAAAGTGTATGAACAAAAATTATGTGAGTAGTTGTTAAGCAAAATCCCTTAAATCTTAATTTTATAATCCTAAAAATACGCGAGTAGTTAAAATTTGAATTGACATATGATGCTAAAAGATAAAGAAATAGAAAATAATTTAATCAATTTAAAAACAGAAAGTAAAATATATCATATATGTAGTTTTGTTTTTTGTGGTGTCCGAGGTTCTCCTTGGACCTTAAATATATTATACATTGTTTTTATCAAGTGAGTTAAGTTCACGAGGACATAATATATGTAGTTTGTTGAGACAATTATGTTACATAAAAAATAATAAATAAAATATACTAAAAATTTGAAAAAAAATAAAAAATTATTGAAATAAACTATGATAAGGTAAAATAAAACAACATAAAAAAATGAAAATAAAACAAAAGGAACCTAAATTTATAGTTAAAATTGAACTTCAAATCCTCTAAAAAAAAAAAAGATTAGGACTCAAAAATATTTTAGAAAAATATTTTTTAGCACTATATTAAACATTAAATATTAATAAGCAAGGTTCTCACAGTTCATAGTTTGTTCCCGCATTGTTTTGTTTTTATCAACCTCTCTCAGCCCTCTGCATCAAATTTCAGAATTAACCTGTAAGTTATTTTCTTATTCTTTCATGTTACAACTAATCAAAGTCGATTAATTTTATGGATTATTTGACTTTACTGATTTATAAGTGATTATGATTCAAATTGTTTACGATTAATTTCAAGGATTATTTGACTTTGCTGGTTTATAATTGCTCATACAAACTATGATAGCGTGATTTTTTTTTAATTATTAATTGAATCATTATTTTGTTTAAAGCAATGTTTCTTTTACATAACATGTCATTTATACATGTTTTGATGTTACTGATTACTATTAGAATAAACAATAAAAAATAATTATTTTATCTTTATTTTATATGCAGTCAAACTAATATATGTTGAGTTCATAAATAATTTTGTTGTATGTCTTGACAATACTTTGTTTATAAATCAATATATCAATAATTTCCATTAATATTTTAAAAGTTAATCAATTTTTTTCAAACAAACATAATAAAATAATCACATGCGTCAGCGCAGTATCGTGTCTGTCTTTTTGCTAGTGTTTATAATTATTTGTGTGATATTTAAAATTTAATTGTACAATTTTGTTTAAAATAAAATTAATTGTCTAATGTTTTATACAATTTTTTTATAGGATCTAATTGGACTCACAACAAAACATGATTATATTTTCAATTATATTTAATGGGGTAGTTTATCAGATCGACCTACACCGAAGATTCCGATTTTCAAAATTTTATTTTATGCTTCGTCATTATTCCAATAAGGTTATATTCAACGGTGTGATTGATTATATTTGATACCGTTAGTCGGCTGAGTCCATTTTGATCGTCGGAGTGATGTCCTTTCATCTTTACTAGGTTTCTAATGAGATAGTTTGTCAGATCGACCTACACCGAAGATTTCTATTTCCGAAATTCCAGTTCCTGCTTTGTTCTTATTTCAATAAGGTCATATTCAACGGTGCGATTGATTATATTTGACACCGTTAGTCAGTTGGGTCTGTTTTGATCGTCGGAGTAATGTCCTTTAATGTTGACTATGTTTCAAATGAGATAGTTTGTAAGATCTACATACACTAAAGATTCTGATTTCCGAAATTTCAATTCCTTCTTCGTTATTATTCCAATAAGGTCATATTCAACGGTCCGATTGTTTATGTTTGATACCGGTAGTCGGTTGGGTCCGTGTCGATTGTCGGAGTAATGTCCTTCCATGTTGACTAGGTTTATAATGAGATAGTTTGTAAGATCGACTTACACCTAGATTTCGATTTTCAAAATTCGAGTTACTACCCTGTTCTTATTCCAATAAGGTCATATTCAACGGTCGAATCATTTATATTTGATACCGTTTGTCGGTTGGGTCTATTAGATCCTATAAAAAATAAATATAATTGTTAGGTTAAAAATAGTAAATTTATGCAATAGGTTTAGGTTAAAATTAGGGCTAAAATATGCTTCAGTGTTAACTTTAATATATAAGAAGATATATAAGAAGATGCATCGGGAAATTGAGAAGTGGGGAAATTCAATAAGGTTAAACAAAGGAATTTAGCATCAGGGTTAAAATAGTAAATTTATGCAATAGGTTTAGGTTAAAATTAGGGCTAAAATATGCTTCAGGGTTAACTTTAATATATAAGAAGATAAGAAGATGTATTCGAAAATTGAGAAGGGGGGAAATTCAATAAGGTTAAACAAAGGAATTTAGCAGCAGGGTTAAAATGGTAAATTTATGCAATAGGTTTAGGTTAAAATTAGGGCTAAAATATGCATCAGTGTTAACTTTAATATATAAGAAGATTTATGCAATAGGTTTAGGTTAAAATTAGGGCTAAAATATGTTTCAGTGTTAACTTTAATATATAAGAAGATATATAAGAAGATGTATCGAGAAATTGAGAAGGGGGGAAATTTAATAAGGTTAAACAAAGGAATTTAGCATCAGGGTTAAAATAGTAAATTTATGCAATAGGTTTAGGTTAAAATTAGGGCTAAAATATGCTCCAGTGTTAACTTTAATATATAAGAAGATAAGAAGATGTATTGGAAAATTGAGAAGGGGGGAAATTCAATAAGGTTAAACAAAGGAATTTAGCAGCAGGGTTAAAATGGTAAATTTATGCAATATGTTTAGGTTAAAATTAGGGCTAAAATATGCTTCAGTGTTAACTTTAATATATAAGAAGATTTAGCATCAGGGTTAAAATAGTAAATTTATGCAATAGGTTTAGGTTAAAATTAGGGCTAAAATATGCTCCAGTGTTAACTTTAATATATAAGAAGATAAGAAGATGTATTCGAAAATTGAGAAGGGGGGAAATTCAATAAGGTTAAACAAAGGAATTTAGCAGCAGGGTTAAAATGGTAAATTTATGCAATATGTTTAGGTTAAAATTAGGGCTAAAATATGCTTCAGTGTTAACTTTAATATATAAGAAGATTTATGCAATAGGTTTAGGTTAAAATTAGGGCTAAAATATGCTTCAGTGTTAACTTTAATATATAAGAAGATATATAAGAAGATGTATCGGGAAATTGAGAAGGGGGGAAATTTAATAAGGTTAAACAAATGAATTTAGCATCAGGGTTAAAATAGTAAATTTATGCAATAGGTTTAGGTTAAAATTAGGGCTAAAATATGCTCAAGTGTTAACTTTAATATATAAGAAGATAAGAAGATTATATATTAATTAATTATAGTTTACAATTGAATTCGACACAAATAGGTAAATTGATTCGAAATGGCTAGATGTTAAGAATGAATGAATGCTTCGGTTGGTGCATGCCGTGCTATTGCAGGTTCGATTCCTGCCCATCCTTTTTTTAATTTTTTTTATTACTTCATCTTCTTCCTCTAGACCGGTTGAAAACCCATGCGACCCGGAACCAAACAACCATAACTTTAAGCTATTTTACCAGTGAAAAATTAAATTTGAGCACGTGGTCATGAACTACAACAAACCAGAATTAAACAAATGTAAATAATTGCAATGTTTTTTTTAATTATGTAATTTCATTTTTTTTTTTATAAATCTTTTGGGTTTTTTTTATCATGAAGATGATGAACAATATAATGAAGATGATGAAGATGATTGAGTTTTTTTCTTCATAAACTAAATGAATATTCAACCGTAGAAAATTAAATCTGGTGATTAAAGGAAATTTGGGTGATCGTGGGGAAATCGATTTGGTTTTGATGAGCTGTAGTCGACTAAGGAGGGAAAGAACAGATAAAAAACACTGATCTAAAGAAATGCAGAAAGGAAAAAAACTCAGATTTGAAACAATCTCAAATGGAACATGGGTGGAGAAGAACGAGAATGAAGAAGGAGAATAGTTTGGATTTAGAGGTGATGGTGATGTTAATTTTGAAATTTTGGACAATATTATGTACCGTGCGAGACCCATGCAACTCGTGTATGGGAGACAGCGCCTGAAGTGCTTGTGTTTCGAAGAGAAACTTGATTTGTGTACTTCAAAACAGGGCCACCAAAAAGGCTTGTAGCTCAAGAAAACATGTGGTAGATTACTCTAGACTCCTTCGTTGCATTGCTTATGCTCACATATACAATATGAGAAAAGGAAAAACCTTAATGCAAAAACTGAAAAATGTATCTTTCTTAGTGCAGGTAATGTTTCAAATGCATATAAACTATTGGGTCATGTTAAGGAAGCCAAAAGAGGAAATTAAAAAAAAAAAAATGTTTAATTTGTTGCCAACAAGGATGCTCTTTTACGAAGAAAGCATGTAAGAGTGGAACAACCAGAACCTAAACAAGTTATTTATGAAAATTAGGAAGAAGTTCTATATATGGTCAAGTCATGGATGGAAGATTATAGATAACCGGATTAAGTGTGTTTACCTTGATCGTGGGTCGCATCTCCTAGGCTTGCATATTCCCACATTTTCTGACCAAAGTGTTTTCGCATTCTTTTCTCTCTTTGGTCGTGGCCTCTTTGAAAATAGGAATTTAGTGCTTATTTTGAGTCGAAATCCCATTTTCTACATTAAAATGACTTTCCCTAGAGTTTAATTCATCTGATTTGGCTATCCTTGATTCAACTCACCCTTAATTCATTAGTAGTTAAGCCAAACTCAAGTAATGGTAATTAGAATGTTTTGTTAAGTAAACAACATCAAAGTTTTTCTTTTGAAGAGGAACAACATCAAAGTTAAAAATGAGTTCATGTCATATTTTTAATCAAAAAATTGTAATGTTATTTATAGTAAAACTAGGTATTTACTGTGTATAATTGTCGAGACTAATATTACAAATAATTGTTATCCACTTAATAAATTGGCATCTTCTTAATTAAAAAAAAAAGGTTTTTTATATGCTCCGACTATCTTAACTAATCGAGTAATGCTAATTAGAATGTTATATTATTAAAAATATAACATTTAACTATTTATAATATATTGGAATCTTCTAACAAATAGTTGAGAGGTTTAACTATCTACTGCTCATGTCATTTATATATATGTCGTTTAACTATTAACAATACACACTCGCATCTTATAAGATATAAGAGAGATGTGCCGAGGAGAAAGCAAAAGGGAGAAGGAAATGAAACAATAAGAAAGTAAAAGAACAAATATGATGAATGATTAGATAAGAAACAACAAGAAAGTAAACTTGCAAGAAACATATTTATTGTTCATCAAACACATATTAGCGTCCAATATACAAAACAACCATATATGTTATATTTTTCGTCAAGCCTATTATTTCACTATTTCTTTAATAATATTATCGTTAATAAAACATTACAATTTATGATTTAATAATATTATCGTTAATAAAACATTACAATTTATGAATTAGATACCCAGAACCACATTAAATTAGATTAGATATTTCAAATTAATCCTATAAAATTGAATCGAACCGCACATCAAGTTTGTTATTTGGTCAAATTAGTAATAAAATTAGTATATTTCGGTCAAATTAGACGATTGTTTTCGTTATTAATACTAGCGAAAACAATCGTCTAATTATAAACGGTGTTTTTTTTTTTTTTATGAAATTTTGATTTAGATTAAAACTAAAAATATAAATGTTTGTTTTTTTTAATGACACCAACATCAATCTTTATTATAGAAAAAGTTGTTTATGAGTATAATTGGGATAATGAAAAAGTAAGTATAAATATATTCATTTAGTTTGTTATATTTTTTAAATGATAAAGGAGAAAAAAAAAACATACATACATATTCATATCGTGCTTGTTACATTTTTTTAATATTTAAATTTATTCTTATCTATTTGTTACATTGTTATTTGAAATGAAAATTGAGGACATTGTTAGAAAGAAAAAGTCCGCCCAAAAGAGTTGAAAGGGTTTGTTTTCTTTATATATAGTATAGATGTTTAGTCAAAATGCTTTATTTCTTTTATTTATTACATATTAAATAATTTTACTTTTTTCCTTCTAAAGAATAAGTGTCGCCTCGTAAATTGATCGGTATCTCTTCAGCTGATCTGTCATGCATTTCAAATTATTTGATTCAGTTTGTTCAGTTAGGCTATTACTTTATCTGTTTTCGATCTAATTTGCATATGGTTTGGTTTTCTTGCGTGTGGGTGATTTGGAAAGAATAAAACAACAAGGTTTTTAACATTCATAAGGAAGATCATGTGCATCAGTTATTAGACAACGTTAAGCTCATCTCTTTTTAATGGTTGAAAGCAAATAACCTTTATTTTGCTTTAGATTATCATAATTGGTGGCTCAATCCATTGTTATGCATGAGTTTCACATTGTAATGCTTCCTTCTTTATAGAATCTTTTGCTTTGTTTTTTCTTTTAGGCAAAAGAAAAAATATATAAAATAAAAAGAAATAGATACAAAGACTGAGGGGACATTAGACCCGACACAGGAATAACCCTAACGGGAATACATCGTGATAAAACAAGGTGGATTTTTCTGATTCGGGAGGTCCTAGAGATTGGAGATTAAGAATTCCTCATGGACTGTGCGAGCACGTGAGTGGGGTGCCCGCTATCCTTTGGTATTCTCTTGCTCTCCAACCGGACTATTTTGCCCATAGAAAGTGTCGTGTCCGTCATGAGAATGCTCGGTTGGAGGAAAGATTCCCTCGTCTGGAAGTTTGGTCGATTGTCACTCTGCCATTAATGCCCACGTCTTCGAGGGGAAGGTTGAGGGGACATGACCTTTGGTTTCTGATTGACACGTGTAAAGGCTATTGCAATACTTGAGTACCTATAGCCTGCAAGGTGTTCTTGGTTTGTGTTTCCAAGGTGTCATCATCACCGTTGATTTAATCCTGACGTTTGAGGAACCACTTCGAAGGATCAGAACCGTTTGATGAATAATTTGATTTGATCCGGGCCGTTGAAGTGTCGTTTGAAGGGAGAGTTACATATGAAGGGTTGTATCGGATAATACCACGTGACCTTTGGGAGGTTTTATGAAACGAGTATAAATAGTTCAAACGTTGTTTGGAATATCACTGCGTTTCGTTTTCTCAGAGACTTAGAGATTTTCTTCCAAAGTTCATCTTGACGACGAAGCATTTTCCGGGCCTTCGACTCTCTTTTCCGATCAAAACCATTCACTACAACAAGTAAGATTCTAATGATCCTCTTCTTCACGCTTTATTTCCGTTAGTTTTCTGTTTTAGAAACTGTAGAAATGCATGCTTTTTAGGGTAGTAGTTACTATGACTCGGTGGTTTCAGCCGTTTGTTACGGTGGTTTCCACCGTGCGTCATGAGTTTTAGGATATGCTGTCTGTTTTCTGTATATGTTTAGAAGAACATTGGCGACATGCTTTAGTTTTTTCCATAAGCTTTTAGTTCTGCTCGCCTCTGAAAGGTTTTCCAGATGTTCTATTTTTCATCTTTTTAGCGGTGGCGTTTGACCCCTTCCTCGCCGTGGCTGACTTGATGGGTGAAGGAGGGGTGGATCTGACTGTTAGATTCACTTTTTCCTTTACTTTTTCAGGTCTTCTATGGCAAACGAGGAAGTTGTTGCGCCATAATCCTTTAAATTTGGGGAGGAGCCTCAGAAAACGGAGTCTGTTTTCGCAGGCGACGGTGTGGGAGAAATCCCCTTTGGGTCCATCAAAGGGGTGGACGATTGGGAGCTGCTGCTTCCGAGCACCTCTGATCGGGTGTGTTCGGAGTATGGGAACCATGTATTTCCCATGTATGAAGTGGTTTTTAAAGACATAGGTTTTCGGCTCCGTTTCTCCGAGTTTCAACGAGAGGTGCTCCGCTGGACCAAGCTGTCCCCTTCGCAGATCCACCCAAACTCCTACGCCTTCATGAGGGCTTTTGAGTTTCTGTGTGCCTACCTTTGTATCCCTGTAGCCAAAAACGTCTTCTTCTCCTTCTTCACCGTACAAAGAGGTACGAATTGGGTTTCCTTCCGCCAAACCCAGAAGATGTTCGAGGTATTTGCTGGGAAGGTGTGAAGCTTCAAAGAACGTTTCTTCCTGGTTCGTCTGAGGAGTGCAGCTGCCTTGGACTCTCTGTTGGAGGGAGTGGGGGATGTTGTTCAGGAACGTCGTCCCTTCTTTTCTTTATACTGGTCTCAAGACCACTTTCGCTACGAGCCAAAGGACTTTGGCCGGTCCATTACCAACCTCTTGGAGGAGGAGATAGATGTATGCTGTAACGCCATCTTTGTTTATTTGATTATTTTTATAGAGTTTAGAGTCTATTATATGATTTATGTGATTTAAATAATTATGTGATGTGTAGTGCCCTTATTTTATTATTTAATAGAATAAGATTTGAAAATAAAATAAATATTGAGATGATGGGTTGTTTTGAGAATTTAGAGAGTTTAGTGGAAAAAGAGGAAATAAGATAAAATAGATGGGAAGAGATAAATAGGAGAAGGGTTAGAAAGTTTTCATGTGAAAATTGTTTTGGAAAAGGGAGAACTAGAGGAGAGAAGAACCAAGAGGAGAGACTGCCCAATCGATTAACTAAGGTAAGGGTGGGACTAATATTCAATAATCCTAAGTCATTGATTCTGAATATTGTATTCAACATGTTGTAGGTTTAGTTTTTGAGAATTTGAGAATTAGGGTTAAGAGTGATAATTGACGATTAGATGATGGAAAACTGTTAGATTGATGTAGAAAGTGTGTACAGACCTTAGACAATCCATAGGGTGATTTTTAGAATCAGTTTTAAGGTTAGAACCATGTGATTATGTGCATTTTCGTGAAAATCTGCATTCTGCCCGAGCTGAAATTCATCGCTCGCCCTCGCGAGCAGCAAACCTCGCCTCGCAGGTGATGAACTTCATCGCTCGCTTCGCGAGCAACTTTTCCCGCCTCGCGAGTTACACTTTGTAGCTCGCCATAGCGAGTTGACCAGTGAGGAAAACATGATTTTGAGAATTAACTCCTTCAGTCAAGTTTTAGATGGTTTTGAGTGCCTTAATATGTATAAGAATGATTAGGCAAGTTTTTAGATTGAAATTGAACATAGGGAAGCTAAAAATGGGATTTTTGGGTGAAAAATGTCAAGTTCCCGAGAGTACCCAGTTTCTAGCTCGCCAAGGCGAGCAACCTTTTTCATGAACTCGCCATCGCGAGTAGAGTGGCTCGCCTCGCGAGCTGCACAGTGACAGACTACCTTGTTAGGGTTCTTGCGATTCTTGTCGCACGAGATGTTATGAGTTGATCCTTGGGGTAGGAATGAAGGTTGGTTATAATACTGTTGTTGTTCAGAGAGTCTGAAAATAAGATGATTGATGTTGTTAGTAATGTGATATAGTTGTATATGCATTATGTGGATTATATATGATGTTTAAGTTGTTGATGATTATCATTTGATACTGTTATATCTTGAGATGTTTATGTGCTGCCTGTGCTGCTGTTGTATATCTATTAAGTTGAAAATGTCGGTCTAAGTTGTGAAGTGTTAAGATGTTGTTCCAAAATATTGGAGTCATATAAGATGTCGATGTTGTCTAAGCTGTAAGTTGTTGAGTCCATGCATACTCATTTAAGTTGAGGGCTTGATGCCCTGTGAGCTTTTGCTCTTTAAGTTTAGGGTTTGATGCCCTGTGAGTGTATTTATGCTCTTATGTTGAGGGCTTGATGCCCTGGCTGGTACCACATGCATGATTAAGAAGATGATGTTGCATAGTCAAGTTGAAGTTGCATTGTCGAGTCAAGTTGTTAAGTTGATAAGTTGTTATCCATGAGTTGTTAAATTGATAAGTTGTTAATGAAGTGCTTTAAGAAGAATTATTATTATGATGTATTGATGATGTTTATGTTGTTGAATATAATTGATGAATTATATGCTTATTATTATTGTTTATGAAATCTCACCCCTTCTGCTTGGAAATGTTGCTTCTATACGTGGGTAACTTCCAGGTAACCAAGAATAGTCGCGGTCGTGAGTGGATTCTCTCACGTGTGTCTTAGGTGCTCTGATCCGTAACGGGATGTGAACTTTGTTGTTATTTTCTGTTCCTTACGTATTACTTTATGAAGTTTCATGAACTTGTTTTGGATTGGATTTTATGAGATTTTTATAACGAGGCCTTCGTGCCAAAGATTGTTAAACGATGAATAATTTCCGCTGCGAAGTATTATGGTCTGCCAGCAATTAGGGGGGAACCAATGGTGTTTGCTTTTATACTAGCAGTATTTTTGATCTAGCATGTACTTAATTCTGTAATTGTATCTCTTCATTCCATGTTTAGCACCATCATACTTTCTTGCATATCACTTTTTGCATGTAAACTATAGCTCAAAATTAAAGCATGTTTTGAAACTTGGATAACCTTCATGAAGCACTCAGATTTTTATTTTGTTTTGGTTTATTGGTGTATTTTTGTCGTAGGATTTCCTTCTGCGACGGGGAGTATAATATACGCTATCCTTCAGGTTCTTATTTTTAAATTAACCAATAATTCTTGGAAGATCTGATTTGTGTTTCCCCCCGAATCCAACTCAATCATGATTTTATTTTTACAGATTGTGATCACAGGTGTTGGAGCAGCCCTCATAAATAGAGCAGGCCGGAAGCCCCTACTTTTGGTAAATTCAAAGCACAAACAACTTATCTTCAAATTTTCATTTTTTTTTATCTCCGTTTCATGTATGATACTCTTATTCTTTTTATGAAAACATGTATGATACTCTTATTGTTATTTCTTGGTTTCAATTAGGTATCTGGATCAAGATTGGTTGCAGGATGTATATTTACTGCAGTTGCATTCTATCTCAAGTTACATCCCAACTAAGAACATTACAACTTCAAGTTATTATTCCTAATATATATGTAAAATTGATATCCTTGTGTGAGTAACAGGTTCATGATGTGGCTGTGGGAGCAGTCCCAGCACTTGCCGTAACCGGCATATTGGTAAATTAAATAGTTTCTTTTCCGAAAACAAGAGTTGCACTTCGAATTCGCCAGTTGCAAAATGTGTCCTCTTAGTAAAAAGACGGCATAAAGTTTGCTAAAAAATTACCTTATGTTGCAGATATTTCCTGTCAATATTAAAGGGCAGGCATGAAGCATAGCAACATTAGTGAACTGGTTTGGTGCATGGTTATGTTCCTATACTTGAAATTTAAATAGAAAGATTGAGAAAACTGTTAGAAATTTAAGATTCAGGCTGAATTACTTACTGATTTATTATGTGCAGGTTTTCAGGAACTTTCGAGTATTTAGACCATTCAAATCTGTTATAAAATTTGCTTATAATTATTGAAATGTGAATTCTTTCAATCAATTAGATTAATTTAGCTTAAAGGAATTGACTTTAGGTTGTTGTATTCCTTGATTCATCAATGTGTGAATGCTGTCAAAGTGTCATTGTGAAAGATTCCACAAATTACTAATGGTTTAAAGACAGTTAGTATTATGATTCTCTAAGGCATTTACCATCATGTGCTCTACAAAGTTAACTATTGTACCCAACAACAAACCCTTAAATGGTCTTACTGGAAGTTTGAAGCATTACCTTCTGGAAATAATTTGACTAATCGCTAAGAATTCAAGTGATGGGCTAGAATTGGTCCGAGTATTCCGATAATGGTTGTTGATTTGTTATTATTTACTACTTGTCTCTGTGGCTACTGTAAAGAGAAGTGATAAAGCCAGTTGATTTTTTACCTTCACTTTCCTGATTTTTCATATCATGTTTGTGATGTAATAGGAAACCCCGCTTTAGATTGGAACACAAGAAAGAGGATAGCAATTGGAGCTGCTCGGGGCCTTCTGTATCTTCATGAGTAATGTGATCCAAAAAACATACACAGAGATGTAAAAGCTGCTAATGTGCTTCTGGATAATGATTATGAGGCTATAGTTGGTGATTTTGGCCTTGCAAAGCTCCTTGATCATGCTGATTCCCATGTCACCACTGCTGTACGTGGCACTGTTGGACACATTGCACCAAAGTACCTCTCGACTGGCCAATCATCTGAGAAAACTGATGTGTTTGGATTCGGCATTCTCTTATTAGAGCTTATAACTGGAATGACAACCCTTGAGTTTGGAAAAACCTTGAATCAAAAGGGTGCTATGCTAGAGTGGGTAAGTCCATACTCTACAATCCAAACATTCTTGTGCATTTAATTCATTGATATTAAACACAATTCTTTGCTAATTAATCTAATATCTTAATTCTAGCTATATAAATATATGATGTTTAACTCTTCATTAGTAGTTTCTCGTGCTTGGCTTTTCCATTATCTTTTCAATATGTATTGATCTACACTTGACACAGGGTTACGAATTCTTCTACCAAAATGTCTTAATATTATTGCATATTTGATGTTTGTGTGTATTGAATATTACACTACACTATACTTCACTATAATACTATTATTGAAAAGTTGGAAAGGAAAATTATAGCTTAATGTGGTAGGTATGTTTTCTGATGTCATTAAGTTTATTAAGATATGAATGTTCACACATCCTTATGGTAATTGCTAAGAAATATGCCAAAGTATAGCTTATTCTGCATCTGCAATTTTTTAGTTTTCTCTCAAATCTGAGGTGTACTACTGTGTGGAGAGGATGTTTAAGTTCCATTGACAAGGTTGCTTAGCTAAACTTTCATGTGTTTAATCGATCGTTTCTGGTTTGACACATTTCTGTTATATTTTTTAATTTAATGTGTCTATTTTATCAGATATAAAGTGGTTGTGCAAGTAGTTTGCGATGGTGACAAGTCTGAATTTGTGTTTGGGGATAAGAAATGTCTTCAAATTATTGGTATCACAACCCAAGCTCTTAGGAAGATCATGCAAGAGGTATCTTTAGTTCAAGTGTTTAGTTTTCATTTTATTTTAAATATTGTTTATGGGAGTTATAGCCTTTGTGCTCTTCTTTTTTGGTGAAGATGATCCAAAGATATATCCAGGACATCTAGACAAAATGCTTGGCCTTGAGCTTGCACTGCGTGTTAAATATCAGCCTTACTATCATCAATCCTCTGTTCTAGGTTTTTCACTTGACCCTGCTGTCATCCGAAGAATTAGGTCTCACCTTCACCCTCGCGAAGTCCAACCACAGGAGCAACAAGCCAATGGGGTTAGTTATGCTTACTTGTCCTGCTATTCTATTTACAATTGATCTTGCCATTTGATTTTGTGTAGTATATGATTATAACTAACTACTTTTTTACACAAATGACTAACTACATTATTCCTTTAATATCTTGCTATGCAAAATACATATACATATTATGATTTGGTAGATCAAATTTGATGATTTCTGGTTCTGCTATTTATAGTTCTACTATACATAATAGAAATTAAAATGAACAACAATTTATTGGTTAATATTGCTGGAAATAAACTTGATCTTTAGAAATAAACTCCTTTATACATTCTACTTCCTTCTAATGATTATATTCTAAAATATCTATATATCTGTGAACAATTTCAGACGAAGATTCGTGTCTGCCATGAATTCTTCGAACGTTACTTCGACAAGCTAAAGAAACATCCTTATGCATGGCTCATAGACCAAAATGAAAAAAGTGTAAGAGTAAGGTTTGGACAATAAAAAAAACAAAATTTTATCACGTCTGGTAGAGATGTTGCAGCAGCATTCCAATGGAACAAACGAAACAGAGTTAAGCTCGAATATACCGGTAAATTCAATAGGTTCAAGATAGATGTGGTCAATGACAACAATGCTCCTTCTGAAGACATAACTGTTAAGCAAGAGGTCATTGAAATTGACTCAGATTCAGAAGACAATGAAGACTATTACGACCCAGATCTGTATCACTTTGCAAAAAAAAAGTAACTAAGCCTTGGAAAAATAAACAAAAATCTCAAGTGATGGTAAGTAACAACTACACTACCGCTTTAATATTTTAATCTTTCTAATCGTAGTCATTAACTAAATCATGTTACTATTCCCTTTCTAGCACTTCCCCAATATGATCTCCATCAACGTACTTCCGGACACACAGTACACCATTACATTAGTGAATTGGAATACCCAAAAACAATACGAGTGCAAACTTACCACTTCAAACAGGGGTCCAAATGAAAAATATCTAGGAGAGGATTGGAACAAATTTCTGAAGATAACAAATTGCGTCAAAGGGATAGGTTGTTCTTCGAACTGCAAGACCCTCCGGAGTCATTATTTGTTGAGATTGTCCGAAACAATATTGCAAACTAGATAGGCAAGCACATCATACCAAATGCTTCTGTTCTGCTCTAGATATCTATTACGCCTTAAACAATGGCATTATATTTTCAGTTTTGCTAGCATTTACATATCAAATGACAGATTATTAAATATGTTGATGTACTATATGCACTGAATGCAACTAATTATAATTATGATTTTGTCTATCTCATATTAATTAAATCGAATAACTAAATTGCTATTTCTCAATAAATAATGGCTATGAATAAAAAATTTCGAATAATAATCTAAGTTTGGTGTATTGTGGAATGCATTCTAAGCGTTCGATGAAAGGATAACTAGAATTTAAACGAGGCTTTGTTGATGGCAACTTCCATTCTTATTTTAGAGAAATGATATTTGTACAATAAATAGGCCCGTATCATTCACCTTGCAAACAAACAATAGAACAGCAACTGTTGAAATCAGAAAATTCATTCTGAACAAAGGAGCAAAAAACGACCGTCCAACACAAAGGTGATATATGTCTGATATGAATTTAACATTCATGGCAGAAGACTTGCGAAAAACAAAAATTATGAAAGAAAAAGAGGTACCGTCGGGTATAGTTTACAAGGTTGCTTTACAAATTCAAGGTGTGGGAAATCAATACGTAAGAGGGCGTTTGTTTTGATGCTTTAAAAAAACATTCGCAGAGTCTAATGCTGAAAATAAATAACCCTTTGTTTGGTAGAAGGGAATCTAGAAGAAAAAAACGGGAATATTTTTTTTATTTTAGTAATACACTTTTGAGTACAAAAAAAATGTCTTACCTATGTTTTTTTTTTTTTTTTTTTTTTTTTATAAATATTTTTATAGAAAGCATAGTATCACTCTAAATATTTTATAAATAACATGTGTATATATTAATAAAATATAGTTAATGTCCATTTTTATACATCGAACAGTCGTATCAGAAAAATATAAAAAGTTAATAAATAAATTAGAAAAATATAAGAAGTTAATAAATAAATTAAAAAGGTTATGGACAAAGCAATGTCTAACGTTTTTGGGAGAGTTATACCAAAATTTATACACTAAAAATAACGGAAAATTGAATGGTATCGTTGATAGTGGTGTTGAGATAAATTCCAAAGTCCTTCTTAAATTGATGTTTTAATGACAACAATTTTTTTTAATTGAAGAGATCAATATGATTCTGATCCATGTTAAATTCTAACAAATTTCTTAGTGTTCTTTATAACAATATATTACAAATGCACAAATATGCAGGAAACATAAACCTTAACATCATCAAATGTTTAGAAGGACTTCAGATTGATCAAAAGAACTTTAGAATGAGGTCAGAGACGTCCTAATGGATGCTGCAAAAATTGAAGACAAGATTGACCAATGAATGCGAGATCAAAATTTGATCCATGTCAATCTTACAAACAAAAATTTGATCAAAATGCGAGTCACAAGGGTGGGAAAGAACTGGAAGGTTATGAAGACGGACCCATCCCTCCAATTTCCAGAATGGCTGGACCATAAAAAAATGCAGGTATATTTGTGATCTGTTTGTTTTTTGTTAGAATCTGTGATCTATTTTTGTTAGTTAGAATGAGGTAATTTTGTGATTATGATTTATCATTACTTAATACTTACGATGGTTTTAAAGTGGTTTTTGAGTCATTCATTAATTGATTTTTAAATTGGTTTAACTCGGTGAAGAGGGGTTTGGGTTTGCCATTGAAGCTGTTAGACTCATGGGATCAGAGAGCTTTTGCTTAAATTTACTGTTTTCTCCTGGCCTGTGATGTTATGTTTTACTTGTTTCCCACTGTGATGGATTTTAAAACTTTAAATGATTACTTGATTTTTAAATTGGTTTAACTCCGTGATTATTAGCTATTGTGAAGATGCATGTTGTGATTATGTTTTTTTTTTTTTTTTTTGTGGTGTAAATGAGTTTTTTTGGTGGTGATTTTGTGGGATTGTGATTGACTGCAGTCATAAAAATGACACAGTCTTACAGTCAAACAAAATACAGTCATTTTCCATATTAGCCCACAACACAACACATGGTGGTAAAAACAAAACGCCTCTGTGTGATGCCATTACTCATTATCTTCCACAACACAGATACTTAATTTCATATTATTAGCTACCAATCAAACTCTAAATGAAATTTTTATGAATGAAATCATCCTTTCACTGAAATTGATAAATCAGAATGAATTGGAATTGTTGGACGAAAAAAAACAATTATCTCTAAAACTCAAAATGATGTACGAATGTCATGTTAATTCAGACCAACCCAAAATAATCTAACCTGACCTTAATGAGGTTCACAATAGATGATAATGATTCGCTGTTTAACAATCTTCAATAGTTAGAGTTTTTCACTGCATGTAGTAGATAGATAGAATATTCTAGGTTTTTCTACATTCTAAATTTTGTATAACAGGCTGAAAAACTAAATGTTTTACAAATGAGCTATCATTCTAACACATATCAATTTCTTTAGAGAAAGAGGGGTAATGTAGATTCCAAAAATCCATTTTACCTGGGAATGTAGGGTAAGACACATTGGCGAACATTGCGTTCACTTCTTTCAATATTATGGCAAGCCTCATCAACAAACTAAAAGATTTCCAATTAGATGAATTGTGTTAGCATTTTAATATTCTAAATGTAATTGGAAATTCTTTATAAAGCTAGTCACATACACGGATGAATAGGATAGATATCTGAGACTCGAGTTCACCAAGCAAAAGGAGGACAAATCTTGCTGCATCAGCTTTTTGACCAGAAAGATAGTGTTCTGTTATTCCATGCATTGATATGCAGCATGAAGGATCAATCTTAAATGCCCAATCTTACATGGGCATTTTGACCGATGCTTACAAATTCACGAACTGATTTGCATATTCACTCGAAAACGAGAAGTATATGAGCGAGTAAAATCTAGTGCGAAGTGTGGACATGTTGCATCTTAGAATCTAGCGAGACTTCTTAATTCTACGGTTCTCAGCCGTGACTAGGGCATTTTCTCACCCTAACCGAAATACCAAAAAAAAAAAAAAAGAGAGAATTCAGAATTCAGAATTTACATCTTTCAATCCATGTAGCTATGCATCATATTGATATATATTATAATAAACAACTGCTAGAAAATGATAGATGTTTAGATGACTAAAATAAAAAAACAATCGGTAAGAAAAAGAAAGGAAAAGTAAAAGTCGAGAGGAGCAAGAATGGATTTTAGTTGCATGAAAACCAATACATAATTGAAAACGTATACGACATAGAGGGCAAAATAAGGCAGAGTTATTGTCTTACAAACACCATCGACTCACGATATATAATTATATAGATCCTAGCCTACCCTTATCATTCAAAGATAAGTTTACATCCCCTTAGACACAAAGACAATTTCTGTAACATCTGGTACTTTGCATTTATATCTGTGGAACAGACACAGTGAATTGTCATCTTGGTTAATACTTTTGAACTGCGCATAACATAATCTGCAAATTGAAGCTCGCACTTTTTGCCTCTGTAATTTTTAAACAGGCAAGTTTTGAGCTTAGATGAAAGGCATTCCGGAACAATTTTTGGGTCCTCCCAAATGTCGTCATCATCATCGTCTATCCTATTTTCAATCTCCTGTAAACAATAAGTAAATTTCCACCCAAAACAAGAAACAAGAGTTAAGATATGCAGAGGAAGAGTTAAACAAAATAAATATGAGGAAATGGATGAAATTATATGCGAAACCTCGTAAATGATAAGATGTTGAAGCTTTGGACTGTTTTGAAGCATTTCTAGCATCCACGTCCACTTCTTAGGCCAACTTTTACCAGCTAAGTTAGAGAATAGCTCCATTTGAGTTAGATTGTAAAAAATGGGGACCTGGACATAGTGGGTCCATGTCTGCATGAATTACAAAGACAAGTAAACATTAGAAATCTATGATCATATTGTGATTTGTTTTGTAAAATGAAACAAACTAGTACTGACCATCTTTATACTGAGACTGACTGCACTGGAAAGCAAGAAGAGAGGAATAGGTTCGCTATCATAAAGCTTGGCTGTCACCAAATTGGGCAAGCATTTGATCTTGTCTGCTTTTATTGGAACAGCATTATTATAAGTAAGGTTAAATGGATGATTTACTAACGTTTCCTCTATAATAAATAGATCATTATTTACCCGCAATTCCTCTAGAATGGGAAAGGAAAAGAGAAAGTCAATGATAAGCGTACGAGTCATGAAATGAACACAATCTAAGTGGAGAGTTTTGAGCCGTGAAATAGTATTATTAGTTATCTGAGGAATTTTGTCAACGATTGTAAGGTTGTTTAATTTGAGAACAGTAAGCGTCCTACAGGTGAATATTTTGGAAGCTAATTTCATGTCTAAAGGATAAAAATACATACTTAGTTCAAGGGTTTCAGTTTGTCTTTGTATTGCTGCAATAATAAGTCGAGCGACATTGTTGGGTTCGTTGTATGATACCACACAACATTTGAGGCGGAATGATCTGATTGGCAGGGTGTTGTCACGTGATAGCATGACTGAGCGTACACGACGACAAATAGGGGCTAAGGTGTGCTCGGTGAAATCGAGGGTGAAGACTGAGAGCCACAATGGGTTCCACCTCTTTGAGAGGATGCTTGTGGCGACAGTGTCTTTGGTTGGGAGAAAGGAGAGAATATGACAGATAATTGAGTCTGGAAGGGAGCTAACCCTGTCGCACTTTTCTGTTGGAATCCATGATCGTTGCTTCTTCGACTTGGACATCGCAGTTGATTGTAAAACCAGGATCTGATGATATGATTGCCTTTGAACTCTCTGGGAGACAGACAGAGTTTGGACCTTTGTTGAATTTTGGATCGGTGGTTGGTTGAACAAGACTAATCCCTTTCTCTGCAAACCCTAATCCCCTTTTGATTTTGAATAAACCCAGATGAAAGGATTCAATGGTAGGTTTATGATTTAATACTGTATAGACAAACCAAAGATTCGCCAAAAATAAAATAATAGTAAAACAAATTACCCAAATTATCTAGTCTCTCCTAGTCTACTCTAGTCTAGAGATGATCCTCATTTAATGGGCTACATCGTCATTTTCCAATATATAATCCTTAAAAATTGATAACAAACTAAATACGTTTTTGGTTCTTATAAAATTAAAAACTTTTAAGTTTAACCATTACTTATTTTTAATAGTTATTTTCAATTTAACTTAAAACAATATGTCTTTGCAGGTATCTTTTCAATTTAACTTAAAACAATATGAATGCACACCACACCACCACTAATCAAGATTATTCCACTTCCATGCATGCAAACTTTATATGTCGGGTTTGGGATTGTGGTGGGGATTTAAGGATAGGGGTATAAGCTTTTTGTTTTGGTAAGGGAATTGATTTACTTTGGGAAGATTAGTTTTAGCTTAATCACGAAGGATCAAACGAAAACACAAACAACAAAATTGGATTATAAAGTTGCTGGAAACTATTTGAACCGCAAATTTCAGGTCAAGAAAGTTAGTGAAAGTTGCTCCCTGCTAACATTAGGCCTTAGAGTTAGAGATATATCGGGAAATTTCTTGTAAGGAAGAAATTAATTAGATAATAGGAATATATATATATTTGTCACTCCTTACATGAGAAAGAAACGAGAGCAAAAAAATAAATTGGAATAATACTAAACTTACATATCTAATGGTCCACTTTTTATTTTTTTTACAATAATCTATTGGACGGAGGTTTTCGTCTTGACACATAGACTTTGTCTTAAACTCTAAAAAAATTATCGATTACTTTCGGACAACCAGCAACGACATCGCTGAATTGATGGTATTATAAATGTATGTAAACACATTGTTTCATGTTATTTTCAGATCTCTTATATCAAGTTTAACTTGAGACAAATTAATGAGATCGCTTGTATTTTAATGAAAGTAGCCCCAAAACTAATCTAATATTTTATACTATGATTAATAAGAAATACATTAAGCTTAAAGTGTTTTCTTTTCTCTCTTTGTCCCTGCCTTAGGCAGTTACAACACGTTGTTTTCAATCATTTGTAAGGTTTTTTTATTTTTTGTTTTGCTATAATCATTTTGTAAGCTTAATTAACATACAATTAATAAAATATAAAATTCAGAATTTTTTGTGGTTAATTACCAGACACAATCTACATGCACAATGAGCTAACACTGTTCGAAAGTGAGTATAAAACAATCTTAAAACTTTCCATGGTTGCATTATATCATATTCATATACAAGTAATTAAGTTATATCTATCATTTTAAAAATATTATTTTTTTGACAAAATTAATCACTAAAAATAAATAATCTAGTATGTATAAAAATTGAATTTATTTATCATGCCAAAAAAAATACGTACCATATAGAAGTAACTGATTTAACTTATCATCAAATAATTATTGTTTGGCTTAATTGGCCTTTTGGTCCCCTAAGTAATTTGTTGTTTTCATTTTGGTTCCATAACTCATAAAATCAACATTTTGGTCCCTCTTGTTTTGCTCCGTTAGTCAAAAAGATTCTTAACTGTTAACTTTAACTTTAAATGTCTAAAGTGGAACACAAACAATGTTGATCCACTATAGACCTTATTAAGTCTTTTAATTTTAACCATTCGATCTTTTTAATCAAAAAATGATTGGATGATCATAAAGACCATTATATCTTATGGTATACCATCAATACTTAATTTTTTTATGCCAATTTCTTCATAAAAAATCCAAAAAAACAAAAAATAAAAACATAAATTTTATTACTGTTATTTTCCTTTTGTGTCCATTTTTCTGATTTTCAAAAAAACAAAAACAAAATAGAGAAAACTCTTCTTCTCTCTCACACTCACGTATACAACAACAACACTCTTCTTTTCTCTGCACACACCACCACCACCACCCACTTCCAGCCACCATTACTTCTCCGTCCGAACTCCTTTGGCAACCCCACCACCACCATTAAATTTCTCTCTTCTTCCTCTTCAATAACCATTAACTTATTTTTAGATTGGTGAGAATTTGAAATACCCCAATCACCACTTTCTCTCTAAATTTCGGCCACTATGAAACTCTTTTTGAGAAACGAAAATGACAATCTTGTTCCCCATGATAACCTCTACAAAAGCCCTATATTTATTTCATAATTATAGTAACTTCACCGGCGGACCACCGTTCCGGAAAAGTTGTCAGCCGCGTCGGAAAACTGGGCAGTTTTCGTTTAAGTCAAAATCCTCTTTATCCCGTTTATTTATCACAGACGTGCCAACGAATTGCAACAACAATCATCATGTATTTATCCTCTTTGCAATTACAAGATAAAACTAAAGCAAAATGAAAAATCAAATCCTCTGCAAAGAGTTCACGAGAGTGAGTTGCAGGGCTTTGGATTCATGACCTCGTTTTTCTTTTTATCAATAAATAAGGGTTGGTTAAATAGAAATGTTGTTTGCTTCAGATCTGGAATCATATGAGTTGTTGTAGTGAAAAATCAATGGTTTTTTTCTTGGGTTTTTAGGTGGAAAGCGAAAATGAGAAGATGGAGTGAATAAATTAGTGTTGGTGATGAGAAGATGGATTTTTTTGGTACAGTGAATGAATGAGAAGATGAGTTTTTTCTTGGTTTTTTATGAATGTTGATGAATTTGTTGGTGATGATGATGAAGAGGAATAAAAAAGATGAAGAAAAAGTAAAAAATATTAGGTATTGACGGTGCACCATTAGATAAAATAAACATGTGTAATTCAATGGTCCTCTTTTAAAAAAAAACAATTTAACGGTTAAAATTAAAAGAATTAATAAGATCTATGGTGGACCAACATCGTTTGTGTTCTACTAGAGACATTTAAAGTTAAAGTTAACAGCTAAGGACCTTTTTGACTAACGGAGCAAAACAAGAGGAACCAAAATGTTGATTTTACGAGTTATGAGACCAAAATGAAAATAACAAATTACTTAAGGGACCAAAAGTCTAATTAAATGTTATTGTTTTCGTGTAGTTTTACAACAGTACAGTTCGATATATGATTCTATCATCTCTATGAATTTACATATGTGCGTGCACGTGTAAGTATTTGAAGACTTTATATCAACTTTTTTTTTTATGGTTTGCTCAAAAAAAAATTATGATAAAAAATTATATTTTTCTCGTAAGCATGCATTCACCTAAAAAAAATGCTTCCTATTAAGACATATACTACATTACACGCTTGTCCAACAAAAAAAAGACATCCAATACACGTAGTTAGTTTAACTAAAAAGTTTACACAATCTAATTTTCCTTTGTTTCCTGAATTTGCTGAAGTAAAAATAGTGCATGCATGGAGAATTAAAATTTATCCCCCAAAAAAATGCATTGATTATAAAAAAAAAAATATGAGAAGAACGAAATTCCAGCTTTATCATATATATATATTCCAAAAATATCGACAAATTTTTTTTTAATTTTTTTATATGATTAGCATTTCTATTAAAAACTTCTTAAATTGAATTTATTCAATCAGCCAAACTTATAAGCAAATAACATGGAAGTTGATAAAATGATTAGTATGCAACAAAGTATAAAATCATATATTGCAATATATTCTTACCTCTTTTAGACATATTGATCAAAGCTTAGTATTAGACAAAGTATAAAAGATAACTTCTGAGGTCTTAGTAAAAATGGGGAAGCTTGCATTTATAGGGTAGTACATAAACGCTTATGGTAGTGCTGCTGCACCTTACTTAGCTTTTCTACCAATTCAATATCAAAGATATCTTCTACCAGACTCCAAATCTGTACCGTATTAAAAAAATAATGATTATACCCTTATATTGATTGGTTCAATTGGTGTAAAAAGTATCTAGTAAGTAGACTGAGAGGGTAAATAAAATAAATTGAGCAGACCTGAATGTGGCACAGTAAAAGATAGCTTGTGGAAGAGGGTTAAGTAAGATGTGAGTTATACTTTAAAGGCTTAGACACGTTTAATGCATATCAGTGCATGTAATTATGCATAACTTGTAAGGTGAAGTCTAATGGACAGATGAAATATTGACAATAATGTATAAAAAGATCACGATAATCATAAAAGAAACACACATTCATCTATGTAGTTATATATTTACCATAAATTCTTGTGTTATAGTCACTATATAGGACAGCTTGGTAGTGTGTTAGTTGAAAAAATGTTGAAGGACCTATTTGGACAATATCTTATATTATATAGAGCAATTAGGGTACTGTTTGGCCAGACTTTTTTTGGTTTAAAAGCTACTTTAAAACAAAGTTAAAATAAAGTCCTTTAAGAAAAAAGCTAAAGCTGTTTGGTTTCTATATTTTCTTTTAGTTATAAAGTTATTTTTAAGTTACAAGTTGTTTGGCAAAATATTGTACAAAATTTTGAATTTATTATTTTCTTGGTGGTGTCTGGGATTCGAACCCGCGACCTAGCATATATTTATGAATTGTCTATATCAACTGAGCTAAGCTCACGAGGACAAAACTTTGAATTTATTATAAATTAACATAATAAATAAAAAATGTTTAAAATATAAAAGATATTTTTTTACAGATATTCTATTTACTAAATGACGTTTATTTTGTGTAACCTCAAATAATAACATAAATAATATCAAAGTAGTTTGGATAATTAAAAACATAAATCATGTTGTTTAAAATATATCTATAATATGTATATCGTGTGTGTATATAAAGAGAGTAGTTTGTTTTTTCTTTTCCAATTATATTGTATAACAAATTTTGTTATAAGAATACCATATTTTTGGTGTCATTTAAAAAGATAAGAATTTATATTATATGGTATTATATTTGTTACATTGTTGGTGTCATTGAAAAAGATATGGAACAAAATGTGTTTAGCAATAAATAAACCTTAAGAGTTTTGATGATAACAAAATATTAAAAGTAGTCAATTGGACAAGCTAATATTTGTTTAAGTGTACAGGACTATAGACAAAAATTTGACAACTATTTTGGTCCTCGAAGAACAAATAAAGAGCAAGTGTTTCAACAAAAAGGGAAGCTTAAAGCTTCTGAAGAAAACTGCATCTGAAGTTTGAAGTGCTCCTGAAGACAAAGTGCCTCTGAAGTGATGACGTCATCAGAAGCAAAGCTCGTCAGAAGCAAGTTCATCAGAAGCAAGTTTATCAGAAGCTAGTTCACCAAAAGCTGCAGATTATCAGAAGATCAATCTAAAGTTTCAAAAGCTGTTTCAAGGATTCAAGCTCGCCTGAAGTTGCAGAAATCTTGGAAAGTTTGCAACGGCTATTTTGAAAAGCATTGGATGCTTAATCCTATAGGAGAGTTGACATTGTGCGTTTGTACGAAATGTACAACCACTATCTCCACTACTCTGTTTCTGTCTTCACTACAAGACAAGTAAAACAGCTATGCCTGCAAACAATGTTTATGCACATGGGGAACTCATTTGAAATTGATCCTTCATAGGACAATAACTATATCAGGAAAATGATCAATGGTGAATCATAAAAGCTTCAATCGACTCTCTGATGTGCTTAAAGATCTCAACGTCTTTTTCACACCACTATATAAAGGAGTGAAGACCTGAAGATCATTAAGTGACTTACAACAATTTAAAAGCGCCAAAACTCTGTTGAAATTGTTTCACATCAAAGCTCTTAGAATTTCTGTGTTCATTTGATATATCTTAGAAATTCTTAAGTCTAGAGAGTCCTTCACTGCATTGTATTGTGAACACCGCTGATTGTATATCAAGTGTTCAAACTCAAACAATTTTCTGTGTAATTCTGTTTGTTTAGAAGTCTCTTGCTTTAGTGCTTGAGCAAAGGAAGTCTCTTGCTTGTGTGCTTGAGCAATTTGAAGTCTCATACTAGGTGTAGTATTGAGCAGTTGTAATCAGTTGTGATTAAACTTAGTGAAACTCTCCTTGGAAGTGCAAGGGGGACAAGACTGACTTCCGGTTTGTGGAAGGAACCTGTATAATTGCTTGTGTCTTTCTTTCTTCTCTCTTACTCTGTTTTTATTCCGTTGTGCAAATTGAATCTGAATCTGAACTGCACATCAGAAGCATTTCAATAGCTTCTGAAGTGACTTCAGAAGAAGATTTCATCGTAAGAAAAAAAACACAATTCAACCCCCCCTTCTTGTGTTTTTCTCACCTTCAATGTTTAGTTCTTTTAATAAGAAAAAGATATGCATAATTTGTTACAATATAAATGTGTAAAATATATATAAGTATAATTTTTTTTATGCATTTATACTTGTACTTTTAATTAAAATCAAAATTTTATAAAAATAATTATACACATTACGCAACACAAAAAAATTATACGCATTATTGTAACAAAAAAACAAACATACGGACATAAAATATTACTCTAAACGCTAATGTGTGTGTATATATATTTGTGAGGTTGAAGAAAAGGAATAAAAATGTTTGTGAGGTTGTGATAATTAAACGATATTAAAATTAAATATATAAGTGATAAATAGATAATAAAATTCTTTCAAAAATAGATAATAAAATTAAATTATCCTCCTTTCAAAAAATTATATGGACCAGTTAAAAAAAAAAATTAATGGAAAAAAAAATTGAAATATAATATTAAAAAACAAAAGAAAAGGTTGTCAAAGTGAGTTGAAAAGGTGTTTGTGAAATAAATTATGGAGAAGTAGTTTTTTGAAGTAACATTCAACAACTTTTGGTTAAAGCTCACTCCATTCAATTTTTTGCATTCTAAAATAAGTACTTCTTTTCGAAGGTACTTTATTAATATTGTGTTTGACCTAACTTCTCCTTAAAAATGTAGAGAAACTGAAGAAAAAAAACCCGGGTCAAACGGTACATAGGTAAGGTCTATCAATACAATGCAAAGTTAATTATCAGAAGACCATTGCAAAAGAGGTCGAAACCAACATGTTAATTGTAAGAGGAGTGTTATTTGAACAACCATTTAGTTGACAACCTATGAAACAACCATAATTTACAAAGTAAAAGTAGGTATTTGCGCGAAAATCAAAGCAATAAAGAGATAAAATAAAAAATAATGTGAATATAGTTGTCACAAAAATTGTCAAAAAATAAATGTTCAAATATCATTTCTCTAATTGTAAATGACATTAATCTCGCCAAATTATTTTTTACAACACATTTTCAACAACTTCGAATAGCAAAACTTATGGCAGCATTCAAACTTCTGCTACAATGATGCCGACAACATAAACCAAACCGACAATATTTCGAATCATGGAAGTCAGTCCTTTACATTGAAGTTACATGTACTTCTTATTCTGTTTAACTATAATAATCTCTTGTGATAATAAGGACCTATTATGACATAAAATCACTATTACATACATGATTTTGTCATCCACTCGGAAGAAAAAGGGACAATAAAACCTGTCAGGAATAGATGTACTTCATAATGACTAATCTGTCAAGCAAGCTGAATAACAACATAAGCTATAAGACCATCCCTAATGGTTCAACATATTCAACACCATCTTTTTCAATTCCCAATACTCCACATCATTTTCTCTCTCTTATTCAACATTCATTCAACTTTTACCCTCTCCAATGGTTTTTCATTCAACACTCTACCCCACCACTTTTTATTTCTTATTCTTATTTAATTTTTGTTTTTATAATTACATAAAATTATCGATTATAATTAAATTAAAATAATACAATTAACTATTTATTTTTTAGTATTATTGGGATCCATTTCACTAAAAATAAGATTAAAACTTCACTTAGTTTGCTAATAGAAAGATAATAATAAGAAGATAGTGAAAAACTTGGTTTTTTTTTCTGTGTCCAAATTAAATGAACCAAGTCTCTATTTATAGAGAAAAAAAAAATCATGAATTTTTGTATTTTTTTTTATTTTTTTAAAATTAATTTACAACGAAATAATTGAGGTCCAATTATTAAAATTATAAGAATCCGGACAACCAATTAAAACGCGCCACGTGTCCCTATCTATCCAAAACTCGTTTCTCTCTCCGCGTCTCTGAACACTCACGCGCCCTGTCGGCGCGTGTGCTGCACGCGCCATCTTTCAGCCAATTGCAGCGCGCCGCGTGGCATTCCGGACTGCTTTCAACACAGTTGAATTCATTCATCCTCTCTCTCCTCTTTCTTCCAATTCAACACTCATTAAACATGCCATTGGAGAAAAAAATGGTGTTGAATGGCACATTAAACACACCATTGGACATGGTCTAACACTTAACACAGAACCGCACCTGCTAACTGCCACTGCTGCAGCCACAAACCGCACCACAGGACAGGCCACCACCAGCACAGCAACAGCAAAATTGCAGCCATGACAGGACCCAAAAAACCAGTCCCTTCAGTATCAAGACACCAGCAGGCCACATTTACACACAGCAGTCCGCGCATTAAAAATGTGATTTGGATCGATTAGTGGCATTTCACGAATCTCTTGAGAATATTAATATTCATAAGCAGAAAAGTTTATCTTGGAAAATAAAATAATAAAGATATGAAATAGACAAAGACCATTACAAATTACCACAAAAATGTCCATGAAGAATCCCAAACGTTGAATAAAGCCTCCTTAAGCAAATCCCCAACCTGCCGCGGATAGAATGAAAAAAACAATATTTTTCTCATTAGACAATGGTAAATACTCATAAACATCAATATAAGACAATAACCTATGAAAAACCATAAGGATTCAACGCAAAAAAGAATGACATGAAGCATTGCAAATCAGAGCATTACGAAATCCCATCTAACTTATTAAAAATGTATATAACATAAATTCGGCAATGATCTTCGAAATCAAATCCGTAACATATAGATCCAACACTATAAGTGATGTCTCAGGAGGATATTGATAGAAGTTTGGCAAGTGTATCAAATACTATGGATGTAGTAAAAATATTGTTCTCATAATGATTGGTTTTAATCTCAATAATTCAATTACGTTGTAAGCTAGGATGTATAAAAGTTCTTTTGATTTGCCACTAAACAGTTGATTGGTTTGTTTGCATAAAAGTAATGACAGAAAATAAAGATTGATTTTAAGAATAAGAGAGAGATGAGTTTAGGTCTTTCGAATCATCTATGTTCCCCTAATTGGTATACTGCACCTATTCTTATGAATGATTCACTAGTTCCACGATAGTTAACTGTTGTGAATTCGGCCTCAAAGTCACATCAATACAAAATATGATGTGTGGAGCAAAGGAAAGTAGTAACCAATATTAAAGTGAGCACAAACAATAATCAACAATAACAGCACCTAGATCTAATCTAGGAATCAAAGTGAAAAGCACTAAATCACAAGCAAAAGATAAAAGGAGAGAAGAGAGAAACAAACACACCAAAGATTGTTCACCCAGTTCGATCCAAACTTGACCTACTCTGGAGGAGAGATTGATCTCTTCAATCCACTATCAATGAGTTCTTACAAAGAGATACAAAAGGGTTACAAGAAATTAGCTTTGACAAGTTCACAAAGAACAACCCTAATTTCTACCCTTTTTCCCAATCTCACCAATGAACAAGACACTCAATAATTTTCACTCACTAAGGTGTTTACAATGTTTCCCAACCCAAGAGAACTCTAATCAAAGACCATAAACCCTAAAGTTGCCTCCTTTGATTTCCCAAGTTTCTCTCTCTTCAAGCTCACCTTCAAAATCTTCACAAGAACACTTATATACCAGTCTTCAGCAGATAAAATCTTGTTACGATTTCCAAATCGTGCCACGATTGATACGTACGACCCAAGGTACGACCAACCTTATCCTGAAAACTTAACCAACAAGTTTGAAAATCGTGTCACGATTTACACAATCGTGCCACGATTTGACACCCTGCAAACCAGCTCACGGCACTACAAAATCGTGTCACGATGCCACAATCGTGTCACGATTTCTTTGTTCTTCCAAACCACAAATTTGAAGCCAAATCTCAACATTTCTCCACCTTGACTTCAAATTGATGATGATGCCACTTTAACCATCAGCCATCAATCTCCTCTTTTCTTTTTCCCTTGCATCCAACTACACCAAATTGTTCCACAAGTCTACACCAAACCATCTTCAACCACGGAACGTCTCCCGCTTCCTTGAAGATCACCTTGCATCCGATCACCCTTGGTCTTTTAGGTAATCACACAAGTCACACCATACATTCTTCAAACTCCAGAATACCCAACTTGCGACACTTAAAGCACTTATACTTATCCTTGTTACCGCTCTTTGAGCTTCCTCGGTTACCTCTACCTCCACCATTTCCTTTTGAAACACTAAAGCCTTCACTGTTTTCATCCGCTCTCAAGTCCTTGGACTTGGTCAACTCCTTGGTTCTTAAAGCCGGTTGAACTTCTTCCAAGGTGACAGTGCCTTCTTTGCCATAGAGCATGATATCCTTGAAGGATTCAAATGATCTCGGTAGAGCACACAACAAGAGTATAGCCTTGTCTTCGTCCTCAAGTTGCACCTCAATGTTTTCCAAATCATCAAGGATTTTGTTGAACTCCGCCAATTGCTCCATCACGGTCTTTAACTCCACCATCTTGAATGAGTAGAGTTGTTGCTTAAGGAATTGCCTATGAGCCAAAGACTTGGTCATATACAACGACTCCAACTTTGACCACATTGATGCCGCGGTTGGTTCCTTCGCGACATCCCTCAAAACTTTGTCCCCGAGGCACAAGACAATGGCACTCCTAGCCTTGTCCACCATCTCGGTCTTCTCCGCTTGTGACATGGTGACCGGTAACGCACCTTCACCCTTGAAAGCTTTCTCACACTTTTGTTGTATCAACACCGCTTGCATCTTCACCTTCCATAACCTAAAATCGTTAATTCCGGTAAACTTCTCAATATCCCACTTTGAACCCATGGTACTCACCAAACCAGTTCACTCCTATGCCCCACGGTGGGCGCCAATTGTTGTGAATTCGGCCTCAAAGTCACACCACTACAAAATATGATGTGTGGAGCAAAGGAAAGTAGTAACCAATATCAGAAATCTCTAATTAAATTACTCTTTAGTATATATAACGTATTTCTGATAAAGCAAAATAGATGTGAAGTGTGAACAAATATAGCAAACACTATTGATAAAGCAAAAATATACATAACAATTATGAAAAAAATATAGTAATACACAAAAGTTACTCAATCCTTAATTGAAATTGCGTGGAGATTGAAGCTAGAAAACTAGTTTCTTAATTTATACAAAAGCTGGAAAAGCATATAAACATAGAGAAAGCGGAATTCCCCATCTACTAAATTATCAAATGAGGAAGGAGACCTGGTTCATTAATCATATCAATTTGTCTTAATTTACTTTTGTAAATAAAAAATAGGCCAAATACCACGTTTGGTCTTTTAGTTTGATAGAATATATAAGGAGCGTATATTGATAAAACAACTAAGGACGGAGGTAGTATTCTCTAGCTATTTTAAAGAGCATTTTTCACGGGCTTAAATTGTAACAAGCTAGTTAGAACAAACACAATCGAGTACGCAATCAAAATGTCAAACTTCCGTGTAATAATAATATAGATAGAACTCGAAAAATCAATGAATGCTCGAGCAACTTCAGTTACTAAAACCCAACTTAAGCACTCCAAGCAACCTAACTTAGCATCTGCTCTCTATAAACTACGGCTGCAATGATCTAAAAAATCTATACATTCCAAAAAACAGTGTTCAGAAATCTAGGGTTCTTTTTGTTCGCCTGAAATTACAGCGGTGATTGGAGAGAAAGTCAAAGGTGTGACATCATTAACAACTTCTGATTCAGCATCACCTGATGACTTTTCATGCTCTGCAACAACCATAAGCATCTCTAGGCGCTTGTCAAATTGTAAAGCACTCTCATCTCTCTCATCAAGCTCGGCGGCTTCAATTTCAAGCCATTTATCACGTAAATCATCAAGAAGATTTCCTTGATCATTATTTAGGGAAGACCCAGGCATGCTCGGGACAGTTGTACGAAGAGATGAGTCTCCAGATGGTGGAGGTAAAGTCAACAGCATTGCCCGGAATTCTTTTGTATCGGCAAATAATTCAAAATTACAGGCAATGGTATCTAGACAGAATTCCCGAATCTTCAAAACACCATACCTGGAAATGAACAAATATTCAATAGAAATACAGATTAAACAAAATATGATCTGGTGCAGCTTCATATTTCAACCTTCATATACTTCCAACAATGGTATTTCATAAAATAATGAGAACAAAGATCAATTATTATGAATGAAAAGAAAAAAAAAAATCTGTAATTCACCACGACAGGCTACGATACTCAGCAGTTAGGAGTCAGTAAAAACACGGTTTCCTCTTCCAACATAATCTAAGGTCATTTTGAGCCGTGGTAGATGAATTAAGGGGAAATTCATTACAGTAGTTATATTCTTCCTAAAACATGAGCAGTCATAAATAATCTATAAATGACATTGACGATCTTTCTTATATTAGCTATAATCCTCCTTTTTTATTTTCATTCAACTGATTGGACATCTTAATCGTAGATCATTAGTAAATATTTCAAGTTTGGTTTAGGTCAATTATCATTACGCCAGAATACATTTCAGCAACCATCCAAATAAAACCTTTAATAAGTAACTACTATGGCAGTGCTTATTAAACAAGCTCTAGTAAGTACTAAGTAGTAACATAGGGAGGTCTAAAATAAGTGGAAATGAAAAGGTAAAGCACTAGTATCAAATTGTATTATATAATCATAATAAAGAAACAATAATTGAGGCCATCAATGTAAGATGAAGAAAGAGAGATTGGCGGAAAAGAAACGTACATGTCTGCTAGCATTAACCAATGGCAAAGCTCCTCAGGTGACGCCGTTTCCAGATGTGGCAACAAGACATCAGCCACCGCACGCTTAAGAGGAAACATCAAGTATCTAGAAGCAATATCAAACATTTCCTCAGCCTGTTTAAAAAATATTTTGAAAATTAGACAACAAAAGGACAAACCACTTTTAAAAGAAATCTTAATGGATGTATAAAAACCTGATCTGGATTTATTTCCTGCAAACGATCGGTGTACCTGAACCAACAAAGAAATACAGGATAAAAGTCACAATAAAAAACATACTTGCAGCAGAAAATTAATGTACAAATAAACTTGTATTTTCTCATAAACTTCAAGCAGAAGGCACAATCACAAGAACATGCTACAGAAACTAACATATAACAACACAAATATGACCTGGTACAAAAACAAACATGCATAAAACTAAGGCAATTGAATAGTTTTAGTATTTTATTCAATCTTTAGCAAATTGGAACACAAGAATAAGTACTTAAAATCTTTAGCAAATTGGTTGCGTTTGGTCAGCTTGTTACATATTCCAGATTGAAAAACAAAAAATAGGTGAAGATTTTCTCCCGGATATAAATAGATATAATCTGGAACGTAAGAAAGAATATCTACATTGCAAATCATTTAACTATAAATCAGGTAACTCCAAATTTATAGAATAATAATACAGTCACGGGTACTGATTCACAAGATGATCTGAAGTTACCGTGGTAATTATTGGCATACTAAATCTCTCCGATATTTTCAATTTCAAAATTCCACAGTCAAGGGAAGAGACTTACATATATTCAATCATTTTCTCAAATGCTTCCACACTCATGTCGTGTTCTTCAAGACAAGGAAGGAAGTCAATATATAATTCATCTTTCCCTTCATGGAAATCCTTCATACGTGAGAGTCTTGCTTTGAAATATTCTGACCTCGATGCTAGAATAACTTTATGGCAGCGGAAATTCTTTTTATCAACTCTAACGCAAACATCAGCAAGATCATTTAGAGGTTTAGCCATATGCATGGCATCCATCCTAGATACCAATTCATCGATTCCATTATCTTGACCATTCTCATAAGTGGAATTTGAAAGGGCAGTCAGAAGGATTCTACGCAAGGCTGCAGGAAGCCTGTCTTCTTCAGGAAGGGATATGCCCTGTAAAATAAACCGCTTCTGAGAATTGTCTATATCTGTCAAAGCTTTATAGTCTGCATATTTTTGATGAATTACTTCTTTCTCAAGAATTTTCTGCAGAGATTCACATTTGCATACTTTGCAAATTCTCACAAGATTCTCCATATCATCCACAGCAATCTCTAATCTGTCTGAATAAAAGAAATGTATAAGGCTACAAAGTGCAGGATATGACAACTTTTCCCGTGCAAATCTCACTTCACCGCGCTCTTTCCAATCAGTCTCAAACTTTTTCTTGAAAAATGGCGACCTTGCACTTAATATGACCCTGTGAGCTTCAATAGGTCTTCCTTGTACAGTAAAAACCACATCTGGGGGAAAGTAGTTGGAACTGAACCCTGGAGTGGATGAAATACCTATTCAAATATGATAAATATCGAGTCCCAGACCATGTATAAATACAACATTATTATTTGGAAAAAGAATTGTCACACAAACAATGACATCCCCATCTCACATGAGAGAGAGAGAGAGAGGGGAGAGAGAGAGAGAGAGAGAGAGAGACTTAATGAAGAAAAAGCGAGCCTTGTTTTATCATTTGATGGTTTTAGTAGTTGAATCTTAATTCCTTGTTGTGTAAGAATATTATATATTTTACCTAAGAGTCATTGTTTTATGTATTTTACTAGTCAGTCGTGTCTCGAAAAGTTCAATACTATAATAAGGGATTTAAATAATCAAAATTAGTTAAAAAGTCAGTCTAGAGTCATTCATTAGATACATTTGTGTCTAAAATAAGTAATTGTGTATGTAATTTACAACAGAGTTGAGAATTCAGTAAAACAGTATTCAGAGAATTCAGATATATTGTCGGGTGTTTCTCTTCAAATTAGCATTAGATATCTGATATCAGATTCCTATTTGAGGTGGAGCACTCTTCCCAAGTAACCCGTTTTATCCCTCATGATGTTCCTCCTCGTACCCATATCTTTTCCTTTTCTGGGAGTTTCATTCCTAATTACGCACCAGCCATATTTGGCACGACCGTGGTAAGACTCGTCAGGCACGCTTGTCTAATCAATAAAATTGACTAACATTAGTGATCTAGGAGAGCCTCCACTTAAGCAATGAAGCAATCCCTTTTAGGAGAAATAAAACAAAACCCACCCAAAACCTAGTGAGACGATATGTGCCTGGTGCAACTTCAATTTGTTATATGTTCTTGACATACGTTATTAGTTTTTTATTTTATTATAGTATTCAGGTTTTTGGTATAATTTATAGCAGCCAATGCTTTCATCATAGGCTGCAATGCCGTCTACCATAATGTTTTGGTGGGTTTGGCTTGCTGTCATGAACCGCATTCTGCCGTTGAAAACATTGATGCAAGCTGAATTTTTGTTAAACTAGGAAAAACCACAAGCTAGTAGGCTTTATCCTATCAAATATCTTTTAATAATCTAATCATATTTCAAGCTGCAGCGGATTTATCAAACAGTTAAAATCTCACCTTACCGTTGCACAAACAAAACCCCACCCCTCATGTCTTGTTTTGCAGGCAAAAGACATTGTCCTCCAAGCAGGGGAAAATTAAGCACGCCAACTATGAAGCTAAACTTATGCCGACGCTGCTGTAGTTTTTGAAATGGAGAGAAAAAGTGAAAGAGATTCTCAACTATTATGCACTTGTGTTGTGTTAATGTGTCGTGTCCTATGGTTTTAATTCTGTTCTACTCAGAATAATCCTCAGTAACAGTCTACGTAACATTTAGGCCGCTAAAACGGCCAATCAGTCATTTCAATTCTCAAGTATATTATGTGACAACTGACAACAACTAAGCCCTTCATTGTATCCTCCTTCAACTTTCTACACCCTCCAGAATTTCCTAATCATAAGACCCTTTACAAATAATTATTTGTCCGTAAGTATAAGACCCTTTACAAAATGCCCCATGCATTAATGATTTCCTTATAAAAGCGTCGCTGTTTAATTTATCATTGAGAAACTTAACATTTTTTTCTCTCTTAATATTAATAATTCAAACAAATTAATAACTCCAACAACTTTTCTTAATACGCGATGTTTGAGTTCCTATTGGATATGAAAAATAGGAAAAGAAAGAAAAAAACTTTGAATGTCCTAAATTAAGATGAGCTTCTAAAGCTCAACTTTCTCATATATCTTCTCCATAATCATCTACAAATAAATAAACATATAAGAAAGCACATTTTCATAACTTAGAAATCAAATATTTATCTCACAAAAACTGAAGCTCTTATTAAAAATTGCAACAAAAACTCCTAAATTAATAAAAAAATATCTACTAAATAAAAAAAATAAAAAAAAATTTCCACACCTCAACATTCTAATAAACCAATTAATCCAAAAGGTAGAATCAAATTCTTACCAGACAAGTTAAAGCCACCGGAATGCGAATTGGCGGGACAAGCAAAGAAAGTATCACGAAGAGAACTCTGCAACGGATTCAACGGAGGAGGACGAGCTTCAAAAGCTTTAAGAAGCTTCCTAACCTTCAAATTAAGAGCAGAGTAATGACACCGGTCACCGTCAAACGTGTGTTCGGAGCAGATAGCGCCGTTTTCAAGAAGCATACGAGCGGCATCGAGGTGACCGGCGAGACAAGCGTAGTAGAGAGCGGTGGAGTCCCATTGGTCACGTGCGTTGACGTTAACGCCGCATTCAAGAAGGTAACGGAGACGGTCGAGGTCGCCGGCGCGGGAGGCTTGGAAAACGTCGCCGTTTGGGACTTTTTTTAATGGGACTGATGTGCCGAAATCAGAAGGGTCTAAGTCGATGCCGCCGTCGTCGATGAAACTCATTCTTGTTGTTAAGATTATGCGCACGACTGTTTTGTGTTCTATTTTACTGGGTTAAGCTCTCTTTGTAGGTAGGAGACACCACTCTAATTACACTGTGCTTAAAACCCAAACAAAAATTTATTCCTTTATTTTTTTAAAAATCGCTTTTAATACTTTTTGTCATAGAAAAATAGTGTAATTTTATTGGTTAAATATATTGTCTTATAAAAATTATAATATGTATAGGTACAATAAAATTATCATAACATCCAAGAAAAAAAAAAGTCTTATTAACATATGATAGTTTTGAATTATATCTCTTTCAATCTCAACTATATTCTCTGTTTTTTTATGTTGGCGTGATTGGCATTAATAAATTGACATGATTAACATTAATAAATTAGCAAAAGTTGATGAACAAAAAATGGGATTAAGAAAATAAATTGTGTATTGAAAAGATAAATATTTAAACTTTTTAAAACATTGAATACACAAATTTTAAGAGAATACTTCGTATACAAAGTTTGCATTTTCTATTGTCTTTTAAAGAATGATTAATATTAATATTACACCAAATGTTTGTTTGTATCACGCACCAAATTTTGAACCAAATGTTTGTTTGTATCACGCACCAAATGTTTGAACCATACTTCAATTAAATTTAGCATACAGAGAACATCCGACAAGGATCCGAAGGAAAAATACAAATCCATGTGAAAAATACTTGACAATAAAGTTTACAAAGAATTAAGTATAATTCAGTCTCAAAAATGCATATACAAGAGACACAAATTCATTAACATGGAGATGATGGTTCTCCCTTTTGTGCCTGCGATTTTTTGGTTGTCCACAAAAAAAGTACTGTCACTGAATCCATTGATCATGCAGGATGATCAGCTTTAATTTAAAGAAGGCTAATCAAACCAAATCAGTAATGCCCCTGCTCACAGAAATGCCAACAGGATATGCCCTGTGTACTCTTGATTTAGAAACAGATTGTTTCTCGTCTGAAAAGTTGAGACCAAATTTCTTTGTTATTATGGGTGAGCTCTCAATGGTGTCTGGTGCTTCAGCAATGAATTGCAGCCCCTGAAACACATACTTGAAATAAGTCACCACTGGCTACAAGTTCGAGAACAACTTAAATGATAGTGACATTAGACACAGAGTATACAAAACCTTAGGGGCTTTCTCCACAGGTGCCATTGTAAGTTCTTCAAGTCCCTGTCGAAATACCCATAAAAACAAGTTCGGTATTTGTATAAGAACAATTCTAAGTTTCCATGATAATCTAGAGCAATATTATTCACAGTAAATGAATTTCAACATGAATATGATAAACTAGTTATTAGTAGTTGCATTAAGAATAGTCTTAAATGCTAGTTCAAAAAAAAAGTCTTAAATAAGAAAATATTTCTAAAAAGAAATCATAGGGGCTAGGAGTACGAGAACGACTTAATTGAAAGACACTAGACATAGTGGAAAAAAACCTTGGGGGCTTTCTCCTCAAGTGCCTTTGTAAGTTCTGCAAGTCCCTGTTCAAAATTTGCATAAGAAAACTAAGAAGTTTCAATGATAATGTAGAGCAATATTCACAGAATATTGAATTTGAACATGAATGTTATAAACTAGTAATTAGTAGTTGCATTTAGAATAGAAACCTTTCTAAAAAATAAACAAAATCCTTTTTAGTGACTACTTACTTATACACAACTAGATGATAAGTGGAGGACAATACACACAAAGATTAAATATCTAACCTTGTAAACTCCACCATTTGGCCCATTGTTTATGTCTTCAATAAATTTGCATAGATACCATATACCTGAATTTGTAATGTCCTGCATGATATTTACAACAAAAAAAAATTAGGGAAATAATTAATAAATATATAATAAATTTGAAAAACAAATGCTAGAACATATAACCCATGTCTGCAAAGTTAAACTTATAAGTTCTAACCTGATTGCCTTCAACAAGCTTGAGCTTATCTTCCTGTCAAGTGAAGTGATTGATTCAAGTTAGAACATAAAAAAGGTGATTATTCAATTTGGCTAGAGGTTAAAGACAGCAGAAAAGAGCAACAAGCAAGTTCTGCAATTTACCAGCTCAGACATCATTTGATTTATAAGTTCAACATCACACCCAATCTGAGAAAGAAATGCCTTCAATTCCTTCACCTGTATGAAAATTTTAAACGGGCGTGATGAACAGTGTAAAATTTCATTTTGCCAAGACACCAAGCTTTAAGCAAACTGCAAATTTAGTTCACAAAACATACTCCATTATTAAGGACCAAATAAAGTTCAAGCTTAGTAATACCATTTCTTTTGGAAACACAGTATCCGGCCCAAGGACCGACTGATTTGGAGGACCAATCCCACCGTCCACTAACGGGGGGCCCAATCGAAGTCAGAGCTGCAAAGCTCTGTATGACGTTTAATAATACCATTTAAGTAGATTAGGTGGTTTACTTTATTACATAGAATTTTGATGCATAATAAGGGTTTTTTATTTTGTTTTATTTTAGTTATTTAGTTTTTAGGGTTTTCAAGCTTAAAATAGGACCTATTAGGTGGTTAGCTTTATATTAGATCTATAAAAAAATGCCTTCAGTTTAAGCATTTAGACAGCTTCCGAATGATTGATTACAATAGTTTAAGCCTTCATTGTATTGTGAAAAAACTAACCCCAAAATCCTCAGTAAGTGAAAGAACACGACTGATTTTATATTTAGCACGCCCTCTAAAACAAGCCCTTGGGCTTGAAGCATGGATATTGCACAGACCCTCTCTACCTTATGCGAATTGCTAAATTGTCTTTTATTTAGAATAACGGGGCAACAAGATTTAAACTCTAGACCACATCGTTGATGTGAATTACTTTGATGTCTTTAACTAGACTAATGGAAAATTAACTTCGCTTACATCTTCTGCAATTTGTTTGCTTATCTCATTTTGCTTTTCCACCTCCAAGCCAAGACCATCCAACCTCTTTATTATATGCCTTTTCGTTGACTGCAAAGTAAATAAACAAAAATGAGCCGCAACACTCAGAGAAAAGATGCTCAAATAGTTATTAAAAATAAAAGATAAAAATAAAAAAACGATGTCAACAACCAATAAAAGCTACTTACTGCTAATGTTTCATGTACATTCTCTAGTTGCTTTGACACAGTTGCAACAGCATTAGTCATATTCTTCTTTGTCGCAAACATTACATCAGAAAATGACCAATTCTGCACAATAGTGGTAAGATTGTATGTGTTAAACATTGTTACATCTCACATCATATTCTGGTTCATACATAATTGCATTTGTGAAGAAAAGAAGCTGGGTTATAGTCTCACCCTCCACCGCATGTAACAATATCCCACAGCTCCTATTGCAGCAGTAGGTAATATGTAAGGAGCAAGACCCCCTGCGCCCAAATGTTAACATAGGCCAATTATTACAGCTCAACTCAATGTTTAATATACCATCAGAAGAAGAAAAAAAGTATGCACAGCCCAAGTTTGTAGAAGAAGAAGTTGTGATGGATCTACATACCTCTAGATGAATTGTCATTATAGATGGTCTTAGACCTAGATAAGGACAACTCCGCGATTTCTTGTGCTAGTTGCCGAACCTGAAGTTAAATAGGCATTGCAATATGAAAACCAATAAGTTGATTGTGAAGAAATAGCTTTACTATCAACAACAAATATTATAAAATGATATAACTGAACAAGAATTATTTGAATAATATTGGATTAGTTCTGAAAGTATTCTAGAAAAAAAAGTATTATATCAATATAAGAAGAGTGGTAGGTTTGGACAAAAACAGTAGAAACTCTCTTCCCCGCTCACTCTCACTACCAAACAGAATAAATATCCTAAGCAATTTCAGTGACCTGATTTATACTTGCATCATTCCAAACTCTTCCTCCCCTCTTCTCCTTTGTTTCTTTATCCATCCACTAATCATCTGGGTCCTTCCCTGCCATGCTAAAAGGAGATAATTTTCCTGATCATCTAACTACCTGGATATTTTCCTGCCCTCCCATATTCTCATCAAGACTCCCCATGGCTTAAACTCTCTACATTCTTCTAGTTCCTAATACAATACACCTTTGTAAGCATATCTGTGTTCATTCGTCCTTGAATGTGTCAGACACTATCAATATAGTCCCTGAATTCATCGTCGAGTGTGTCTCTCATTAGTCAGCTTGATCCTTAAATGTGTTTTTCGATAATTAATTTGCTTCTTAAATGCATCTTAAGTTAGTTAATCAGTTTGGTGCACCGAATTGCAAACAAACAATATACCCAAAGATGTTTTTGTGATTTCAATACAATCAAGGACTATAGCAACACCGCCTACACATTTGAAAATACCTGAGCAGCAATAACGGCGGTGTCATATCCGGAGGTTGAAATCTTAACCTGATCATCAACTAACTTAAGCACATCCTTAAGCTTGTCAATAACATCGGACAATTGGCCACCATTCATGACAACAGAACTAGCCAAACCTGAAATTGCAACAAAACACAATAATTCAAAACCAACGAGGATACACTTGAAAGCTTTATTATTAAGCAACAACGAAAAATAAGAGAAGAATACCGGCTCCAACGAGGATGAGAACCTTGGAGGAGGCAGGTGCCATCTGTAAGGCCATGGTTGTTGTTCAGCTGAAGGTTGTTGTTACGTTACCGTCGTCGATTTCTTCTTCTCCTCCGATGTGAAGCGGAATGAACACGAGGGGTGTGTAATTACCGTCTATATCCTCCACGGACCAAGCGATTCAAAGTTAAAAGCAACTACGCAAGGTGGATAGTTTTGACTTTTGCATATTTCCTATGTAAAGGCGGAAGTAGGTTTTACTTTGCTTAATCACTTATCATAAGCACTTATGATATTGAGCCTGCTTATTACGGATTATAAAAACATTAATTTTTAGAGATTATTAAAAAAGCAGAAATTGTTTTTTTTTTTTTCATAATGAAAATTATTTGTGAAAAAAAAAATCCATTTTCAAAGCTATTCAAATTAACTTCTTATTTAAATTATTCTTTAGATTCTTTTTTTATCTCGGATTCACATTTTTTTTAAATTGGTAGAAACTTTTTTTTTACAAGACAAATTGGCAGAAACTTCTAAAAGTTAGTACTATTATTTTATTTTTAAAAAGTGATATTTTTTTCTTAAAAAGAAGGTAACATACAGCCTCATAAATATTTATCGATTTAAATTATTTGTCTTAAATACGTGTATAAAAAATGTAGAAGGATGTATATACGACGGATAATGTCGGGTTGTATGTGACCCAAATCCGATTCTAACATTAGCTCGAATCAATTTTTAAATGTTAACTTGACCTTAAACTCGATCAAACTTGACGAGGTAGCTATACAACAAGGACGGGACAATACCAAGACAAAGTCGAGTTACACGGTTCTTCATAAAAAAATGTTATGCGGTTCTTCTTCAAATATCCAAATTATTCATTCATTTAACAAAAAATGTTCGACCAAATTATAGCTGTTGAAATTGGATTTCTCCAAAAAATGTAGTAATTGAAATGATCATTGACCACCACAAACTAGGTTTATGCTAATCCCTATGTTTAACTTAATATATAAAATTGACTATTATTATGATTATGCGTACTGTTACGAAGCTGGCATGGTAGTTAAAAATTGTCTGCATGTAAAACAAAATGACATTTAAACTTTTTGGGTCATAGTTCATGTATTTATGTGATTTTGTTAGACGGCAAAATAGTCACATTAGTCTCCCCTTCAGTTCTTAAGCCAAATAAGTCCTCCGTTTGGCTATGCTCTTTTGTTTGTCATTCTTGACCCTAATCTCATTCCATTATAAGAGTGTAAATCTGTAATACAAAGTTGATCATCCTCTATAGTGTGATACTGCGATTAGTGATCTCTAATGTGTGTTGTGTAATGTGAGAACTTATTTAGGAATTGGGTTTTAAATTCGATTCGAATTTTTATTTAAATTTCTAATTTTTTGAAGGTATTTCATTTGTCTTGCCATGTGAGTCGCTATGCTTAAGGTTTCGATTTCCGCCATATTCTTGTTAACCAATTTCGTTTGTCTTACATTGTCCGTACGTGAAATGTTTAATTGTATACCATGCTAGATGTCGTGTTAGTTGATTGATTAATCCTTAGTGTTCAACAGCAGTCCTGATTTGTTTGAAGTTTGTTCAACGGTGATGCTGGAAAAGCTGGACTTCCTGTCTAGCACCAACATGTTCTTGACAACGTTTTTATAACTTACCAAGTGAAGAACTGAAAATGTGCCAGGAAATTATGCCATTTTTCCAATCCAAAAGGCGAATTGTCGCTCATGAATGGTAAACTCCCATTTGCAGTCAATCGCTAATAGCACCAATAATCACCAAAATTCAACAGAATGACATATCACACTGCACAACGAACAAGACCAACTACCATTTGATATGCTACCAAGTTTCTATATCCAATATCTAGTCCTTTTTCTTTCCCCCTAATTTCTATGTGTTGAATATATCACACTATATTTGACACATAAACAATATAAAATGACAATTTTAACTCATTTACACATAAATCATGTCTTTCATATAGTACACTTCTACATGCCACTTTGTTTTGTCTTTAAGAATTGTTTTTAGAGCTAGCAAGCGCTGCTTGACTCAAGGGTTGACTTAGCTAGCCACAATAAGCCGGGATCGTTCCGCTTCAGCACCAAGTATGCATCTGCCTTCCCAAGATTGTCAACTATAACATCTTCTCTGAAGCCAACCACCGAAAGAATTTCCAAGGCAGCTGTAGAAAAACCAGAAAAATGAAAAAAATAATAGTTAGTTTTTTAGTACACGGAATGATAGCGTCAACTGCTACAGAAAGTTGTCTATTTATTCAATCATTAATGTTGTTTTGGCATTTCTATCTCTAGAAAGAACATGCTAGCGTGCCACATGATGCAGTAGTTTTATTTCTAAGTCGTCTCTAGTCATATAGTTGCTGTTCAAGTTTTACCATAATTACAACAAAGAACAAACCTAATATCTAGGATCTTACAAAAACAATATCACATAAGAAACAAGCTGTCTGGATGGCAGTTCTACACAATCACCAACTGAAATTAAAATTCAATGGTAAGAATATGCAAACCTTTATTATTTAGGATATTCCTCTCAATGACAGGATTAGCCTGCAAATACAATATTCATCATTATATAGATCATAGAAATAAAATTACGGGCAATATTAGGATAAAGCAATGCCTCAGGGAGCATTGCAAGAGGTAGAATAGATTATATACCTTCCGCAATCTCTTGTATTTTTCCATTTCAGGATGTTCAATCGCATTCCTGCAATCAGATAGCAACAATGATGCATTGAGAATGGAATCCTTGAAGTACACAGAATTACTAGAAGTATTTTCTGAAACTTTTTGAAGCTAAAGCCTTGAAGCAAGAGGATGTTTATTCAATCCAAATAGTATCAATACTTTTCCAATCTAATGGAGCATAAGCATACCTAATTATTTTCAACAGAGTTTGGAGAGTTGAAGTGCCTTGCATTGGATTAACTTCACTTTTCAGCATCTCCAAGGCCTTCTGCAATCGGCTACAAACAGCAGTCATAGCACCATTTATCCGCTGGAGTTCTTGGTCATCGGGATCTGGCTCACCAGTCTGCAATGTAGATAATATCGGTGTGGGAACCATGCAATCATCAGGATCAGGTTCTTCAGTCATATTCATTTCTGCATCAAATTCATCATGAGCAGGTTCTTTTATAAACACGGCTGTCATTTACATATCATTCAGACATTTAGGGCCAAGTACCATAAGAAACCAACTAACTCAAGAAATTATTAAGAGCGAAGAGTAGTTGCTTCGGGAAAGAAAAAAAAAGGGAAGAGAAAATAGTTAGTAAAGAGAGAAATAGTTGGTTTGGGGAAATTGCTTAGATAAAGAAACAATGGGAAGTATTGGTTATTCAGGTAATTGTAATTCGAGAAGACGTAACAAGTTTTTAGATGTGAAAGGGGAAATCCTTGCCGGAGAGATATTTCTCCCTGTGCCCACCATTTCTAATCAAGCAATAGATATTATTTTATTTCTTTTCTTTGGCTCCATAGTGGGCTTTCCTGACAACAACATACCAGTATGAATTGCTGCTTTTTGCCACCAAGTCATCATTGTTAGGTTTAACAATGTCCATCAGGACTTGTCTATCTAAAACTACCCATTTTAGGAGAACGCTTACCAATAGCTGGAGTAATAGACTTCAAAGATGTTTCTGAATCATTTGCATTAAGATATGTTGCATCCATATTCACTGTACTTGTCTGAGAATGTGAAGGTTCTGTTACACCAAAATCAATAGGCTTTTGTTTAAATACAGTCCTGCTATCAGTAGTATTTGGACAAACAGTAAAAAGAACAGCTTTACCATGATAAGAATCATCTGGATCAGGTTCATGTTTCATTCCATTTTCAATACGATCATCAGGATCAGGCTCATTAAGTCCTTTGTCAACAATGATGGGTGTTTCAGTGTATTTGTTTTCTTCAGAGGAAGATTCCGTATGATCGGGACCCAACTCTTCATTTACTTCAGACTCTCCCGAATTGCTGGTGGAAACATTAGCCATCCTATGGTAAGCAGCAATAACTGAAGATTCACGAGCATTCATTAGCTGATCTGACCTACTACCTCCAAGCTTCTGTGGAATATTGCTACTGTCTTCTATAAAATCATCTTCATAGATTTCAGAACTCCTCATTCCACTCAGAGTGTGGCCGGCAGATCTAGTCCAATCTAAACTAGCAGCTTCTTGATTTAACTGCCAAAGCAATAAATTAAATGAACATTTGTCAAAAATAAATCAAAATGTAATAGTAGATTGACAGCCAAACACTCAAGAAAGTGGACACACCTGCTTATCCAGAGCATAAAAGTTTGCATCATGTTCGGAGTGTATCATGTGAGCCTGAAATAAAACATTAATTAGTTTGATAGCTTTCATTTTTCAAATAACAACTGCAATTTATACTTCTTCCGTGTTATTTAAAATACTAAGAATCAAGAGAAAAAAAACACTTGATTCTTGTGGTGCATGGCATAGCTTACAAGTTCATGCAGTAGAGTTTTCTTAATGCTTTCGTATTTTCTGAAACCTTTGAGGTCATCGGTTCGAAGTCGCAATGATATTTCCTCTCCATGATTCTGTAAAACAGAAAGAAAATAAGAGAGAAGTTAACTGTAGAATAAAAGTGGATACTTAAGATACCATGCTTCCTCGTCATGAAGATTCCAATACCTTGTTAAAACCCAGAATGCATTTTGGGCTCACACCAACATAACCAATGGGAGCCATCTCAGTCATGATTCCCACACGCCAACGATGCTATAAGATGCAAACCAAACATTTGTCAGAATATGCACCCTACCATCATTAGGACACAAATATATAGCTAAGTCAAAATTCATGGTGCGTACCTTGTTCATGACAGCAACAATTCCAGGATCTGCAGCAAGCATGTGCATTCTTTTCAGGGCCTCAGAAGGAGGAGGATTCAACTGAAAGTAGGGAAAAGCAAATCCATTCATGATACGTTGAGAAATCTTTAAAATTTTACAAGTATGATGGGTGGAAAGGAAAGTGATGGATAATCAATTACTCATTAACAAAAGTTAATGGGGAAAATGTCATATGCCTAGGCTATACTTTCCCAATCCAAAATAAAATGTATGATTTTTTTACCAAAACACTATTACTAATAACAAAGTAAGAAAAAATAAGAGTTGCATGATTCTTGGTTGAGCTCAAAATTCATAATCAATAATCATATTGTAAAATAATACCTTCACTCCAGGAATTTCTAGAGTGCGAAATTCACAAAATATATAAGGCCCTTGTGGAAGTTTCAATGAAACACGAGGTCCATGTGAAATTTTCTGTTTCAGTCTCTTTTCCTCCTCCTCAAATCCCGCTATTCTTAAATTCGCTTCTGCATTTTTCAGAACTTCTTCAACCTCATTTGTTGACACACCCATCATCATAATTGACCTGGCCTAGAAAGTCAAAAAAGTAACTTAGGGTAAGATAACAAACAACCGAAGTCTTTCTCCACTATGTGTGGTCTTCTACATGGATCAAGGGATGCTATATTGATATATGGCCTAATGAAAGACCGTTTAAATCTAACTTAAAATAACAATGAGTTAATAATTAAACCAACGCATTCGTCATTTCCGATTGTACTATATTGCTAATTACTTAATTACAAGCTTAAATTGAACGAACAAGAAGGATTTTTATTTGAAAAATCAATTTAATGAATCCTTATGATGGGCCCATAATTAATGGGTAAAAGAGAAGAGGAAATTGCTCTTTAGGCACCTAGCAATTGCTCACAGCACCTCAAATTACAAAATACCCCCAACGGCAATTAACTACCTATCGAGAATCTTTTTAAATCGGTTAAACCGGTTTAAAAAGTGATTGAACCAATTTAAAAGTGCCGAACGGTAATTAACAACCGTTTTGCAGCGAACATTAGTCAATTGCCGTTCAGTAGTTGCCTGTGAGCAATTGCTAGGTGCCTAAAGAGCAATCCTCAATAGAAGGTTCTATAGGCCCAGTGATGAAGATGAATCAACTGGGTTAAGACGAGAGAGACAGAATAACAGAATGTACATGTGGAAATTAGAGAGTCGGGGGAGAGGTATGGAATCAACTCTATATATGTGGAGAGGTGGGTTTAATGAAGGGGCGTATGAAAATTAGCAATTGAGAATAGGAATTGGGGTCTATTTTCTGCTTTGAGCTTGTAACTGAGGTTTCTTCCTCCCATTATTAAGAGTATTTTCATATTCATATCAGCTCATTTTATCAATCAATATATGAAGAAATGAATTGTGATAATAACAAAAGGGCCACTGCCATTTCACTATGGTAACTCCTTACCCCTCAGCAAAAGATCTACTTAGAAAAAAGTGCATAATATTTAATTTTATCATAATGCGAATAACCTGACATGAAATACCAAACTCTGGTCTTTTCTTTCCGTATTAAAAAAATTAAGTTCACTTGCAATCTAAGGTGGAAGGAAAGAAACATAATACAGCTGGAATAATAGCATATAAGAAGAACCATGTGTACTCAAGTACGTTGAAGAATGTGTGCCCAACAATGATATCATAAGAACAGAGGATGCCTTCGGGCAACTCAATGATAATTTAGTTCAGATAGGTTAAGGAAAAGCACTAGCTAACATAGTGCAAAGTTTTCTAGAACAATAAAACCTACGTTTCTGTCGGCCATACTCAACCATAATTTACATGTCCTTAAATATTAATACACATGATATAGTATAAATGGTAGTACCTCGGTAATGGAAGTTTCCTGCAAACATAAAAGTGCATGTTCTGTTGAAAAGGGAGCCAGCAGTTTCGATGTTTTGCCGGCAATCTGTGGAACAATAAGCTTCATGGTATCTTCTTTGATATCCGTTAATTTTTGCAATTCCTCCCCTAGATCCTTCACAGTGGCATCTGAATTCATGTCTACAACAAACTTCTTTCCCCTCCATGTAACAGAGATGTTGATCATGCTTGATGGAGTGTGCATATGTAATCTATACAACAAACACGTCCAGTCATTAATCACTGATTATATTATGGTTGACACAAAAAGTTCCCTTAAAGAAATACTAAGCGAAATCAAATGTATGAGTGTATGTGTGTGTCGGTTGACCCCTTATGGAAAACTTTACATGCAAGTTAACTCCAATCAAAAGCTTTAGCATTTTCCCCCTTCCCTTTTCAATATTCTTTCATTCATTCAAACAACCTAGGGCCTGTCTGAATTGGATTCTTTGAGCTTATTATCTACAGACATAAGTTTTGTGAGACTCTTCGGGAGAACTTATGAAAACAACTTATGACATTGTTCAAATGCTGCTTTTAGCTTATTCTCATAAGTACTCCAAGATAGCTTATAGGCGAACTATTTTCCTTTATTTAATCTTTTGTTATATATAAATAGCTTATACATAAGTGCTTATCATGATAAGTTGCAAATAAGTTGTTTATTTATCCTAACAGGGCCAAAGTCTTGGGTGCCAAGAGTTGGAAAATAAGAAATTAAAACTGAAAAATCCAAACACAATAAAATCATCTAAAATTCAACCATAATCCGTAATCAAGAACGATTAACAACTCTATACCATCACATATACGATCAAATTCGTCAAAAGTGAACCTTATGAAAAAATGAAAGTGATCATGAGCAAAAAAAATAATATATCTCAACTACCACGACCAATTTCTGGAAATTAGAGAAAAAGCCATGTGACAATCCTTAATTGTGAAACATCCTTGAACCACAAACAGATATAAGAAAAGGACCATTCGAAATAAAAAAAAAAATCAGCTCTAGTTGAATTAACAGCATCGAATTGAATGAAATTACCTTAGGGTCCGAAATGAAGCTACGGAGCAGACGAAAACAATAAAGGGGTGAAAAATTGGAAGGAAGATGAGACGAGAAATACAATAAATGTGACCGGGAGATGGACGCATGCGCTGACGCATGCACACCACGTTGAAAATTCTAGTACCTTTATTTATTTTTTTAGTTTTATTTTCATTATTATTTTTTAAAGGGAATGTTAACCGGTGCCCTAGGACCATAAAAAATAATTTTTATAAAAATTTGTGTAATCAATGCATTGAAAACTGAAAAATTTCACATTTTTAAAGAATAATTACTTAATTTAACATATTTAAAGAGTATTCCAGAGGCACTCGTTAACAAACCCATTTTTTAATTACAAATTTAGGACTTTCAAATTATTTTTATTTCTTTATTTTTTAGTTTGAAATTTTTTAAAAACTCAACTTTCAATTTTGAGTTAAGTTTAAATTTTTTTTTTCGAGGTGAATAGTTTTTATAAAAAAAATATTAAAATAAAAAATTAAGATTAAAAATAATAAAAAAAATATCTAACATATGTGTGGTATCAAAAGAGATTGTAGTTGAGAAAATTATTTTAGAAGAAAATTCGTAGGATGTGTTCACATAGTTACCGTCTAGATTAAGATTTAAACATTCTTTGAACTTGATCAAATTTGTTGAAGAGCAATTTGTTGATGGAGATTGCAACAAGTTGATTGATGGTTAAATTGGAATCACCACTAATTTAGAATTAAAGTGAAAAATGTTGAAAATAATCTCAAAATTTGGTGATGAAGTTACTAAAAAATTGTGGCACGATTAGATGTCGTTGTTTTTCATGTTTTTGGTTCGTCAAAAACTGTGGCACGGTTTTGCCTACTGCTACCAATAGTACAATGTACGAATTGCAAATCGAGTAGTGATTTAGACAAATCGTAACGCGATTTTGTCTCAATATGGACAACGTATAAACTTCAGTTCAACATTTTATGAGCAATCCTGTAAAATCAAAGGAGGGGACTTTAGAAAACCTTGAGATTGAGTGTCTTTGGGTGGAATTCTTGGGTTGGGAAACACTTCACAAACACCTTCGATGGTGAGATCTCATTAAGATATATCAAAAAACTTTTTCTCTTGGTTATTTTTAGGATTCATTGTCGGTTTAAGTGACTTGAAAAATGGGTAGAAATTAGGATTTTTTGTTGACCTTGGAATCTAATTTCTTTTAGGGTCATGTTAACTTGTGCCCTAAGGGCACATGTTAAAGTTTCCAAAAAAACGAAAGTATTAATCGAGGAAAATTAAATTTCAATCTTTTGAAAAATAAATTGGTGCAATTTCCAATACAAAAATTATTTTTTTGGTATCTTAACATGTGCCACACGTACGACATAGTTCAAATTGGATAAACAATCTCCCTACTAATTAAGATATATTCACGGGCGTTACAAATTTACATATAAGATGTCCATATAAAGTGCCTCCACTATTCAAAATTCATGGATCTGTTACTGGACAAGGTTCCATAGTTCCAGTACTATAGCTGAACTAGAACACCCGATATCAATTCTCAACCCAATCATATTTTTGTTGTTTATTTTATAATTATATATTTTTCTCTGTTAATTATTCATAAAACTTCTCAAAAAATTGTAGGAAAGGTATAGTTATACAATAAATGGCGTGAAATATTTATTGATACATCAATAAATTTAAAGAGTACAAATTCTTGGTCTGAGTGGTCCTCTAAACGTTCTGTTTGTGATACTGATAGTAAATTTATCTACTCATCTAGCCTTTGCACTAAATTTTCTTCAAAAGCCTGCATCACTGAAGCTTAAAATTCACCAAGCAGACACTTGCCACAGAAACAACCCCATTCATCCTCATAACATGCAAACCCAAATAAAGGGCCACTGTGCCCATTCTACTTTAAAAGCACATTACTCTCACCGTATAGGCTAGCTAGGCTCTCAAAAACATAATTATGATTCCCAACAACTCATTCACCTAAAAACCAAGATTCCATTAATATTTCAAACATTTAACCAAGTTATATTGGTCAATGAGCTCTGGTAAATTAATGATGGAAGTGATGGGAAGATATATCGAATTAATTGCAACAACTGTTACTCGGATTTTAGTTAGGAGTATCTCTCTATCAATGGATCATTCCTATTAAAACTAAACTTTATAAATAAGGGAAGGGAAATATGAAGTAGTTCATCACATCGAATTTTTTTAAAATATAATAATTGATTCTATAATGTCGCAACTTCTAAGTTGTATTAATTGTTTAGAAGACTTTTATACTTTTCATTTAATGGTTATTAGGGATGTATTTAATATTTCACAGTTTTTTATAGAGACGTATTTATAAAAATATTTAAAAAATTGCAACAATATATATATGAATGTTTTCTGTTTTTCTTCTTAATAAAGACATGAGAGAGTATTTATAACCGTTTAACAATGATTAGTCTATCAAAGAGTTGTTGAGCATGAAAAGTAATCATAAAATATTTTGTTGACACATTTTTCCTAAATCTACACCATATACTACTGTTTTTGTATTAATTGTTTCTCCGCCTCGAAATCCGACTAATACTAAATCTGAGGGTACTATATAAAGTGTTGGATTTGTGTGTCCAAATATAATTGTTAGGACAAATTATTTATTCTCAACTATATATGCAAAACACAAGTCAAATTTAAAGAGAAAATATATTTGAATGTTCAAATGATGTCAAAAATTAAATGTTCAAATAACACAATCCAATTTCTCTATAAAAAAAAATAACAACACAATCCAATTTAAATTATAACCACTTGCTCAAAGTGTCCGAGAGTCTCTCTCTCACTGCTGAGATCGATCAACCAGATATTTTCGGTTTTTCAAAGCAGTATTTATTCCATCACAAGTTCACAACTCAAGTCACATTAGAGTTAGTTACTACACATGACAATGAAAGGAGGACAGAGAAAGAACCTTCTATACACAAACAATATTCTGTGCATCCTTTTGCTTCAATGGCTTGATCTCTCCTTAGTAAAGAGTGCTAAGGTTCCGGCGATCATAGTGTTCGGCGACTCATCCGTGGATGCCGGGAACAACAACTTCATATCGACGGTTGCTCGGAGCAATTTCCAGCCGTATGGACGTGATTTTCTGGGTGGGAAGCCAACTGGGAGATTCAGCAATGGTAGAATAGCAACTGATTTCATATCAGAAGCATTTGGTATCAAACCATACATACCAGCATACTTGGACCCTAGCTTTAACATCTCACAGTTTGCAACTGGTGTCTCCTTTGCTTCTGCTGCTACTGGTTATGATAATGCCACTTCAGATGTCCTGGTACATTATATATACACATTTAATTAACTTTTATTTTTTATTTTTATATTTATTTAATGCTACTTATAAACTTATGAATTCACTAAATGGTAGTGTTTATTCTCTAGCTATAAAATGCATCTCTTGTGTTTTTCACGGTATTTAATTTTCTTTGTTATTCCTAATTGTATTTCCTCCATGTTTATTTATGAATAAAATGTGTTGAGATCATTTGAATCAAAAAAATCTACAGTAACTAAACCAATCTCAGTGTGTAATGTCTTATAGCAAGAAATTTTGGAGTTGACTACAAAAACCTTAAAAATAGTAAAGTAACAAGATTAATTTAAGGATTTGGTTTCTACACAATACATGCATGACATATTTATTGATTCTGACAGTCCATTTTTTAAATCAATGGTGATTAAAGATTGTTTAGTGAAGATGGCGTGTAAGTTGATCGATCTCAAATCAATTATCGAGATTTATTTTTTAAAAAAGATTATCGAAATTAATTAATGCATGTAAATACAGATCCTTAGTTTAGTAACAATGTGCTAAAATTATAAGCACATTTACTATTATTTTTTGTTGCCATTATAAGCACATTTATTATTATTTTTTGTTGCCATATTTCAGTTTTACTTATCATATGTCATTATATCTTATATATTGCATCATAATATTAATTTTTTTTAAAATATGTGTTTGTAAAAGGAAGAATATTAATGAATTTGAAATCTGGATTTCAGTCAGTTATACCATTGTGGAAGCAATTGGAGTACTATAAAGAATACCAAAAAAAGCTAGGTGCCTATCTTGGAGAAAAAAAGGCAAAAGAGACAATTACAAAAGCATTGTACATAATAAGTCTAGGAACAAACGACTTTCTAGAGAATTATTATACAATTCCTGGCAGGGCATCTCAATACACACCTAGTGAGTATCAAAATTTTCTTGCTGGAATAGCTCAAAATTTCATCCACAAACTTTATGATCTTGGTGCTAAGAAAATATCCCTAGGAGGTTTACCTCCAATGGGATGCTTGCCTTTGGAGAGAACTACTAATTTTGCTGGTGGGAATGATTGTGTGTCCAATTACAATAATATTGCATTGGAATTCAATGGTAAACTCAATAAATTAACCACAAAATTGAAGAAGGACCTTCCTGGGATCAGATTGGTGTTTTCAAATCCCTATGATGTTTTGTTGGGTGTTGTTAAAAAACCTGGCCAATATGGTAAGTTGCTCATAATTTGATTTGCTTAGCAATTTAGCATGGCATGCATACTATAGCACTTTATATTATATTTCATATTCACAATATATATATATAGTTTAAATTGCAATGGTGAATATTAAGATAAAGGTAGCTCAAGACATTGAAGAAGATTTAAACGGAAGGTTTCTGGTTCAATGCCCGAAAGTAACATAATCACTAACTTATTTATATTTATTTGTCTAAAAAAAAAAGAGTAAAATATCATTTCTATTAATATAATTAAAATATTTCTTGATTTAAAATAAAATAAATAAAATATTCTTATGTATGGTGCAGGGTTTCAAGTAGCCTCAATGGCTTGTTGTGCTACTGGAATGTTTGAGATGGGATATGCATGTAGCAGGGCTAGTCTTTTCAGTTGTATGGATGCTTCTAGATATGTATTTTGGGACTCATTCCACCCAACAGAGAAAACAAATGGCATTGTTGCAAACTACTTGGTGAAGAATGCATTAGCTCAGTTTTTGCATTAGGAAATTATTTTGAGTTTTATGTATGTGATAATAAGATAGTGTCAATTATGTATGTGTTTTTTAAATGGATTTCTTTAATAATTTCTACATTTGAATTGTTTGAAGACTATGTAGTAAAATGGTCTTTGTTTACTTTATGTGCAATAATAATAATAATAATGATTTACAACTGATCCGTAAGGTAAGGGAGTTTAAATTCAGACACGTCTCTATGTCCGTAAATGATTGTTGTACAAAAGAGTTTATTTTAACATTTATCCGAAGGAGATGATAAGTGGATTTATTTCTAAACTAGTTTTCATGAAAATAAGACCAATATAGTTTGTTTGTAGAAGAGTTTATTCATGATTTGGTAAATGATTTTTTTTTTTTTTTTTTTTTTTATAAAAGGTAAATGATTGTTATACATAAGGGTTTATATTGGAATATATATTTACTTCTCATAACAATAAGGCATGTATGAAACATATGTTTGAAATACGTCTCCAATGTCTTCTATGTTGGTAAATAAGAGGTAGTATATTCTTGGTAAATGTTTCTATGTTGTTAAATGATTGTTATTTAGAATAATCATGAGCGGTTCCAACACCCGGCGATTCCGACACTTGTTTGGACTCAATCGATACTTTCTGTATATATGGTCCAACCCAATAGCCCATTAACCCACTTAAAAAAATAGGCAAATTGTGAAATTTACGCCGCACAAAAAAAACACATTCTTCTTCTTCTTCTTCTTCTTCTTCTTCTTCTTCTTCTTCTTCAGCTCTTTGTCTCTTTCTCGTCTTAACTTTCTGTCTCTTTTCTTCTTCAATCTCTCTTGTTATTTGGTTGCTCGTTCCCACTCACTCTAAAGGTAAGTCAATTGATTCTCGAATTTCTCCTTCCTTCCTTGTTTTAGGGTTTTAGAACTGAGAATTGTGTTAATTGAAAAATTAGATGTGTGAGGTGGAATTATCATTTACATATCATTCTATTTTACACATCTTTTTGTTATTTTGTACATTGTCGGCGTGAAGTGGAATTTCATGTGTTGATCGAACTTGTTATATTATATGAGATTTCATATGAAATTGGGAATCATCATAATAATTGCCTGCGGCGGGTTTGATAGCTTTAGATTTGTTTTCATTTGGAAGTTAATGTTGAAGTTATTTGGTATCACAAACGAGCTTTCAAAAATCGTGCAAAGAAAAGATCTTAATATTGTGTTTGCCATGGAATTAATTGATGTCGTCAAAGCTCGATTGACCACATTGAGAGAGAGAGAGAGTGGTTGGGATAATTTATTTTTTTATGTCCAAGAATTTTGTGTTGCTAAAGGTATTTCGGTGCCAAATATGGATGAAGAAATACCGATTCGGGGTCATTCAAGACTAGAAGGGGGGACTGTCACTAATCTTCATAATTTTTTTTTATGGTGCTATTGACAAAATATTTGTGAAGATGTTCAAAGTTCGGCTATGAAGATGGTTCAAACTGAGAATCATTTGGTATTTTCATTGGTCTACAAACTCATTGAGTTGGCTTTGGTATTGTCGGTGTCGACAACATCCGTTGAAAGAGCTTTTTCAGCAATGAAGATTATCAAGTCTAAATTTCGCAACAAGATCAACGATGTGTGGTTAAATGACTCGATGATATATTACACTGAGCATGAGATATTCAAGTCATTTGATGATGTTTATATTATTCGAACATTCACTGCAAAGAGGTCTCGGAAATGACATTTGCCTCCTAATTTTATTCAGCACGCTATTGACAGGTTATATTTCATATCTCTTATTTTAAATCGTACTTTTGTTGACAAAGTGACGAACCTCTTTTATTTCGATTTATGAACTATTTATATATTATATCACATGTGAATTTTCGGTTAAAATTTTGCCCAACTCTATAAAAAATTTGACTCCGCCACCGAAAATAATAAGGCATGTCTCTTCGTTGGTAATCAGAACTTTAGAAAGTTTATTTTAACATATATTTCCGTTTAGCCTTTCCTATTATTATTTTTTGGTGTCATCTACACTCTCTTTTATGATCAAATGTGTCAAAATACAGTGTATTTTTTTTTTTTATATAAGATTGTCAAAATACGGAAATTAATTTTCGTAAGTGTATTTACATTGTGGGAAACTAGCTTCCGATAAGATCCTGCATTTTTAGGGGGTTGTATGAGCAATCGCCTTATTTTTATCTCATTTTTGGATTGCTACTTGAGCTAACGTGTATTAGGGGGAGGGGGGTCATTGGTGGTCCTTTGTGTGTCCTTGATGTTTTCAAGTACCAAAATTAAACTCGTCCATGTTAGGGATGCGTTTTCTTGGTGGTTGGGGATGGAATGGTGGTTCTTCCTCTTTTTTTTTCTTCTAACTATAGAGTGGAAAACATCACTTGAAAATTCAAACATATAAAGACGACATTCTGAGATCAAATCTAGACTGTCACAAAAAATGTTCAATCTAACAATCTCGATTATCAGTTGATTTAGGTTTTATAAATATGAATGCTTTGTGAGTATTTTAATATTTTGTTAGATATATTTGTTCAAAAAAAATATTTTGTTAGATATATGAGTACTAGTTAGACTTAAATTTGCTGTGTTTTAATATTTGTTATATATTTTATGATTTATTAAATATCTGAAAAATATTGAATTTGAAATTAAAAGAATAGAGACTAGAAGATCAAATAAAGAATCAGAAACCAAAATTAGTGTGGTCCATGTGTTAAGCAGTTCGAGAGTTCAGGACCCTTTAGCGTGCGTGCGGTGTGTTTGGGTCCGTTCAGCTTGTACATGTGAAAACTCGTTATTTGGGAGTGACAATTCTTAAATGTGTTGCAAATCCTCGAAAAAAATATTGACAGTTGAGTGCAAGTGAGCGCAAATGATACTCTGAAAAACAAACTAAGAAAACTAAATATTGAATTAGATATAAAAAAAAAAACTTCAAACAAATATAATTAAACCCACAAACAGCTATGTTGATCTTGATCATTGAATTAGATACCTTTTTTCCATGTGAAAACAAATATAATTAAATCAACAAACACCTCTACAACATGCCTACTGACCTAGTTTGCACTTCAAAAGTTATTAGAATTGTTTTGCACTATGAAGGTTTTAATTTTCGCTTAGCAAGCGACCTTTGATTACCAACAAAACATAATTGATTAAAAGGAAATTTCGTATTGTTTCTGCATATTCATAAGAAGAAACTTCACAGCATTTGCTTCTTACATGTTTTCTTCTTGATTCATCCCATACTTGTGCATCTCTTCTATTGGTTTGGACTTCATGTTGTTCTTCCTTCAATTTGCCAAGAAAACCTACGGTGACAAATTACAAATTCGTATACTGCAGTGTTGATAATACAAAAAGCGTATTTTCACATTCATGGCAGTAACTCTAATCACTGTTTCTTCACTTTTGTCACGTTACAACTTTAACATTTCTTTCAGATTTTAATTCTTTGCCTGTAAATCCTGACCAGAAATACAATTACAAGTAGCAAATACAATGCCAATCTGTTTCGACCTCTAACAATAGTTACTTGAAATGTTGCAAAATAAGATCTCAATCTCTAAAAATGTCAGTATGGTTAAAATCACATTGGATTCTAACTATGTGTGACAGTGTACAGTTAAATCTAAAACATTTTTGGAAGAATGCCGACATGTTCTCCAAATAGTATGTGTTTCAACCATGCCTCCCTACGAAGCATTTGCTTCTATGGCAGCATGAAGGAGCTCATCAGGAGTTGCAGCTGGATCAAGGTCCCAACATTTGTCAGGCAAATTGCTTGCTTCCTCCCCCTTCAACAACCACGAAGGCACTTGGTGCGAAAAGCGTAACATTTCCCTTCTTGGTATATATCTAATGGCACTTTTGTCTGCATTTCTCTTGTACACAGTTTTGAACCCATCCAACTTAATAAGGGGGCTAACGCAAAGACCAAGCTCCTCAGAATAATCATCTAGCACCTCCACCATATCATATTGATGCCTTACTTCATCAGGTGTAGATCTGTTCCAATCTGTTGACCAGTTTCTGTAAACAGCCCAAACATCCCCACATTTGGGATATATGCGAACACAGCCACCTCGACCGGCCTTCACCCTGCTTAGAACATGAGAAAAAATGTTAACTTGGTCAACAACATCAGAGGTCATGGCCCTGAAATTTCCACAAGATTTGGTGAAACCTGAAACAAGCCAGTTTACTGGGCCAAACTCACTATCAGTTTTCGAACTCAAGTAACTAATGTTAATCTTGAATGGATTGACAGAGACAACTTCGCGGATCAGACAATACAAACGGGGCATCCCATCCTCCTCATCATACAAGGCCCATATTTGTTTTGGTTTGAAGCACGGCTCTGACCTATCTTTATCGAAATCGTGAAAGTCAGGATCTGGGACAGTAATTGTCACTGGAACCGTTTTCCTATGTTCTAACTGATTATCAGAAACATTCAGAGCTGTTTTAGTGCATATGTCTCCTTTGACCTGACCAACATCGGCTTGAGATTTTTTTCCCTCAATAACAGCGGCTGCAGTTTCAGATGCCAACTTCATCTCTTCCAGTTTCTTCCTTATTTCTGTCCTGGCCTTCTCAATCAATAATTTTCTTGCATCAAAAGCTGGTGCCATGGAATACTGTTTTGTTGGAATTTCACTAGTACTGGAAATCCTCTGGCCATGCCCAACGCTTCCATTACCATTAGCCAAAGCCAACTCTGAAGCACACTTTGAACCCTTTCCTTCATGAACATTTCTTAAACTAGCTCCCAGAACTTTCCTTTTCTTCTCAGGTCTACTCGGCTTAACCTCCTGTGGTTCATTCCGGGAGAATGATACATCTGAACTTATATTGACCACTGTCTCTGTCAAGCAATGCTTCCTATCAGCTCCTGATTTAACTTTTGGTCTTCCCCTCTTTGCTTTCCCGTTGGTTTGACAAGCAGATAAGGTAGTTGATCCATTTTGATTGACGTATCCGGCAGAGCCTAATTGATATGGAACATTTGAAACATACTCATACCCGTGCTTCGAATGGTATCCAGGGACCCCATTACCATTGAAATAGGCACCATTAGTGGGAACATATGTAACTCCATCATATGAATGGCTTCCATAACCACTGCTAGACCCATATGACCAAGGACTATACGGGAATGAACCATTTGCCGGGGCTGTTTCAAGGGCAATGAATATCCCACGGCAATTCTTACAAGAGAGTTTCTTGTTTACATACTTGCGCAGATACTCATACTGAACTTTGCAAGAAGTGCAGATCGTCCAGAAAGTGTCCTGATTACCACCAGAGGCATGAACCGAAGACAAACCCTTGTGATTAACTCCATTCCCAGCACCCAATTGTGCATTTCTCTTCATGTCATAACTACCAGACAGCCTAGCCCATGCCTCAGAAACAAGATGAAACGCCCCATCAGCTCCGACACACTTGTTATTATCAGGGTGGAGCAACCCAGCCATCTTCTTGTACTGTTTCTTCACAGCTTCTATATTTGTCGAAGGATTTAAACCCATAATAGAATACCAATCTAGTTCGCCATTACACGTAACTTGAGAGGCAATGTAAACTTCGAAAGTGGTCACCAATTGAGATATACCCTCCAATCCAGGACACAATGTTTTCGCTTTTAAAGCATAACTTTTTGCTCCAACAAAGTCTCGATGAGAAAATCTTTTCTCAGCATTCTCTATTGCTTTAAGGGCTTCCTCTTTCTTTGCTTCCATCCAAACAACTTCACAAAACCCTTCAGACAAAAGCTAAACCCTGCATAACCCTTCAAACCTCATTTCATCGCCTGCAAACAAAGTGGGAATTAGGAATGAAAACAAAAGAGAAACAGTTAAAGCTCACATTTTATTGCATAATTAAAATCAACATACACAAATGCGGTCCTAAATTAAACGAACTTCAATCATCAACATAAAATTCATGCTTTTAAGGTTGCAAAGAAACCCAAATTTGAACACAAAAATCTTTACCCTAAGAAAACAACAAAAGATAAATAGTAAATTTCTAACTTGACTTTTACTTCTTCATTCCTAAATTTTTCAAAAAAATCAAGCAGTTTCAATTTATAGATCAATAAAAAAAATCACTTTTGTTAAAAAAATATATATATATAAATTCGTTTGAAAATCACGAGCAATTAAATCGAAATTCAGTAAAGTAAAAAGATTACTGTATCAAATTAGGGATCGAAAATATGCAACAAAAACCCCCAAAATTAAAATTATGCTTAATTCAAATTAAAACAACACCAATAACAATATAAAAACAATAAAAATAACAGATTCAATAGATATAAGCATAATTTAGGAAACAGAAAAACTAACTAGGTTTTTGGAGCTGAAATGGAAATTGAAGAAGATTCAGATCGTCACGTGTACTTGAAGAAGCTGAAGTAAAATTAAGCTTGGAACACTGCAAAAATGGGAGGAAGAGAGAATCGTGAAGTGAGTGTGGTGGTGAATGTTGAATCGGGTTCGGGTTAGGGTTTCGAAATGGGTCCGATTTCTTCGATGAATAGGAGTTTTCTGACAGTGCCAGATGAGAATGGTAACAGTATAATCAATAATAATATTAATCTACTTTTTTATTTATATCATCATATCATAAAATATAATCAACATGGTTATCAAAAAAATATTATAAAATACTATAAACTTTTCTCACATTAACGCAACCTAACTTTTTATTTTTTGAATTTTTTTATTTTATTTTTTTGGTCAAATTTTTATTTTATTAATATGGTAACTTTATAAATAATTAATTAATTACTTTTAGATTTTATATTAATATTTTTTTTAAATGTTCAACCACCTGTATTTTCCCTTAAAAAAAAAATACTTGTATTTTTTTAAAATGTTCAACAACCACCTGTACTTTATTAAAGTTTCGTCGAATTTCGTTTACTAATACGCATTTTCCTTATATCAAACATCTTAGAAGAGGTTTCCGTAAACTTAACTCAGTTAGTAAGGACAATGCATAATATATACAAAGTTCAGGATTCAAACCTTAGACATCACAGAAAAAAAATGAAATTATCATTGTAGCTTACAACACTTAATCAACTGTATATCAATGTTAATATTGTCAAACACTTTTATTGATAATTAATAATAATAATCTATTTATATAAATAACAAAGAACATTCGTTCAATCGCTAAAACTAGTAATTTGAGGGCTAGTTTTGTAAATTTCATAAAAAATATTTACTAATTTACATCCATTTTGAATTCTCCTGTGTTGGTTTGGTGGTGTTGGATTGACATCTTGGAGTATATTCTTTTTAAAGTCTCGAGTTTGAATGTTCCCGTAACAATTTCGATGAACTAGTTGACATTTTCAAGAAAAAATTACACTCGCTTTGTTGATTTACATCACCTTATTATAAACACATGTCACACAACAACAACAAAAAAAAGAACATAACACATGTTGGCTTATAAAAAAATAAAAGTAGGAAGAAAAACATGCATACGAGTATGATTTGAGTCATTTAACTTATATATCAATAATATCACACATACTCATAGTCACAAAATTGTTATATGTATGTTCTTAGTCTGAAAACTGAAAAGGTAATAAAATGAATTATCATAAGGTCAATATTCCTAAGGGTATACAAAAATATTGAATTGCAGTTTGGTAAATAAATAAACAAATAAGTTAATTATACTTCTTATCCATTGTTTGTAATTGTAATGTACAGATCTGATCTAACACGTGCTTGAATTCCATGCTGAATAGCAGCAACACTTCACGATTTCACGTTGCCTTAAAACCAATGGGACACATATATTCTTGGGCAAACACTTCAAGAGATATTGTCCCATTCATGTTAACACGTGAAAGTGTGCATCGGATATTTGGAATAATCATAGTATAATCTACTTCCTTCTAAAGACGAAGGTTTTCATAATTCAGTAAATGAAGTTGAATCTATCTTGGTAATCACACTTTAGCTCTTCAGTTGTTTTGTATTGAAAATGTATTGTGTTTGGAATAAGAGGGTTGTTTTCCTCCGCGAAGAAAGAATATATGAATGAAGGTGTGTGTTTACATGGGAAAGGTTAATCCTTTCCCACCATAAGAAAGTTGGATTCGATGATTAGATTAAGTGAAGAACATCTTCTTAACATGTTCTCTCAACACTAGATTTTTCTTCACACTATCTTCCAACAATTTAAAAATTCTGAAAATTAATTTTCAGAAATTAAAAAAATCGAAAATATAAAAAATTCAGATATTTTTTTTTAAAAATTCTGTAATTCATTTATTGAATGTTAGAATTTTTTTTTGAAAAAATAAAATTATTTTAATAAAAATAAAATTTTGGAAACTAAGATAAGTTTTTATTTTTCTAAAAAGAATATATTTTTTAATTTCATAATAAAATAAGATATTCTAAAAAATAAAATAAAAATCCTAAAAAAAATATTTTGAAATTGAAGTTTTTTATTTTTCTAAAAAAAAAAAATTCGGAAAAATAAGGTTTTTGAAATAAAATTCTGGAATTTTTATTTCTTTCTTTTTTTCAAAAAAAAAAAATTCTAACATTCATTCAATAAATGAATTACAGAATTTAAAAAAAAATTATATGAATTTTTTTCGATTTTTTTAATTTCTGAAAATTAAATTTCAGAATTTTTAAATTATTGGAAGATAGTGTGAAGAAAAATCTAGTGTTGAGAGAGCATGTTAAGAATATGTTCTTCACTTAATCTAATCATTGAATCCAACTTTCCCGGGAAAGGATTAACCTTTCCCATGTGAAATGCCACCATGAATGAATTGGTAAGAAAGAAAAGATGGTTAGAGTTGACACTATTGTTTTAGTTTGGGCCTTCATATATTTCACCTTCAAATAAATTAGACAGGTGGACATGAAAATTTTGAAGGGTTATTTAGAGGTGTGTATTCACATGGGAAATGTTAACCTTTTCCCATCATAGGAAAGTTGGATTCAATGATTAGATTAAGTGAAGAACATATTTTTAACATGTTCTCTCAACACTAGATTTTTCTTCACACTATCTTCCAACAATTTAAAAATTCTGAAAATTAATTTTCAAAAATTAAAAAAATATAAATTTTTTTTTTTTAAATTCTGTAATTCATTTATTGAATGTTATAATTTTTTTTTTGAAAAAATAAAATTATTTCAATAAAAATAAAATTTTGGAAACTAAGATAAGTTTTTATTTTTCTAAAAAAAATATAATTTTTAATTTCATAATAAAATAAGATATTCTGAAAAATAAAATAAAAATCCTAAAAAAAATATTTTGAGATTAAAGTTTTTTATTTTTCTAAGAAAATAAAATTCTGGATAATAAGGTTTTTGAAAATATTTTGAAATAAAATTCTGGAATTTTTTTTTTTCATTTTTTCAAAAAAAAAATTCTAACATTCAATAAATGAATTACAGAATTTAAAAAAAAATTATCTGAATTTTTTTTCGATTTTTTTAATTTCTGAAAATTAATTTTCAGTATTTTTAAATTGTTGGAAGATAGTGTGAAGAAAAATCTAGTGTTGAGAAAACATGTTAAGAATATGTTCTTCACTTAATTTAATCATTGAATCCAACTTTCCCATGGTGGGAAAAGATTAACCTTTCCCATGTAAAATGCCACCTTATCTATGGGTGAAAGAGGGAGATGAGAAGATGAGTGGTTGGATCTGATACCGAGTGTCTATAATAAAAATGTGCTCTTCATTTGATCAAAGGGTTTTAAATACATTGTCCCATGGTGGAAAACTCTTTCCCATTACCATTCTAAATGCCACCTAATATCTAACTATCCACCATCTTCTTGCTTGCTTCCACCACCTCATTGGTCTTTCTCTCTCCTTCTCTACCACCACCAGCAAACTTCAAAATCTTCACTAATCAAACTCAAGCTAACATTCTTCTAATTTTAACATGAACTGTTCGACAATAAATCAACAATAATGAATTATAGAATCCTGTATAAAAATGAAACATTTTAACTAAGAGTGGATTTTCCAATGACTAATTAGCACAAGAATGTTTACCATCCATGACCGGTACCTCCATTTCCGGCGACCTTTTTCTGGCGGCTTTGTTCAGTCCCTTGCAACTTAGATCCATTCGATTTTCTTGTAGAACTAACCGCGGAGGTGACCACAGGAGCCTTCGTTGGCTGTGATTGTCAGAAAAATTCTCCCCGGAATCTCGTCGGTGACACATTTGAAATTCACCATTTTCTGACCCACTTTAATCTTCACTTTCAGTTTTTGTTTTGTAATTCTAATCTATAGTTTTAATATTAGTATGAGTTATTTACTTGTTTTGGGTAATATTTAGAGATATTAATGATAATGTCAATTTTGTTTTTGGGTTGTTTAGCGGTTTAGTGAAAATGGGTGAAAGAGGGAGATGAGAAGATGAGTGGTTGGATCTGATACCGAGTATCTATAATAAAAATGTGCTCTTCATTTGATCAAAGGGTTTTAAATACATTGTCCCATGGTGGAAAACTCTTTCCCATTACCATTCTAAATGCCACCTATTTAGAATGTATGGTTATGGTGCAAAAATAAATTTCGGCATAATGAAATATGACCAAACATACTTATTCACTATGGTTGTTCAATAATATAATTTTGGATTAAATATTATAAAAGTTTGTTAACCATCAAAATAACCAAACTTGCATGTTATTTAATTGGTCAAATACATCTAAATGTCATTTAAGTTTTTTGTTTTTCCTAAAGTGGTCATTTAAAAAATTAATTTTGAAATTTTGAAAATTGTTTATTATTTTTAAATTAATATAAATGAAAAAGCCGTAATTAAAATACTTCCTTCCTTCCCCTCCTCCTCCTCCTCCTCCTCCTCCATTGAAATCCATTTACTTACTTCCCTCCCTTGGGTTGAACCGAACCAAACAGAGTCTTTGCAGATATAAAGAAATTGTATTGTACAAGTATGAAATTTGTTGAATATTTATATAGTAAGTAACGGTTCCAACCGAGTTGAAAGTTGTTGGTGAGTTTGGAGAGTGGAAAGCAACGAAATGGGTCGGTGCTGCCGAGCTGCGTCACGCTCCTCTCCCATTGCTGCTGACGACAACAGGTTTCTTTCTTTCTTTCTTTCCAATTAGGATTAAGAATTATTGTAAACCATGCAATTCAATCTTATACATATGTTGTAATGTTTTTTTTTTTTTAGATCCAAGAGAAAAAAGGTTGCCTTAAATGCTGACAATTTAGAAACTTCATCTGCAGCAGGTGATTTTCATTAACATAAATAATACTTGTTGTTTTTCATGTTAACATCTTCTTCTGTATTATTATTATGTGGCAGGCATGGGAATAACTACTGATGGCAAAGTATCACTATATCACTGTAATTACTGCAACAAAGATATTTCTGGGAAGATTCGCATCAAATGTGCCGTGTGTCAAGATTTTGATCTCTGCATTGAGTGCTTTTCTGTTGGTGTTGAGTTAACTCCTCATAAAAGCAATCATCCGTATCGGGTTATGGTATGAACCCTTCTTTGAGCCAAAGTAATTGCTTTAGTAGTAGTCTATAAATATTGTGCAGTATCTCATTTTTGGAATAAGCTGTTGCAGACATGTTCCATTTGCTTTAATCATCTATGCTTATATATCACTTCTCTCATGAAGGGCGCTTTTCAGAACTCTGTTCTGTGCATAGGGCAAACTTTCTTCCTTTTATGGCTACCATAATGAGATAAACACTGAATGAAAGTTCTCAACTCTTTCTTGATTTGTGTATCTTTTAAAGCTGAAGGCAATAAAATATCATTATGATTGAAGCTTCCAGCATGGATGAATAATGAATCAGTGTATTACTTTAAGTTTTAAAATATATTTCTTTTCACAGGATAATCTATCTTTTCCGCTTATATGTCCAGATTGGAGTGCAGAGGAAGAGATGTTACTTCTTGAGGTATTATCTTCTTTCTTCTTACCTGCTACACGTTAAATGTTGTTTGTATATCTACTATATTTCTTATTATCAAAATTGTTTATCATAACAAGCTTGTTTCATTTTAGGCCCTCGACATGTATGGATTTGGGAATTGGAATGATGTTGCAGACAACATTGGAACGAAAAGCAAATCTCAGTGTATTGACCACTATAATACTGTATATGTGAATTCACCATGTTTTCCTGTACCTGTAAGTCTATTCGACAACTCTGTTATTGATAGCATAGATGCGACCTGTGTTTGAATGCATGGTGTAATTGTTTGTATGTGCACATAGGATTTGTCTCATTTTTCGGGAAAGAACAAAGAGGAACTCCTTGCCATGGCAAAGGGAAATCAAGTCAAGAAAGGTTTGCTTCTTAATGATCTAAATTACAGTTTGTGTAGATTTTGCATGCTTGAATTGGTTACTTTGTTTTATTCGATGAACCTAAAGACATGCTATGTAACCGAGTGGTTGTGTAGCGAAGGAAAAGAAACTATAGCTATGTGAGTGTAACCAAGGGGGAGTATATAGATCATGTCTACCAAACTTCTTACACGAGTAGCTTATATGCCAATCCCTCCAAGACTTAGTGAATACATCTTCTACCTAGCCTGGTCATTTGAGTTGACATTTTGGTGGTTATGTCTCTGGATAATACCTTCTCTTTGATGAAATGGAAATCCATCTCAATTCTCAAGAGTATAGTTTTCGCACAGAACTTTAAATTCTAGGCAATGTGTAAGGTAGCTTGGTTTTACATCTGTGAGTCCTCTGTAACTTTGCAACTTTTTGAGACAATTGAGCTCACAATGGCCAATGCCAAGGCTTGATTTTTTTCGTTAGCATGTGACTTGCTAAAACCTTTTGTACCTTTTTTTTCTTAGTTTTCCAAGATACGAAGCTATCTTTAATGATTATGCTATACTCGTAAGTAGATCTCATATTAATAGATGAAACTGCCCAATTAGCATATAAATATCCAACAACTTGAGCCACTGTATTCCGATGTCTTTCACAAGGTGAATTTGTTTTCTTACCACAATAATTACAAAAGAGATATATGTCTTGCATGTTGGAAGATCAAGGTTGGTTGTTGTTGTTCTTTTTTTTTTTTTTTTTTTTGAAAAAGTAGAGGTTGGTTATTCTCCAATGCAGTTTCACTGACAGTATCTGTCTGGACCCAGTTTTTGGAAAGTTTGGTTATTAATGGGAGAAACTTATAAGTTGATTGTTTAATTGATGATAATGAACGCAATGTGCATCTTCCACACGCCACTATAGATTCCTGATGAGCAAGCCTATCTAGAATACATTATTTTTACTTACAAATGAATTTCTTTTAGAACATAATAAGTTTAATACTTCAACATGTTGTGTCTATGCAGTCATTTATGTTATCATTCTCTTTGCCTAATTCTAAAAAAAAATATCTTGTGGATTGACTGCGTTTGTAAAATCTGAGGAAAAATTTCTAACTTGTGCTTGTTTTACTGGTCACTTCTCTTTGGATCATCTATAATCTATGCCTGTCTTGTTTTTAAGTGTTAGGGTGCATGATACTGTACTCCCCGATTTGTTGTTTGCATTTTGCAATGTCAAGTTTCATGGATGTTATATTTATAACACAAGCTTTTGTTCCATGTTCCGTTTTTGATGCAGAATTTCCTCCAAATGCAGAGCTGACTCTGAAAGAAGAACCTCTCTTTTCTGATGGAATAAAGTAAACCTTACTAATTTACTCTGATTATTTAAATTTGTTCGTTTATGACTGCTAATCCTTTGTTGCAACATCTCAGCTCTGAAGAATCTAAGAAGGCAGAAACCACTAATCAAACAATGTCTAGGCTAACCTCAGGTACAATCTATAGCTTGAGAAAAATCTTTCTTTACCATTTCGTAATGACATTCTATGTTAATGGGTATAATTTATATGGGTGATATGAATTCAGCACACGATAAAGCTCTTTCAAGTTCAATCAAGAAGGCTTCCAATGTGAGCCAGAATAATGATGGAGTTAAGGTGGAAGGTATGTTTCTGAGTATCGAATGAAAGTTACCGACCCTTATTTTGTTGCAGAAGTAGGAATTTCTATTGATGAGTTTGCTGCTTTTGACAGTAATATAAAAATTGGGTAGTTTGGGAATTTTGAACATCTAAATTTTTGTTGTCTCTCGAGAATTTCAGACGTTAATTTTGATCTTCAAATATTATTTCATTAAATTTGTCTGTGAGGGATAATATTTTTATCGTAGTAGTACAAATGGGAATCTATCAATGACACAAAAATCATCATCAGAGAACCAGTTTGATGCCACTGATCTTTCATTAATCAAATTAATTTTTGGAAAGTCTTTAACATACCTGATAAAGGGTTTACTATTTTTTTATAAGTGATAAAAGGTTTACTATGATTGCTTTTGGAATTTAATCCTGGACAAACTATGGGATAACAAAACCTTATTACAAACACAGCCTCGGGCTTGAAGGCTTAATACTGTTTCTATTGAGATTTGAGATCTTTTACAAAGCCGATCCTACAGTCTTTAGAGATTTCCTTAACTATAGTGATGCAATAATTGTGGAATATATTTCCTCTTACCCTAAGCACAACATACAACAAGGAATGTATATGGTTTTAAACAAGTACAATGCAATACAAAGTAGTGCAAAGGACATAATTACTCAGACATTAAACATATTCATAATACAGTTTTATACACTGTCCTCAAGATGTTAATCATACCCAACTTGTTAAAAAGCTAATCAACCCTACTCCTGTTATATGTTTATTTTGAGGATCTCAGCTATTTATTATATCCGGTTTCTATTCCTAACACATCCCATGGACACACGTCCCTGTTGGATCTTTTCTTAAACAAAATAGCAGTTGATTTCGTTTTTTTTTTCTTCTTCTTGAATTATTATTGTTTTTTCCTTGAATTATTGGGTTTGCAGCAATGTCCTGACCCTTCAACGTTGTATCCATATTTGAATTTGGGTTGGGCCTATTTCAACTCACAAATTCGGCTTGTAAGGTGAGATACGTCTTCTACTTGCAAACATTTTTTCAGACCATTCAAGCTCATATGATTGAACGTCTGTCACGTAAGCCGAGTGACCCGATAATGAGTAGTCGAATAGGTCTAGGTTAATCGTTGATGCCATCTTTATATTTGAATTGAGCCTAAAAATTTCATAAAATCCGGTTATAAGATGAGAGATGTCTCTCGCTTGTGAACACTTCTTCAGATATATTCCATTTATTGGGAGACTCCCAGAAGTCGGTATGAAAGATATTTGGAGTTGGAGGTCCCGGGTTCAAACCCGGGGAGGGACCTCCAACTCCAATTCAATGTAGTTATTATTATTAACCAAATCGGGTCCCAGTCTCCTTCACTCCTCTGTGTTCTTGAGTCTTCCTGAATTTTTTTTATTTTTTATTTATTTTTAATTTGGCATCTGCTAACAGTAATACACACTTGGCTCTTAACACAAATAGTTCAGGTTTTAATGTCATATAATATTTTAATGTTTCATACTTTTGAATATCTAGTCTATATCGTCACATGCTTACTAAACCGGTAAATTAGAGAACACACATTTCTTGTACTAATACATTCAATTGCTTTATTTTTTTGTTAGTAGAATCTCAAGCAGGTCGGAGCATCGGTGAAAAGAAACCTAAATTATCTGGGGAATATAGGCCTTCTATGAAAGTGTTGAGTGGGTACAATTCTAAGAGAGGTGACTTTGATATTGAATATGACAATGATGCTGAGCAAGTTTTGGCAGAAATGGAATTTTTGGACACTGATACTGAAGCTGAACGTGAAATGAAACTGCAAGTGCTCCGTATTTACTCAAAAAGGTATGGATACTTTATATTATTGTCAAATGAAAAGGTTTATTGTTCTTCCCAACAAATGAAAACAAAATTAACCATCTAAAAATGGTCCTGGAAGAAATTATGTAAATTTCTAGATTGTTTGCATCTAAACTAGTTTTAAGCTTTTCCCTCGGATTACCTGATTCTGAGTTAACACGACATCTGTCACTGTAGCATTTCTTTGAATTGTAAGCAACACACATATCCTTGTATTGCCACAATCCTGTATCTTTTAGGGTATATTTGGATTCAATTTTTCTTTTGTTTTCCTCCATATCTGATATGCAAGTATGAAAATTTCTTGACAGGTTAGATGAACGAAAGCGCAGAAAAGATTTTATACTTGAAAGAAATTTACTTTGTCCCAATCCTTTTGAGAAATATCTCTCACCTGAAGAGCTTCAAATATGCGAACAGTACAAGGTCTTCACGCGATTTCACTCAAAAGAAGAGCACGAGGAGTTGCTAAAAACCATTATTAAAGAACACCGACTTGCCAAAAGAATACAAGAGTTAAAGGTATTACATTCTACTATGCATTCTGCTGCAGTCAACATGCTTTATCTGCATATATTGCAGTTATTTCCTCTAGTTTATAAAGGGTGACTGGGGATATAATGCTGCCTGAACTTGAAACAGAGTTCCTGTTCCTTCTTTTCACCAACTCCTGCTACTACAGATTTTGCATCCTACCTCAACTGAAAAGTAGTATGTTGCGTTTGACTGCGATTTTGTTCGATCTCACTGTGCCCCATAGAACTTCCCATAGAAAAAGGTTGAGTTACTACAACCCCCCTCTGGTCACACAGTTCACTCATAATTTGATTCGTCAAAATAGAGGACCCTCGAGCTTGGTTTGGATTATGCCTGCTGTGTGATCCAGTTTTCGTTTTATCAATCGCACCACCGAGTGGTGATGGTAGGGGGTTAATGTGCCACTAGTCTACAAGTTTTGATTAGTTTAGGAGGGGGATATGCTGGTGAGTTTCAAAGCAAGAGATGCTTTCTGCACATGACCCATAGTTGGAGCTGCAACTTGAATTTTCGCATCATATCAATTATAGTCACATGACTCATCTGTCAAAGTGTGCTGATATGACTCCATTTCCATTTGCAATATCTTGCAGGAAGCCAGAATTGCTGGCTGTGTAACTGCTGCTGAAGCATATCAATTTATTGAACAAAAGAGGACAAAAGAAGCCGAACAAGGTGACTGTAAAGAAAGTGGTCAGATTGGAACAGGTGGCAAGACTTCACAGAGACCAAATGTTTCCAAAGTAGAGCTTGGTAGTAGCCCGCGCAGTATCCATAAGGGCACTACAGAATCATTTCCTGGTATCAAGGATGCGCCAGCTGCCATACAAGATATCGCAAGGACACTAGAAGAATGGGATATCAGTGATTTTGATGGGGCTGAGTTGCTCTCTGAATCTGTAAGAGATTTTTCTCCCTTGGTTTTTTAGCACTTCATTTGTCTTTTAATGTTGCTATTTCTTTATTAGCTTTGATTGGCCTTTTAATTTTATTTTGGAACGAGGCTATGTACCTCTGACCCTCCCTTCCCTACACCTGACAATGGTGGGATTTTTTGCAATGGCCTGCCTTCAGTTTATTTGGGCTGTGGTGAGCGTTCTATTTGATTGGTTGACATTGATTAACATGCAGGAAATAAAGCTTTGTAACGATATCAGAATGTTGCCGCCACACTACCTCAACATTACGCGGATTATGCAATTAGAAATTTCAAATGGCAGAGTAACCAAGAAATCTGATGCATATCCACTGTTCAAGTTCTCTCCAAGCAAGATTGATAGAATTTATGACATGCTTGTGGAAAAAGGAGTTGTTCAAGAAAAATGATATGCTTTATATTCTGTAATGGTTATAATTTATAAGGTCATTTTTGTATGATTTTATATCTCTTTAGCTTTTTGCCCCATACAGAAATAATTAGAAGACAAATATAGTTAATGCACACCTACCAGAAAATAAGAACTGAAATAACTTATTTTAATATGCCTGAGTTGTGTACACATCATTCATCCTATTGTCACTTCTTTTCTGCGATATTGATTTATTTTTATTGCATTCATTCGATGGATCATTTTTGGTCCTTTTGTGATTTATTCTTAGTCCACACTTTTGTACATACATAGGAATTACGGTAGTGTTTAGAACATACCATGACATACACGGTGTTGTGAGTAATTGTGTAGTCGCAAAAGTTTAGACAACATTCGGACACAAAATATACACCATTTAATGATTTTAAAAATATAAATTAATTATTTCTTCATAATATTTTTCGGTGTTCAAATGGGGTGCCTAAGCTCTTGTGACCACACAAGATTAACTCCGGCGTAGCATGCTTAATAGAGCACTTAATCTAATGATTTATTTCAAACTCATAATCCTCCATCACCTCTTTCACCTTGTTCACGTATTTTGCAAGAGTAAAGAATTGGAAGGAGAGAACATACTCTGATGCTTCTGAGAAGAAAAGAAGAAGTTCAAAAGGAAAATCAAATCAAATATTTCAAAGTAAAACCAAATGCGATTATTCAAATTAATAACAACTGCTTAAGCAAATCATCCCTTATATTTATTTATTTATTTATTTATTTATTGACTTCTATAACTCATTATTATTTTTAATCATGGCTTCATAGTGACACCCGCCATAACAAACACTAGAACGATATTCCTTATGGTTAGGTATCAGTCAGATAGCACTATTATAATTGATATTGTGTCTTGAAAATCACCTTTTGTTTTATAACCTTTAAATTTAACAACCTTATTGGTAATATAATATTGTCAAATCTATGATGAAATGGGTTCCATATGTCTGCCATCATGAAAACTGTCTACTTTGGGCAAAGTTGTTGCACCATATTGAAAGGCTTAAGCACACCCATCATTACTTTGAGGGTGTTGATCATCCATAGAAACTATTTAATTTTCTAGGCAATTGATATTAGTTATTCAATACAAAGGCAGCACAATATTCACGAGTGTTCAAATTACAAGACATTTTATGTAATCATTATTCTTTCTAAAATATAGCGGGACATGAACTGGGATAAAGTTCAGTCAGGGTTGGTAGTATTTGGACTCTGACTCAATGCGATATGTAAAGCTTACTTATGTATTCAATGGGTGGGTTATCTTAATGCTAAAGTAAAAGAAATTGATAATTTTGTAACCAAAAAAAGAAACTGATAATTTATCAATCATTCCCCTTATCCTCGTGAGCATAGCTTAATTGGTATGGACAATGCATAAAATATACAAGATCTGGAGTTCAAATCCCGACCACCAAAAAAAAATAAAATCAATCATTCACCTTATATAGATTAAATTACACTATAAAAAATGTGCCTCCGATAAACATTGGTGCATCGAGCAAGCATGAAAGAAATATATTACACATGAGATAATGTCATGGTATCTAGATAAAATAAAATAAAAGTTTAAATATCGTACACATCATCTAAGGATGCGTTGTCACATCAATTAATGAAACATTATAAGTCATGTGTTTTTAACTTATTAGATAATGTGGTATCCCATCATTAGATGCATGTGTAATTTTCTTTTTACATTGATGATTTATATAAATTAAACTCACAAGACAATGTCATATAAAAATGTATAGTTCCTTGTTAAGAAAAAAACATGTATAAAATTATCCTACAAGAAGCTATGAATGTTTTTTTTTTTTCTTCTTAAAATGGAGTTTGAAAAACTGTACAGCTTAATTCTAAACACATGTGTAATTTGATATGAATGCACTTGAGTTTGAATTCAATATTCTTCACTTCTCAACACTTAATATGTGTGAATTTTATCTTTAGATTATTTAAAAAAAAAGTATTAATTTAATCTTATAATATAGTTAACTATTAGCTAATGGTACAAAGCTTATCATGCTAGTTCTCTCTGAAAATATTTTATCTCATTACAAATAAATTTTCGCGTGTTTACATTCATGTAGTCTTTTACTTTCTCTATTCCAAAATAACCGATCAATTTACAAAAAAAATAGTTTTAAAATGACTTACTCGTTTTAATTTTCAACACAACATTAATATAATTATTCTTTTTTCTAACGGTACAATCTAATTAGTATTACTTACATCACCCTCAATTCAATATCTTCTATTTTATATTTACAGTAGAAGTGAATACATCAATACAATACAAGAGTCTTTTAATTTAGTGGCAGATTCAAGCATGCAAACAATTTTGGTTATTTTGTGCAGAACGTTGTTCTCTTGGTGCCCTCTTTGACAGACAGGTTCCTTTAATAGAAAGAACAAATTAACATTAACATTGGGATATAACCTAAAAAGAGAACATGATCAAACATTGTAATTTTCAAGATCCAGTTAAACAGCTAATGATCCTAGGTATAAATTAATTAAATTAATATAGTACAAGTGCCATGTGTTGATCTCATATGCTGGCACATGGCTTCTCTTATTTCAAATTAAAATGCTGGGAAGCCAGGGTTTTTGAAGAGTTTTTCACGTCAATCACTTACTTACACACCATATGCTACCAAATTGCCATTACAAGAAACAAATCCACTTTTTTTATTATCTTAATGACTTGGAAACTGTTTTTCTTTTTTGAAGGATTCTATATATAGCATGTTGTTAATTTAATAGTTACTACTAGTAGTACATTAAGGTTGTTATTTTCACACAGATATCAACAGAATATTCACTTCAACACTTAAAAGTATCAAAGAATATTCTTGTTCTTGAAAACCTTTATAAAATCCAAATCAAAGCACTATTATAACCAATTACCTCATTGTATTTCTCTTTCTATTCTAAAATCACTTGTCTCCTTGATTTACCTTAAACTGACATGCCAATATTTCATGTTTTAAAGTACATGCTGCCAAATGTTTCTTCTTCCTATCTAACTAACCTATAAATAATATTGTTTTTGATTTTTTAACACTTGTTTTAAATTCATTTATGCATATAAAAAATATTGTTATTTTTGATAAAATCATTTTTTTTTTTGTAATATATTCAACTATTTAATATCTTATTTTATATATTTCTCTCCCTCCAATAAATAGTTAAGAATATTTTTCACAAAGCAATAGTTAAGAACATTTTTTTTTTAAAAGTAACATAGAAAAATAAACTAAAAGAGTAGTAAGTAAAAAGTCTTCTTCATAATTTTGGTATTATTTTAATTTGCTTTTTTTCTTTTGACAACACTTTTTTCTTGGTATATGCTTTTTGAAATTGATGGGGTGGGAAAGCAAAGTAACATACCAAATGCTCTCTTGCTACTTTTGCTTATTGAGGATTGTATCCTCATGGTTATGGATTGCTTCTCCCTTTGCTCTCTTGATGTTTTTTTCAACTTACAAACTTGTTGGATTAGGGTTTTTCTCACTCTTCTTCTCATCTATGGCAATTCTTTTGTCTACTCTTCTCTACATATGGAAATACAAACTAGTGCAAGTTGATGAAAATTTTGCAACAACTACAATGCTCATGAATGAATCTATGATTGAAGCAATGGAAAGAAAAGAAGAACATCAAGCTAGTGATATTGGTGTTGTTGATATTTATGACTCATATTCTGAGTTAGATGGGTCAATTTCTGATGAGGAAAATCTCATAGAAATTGCACTTCCAAGTGGACACTTTATGGATCAACAGAAACAAGAGTTCAAGTACAATAAGTGCAGTTTACAGCAGCAGAAAAATTTGATGGAATTGTTGGCAGAATATAATGAAATGTATGAGGAAGAGAATTTAATAGAGATTGACTTATCCATTGGTTCAATCAAGTGCTCAAGGTTTGAAAATGAAACATAATCATCATACAAGTATAATTGGTACCTTTTTCAAAAGTTTAATGTTTGTTGTATCAAGTTTTTTCATCCACCTGCTTTATATATTTGGTGGATTTGGAATGTAAAAATGGTGTTGCTGTTAATGTTGTGAAGTATATGAAGTTAATGTCACTCACAATTTATTTTAATATTTCTTTTTTTATATATAATGTTACTCACAAACTTTGGATACTTATTAAAGGGGAAATGACTTTGGAACCTATACTAGTATAAATTACTCTAAACTATTAATCGTGCATTTTTTGCTGATAATAAATAAAGAAGCCATTATGAGGCAACCCAGACCTAGAGTCCTGCACCTCATAGGAAGTATGGCTGATCATAATTATTTGACATAATATTTGAGCACATTCACGTATTTGTAAAAAGATAAAAGATAAAAGAATTAAATAATATGTATTTTTTAAATAATTAATTATATTGATACTCTCTTTGTCCCACAATAAGTAAGTTAGTTCATTGTTTTACGTATGTTAATGCATAATTTTGATCTTTAATATCTTTAAATATTTATCACCAAAAATTATAAAAATTGATATTTTAAAAATAGTCATCGTGACAAATCTGACAACAATTTATATACTACAATTTATTTTTATATATTAGTAGAAAATACGATTAAAATACGTTGTGTGAATAATGTACATAATCAAATTGGATCATTCATTATGAAACGGAGGAAATATACATATATTTTGGCGTGTGTGTTCAAATGTTGTGCACATATTATTGTGACCATATAAGTATTTTTTCTGCGCCTCATTGTCCAATACTGTGACGAGTAGGTGTTACTATATAATAAATAAATAGAGAAAAAATAAATTAATCAAATTCCATTTCACAATTGCAAAAAATTAATTAAATTAATGATTCTTGACTACAACAATCCAATCTTTTTTTAAAAACATAAATTAAAATGCAAAAACATCACATGAGAAACTTGACATCCTAATTAAGTTGGTCTTCTAAAACTACTAAATATTATTTGCAACACCCTAAAAAAGTTTTTTTTTTTAAACTCTGTATGGATTTATCCACCGAAATTGACACTAGAGGAAATCGAACCTGACACTTTGAGAAGAGCACATTCCAAAATCTCAAACTAATCATTAGGCCAATCCCAAATGAACTACTTTGATAAAGTTATTAAAATAAAATGATATGATAAAACAAGAACGTCGGGGGACTAGCCAACCTTAGTAAAAATCTAAACTATATGAAGGTCAAACCACTCGAATCAACAATCCAATTAACTATAGAGCCATGCTATTTCAAGGGAAAGAATGCATCCCGAGCGCTTCACGAATTATTTTTAAACCATCGTGATGATGTCGGGATAAATTTTTTCGCTGAATGTAGCAATTCTCTTAACTATATCCATTATAAAAAAGCCAATTCAACCAAATATTAATATGAACTTTTTACGGTATTAAGAATGGCTCATATCCAAAATCTGAAAAATAATTAAATTTCCTGATGATCGTATCATATACTCCATTTGAAAATAATAGTCAATATTCAACAAGGTAATTTAGGTAACATTTCCGAACAATTTTCCAGCATCTTTCTCCTCACGAATATATTCTAATATCAATTTCCACATATCAAGTTATATATGTATGATTTTTTTTTTTGTGAATAATTATATATGTATGATTTCTTCATCTTTAAAAAAAATGTATGATTTCTTTAATATTTTTTTGTTTATATATATATATATATATATATATATATATATATATATATATATATATGTATGTACGGTGTTTTTTTTGTCTAGTAGTCTAGTGATTAGAACTTATATTTTTCAAAGTGAATAAATGGGTGTGTTCGAGATTCGAATTCAGTCCATGCATGTCCTGCCAACTGAGCTATGCTCATGGGACTATAATTACGGTGTTATTAGCGAAAATTGAAAAATAAAATGTATATATGTAGGCAAATTCTACGGTACACCCAACATATTTGAGTGTACCGGTACACCAACCCTTTAATTTTATGGGTAAATAAGTTGTTTTATGAAGAAAAATATTATTTTTTATCATTTATTTATAATGATTAAATCTTATTCATTAAAAGTGTAACCGAAATAATTTTATATATGTATCGTGAAAGTGTAAGGAATTTACATATGAAACTCGATTCTCGTTCTGCTTCTATATTAAAACTGCTTATATAATATTTATTTAACTTGTTGGATTATATATATTATAAAGAAGTTCCTTAAAAAAAATATTATAAAAAAGGGAAATGTTAAGTGTCAGCACTAATTAAAGAACTTTAAATGGTAATTTTTTTGATAAAGTTTGTGTAATAAAGTGAATTGAAAATTGAAAACTTTAACATTTTTATGGAATAATTACTTAATTTAAAATGCTTAAGAAATATCGGGGTACTTCTTAACGAGACCCTATAAAAAAATAAGGGGGAAAAGGAAAAGTTGATTCTTATTGCTTCATCAATATCAATCAATATTATTATAATAAAGAACTTGGACAACTATTACAATAAAGAAATTGGAAAAACTATAATGGTTGACACTTGACTTGTAATGTATTGAAGAACTAAACCAACAAATTATTATTCATCTACAAATTACAAAAGAATGAAAGACTTGAATGAAATGAACGAATAAAAAAATTGACAACTTTATTCCAATCTTCCTATGCTTTGGAATTGAACAATGACCTGATTTCAGGCAACTGTGGAAGTATGTTTGAAATTTCTGTACAATGCTATAACCCTTTGTAATTAAATCAAATTAAATAGGTGTGCCAAGTTCAAGATTCACCAATCTTGGAAGTTAACAAATGGGAAGAATCTTTTGTGTTGATGTACACATGGGACTTGCAAGAGGAAGTGCTAGTAAGCATGGTAGAAAAGCCTGAGTACTTTCCTTCCAACTTTGATAAACCTACTTTTGTAAGAAAGTCAAATAGTTCATTTTGTTGCACAAAAGGTTGAGCTACATAATCCTCAATTGCCATCCACTGAAATTTAAGAAAAACCACATTAAATCAATTGCCTTCTTTATGCTTGTACAAATTAGTGTATAAAAAGGTACACAATTTTTAGAATATGTGACATGTTAATATATGTTACATTATTTTCTAGAAATATGTAAAACTATCCTAATGGACATATACCTGAGCTGCCTCAATCTCTGAAACTTGGCTCTGAATGTTAAATGAACGAGGTTTCAACATGCATACAAATAGTATCTCTGATTTTTGGAAGAAACATTTATGTCTTTCTCTGATATAACCATAAAAAAAATAATAAGATTGAAATTGTAGATAAAAATACCAAATATATGAATCCATGGTAATGTTCCAACAACATACTATATGATAATATTTTTGGTTCAAATCTTACCTGAATGCTAAAACTTCAACAAACTCAGTTTCTATCTGAAAAGATGAATAAAAGCAATATGGCCTTAGAAAAGGTTTGAATTTCAAATATTAAATGTTTAAACTACATTTCATTTAAATATGTTTTTTCTGTACAAAAAAAAATGTTTTTGCTTACTCCTGTCTCTTCTTTGACTTCTCTGATTGCAGCAGCACAAACATCCTCACCCTGCAAATTGAATTCAAATGAAGTTAAAAACTAATCTTTCAAAAGTTTAACAATCAATGATAAATTTTTAACATATATACCTCATTAACAGCTCCAGTAGGCAATTTCCATATTCCTTTACCACTGAATCTACCGTTTTTTTCCTGAACCACAAGGACCTATATGAAATAAAAATAAAATAAATTTTATTAGTACACTACACATTAAGAAATATGTATGGTCACATCAAGGTAGATATTGACTCCAGGTTCATGAAAATTACAACTGGTCAATGAAATATAGTTTTTTAGTCTAGCCAAAATGTCCAAAATAGTCAAATAAAAAATTTGAATGCTTATGAAACACCAAGATTGGTACGAGACACCGAACATGTTTCGGTGTCAGACACCGAACACACCTTCAATCTGATTAATAAAAAAATATAGAAGGATTACCTCCATATTGGCATTGACTACAAAAGCACCGATAGAAATGCGGTGAGAAGCATTTGCAGGAATGGTATCAGGAGTGTTGGGAATCCAATATACAAGCATCAAGTGATCTGGTTCAGCATGATGGTATTTGAATCCAGCCTATAAAAGGAGCAGCAAAATGTTACATTACATCACAATGAATTTATTTAAATCATCACAAAATGACTTCTAAATCTTTACCTCAACAGCAGAAGCCACAAGATTTGAGTGTTCTCTAGGCAATTTGATCCACACTCCCTTCTTTCCCTAGAAAACAACATTCCAAAACCTTAGTAACCAATAGAAATAACCAAACAATATAGAGTTGTAAACTTATTTGATTCCAATTTTTCTTAATTTTAAGGATTATAATGACTTTGAAATCTACCTGTATCCTCCATTGTGATAATGAAGCATCTAACATAGAAGCAAAATCAAAAGAATCCATAGGTTCCTCAATGTTTATAATAACTCCTCCATGTTGATCCTCAACAGCTTTGAGTAATCCAGTAGCACATCTACCTCTCACTTCCTCATCCAATAAAGCTGAAGAGGCAGACCAGTATGCTCTTGGGAAAAGAAAACTGTTCTTGTAGCCTAAAAGGGGTCAAAAATTAGTACTTGACTAATGCTTAGGCACAACAATAACCATATTGAAAAATAATTTGGTTCAACTTAGAGTTGTGGTGTTTGGATGTTTTCAAGTAACATTGATTTTGTCTCTAGATTTGATTCTATTTTAAAGCTAGAATTTGATATTTTTGTCCCTAGAGTTGATTTTAAGAATCAAATATATTGTTCAATCCACTTTTACATAAATGGATCACAACATAAATCATTTTACATTTCACTTCAAAATCAATTTTTATCATCGCAATACCAAACATAATCTTAGTGCATGTCTGAATTAATGGTGAAACTGTTAGAATCTTGGTGAGTCACCCTTAACAAAATGAACACTTTAAAATTTCACAAAATCACGGCGTCACATTGATTTTGTCAAACTCAGTGTCAGTTCAAACATACTTTTAGCATACTAAGCTAATTCATGTGTAAACATTACCTTGAAATTGAGGGATGATAGAGCCATGAGAAGTTTTAGTTTTAGCTAGAAGTGGAGGGACAGAAGATGTGAGGAATGATTTAGAAGTTGCTAAAAGGCATGAAGTATAAAGTTTGCTAGTGATAGCTCTAGACCTCATCATCATGAAAAGAAAATGTAATCAACACACAAGAGAATAACAAAAAGTAATTATTGTAGTTTTTTGATTGGAAGCAATTATTGATGTTATTATTACTTGTTTTGAAACTAAGCTAATGGAGAGAATACTAGCTAGAGAAAGAAATTTTATAGGGGTGAGAGGGACAATTTCCGTGCAATAAGTGGCAAGAACTTTGAATTAGTCATTTAATGTGTTTAAGGGACACTTAGGATTAGAACAAAGAAACCAACATGAAAAAGATGAGCTAGAAGACAAAAAGAAAATGGAAATTAAGTTACCTTTTCATGCATTCAAACGTAGGAAATTAAGTTGTAACATTTTCTTTGAAGTTTCAGATGAAAACGCGCTGCAAATTTTATCAACCAACGTTAACCAATCAAATTTGTTTCTTTTTGCATTAAATTAGTTGCATGACCCTTGAAACACATCACGTATATGATTTATTTATATTATATAGAGATATTGCCTTAGCAAAAAAAATTATTATGAGAGTAAAGGATAATTTTTATTAACTTTAGATATTAATTGTATTTTTTAATTCATCTATCAAAATATTAATGACTTATAATATGAAACCTTAGCAAAAAAAATTATTATGAGAGTAAAGGATAATTTTTATTAGCTTTAGATATTAATTGTATTTTTTAATTTATCTATCAAAATATTAATGACTTATAATATGAAATAGAGAAAATATAAAATTTTAAAAAAGTTATATATTTTGTTTCCTGTAAATAAAAAGTTATATATTTTGCATATTTTAAAAATTAATTTTGATGGACTGTTATGAGTAATTTTTATTATACCTATGGTTAAAATCAATCATTTTTTTTCTTGACAAAAAACATTAGTCATTTTTAATGATACGAAAAATGTATGATTGGTTGATTTTTAATATTTTTTTGGTAGTTGGTTGGTTGACCTTTAACATTATACTTTTTTTATCATAAAAAGATTAGATTTTTTAATATATCACTTTTTGATTTTGGTCATTATTGTTTTATTTTTGTCTCTAAATATTGTTTGTGTATGAATTGATCATGTAATTTCTAAAACATTTTTAGACCTTCTAGTATAAACCAACATATCTAAGCCTTTAATGAATAGGATATCCTTTTATTTCATTCTTCTTTTAAGTGTTTGTTAGTATTTTCTGCTGGGAAAATACCAGGAAGACGTTCAAGTTATGATTGATCTTTACAACATGATGCTTCAAATATTTTACACTGTTCGAATGGTGGCTTACATCATACAACGTGTTTAGCAACAGTCTCAAACATCCTCATGTGAAGCAACATTGTTAAAAACTAAAGCAATTTCCTAGCATGCTTCCTACCTCAAATTCTTCTTATAAGTTATAAATGTTCTTGATGGTAGCTTTAGAACCCACTCCTCTTTCTTTAAAAGATTTCAAGGAGTCCCACTCTCTTTTTAACCTTGTCTTTTTTCTAATAATATCTTCTTTGATTCAACAATGCTAGCTCCTTCACACTGAATTTTGATTCTTTTTTAGATTTTTTCTTGCAAGGAAGCAACAATATCCATCATTAATTTCTAAACCTCCTCAAGTGATTAGAATCTTTGTTCCTTCTACAACTTTGCTCCCCTAAAGTATGTTTTCTATGCAGTGAGATAAGGTTGCTAACATCACTTTATAACATACACATGTTTGATGTGTTTTCACATTCCCTGTCCATAGGCTCTGTAAATCAATTTCCGTTTGTAGTTCCTTCTTTTACACAAAAAGGACCTGACGATGACATCATAAGGTAGATAAGTATTTCAATTTTCAAGCTGTATATTATTTCATGAATAAAAAAATATCAAACTTAAAAAAATTGACGTAGGCTAGGGACTAATCCAAACCAGATCTCAAACTAGTCCTTAATCCTAAGACCTGAAGTAAAATCAAAATACCACAATGATATCACACGCAGATCATGAAAAAAAAAAATCATTTTATTGTCACATTACATAAATCGAATATTTGTATGATGTATGTCACTTTTGGACATTTTTTTTGTCATGCTCATGAGAATATTTTTGGACTATTTTTATTGATGCCAAATGTACCTTTAGAATGCCAAAATGGTAGTCTGGTTCGAACTTGAACTCAAGCGTTATCACAAAAAGATGCAAGATTGTTTAATAAACACAATTTCTTCTTAACAATGCTCTTACTAGGAGACCTTAAAACAGAAGAATTCAATATGACATTTATAGGATTTGCTAAAAGCAAACAGATAAAGCCTACTTCGCATTCAAATGATAACATTTTCATGCACTCTCTTCCTATGCTTCACTCTTTTTGCTATTCTTCATTTCCTCAGCATTCTGTCGCTGCTCAGCATTCTCTTGTTGCTGCTCTGCCTTTTTCTGTGCTCGAATCATTGCACGCCTTGCTCGTGGTCTCATCTCTCGTACTGTCCTAGGAGGCATCACATAAGGTTCTAGTGGCCGATCACCAAAGGGGTGCTCACTACCAGGAAAGATCCTTAATTTCCGGTCCCTATCCTACATACATTAGCAATAATGCAAGAAAATGCAACTTAGACCATCAATTCTTCAATATTGCATAACTAATTAAAAAGAATAAGGAATAAGCTATAACAAGATGAAAAGAAAAATAATTGAAAATCATAGCTATGAAGAAAGCAATTCTTGAGCAATAGAACCTTCATCTCTGCACATTTATGAAAATGACCTGGTGAATTTTATTTTATATACATTGATAGCACTGTTCCCCAAATGCCCTTCTCTCTTTCATAATCGAAAGTGCTAGTGAAATACTACTCAAGTTAAACATTGGATCCTATGATAAAAAGAAGAAACAACAAATCATGAAGTTGGCTGTCATTTGACACAACTAGTAGATCGAACAAAAAAAAAGTGACATGTTCCGCTCATGTTGGAGGCCACGATTCCATTCCTGTAGCTGGACATTAATTGGAAGGTCATTAACTAATACCGTTCTACGTCATCACAAAAGGCTTGTGGGATGCCCCAACATTAAAAAATTGGGCAACTACTCTCCCTAAAAACGTTCTCTTGGCCTCTAGGAATGTTAATTTTGATATGGACATATACTCACTCTTAATTTGTTACATTATTCAAGCAAGGTTTACCGATGAAAGTTTTGGTGGTGAAAAGTTTAAGAAATTAAGGTACTTGCTCATATTAGATTGATGTGGAATGATGAAAGTAGAATTTTTTGTTGCCCAATTTACAGTTTAGAATGGATGACAGCAGGAAGTTCAACAGAGTCATTAGATGACTGCCATTTTAGAATCCATAGAAAAGCGAGTCAAGAGACTTACTCCAGCAACATAGGATGAATAGTTCTTGTCTCGTAAACCAAATAGCTGGATTACCGTCTACAATTGTGAAAAATTTGAGATTCTTACAGAGAAAAATTTGGTACTGTCCTCATTATTTTCTTTTATTCTTTTGAATTGTAATTTGGCCCAAAATGGTAATGGGCCTTTATGGGTTAGACTATAAGAAATAGATTGTAAAGATTTGAACATGATTTAAAAATTTGTATTTTTTAGGGCCTTACGATTATTTTGGAATTATAATTGTAGAGATATTTTAGAAATCCACGGGTTGTTATAATGCTTACTTGCAGGGCACCGTTCTGGAAAACCATTAGGTCCTACCCCAAGTTCAATTTTGTTCTCCACTAAAGATACCCTCAAGTCACTTTCCTTAGACTTGATTCTTATGGTAGGAAGCAGTTCTGGAAATCATAAATCAAACATCCTTACGATCTGTTCAGAGTTTTCTATTTTTGGTCTCAAATAGGACTCTACTCTAGCAAAATTTAAACCAACAATGAAAAAAAAAAATCATTCTGGCCACCAGTAATTTAATTCAATACTTTGTTAAAAGCATTTCCAAAAACATTGGTCTATAAAGTACTTACATCACGTAAGTTGTTTTTAGGAATCATGCGCAGAATAGCTTTGCGAATAACATCTGTAGGGTCTTTGGCCATCTGATCCTTCAGAGTTCTTTGCTTAAGGTGGCCCACATACCTACATGTCGCTACTTTATGTCAGAATAGTACGCATCATGCCAAAAGATTGTTGCACAAGAAACCATATACAAAACAACAATTATAAAAGTGGAGGTAAAATTTCTTAGAAGACAGGCATTTAAATCTGAATAAAACCATTTGATTTATAAGAAGCCTAAAATTATAAATACTTCTTTGGTTCTAACAAAATGTATTAAATGAAGTAATGTAAAGAACGTGCCCTGTATGCCAGTAGTAGACCTTGTCTGTAAGCTTCCTCCCAGTCACAGCAATATCCTTGGCATTAAGAACAATGCACATATCTCCATCGTCACGATTAGGAGTATAAGTTGGCTTATCCTTTCCCATAACTACAGTAGCTATTTGAGATGCTAACCTCCCAAGAATCTGCATGAGGAACATATGAATCAGCAAAAGGATCTTATGAATTCAAATTAGTGAATCACTCAGTAGTTGATCACAATCCAGAGTCCAGACGATAAACAAAATTTCATAAAATGTCCAAAGCTCGGGAATCTTCTACATGATCTCAAATAGCACATGCTTACAAATAATTCACGCAATAAATTGTTTCAATGTTCCGCCAATAAATAATTCATGGCTTAACCTTCCAAGAGAAGTAATTAATTACTTATGATAATTTAGATAAAATATATGTTTTCATATGAACGAGCTGAAGAACTAGATAATGCAAGAGATTTATATTCAGTCTAGATTATGAGTGAAATTGGCTATTCCTGCTACGAGGATAACTTTTCACCTACAAAAAACAAATGTAACACAGTGGATACAACACATTTTAATTAGGTGAAGATGCCTAAAATAAACATAAACATAAAGCACAAATCATTAACTAAAAGAGATAACATCAACAAAGTGTTATTCCACTAAGTGGGGTCGGCTACATGAATCAAACGACGTCGTAGTGTTCTAACAAAAACCATATCTTTCTCCATCTCATTAATCTCTAGATCTTTCTTGATTGTTTCTCTAATAGTTTTTCTAGGTCTTCCCCTACCTCTAGTGATTTGCCTCCCTTCCATCTGATCTACTCTCCTTACTACCGCATTCACATGACTTCTCTCCACATGCCCAAACCACTCAAGTCTAGTTTCTACCATCTTTTCTACTATAAGTGTTATCCTAACTCTATAATATAGCAATATTATCATTTCTAATTAAAAAATGAACACCATTCAATATAGACATAATAAAAATGTTATAATTTAATTAATTATTATAATCTTCACATCTGTATTGGTATACCGTATCCGTGTCGGATTTGGGAACAGGTACTATTTTAAAGTGTTTCTACTTCCTTACTGTTTTTTAACTTTCAATCCTCTACTAGTACACTACATGATATGCAAGCCAATCAGCCAAATGATTGGAAACCATTTCATTAACCTATTATCTCGCATTTTATTCTTTTCTCAAGATCCAAAAAGTAAAACCATAAGATATAGTCTAGCAGAAGCTTACACTAAAACCACATACTTCAAAGATAGAAAAAAAAAAACTGTTTTACACTAAAATCATAATTTCATGGTCACATTTAGTCACCTGGCCCTTGGCATCAAATACCCGCCACCGGAGCCCGTCAAGTTTAATGCGTTTAATTCCAGCTGCAGCTCTCTGAAAACACAAAAAAAAAAAATATCTTTTACAATACAATTCCAAAAAAAAATTCAAATTTTAACTAAACCTAGAACAAGTTGCATTTTCACAAACACTTGGCATGCATATTTGAATAAACTATTTCATTATGACAAGGGGTTTTGAAAATTGGTTACCTTGAGGTTGAAGGAGTTTACCATCTTCATTTTTTCTTCAAATTCTTTATTCAACCTTCTTCCTATTCAAAAAAATGAAATTGAAGGTGCATTGAGTAATGAAGAAATAGAGTAGAGAAACATACGATACGATGAAAAAACAGAAATAGAATACGATGAGAAGAAAAACATACTATGAATTAAATTTGAGGTACAATGGAGCACCAAGATCTTTTCTTTTTCTTCTTCTTCTTCTTCTTTTCGTTAATGCTGTTTTTTCAATTTCTTTGTTCTCACTGTTCTTTTACTACACAGTTTTTTTTTTTTTCTTTTTTCGAATCTCTTTCTCTCTAACACGTATGGGCCAAACCCATTTTCTTATATTTTTAAGACAATTGCTTTTTGCACCACCCTTCTCGTGCATCCTACAAATTATTCTAAATCTTTCAAATATTCTTGCTTAAAATGCATATAATTTTTTTGTTCTAATATTATATTTAAGGATAATGGATGGTGCCATAATCTAAGACAGAATACACTTAGAGTAAAAAAACACTTACAAACATATTAACATTCATCTTTCTCTAAAAAATACTAATAAGACTCGAACCCAAGATCTTCGGATCTAAGTCCTATCGTTTTACCACAAAACAAAATTGTTAGCGTTAAATGTATACAAGAACTTTGATAATTTTAATATCATTGGTGAACATGATTCAGAAAATCCTTGTATACAAGTTCCCAATAATTTCAATATCATTGTTGTCACATATCTAAGGATAAAATTGGCTATGATAATTTGTCGAATAAAAGATTTGAAGTTACTTTTTGAATTTTGTTTGGTCTAGCCAAAATTCAAAAGAAAAAATGCCAAGTGAAGAAATTGACTTACAAATCATATAGAAGTGATTTAGGGGTATATTGAATTATGATTCTATAAGATTTAAAAAAAAAAAATTATTATGATAAAGTCCACATGAAATATCACATCTTCATTATCTATTGAACTTAACAAATAAATCTTTTTTCATTAACATGCTCCAATTTTAGAAAAGAAATTGCTAATGGGTAATAGTAAAAAATTAACGAAGAATGTTAATGAGTATTTTAAGACATCGGTTAAAATTTTTAAAAGAGTAAATATGTGTAAGAACATGATGTTATTTTTATATTGACAAAATGAACCGTTTATATTTCCAAAACAAAAATTCTTTTAACATAATATTCACTTAAGAACTCGCTAACGAGATACAAAATTAATTTTAGAAAAAAATGTAAGTGCATTTTTTATGTGCTTTTATCGTATGCCTTTTAACTAAACTTGATCAAATTTAATTTTCTTAAAGTTTAGTCTAGTAAAAAAAAAGAAAATAGTAATTTTAGTTAAAGACTATACGAACATTTTGTAAAAAAAATACACAAGGTTTGTCCTTAATTCAAACTATTGTTACAATTTGAACAAGAAAATAGACTATTGACTGAATTGGAAAATGTTATTGTTGTGTGACATCTTCCATGTCTTATTTCAAGAGAAACAGATATTTCATTTCCCGACAGACACAAAGGAGTACCATACGTTTTATTAACCAAACCGAACAAAGAACTAAACACATGCGGTCCAAAGAAACCCACACACGCAACATAGCTTCTGAACTTTTATTGTGGTACTCGAACGTTCCACTTCATTTCATTGTTTTTCCTGTTGTTGAAATTTTAATTAAAAACACACTTCCCTTTTGTCGTGTTTATACCGAAACACATTAAAAATAAAATCAAACATTAACAAAATCAATAACCATGTTCTAAGTTCAACCACTTGTTACACCTTTTGTAACGTGGAAGCAAGAACATCCTCCTAGTACCTTTGTGGGTCCTCCTCTAGCTAGGAGGGTGTCTGTCATTTTTTTCCCTCCTGGTATGTTTCTACCTTTCTTCTTCTTCTCTGAATTCTTCATATATATTATACTGTTGTTTCTTCCATAAGTTATCTCAACTGGGTATGTTATTTGAGACTCCTCTTTTAATCTATATATGTATACAATGTTTCTAAATGATTATGATTGATTGTAAATTGATATTCAGTTTGTGAATAAATTAATATGATCAAATTCTATGCTTTTCAAGGATTTTCCTTTTGTTAGTTAAGTTTGAGATATGATACCAATGATCTAAGATAGAGTTCATAACTTTTGCACTTCCTTTCTTTCAACTCAAAGATCATGTTCACACTTAGTTCAGCTAAACAATATGGCTAGTTTACCATTGTATTGGTTGTATTGAACCTTCTTAAGAGTAAGATATGGCAGAGTAAATTGATTAATTATTTCTTATTTACCATTTGAATATGTTAATACGTTTTTGGCGTTGTAACTTTTAGCTATACTTTGATTGATTTTCTAGCTAGAGTTTAGAATCGTTGGGTATTACTCATAGTTTACTGACAAGTAGACAGGCCACTTGAACTGTTGGGTACAGTTTAGGGGTAATATTGAAAATTGGACCGCAGTATTTAAACACTCCTTGTTATATCATGTAACTCTAAACTTGAATAGTATCAAAGTATTGTAGCCATTATGTATTCGGAAACCCATACATAATTGGCCAACCTCCATGATCAAATTTCGTGTGTTCTTTGTCTACGGTTTTCATATATGTTTTCTTTTGAACCGGTGTTGTAATTCTAACAAGAACTGACTTGACCTTTACGATATATTTTTCTTAGTGTTAATATTGATTTTTTTTATAGGTATCATCCCCATAAATGGCAGTAATAATGGCTTTGCATGGTTGTTATTGTAACAATATAGAGTCGGTAAATCAGCGAAGATCACTCGACATTCTTGGTTTTACAAGCTCGATTTCATCTCATAAATTGTCAAACAACGAAAGGTCATCATCTGATAAGTCAAAGAATGATAAATTTCGTAGATTCGTGGTGGAAATGCGACAGACAGAAATGCCTCCATCAAAATACGGTAATAATGGTAGAGCTGTTAAAATGGTACCGGCAACTGAGATACCAAAAAGAAAGACAATGTCGGAGAATAAAGTGGACACAGTGAATGGCTCAAAGCAAGTTGCTAATGGAGCAAGTTTGGTAAGAAGAGATCCTACTCCAGCATTGACAAAGACAGCGAAACCTACAATCTCCAATGAACTTCCAGCACTTGAAGAGCTAAAAGTTTTGCCCTCAGATGAAGGCTTCAGTTGGGCCAATGAAAATTACAGTTCCTGGCAGAGATCCATTGATGTATGGTCCTTTGTTCTTTCTTTACGTGTCCGCGTTCTTTTTGACAATGCAAAATGGGCGTATCCGGGTGGCTTCACAGAAGAAAAGCAGGTAGGTTTTGGAAGTTCTTTTCCGGACTCTAACTAGCTGGTAGAAAGTTTCTCGGCAAACATTTCTTCAACACTTTGTTCATTAGTTTTCTTTTAATAATCAGTTAGGTTTCTGACGGTGTTTGTGCTTTGCTGAGCTGAAGTAATTTAACATTGCATTTTAGATAAACAGAAGGAGGAAAACGGCTTCATGGCTAAGGGAGTCTGTATTACAGCTCGGCCCAACTTTTATTAAACTTGGACAGTTATCATCAACAAGGTCAGACCTATTTCCCCGTGAATTTGTGGATGAACTCGCAAAATTGCAGGTGCTTATGTAGATATTTTATCAATCTTTTCAAGCTCATTGGAGATTCATTTATTTAGTGTATTAAACTTGGTTGGATATAAAATTTATTCTTAATTCTCGATATAACATTCTTCAGGACAAGGTACCTGCTTTCTCCCCACAGAAAGCAAGAGGCTTTATTGAGACTGAATTAGGAGCTCCCATTAATGAATTGTTTAAAGAGTTTGAAGATCGGCCAATTGCTGCTGCAAGTCTTGGTCAGGTACATCGTGCAATTCTGCACAATGGAGAAAAAGTAGTTATCAAAGTTCAAAGGCCTGGCTTGAAGAAGCTTTTTGACATTGACTTGCGTAAGTTGTGCTCATTTTGTTTCTACCATTTGCACATCTTGTGATTTTTTGATAGAGTTAGACGTTAGTATCATGTTTAAGATGGATCTAAGGATTTCTGAATTGCTAGAGCAGATCCTCAGCAAAAATTAATCATATATACATGATTTACATTCTCTAATATTACGAAACTTGGAAAGCAGGAAAAACTAATAAATTATGAAAATAATACACATCAAATCTTTGTTATTCACAGAAATTACACCACAAAATATACAACTAAGTTTTATATACATGGTTTGCACGAATTGATTTACCACATTGATTGTGAAAGACATATCTGGTCTGGTTATTGTAAGGTACTATGATACCATCCAAATTCCAAACAAGGGACGTTAAAGCTTGGTAGTTGTTGTAATTTCAATTTTTAACCTAACGAGTTTCTTGTCCTGTCCAGAAAACTTAAAGCTGATCGCGGAGTATTTTCAGAGAAGTGAAACTTTTGGTGGTCCAACTAGAGATTGGATCGGTATTTATGAAGAATGTGCAACGTAAGTATTACAAACATTATGTTAGAAGGAAATTTCACCTTCCCTCATTATATGTTGAAGTTTGAGCAACTCTTTCTAGCCTCATTAATTTTCTGTCAGTAATTATTCTTGCCATCATTCTTAATACTTTGCACATTGTCTTTTATAATTAATACTGTCCTGCATATGCTACTTTTCAGGATTTTATACCAAGAAATTGATTATATAAATGAAGGGAAGAATGCTGATAGGTTCCGTCGTGATTTTCGAAACATAAAGTGGGTCCGAGTACCTGTATGTTTCTTTCTGCAATACTAGATCCTTTGAAATATTTGTATTGATTTTGCTTCCTTGAAACTTGATTTACTCTGACCTTCATAATCATGTCTCATATATTGCAAACTTGTCGAATATAACCTTTATAAATTTCCAATCTCTAGCCCTAATTTTAATATTAACCGCATATCGTTCATTTGCACCCTTGTAGCTGGTTTATTGGGATTATACAGCAATGAAGGTGTTGACCTTGGAGTATGTACCAGGTTATCATCTTGAATAATGCATATTCCTTTTCTTTAAATTAAAGCTAATAACTTTATTTCCTTGAAGTGTTGTCTCTATCAATATGCCACCGAACCTGGATTCATAATTGCTCTTATTTGATTTTTTTTTCTTCCCGGGAGCAGGTATTAAAATAAATCAAGTGGATACACTGACTTCTCGTGGTTATGATCGATTAAGAATATCATCACGTGCTATTGAGGCGTACTTGATTCAGGTCTCAACCTTGTTCCTGTCTGAAACTTGATCTAATATCCGATGTTGAATATATTCATCTGATTGGTTCATGGCAATTTTTTTATTTTTTTTTGCTTGTGTTACAGATACTGAAAACAGGTTTCTTTCACGCTGATCCACATCCTGGAAATCTTGCTATCGATGTTGATGAATCAATTATTTATTATGACTTTGGCATGATGGGGGAGATTAAATCTTTCACTCGTGAGAGATTGCTCGAATTGTTTTATTCTGTTTATGAGAAGGATGCCAAAAAGGTCTAGTTTCTTTTATTTTTGCTATACTTGCAATATTTAAAACTTCAAGGTGTTTACTAGTAACTTTGCCGCACAATCATTTTTAACTAAGGTGCAATATTTAAAACTTCGAACATCATTGTAGCAAACAATTATAATCTGATATCTTGATTGTTGATACGCTATTAGGAAAACTTTTTCTTTGTCTGCCTGTTTGTGTCTTCTTGTAATGCAAAGATGCGTAAGATATTCACATTCACACACACATTAAGGCTCTTAATTTTTTTTATAATAAGACTGAATTATAGCAAAAATCTGTCCTAATTATCTATTCTAATAAAGGAAATACAGTTAGAAACACACACTATTACAACAACTTAATACACTGAATTATATATCAGCGATTCAGCATGCCTCTCAGACAGTTTCTCTAAAATACTCTTGTTTCAACGGTAATTTTGTAATTGACTTGGCCTACTTTTAATACAATTATTATTCTATATAACTGGCTTACTAGTGATAAACTTCAGAATAAGCACTCTAAAGTTACTTTGAACTTGAAGTTACCAATTCCAGAACCCCTTTCACATTTACTTAAACTTTCAATTGACAACGATGCAGGTTATTCAATGCCTTATTGATCTTGGAGCCCTCCAACCCACTGGGGATCTGTCAGCTGTAAGGATATGAAGCACTTTTAATCATTTACAAGATGGTCATTCAACAGTTTGAAATTATGATCCATATCTCTATCTTATACATTTCATAATTTGATCTTCAGGTGAGGAGATCTGTACAATTTTTCTTGGACAATCTTCTAAACCAGTCACCAGATCAAGATCAGACATTGTCTGCAATTGGGGAGGTACTTGAATATTTAGTTCTTTTGGATGAATAAATTTTCCAAATTATCTACAGAATATATGGAAATTTTATTATTGATGGAATTTTTTGGCAGGATTTGTTTGCAATAGCACAAGACCAGCCATTCCGGTTTCCATCAACCTTCACCTTTGTTATTAGAGCATTTTCTACGCTTGAAGGTTTGCTCCTTCTCTTCTAATGTGCATGAATTAACACCTCTCCTTTGTACCTCATTTAAAGTAAGCTAAGGTCAACCCATCGAAGACCGGCATACCAAAATTGGTATATCGTATATGTGAAGAGGAGATAACTCAAATCTTGAATATGAACCTAAGCTCGAAGGCTTGTTGCCTTAACTGAAAGGAAATTGAAAAGTTCTTGCACCCAATACCCCCATTTTCTTATTTGTTTCTTTGTAAACCTTTCTACGCGGTTTCATGAGGAAAGTAGTGTATTGGAGAAGAATGAAACATGATTGGTTGTTGAATGACCGAGAAAGAAAAGAACAATAGGATGTAGGTGGATCCATCCCATGGAATATAGGTTTAATGGAATACCAAATCAGTATAAGGCATGATTAGCTGTTAAGGGATACAAACTTATGGAACACTAAATCAGTGTTAAACGACTCACTAGTCTATTCATGATTCATCATATTTTGGGTTTATCTAATTAAGAAACAACTATTAAAGTAGGCCAGTTGTGAGAGATATCCCAAATTATTTACCTTGATATCACCCTACGCTAGACATGTAGTTATTTCTCTATATTATGCATCAAATCTCTGTACATAATACTTATCAGAAATAATATTCAAGTTCAGTTTTCCATTTAGATACATTTTAACTCATTTACACAATAACACGGAATTAAGAGAATATTTGATTGTACTTTATATTTTATCTAATCTTGATTTGACTTTTTATTCTTCTGACAGGCATAGGATACACACTCACTCCAGATTTCTCATTTGTGAAGATTGCTGCACCCTATGCACAGGTTCAGACTGTCTATGATCAGTTATTGTTCCCATTATCGGTTAAAATGCAATGTAATACTCATATATCATGCATGCTTCTACAGGAACTTCTAGATATAAGGCAAAGACAGCCCACCGGGCCACAACTCGTCGGGCAGATAGCAAAGCAAGCAAATGATGTACCACACTTTCACTGGAACTTTACATTCCATATGATGTTTATTTTGTAATTTAAAATTCTGACGTGAAGCATTATTTTAATGATGGCTTTGAGTAAGAACTAGAATTGACAAGTCTCATGGAACATTTGTAGGTAAGAACAAATTCCATGTCAATGCCATTGAGAGTTCAAAGAATAGAGGAGTTTGTGAAGCAAGTTGAGGCAGGAGATCTGAAACTCCGAGTTCGAGTACTAGAGGTAGGCAAATTCTTTTATCTTCACATGCTACGGTGTATATAAGTTGTACATACATATATTTTTATACATTAAATTATGTCTTGTTTGGATAAACAACTTCATTAAGCGCTTATCGTGTAAGTTCTAATGTGATTCTTCAACTTATTTTTTCTTATTGGAAACGTGTATCTCAATTTTTCTAGTCTGAAAGAGCTGCTCGGAAAGCAACAGTGTTACAAATGGCTACTATGTACACGGTATTAGGAGGAACCTTTCTAAATATTGGTGTCAATTTGACTAGCCAAGGCAATCAAACTTTTGCAAATGGATCGTTTGTTGGTGCAGGTGAATTTGATATCACATAATTTTTTCTCCAATTTTTTTTTTATCATGCTCACTATGATATCAGCTTTATTCTTGTGAATGATTGATATCAGCTTATTCATATGCAGGTATTTTGTTCATTCTATTCTTAAGGTCTATGCAAAGGGTACAGAAGCTTGACAAGTTTGAGAAAATGTTATAATTCTTTCCCAACAAATATCCAATTCCTTATTGTATACGAAAAATATTGTTGATAACATTCATTTTTTACGCTCACACATATAAGCTATACAAATACAAGTTTTACAGAAGAAAAGAAAAAGTTGAAGGGTGTTGACACTGTTGGGAACTATTTATTCCTTGATGATAAAGAAAATGTCATTGTTTAGAGGGAGAAAAGAAATTTGTCATTTAACCATGGACACTACAGTTAGAAAAACAACTTATAGTTTACCACATTACCACAGTAGTTATGGCTTTCCTTGTACTCTTGCATAATTTAATCCCAAACATTACCAGCACTTGGATCTTGCAGTGCAGATAAACCCTTCAGTGTTCAGAACTATGCACTTATATTAATCAAGTAAAAACAAGAAAGCATTTGCAGTGTTCGGAAATAACGATTTGAATTAATTTGATTTTAATATAAGTTTTTTCATGTTTAGAACTCACTTATTAGTATGAAAAGGGTTTATTGGTAAGCAATAATATTTAGTCCTTTAAATTTTAGGATGACAAAAAAATCCATTGCTGCGGATATCCGCGAAATCCGTCATGAACAGATACCTTAATTAATATTTATGTATAAAATAAACAGATGCTTCAACGATTAAATAGTTGAGGATTTGACGGTATTCACACTCGTAGATATCCATACTAAAGTGAATTACATAAATAATTTTACTTTCCTTTCTTTTTTTTTGGTACAAACTTCCCTTTCAACTTCAATAAAAAAGAAAAACCAACACTACGTACTATGTAATATTATTATGTAACGTTTTAATTCTCCTATAAACAAGGAACATTGTTTATGTTTTTGTTGAATCAAAAAACTTAATTTTTGTTAAATGTTATGAACTTTATCTACGTTTTAGTTGAATCAAAGAACTTTATTTTTTGTTGATATATTTTAAATGACATGACATACGATCTGATGACATAAGGAGATCAACACTCATGAAATTACATTTAACAAAAACAAAGTTCCTTGATTCAAAAAAAACATAAATAAAGTTTATCACATTTAACAAAAATAAAGTTCCTTGATTCAACAAAAATATGAGAAATGCTAGCAACACACATTTTAACACACTTTCCAACATTTCTTCAAAAAAAACACACTTTCCAACATACTTTATTTGATTGGTTAAAATTCACATGTAACCCATTAAATTTATATGAGACCCACATGATTTGGTGGACCCATGTGAATTTTAACTAATCAAAAAGAATGTTGGAAAGTGTGTTAAAATGTGTGTTGTTAACATTCCTCAAAATATAAATAAAGTTCCTTGTTTTAAAGACGAATTGAAGTATCACGTAATAATACTATATATTATTAGGAGATTTTTGACTAAAAATGAAGCTGTAGTATGGTTATTTGTGTAAATTACTTTGTATAATAGCCGAGACTTGTGTAAATTACTTCGTATAATAGCGGGGATGAATATCATCAAATCCACATTCACAATTTTAAATAAAAAATATCCGCTTATTTCATCCATAGATTTTCAGTAAGGTATCCGCCCTATGTGTAAGTGACAGTGATATATAAGTTATTTTTTCTATTTTTTAATTTAAATTTCTATTTTTTTTAATTTAATGATTAAAATTAATAGAATTAGAGTTTTGGAGGGAATTTTTTAAGGAAAACTTGCATGATTATAGTTATAAACGATGATATGATGATGCCCACAAAATTATATACGCCCACAACCAAAAACGAGTATAGAGGACAACATAATGTTAACTGTTAAGCAAGTTCACTAAAGAACCTAGTTTCAGATTTCATGAATACTTGCTTCCAGAAATGCAAGCTTCTTGTGCAGCCGCACTTGGTGATCAGCAAATTCCGAAAACAAATCCCTCTTAGCACTGGCAGTCTTGAATTCTTGAGTTCCTGAATGTACAACCTTCAAATTGCTACTCGTTCTACTGTTTCCATCATGTGATGCATTCTGAAAGACAAAATGTTAAGCAGTAAACAAACATATATGCAAAGAACTAAATTTAATTAATGTTGCACCAAATGAAAATCTGCCGTGCCTAGTGTCTAATTAAGTGAACTTGGTGGCACAACTTATTAAAACTACAAAGTTATCTGGAAGAATATAATAAGACTTTCAGAACCAATGGATTACATGTTTGACGGCATGCATTTTCATCAGGGGACCAAGTATAAGATTGATAAATGTACAATTTTATAAATACAAATAACGTTTCTTTTGGTGCCTTAGACGGTTGACGATGTGACAATCCTATAGTCTTGACCAATAGCCATGCTCTACTACTGAGCCGTTAAATTATTCTTTGGAGGAAAAGAGGAGAAAATAAATTTGTTTGAAGGCCTACCTCAGATTTAGGAAACAGTGTTCCTATTGATGCTTTGATATTTTTGAGGCCTACTTGTTTTTCAATTACCACCCATGGCCTGAAAAAAAGACAGTGAAGAGGTTTAAATGGCAAATGAAAACAATCATAGATAACATATACAGAATTATCTCGCCTAGGCTTGCAGATCCAAAATAATTTTGTAAGTGTTGTGGGTTAAATTACAAACAAAATTACTGGCAAAACAACCTGGAAGCCTTGTTAAAATAATAACTTAGGTTGACGAATCAGGCATTCACCTTTCACGGATGAACCAATAGTAAATAACCCAAGTAAGCTATTCATCAAAATACATAACACAGACATCAATGTTTAAGAACTATAAGTCTATACTACCTGCCAGTTGAAGATGCTATGATGTAGTTTGGATTTGTCAAAAAGTCACAAAGCTTTTGGAAATCTTGTTCCGTGTGCAACATAATGGCACCCCTGGTATATAACTCCAATGATAAACTTGGAAAAATGAACACACTAGCTGATACTTGAGTATGTTTGTATATGAACTCTACAGCTGTTGATGGACATAATTCTTTATCAAGATTCCCTATCAGAATCATACACACATTTCTTTTTCCTTCCAACTCTTTATCTTCCATGCTTTCATCAAGGCTGACTAAAATAAATAAAAATGAAAAACTGAGGAAAAGGTTTTGAAGATTTATATTATAGAATATTATTGTAAGAAAAAATATAAAGAACAATTGCGCACTGAATGAAAACCAAGGTTGATGAATATGATAAACGGGTGTAGAGCATGCTAGAGAGCAAAGTAGGTCTGAATCTGTTTATATGAACATGCATAACATAAGGTTAGATATGAACGCATACGGTTAGAGAAAAGTTGATAAGTTGGGTTCCCATATTCGCAAGTTCAACCTAGGAACCAAGCTTGGCCTCTCAAGGATAGTAAGATCCACCTACTAGAGGAATTGTATCTATAAAGCATGTATAATAATTTAAAATAGAGATTTATATGGAATATCTCTTAAAGAATACAGATAGTTATTACCTTTTATGTAGGAAGAGATATAATTATGATAGATAATTGACATATTAGTAATCTACCAAAAGAAAAAGAGAAACAATGATCCAAACAACATAAATGGCAATGGAACTCATCAGCTTGAGAAATAGAGCAAAGACTTCAGCAAATAGCATACATTAAACAGAATTAAAAAAAACTAAAAAAGCAAATCTTTGTAAACAAATCCAACCAGTGGAATTCCTTTCGTTAGCACCTCCAGAAAAATTACTACATTTTTTCATTTCATGCTCAATAATCACCCATCCATTCAAACTGAATCACAGCCCACCCATCTCAAAAAACGCAGGGAAAGAGGTCTATGTGTAACATTGTTTATTATTATTCCAACAACTTTACAGTATAAATGTCAAGTTACACTTGAAAGCAATCCTACTCATTTACCAGAGTCCAGTAGAATCTGACATGATCCTACAGTTATAGTAAATAAATACTAAAAAAATATAATTCTAAATATTGATATGTGATTTTGACAACCATGGTTACCAAGGTCCTAACAGAGTCATGAGGAAAATCATATGAAGAGAATCATAAAAAATAAATATCAGAAAGGCACAAAAGATTTCTGCAAAACCCAATGAGTTGAATCAAATTTTAGAATTAACCTCCACTATTACATAGAATTTTAGAAACAAACCTTCAGGAGAACAGGCACCCACAACAGATCGTTTGGCGCGTCGTTTTCCCTGGAGAAGAATATAAGATATCAAACACAGAAATACATCCAAAAATCTTATACTATAACTACAAATTTTTCAACATGCAAAATAACGGAAAGTACTTTGGGAACATAAAGATACATTTTACACACACTACTCACCTTTTGCATTCTTTCGAAGAATCCCATTTTGGTTTTAGTTTTTGTTCCTTTATGGCAGTTCACCACCAATTCCTGTCCAGATTGTGATTCTAGTCTCCTCCTTGTAATCTCCAAGAAAAAAGCCACAGCTGGATCATGCTCTTTTATAGGCTGCACAATGCAAATGTCACCAATTTCGGCAGCAGTCAACTTTCCTTCATTTGGCCCATGTAACCAGGACAGGATAAAGGTACACAAGCACTCCGCGTCTTTTTTGCGAGAATGCTTGCGTTCTTCTACCTATAAAAACATTCACAATTTCACAATCAAACACAGATTCAGAAGTAAAATTTACTAAAAAAGGACCAACTCAGCTAAAACTTCAATTCCTGATCCTAGATGCTGCTGCTACAATAGTTATTGCAGATAATAGAAATCTAAAGCCTTAATACGGAATGCTTCTAGGTTTTATAAAGTTAGGTTTAATCATAAACTTAATGCATACAATATCTTTACATGGATCTACCCATCAATGCATGAATTTACTTATAAAAACATCCATGCAGGAATGAACTTGAATATATGATTGAGTACCAACCCTTCAACCCAAAGAATGGCAATACAAACATTTAATATGGAATGCTTCTAGATTTTCTAAAGCTAGGTTTAATCTTAAACTTTATGCATAAAATATCTTTATATGTATCTACCCATTAATATAGGCATTTGCATATAATCACATCCATGCATGAATGAACTTTATCAAAGGAATAGTCCGCCTAGAGCTCACAACAGCTAGTGTAGTCTCTAGCACATTGAATCATTAAGTTGTAACTAACTATAACTGCCTTAACTCCCTTGTAACTACGTGTCAGTCAGAATCCCCTGTTACTGGCTATAACCAGTAAACATGCAAGGTCTATAAATAGACCATTGCACCTATTGTAATCTCAATAATTCATTTCGTTACAGAAAACAGAATCAGCTCAAGGAGCATTTCCACCCCTAGCTAGATTTCTAATATGGTATCAGTAAAGAAGCCAATCATGTGGCCCCCACACAAACCTCGCCAGTGCATTCCGCAGCGATGCGAGCTCTGCCGTTGATATTTCCGTCTTCGCCACAAATTCATTCTCTGCAATCACCGAAAAACACGATTGAGAGAACTATCTTTTATGGTGCCCGACAGGTAGAACCTGTGATTAAGGCACACCAACTTCATTATTTGGTAAATCCTTCGATTCCTATAAAGTTCAAGAATTCGGTAGATGCTAAAGTGAATCAAATTTCTTCTGAATTCGAAGCACGGGAACAACAAGTTTAGTTGCTCCTAGCTCGGTTACAAGCCACAATTTCGCGCGAAATGTTGTGACGCGTAATCAGTTGCAAGAATTATTGGCAACTATTGGATGAGATTCACACTTATTTCCAAACACACATCAATGCAAAGCTGTTCCAGCTTTGTTCTGAGCTTCCCAATACGAAATTGGACAATTGGTCTGTTTCAGAGTTTCTTCTCAAAATTCAAACCACAATTGATTCAGTTCATGCAATTGGTGAGTCTATTTCTCCATGTGAGCATCTGGATCTCACTCTTGAGGGTATGCATCAAGATTACGAGTCTACTATCTCATTAATTAGTGGCAGGATTGGTTCCATTCCCACAGAAGTTGGAATTTTATTGCTAGGTCATGATGCTCGCCTTGAACGTTTTCGCAAAATGGCTTCTCCTACTACCAATCTCACTGCTTCCTCAACTGCAAATGACGCAGAGAGTACTCAAGCTCTATCCTCTAACTTAGAGCAACAATCCTTTTGGCACTTTTCTGATGGCTCAGATGAACGTGGTGATCGCTCTGGCCATCGTGGCCATGGTGGCAATGGTTGTGATGGACGTAGTTCCATCCAGTGTCAAGTGTGCCATAAGTTTGGGCACGATGCTTCTATCTGTTATCATAGATTCAAGAAGGATTACACTCCCTCTGTACCTCTTGATCACCAGCAACAGAGTAACAATTCTAATTTTTCCTGGTCCAATTCCACTAACTCTATGTTTAATGGTAACATTCCCCAATCACCCATGCCATGGCAGTCTACCTCTTGCCCTGTACCATGGTCCCATAATCCTTTGAATCACTTTGGACCTCCACTACATAGTATGCCTCCACTACCTACTCTTTCCACGCCCCACTACAACTTCTATCCACCTCAGAACTTCATGCCTTCATTCACTAGTGCCCTACAACCTAAGCCTCAGGCTTTGGTAGCTAACTTTGACTAAAAATCAACTATATACTAAATCACAATTCCAATTATATACTAATCAACTATATACTAACATTGAATAAACTTTCATAATTCCAATTTAAATCACACACAATCAATCGGTGCCAGAAATGAATGTGAAAAACTATATACTAAAAATCACTTCCCCCAAAATCGAACGATCGAAAGTATTGTCATAATACTTAACTTCATTATTACCTTTAGAAATGAATAGTAATATTAACAATGCTCTAAAATTAAAAACTAAAAACACAGCGATACAGCGTTTCAAAAAAGTAGTACTAGAAGGAAAAAATGAACCGCATCAACGAGAGGAAACACAATTTCACAAACAAACACAGATTCAAATGTACATTTACTTAAAACAGACCAACTCATAGCTAAAACTTTAATTCATGTTGCTAGATGCTTCAGGTTATTGCGCAGAGAACAGCAATCCAAAGCTCTAATATGGAATGCATCTAAATTTTCTAAAGCTAGGTTTAGTCTTAAACTTTATGCAGAAAATATCTTTATACGTACCTACCCACTAATGTATGCATTTACTTACAAAAAAAATGCTACGTGCATGAATGAACTTCAATAATATGATTGGATACTAACCCTTCAAATCCCCCCAATCAATTAATACAAGTATTTACCCATTAATATATGCATTCAATTACAAAAACATCCATGCATGGATGAACTTAAATAAAGATTGAAAACTAACCCTTCAAATCCCCCAATCAATTAATACAGTCATGTATATTTAGTTCCACTCCAAGCCGAAATTGATCCTAGAATCAACCATGACATGTTTGGTACCTCTAAAATAAAATTGATTTTGCCTCGAGAATTGATTTTACTAGAAGTTAGAAATCGTAGCTTTTGATTCTAGAATTGATTTTTACACTTGAATTCATTGTTCAACTCATTTTTATATGAATGTATTCAGACATAAATCACTTTACCTTCAACTCAATTTTAGTCGGAATCAATTTTATATAATCAATTCACTTAAAATCAAATTTTCCCACCACATTACCAAACATACACGTACATGAAATTGTACGAACTCCCACACTTTCAATTTAAACCATACACAAAATCAATCAATCTCGAAAAAGAATATGAAAATGGAAAAACTTTAATACTAAAAAACACTTCCCCCAAAATCCAACTATGGCTCTGTTTGGTAAAAAATATCGGATAGTTGATAGGCTAGCTTATAGTTGATGACTTAGAAACCAGCTTATAGTTGGTAGCAGATAAGCTAGTTGATTGAATATGCAGTGTTTGATAAAATTAGCGACTAAAGTAGCATATAAATATGAAATGACATCGAAAATGTGCATTAAATTAATATTTTTTTCAATTAAGATTGCACGGATAAAATTGAGATAAAAAGCGAAAAGCTATAAGCTACGTGAGTTAGCTTATAATAAACCATTATAAGCTCATGAAAATCTGCTATAAACTCGTGTAAAAATGACAGTTATCAAACCGGTCTTTTTTAATCATACAAGCTTATAAGATATAAGTCATAAGATCAATTTTATGACTTAACAAATAGACACAACTAACATACGATTGCCCTAATATTTAAATTCATTGTTAATTACTCAAACATACATAATTAGCAACACAGTAAAAATAGCAACAATGCTTAAAAATGAAAAGCTAAAAACGCAAAACGGCGTTTGAAAAAAGCAGTAAAAACAGAAGGCGAAACAACAAACGAACCGCATCAACAACAGCATCATAGAAGCGAAGATCATCAGGTGTGAAATGCAGCGAAGCGCAAACCCTAACACCCTTAACAAGCTTCCGACATTCATAATCCTGAACTTGAACGGAAAGAGGTCTGAATCGTTTCTCAAATTCAACAAGCTCTTCCAATGATTCGAAAAACGAAGGTTCGAAGATATTGTCTTCTTCATCGGTGAATTTTTCGTACCTTACTCGAAGTGTTTCCTTTTCCTCCAACGTAACCATAACGGTGTACCATGCACCGTCTTCGTAGTTTCGAAATTCGGTGACGTAATTTTGATTTTGTTCGGGAACGGTTAACCGCATTTCTCTCTTCGCCGGCGTCGGAGTTCCGAAGAATGAAACAGTGTCGTTTTGTTTCGACGGTATCGTTTTCTGTTTCTCTGCCATTTCAACCTCGGTGTAGTGTAGAAGGGAGCGATCAAAAGTCTGAGTTTCTAAATATGAAAAGAAAACACTTCCGAATTTTATTCATTACTTTAAAAACAACATCTTTTACCGGTAAATAGGCAATTACCAGTTTCATCAATTTACCCTATCCATCAAAAAAAAATTCTATTAGTCTAACATTACATTTTGCAAATATCCCAAAAGTTTTTCACTTATATGCAAAATATCCCTAGATTATTGTTGACAAAGTAATGCATCTCCAATTCCAATCCAAAGATAAAGCAAGATTTAGGAGACTGTTGCTTAGACCATCTACAACAGAGCACCCCATATTAGGTGCTTAAGTGAACCCCCTATGTCCACATCATCAATATGGTAATACTTAATCAGCACCAATTTTCTCCAACTCATAACCTCATAAAAAATTTATTAACTTAGGCCCCACAAATAACTCTATACCGTTACATTTTTAACATAATTTATTCATTTTACTAAGGTTTATTAAATGTGACCCATGAAAATTGAAGAGAGGGTGCTTCCATAGCCACCCTTCTCCGTAAGCACCGATATGTTATACTCCACAATGAGGATGTCTATTTAATGTGGTGCTAAATAGGTGAAGCACCCACCATTGTGGATAGTCTTAATCTAAGAGGTGTATTTATTTACTATTCATTTAATTCTTTCATATCCTCTGTGATTTCAAAATAGTAGATGATGACACGTGGTAATGAATTATATTGCTGAATGATAATATTGTATATTGTCATTTGATATAATTTTCATAATTAGATAAGTATTGTAGACTAAAACAATTAGAAACAATGTTATCTAATCATTGGTTAAAAAAATGTCATCTAACCTATTTATAAAACAAAGCATATCAATTTAAATATGTAGCTAATCTGAAAAATATTATAATTATACATTTTTTATAAGGATATCAACCACTATGTTAATTGTTTGTCTTTAATATCTTTTGAGTCAAATATAAGAAGAAGAAAAAATATAAATTTTCAAGTTCGGAAGGCATTTTGCACACAAGTGCAAAACTTCAAGGGGGTATTTGCAAAACATGATGTTGACTAACAGAAGAATTTAACGGAGGGGTAAATTGATTAACGTTGTGCAATTTCAAGGGGGTAATTGAAGTTTTGTTAACGTCAGGGAATAATTGACGAATTTTACAATTTCAAGGGAATAATTGCCAATTTACTCCATCTTTTATGTTATACATAATTTTTTCGTCTTTTATCTTTTATTTTCCTTTTTTTCTATTTATCCTTTTATTTATTTTTTAAATAAATAAATAATATTCTTTAAACAAATAGTGATAATATATCTTATTTCAAAAATAATAATGCTATATATGTTCTTTAAAAAAAAATTGTAAGTTGACGTAATTGAAAAAGAGAATAATAATATTTTTTTCTCAATTACGTCTACTTACTCTTTTTAATACTTTCTAATTGTACTCTTTTTCAATTAGTCTACTTACCATATTTATATCGTTTTAAGCTAAGAATTTTTTTATTATGTGCAAATTTACACATGTTGATAAATTTAAAATGGTAAGTTTGTCTTTAAATTTGTGTATTTTATATTAAATATATAATTTTTCATAAATATTAATGTTTTTTAATAAAAAATTTGTAATTTTAGTTGCATTAACATGTGCAATATTGCACATGTTAGATCAACCCTAAAGATAATACCCTCAACTCAAGAAAGAGGATCTTTGTATTTTTTTTCCCTTCACTTATACCTTCAAACAAGAACAAATTCTTATATTTTTCATTCATATAAAACTATAGTCAATAGTTTAAATGTGGTACATAATTTTTTTTAACAATTTAAAGTAAAATTATTAAAACAATTGTCAATAGTTTAATCAAAATTTAACTATTTTTCATTTAAGTAAAATTTAACTTCTCTTCAAAGAAACTCAAATTTTCAAACATATAGCGTTAATTAATTCTACTGAAAAAGAGTAAGTAGACGTAATTAAGAAAGAGTATAATTGATAAATTATACCATTAAATTATCAAAACAACAATTAAATAAAAGCACAATTCTCCCTCTGTCTTTAAATATAAGCAAAATTGACTTTTTAGGTTCATTTATTTAATGATGTATGTGGTTTATAATATGGACCACATACATCATTTAATGAATGAACCTAAAAGTCAAATTTACTTATATTTAAAGACGGAGGTAGTAAATAAAAAGAAAGAGAAAGAGTACAATCAAATTTGTTAATTCCATAACTTAATGGATAAGAATAGAATAGTACTAGTAGTTATTAAGAAAGATACGAAGAGTTGAAGAAAAAACCTTTGTCTAATACTCCTTCCGTCTCAAATTGTATGTCGCTTTAGGGGAAAAAATGTGTTCCAAATTATATGTCGTTTTACAATACCAATGCAACATTAATGTTATTTTTTCAATTATAACATTAACTATTTATTATGATCTCTTCTTTCAATTCTTTCATTTATCTTTTCCATATTATTTATTAAGGACAATTTTGTAAAACAACTCATAATATCTTTTTTCCACACAATATTAATTGCATTTCTTAATATGTGTGAAATGCCCAAGACGTCATACAATTTGGGATGGAAGGAGTATCGATTTATAAAGTTTTCACCATATTATCAACTTCAAAGTCAAAAATAAAAATAGTAAAAAACAATAGCAAATTATTGGAACCGTTTTTTTGAAGGAACAAATTATTGCAACCTCGAATTCAGCTATTCTTGTTGGAACTAATTCCTCCCTCCGAAAATGTAAGCAAAAATGGGTTAACATAAATTGACGTATCTAGTACAAATTTTGAACCATATACATTAAATTTATATTAATAAATTTTTGTTTATATTTTGGGACAGAGAGAGTATCTTGTATCAATTACTATTATTATTGAGATCTTATTGACCATTTAAATTGGAACTTTGATTGTGCTTTAATAAGCATGCGTTTAAGTTTTGATGATTGTTGATCAAATTTCTTGATAATGTGAGATTTTAACCAAAGACAATTTTTAATAGTGTATTTTAAAAGATTTAAGCATACAAGATTTTAAAAGATTTAACCAAAGACAAATTTTAATAGTGTATTTTAAAATGTAATTACCTTTGTAAGTGCTCTTTGAGTCCGAAGGTCTTCCCTGCCTTGGACTGGGGCACCATCCCCTCACCCTAAAATTTTGTAACCAAAAAAGGATTAGCAGTGATGTTAAGTTTTTTGTTTGTCAACAAGGTTATGTCCGTATAAGAAGGATAAGCAATCATGTTAAGCGTAAAACAACGGAGTAATTCTGCATGTATTTAAAAAGACTGAAGAGGTACACAATTCCTTTCTACATATACTAAAACCAAAATTTATCTATGTATATAGTCTTCATAGACAAATACAGCATGCACTAAAACTCAATAGTTACCGAAAAAAGCACTACAACAAAAATAAATACAGATAACAATTTTTTCTATGTTTTAGGGATTCAATAAGGCAATGCATATTTATAAGGAATGAAGTTGAAATTGATGTATACAGGTGGTCAGAGAAACAGAGGTGAACAAAATATTTGTCTTTGATTTCTAAGAAGTGGAGGAGATATCCAACCATTGAAGTTGAATGTGGCAAATATTGGTCACTAATTACCTTAAGATGTTCCAACAGTGTATTTTGATTGATAAAGTTTTTTCATATACCTTTTTTTTTTTTTTTTTTTGTATACTTCAATAACAAAATTAAAAGAAAAACTTAAACAAATAAGAGCTAATATTATAGGTCTATTGTGCACAAGTAAATTAATCTTGCACTATGCATAAGTTTGTTTTTTACCATTGAATCATCACATCTTATTTGATCCAATGGTCAAAACATGCTTATGAATTGTGTAAAACTTATCTCACTTGTGCACGATAGACTTGGCCGTTATTTTTTATTTTTTGGCTAATAAACGAAGTAGCTAGATTCACACATGTGTGTAGAAGTGAAGAATTAAGGGTTCGAATTTCGTCCCTTGCAAATAATATCCCTAGTAGTTATCAAATGTGCTACATTTACGGGAAGACTTGACCATTATTATATCAGCAAATATGTACTTTGTATAGGAATTGCTCGTTACTGAGTTGCAAAACTCATTACTCTGTAATGCTTTCAGATTCAAAGCATGCATGATAAAAAATAAAATAAAAAAATAAAAAAAAGATTGGGTAAAATTGGAAGTGACTGCATGGATTCTTATCTCAGGTGAGGGTTGAACTTGTGCTAAAGAGAAAATTAAGATCTACTTATCTTTTCCTCTAAAGCTATACCAGAAAGGTTATATTAACAAATCCCGCAAAATTGTATATGAAACACTTCCTATAGAACCTAGTTTCAGATTTCATTAACACTTCCTTCCAGAAATGCAAGCTTCTTGTGCAGCCGCTCTTGGTGATCAGCAAATTCCGAATACAAATCCCTCATAGCACTGGCTGTCTTGAATTCTTGAGTTCCTGAGTAAACAATCTTCAAATTGTTGCGCACTCTACTCTTTCCATCCTGTGGTGCATTCTACAAAAACAAAATATTATGCAGTAACCGAAAAAAATATGCAAAGAATTACATTTAGCTAACATTGCATGCGCCTAATCAAACTCTGCAGGCCCTGGTGCCTAATTAAGTGAACTCAGTGGTGGCACAACTTATTAAAACAACAAAGTTAGCTGGAAGGTTATAATAAGGATTACATGTTTAAAGGCATCTGTTCTCATCAGGGGACCAGGTGCTCGCGTAAAATTGATTAATGTACTAATTTACAAATACAAATAATTCTTTTTTGCCTCAGTTGGTCGGCCATGCTCTACTACCATGCTATTAAATTATTCTTAGTCAGAAAAGAGGAGAAAAGAAAATTGTGTATAAGCTTACCTCAGATTTAGGAAATACTGTTCCTATTGATGCTTTGATATTTTTGAGACCCACTTGTTTTTCAATTATCACCCATGGCCTGAAAAAATACAGTGAAGAGGTTTCAATGGCAAATGATAACAATAATACATAAGTAACATGACATATACAGAATTCTCTTGCCTAGGCTTGCAGATCCAAAGCCTTTTTCTAAGCATTGTGGGTTAAATTACTAAATTATCACCAAAACAACCTGGAAGCTTTGTTAAAATTATAACTTAGGTTGATGAATCAGGCATTCACTCTTCACGGTTGAACCGATAGTAAATAACAAAAATAAGCCATTCGTCAAATATATAACACAGACATCAGTGTTTTAAGAAATCTACACACACATAATACCTGCCAGTTGAAGATGTTATGATGTGTTTTGGATTTGTCAAAAAGTCACAAAGCTTTTGAAAATCCCTCTCAGTTCGCAACATGATGGCACCCCTGGTATATATCTCCGATGATAAACTTGGAAAAATGAATACACTAGCTGATACTTGAGTATGCTTGTATAAAAACTCAACAGCTGTTGACGGACATAATTGTTTATCAAGATTTCCCATCAATATCATGCACACATTTCTTTTTCCTTTCAACTCTTTATCTTCCACAAGGCCAACTAGAACCAAAAAATTTGAAAAACTGAGGAATTGAAGATTTACATTTCAAGAACATTAACATAAAAAATATACAGAACAATTGCACACTGAGTGAAGGCCAAAGTAGATAAAACTGATAAATGGGTGTAGAGCATGGTGGAGAGCAAGTTCTCCTGACAAAACTGATAAAACTGATAAATGGGTGTAGAGCATGGTGGAGAGCAAGTTCTCCTGACAAAACTGATAAAACTGATAAATAGGTGTAGAGCATGGTGGAGAGCAAGTTCTCCTGACAAAACTGATAAAACTGATAAATGGGGATGCCTGCAAGAAATAAACCTCTACTATTGCACAGAAACAAACCTTCAGGAGAACTGGCACCCAAAACAGATCGCTTAGCCCCTTCAGTAGAACTGGCACCCAAAACAGATCGCTTGGCCCCTTCAGGAGAACTGGCACCCAAAACAGTTTGCTTGGCACCTTCAGAAGAACGGGTACCCAAAACAGATCGCTTGGCCCGGCGTTTTGCCTGGAACTGGAGAGGGATATATGATGTCAAAGACAGAAAATACATCCAATAATCATATACTGCTACTACTACTATAAATTTCTCAGCATATAAACTAATGGAAAGTACTCAGGGAAAATAAAGATACACACACTACTCACCTTTTGCATTCGTTCAAAATAACCCATTTTGCTCTTAGTTTTGATTTCAGTGTGGTTCTTAGCTTCTATTCCTGTGTTGCAGTACACCACCATTTCCTGTCCAGATTGTGATTCTATTCTCCTCCTTGTAATCTCTAAGAATGAAGCCACAGCTGGATCATACTCTAGTACAGGCTGCACAAGGCAAATGTTGCAAATTTCTGCATCAGTGAATTCTCCAACCATTGGCCCATGTGACCAAAGCAGTTTAAAGGTACACAAGCACTCTGCGTCTTTTTTGCGAGAATGCTTGCGTTCTTTCACCTATAAAAACATCAATTTCACAATCAAATATAGAATCATAGGTAAAATTTAGTACAAAAAAGACCAACTCATAGCAAAAACTTCAACTCCTGATCCTAGATGCTGCTGCTACAGCAGTTATCCCAGAGAATGGCAATGCAAAGCTCTAATATAGAATGCTTCTAGGTTTTGATTTTCGAAAATTGTTTCATCATAAACTTTAGAGAAAATTGCACTTTTCTAGTGAGTCAACTTCCCATAATAGATGCTTACTCTTTACCAAGTGAGTCAACTTTCATCGACTATGAAATAAAATTTCTTCACACTTAATACTAGTGTTTGTCTACCCATTAATATATGCATTTAATTACAAAAATGGAGCAGTAGTCATTCTGGTCTCTAAATATGTAAGGAATAACCACATTAATAGTCCTTCAATGTATCGAAATTTCAAAAAAGTCTCTGATTGTGCACTGTTAGTCAAAATAGTCATTTATGTTAAAAAAAATCGTTAATATTGTCATATTAATCACTCAATATATTTACTTAGTGTCATATCAGTTCATATATGAAAAGAGTTAATGTCAATATTGAGGCACTACTTTAACGCAATGGACTGTTTTGACTAAAACAAAATACACAATCAGATGTTATTTCGAAATTTCGATAGATTGAAGAACTATTGTGGTTACTCGTTACACATTTAAGACTAAAATGACTATTATCCCTTACAAAAACACGCATAAATGCATAAAATTGAATAATAATACGATGGAACACTTCAAATCCCCCAAATCAATTAATACAAGCATTTACGCAAACTAAGATGCATGAAATTGAACAAAGTTTCAATTTTTTTTTTTCTTTTAAAGGAACAAACCATCCATTTAAACCACACACAACCAATCAATGTCTGAAATGAAAATCTAACGCACTAGTATTGCCCCAATATTTAACTTCATTACTACTAATAACTGATCAAACATCATTAACAACACAGTAATAATAGCAAAAATGATAAAAAAATGAAAAGCTAAAAACTGAAAACGGCGTTTGGAAGAAAACGACGAACCTCAACAACATGAGCATCATAGAAGCGAAGGTCATCAGGACCGAACTCATGCGAAGCACAAACCCTAACACCTGGAACCAGCTCCCGACACTGGTGATCTTGAACCTGAACAGAAAGAGGTCTGAACCGTGTCTCAAACTCTTGAAGGTCTTCCATGGAGTTGAAAAACCCAGGTTCGAACAAATTATCAATCTCATCAGTGTTTTTTTCGTACTTGACTCGCAGAGATTCATTTCCTTCGAATGTAACACTGACGGTGTACCAAGCGTCATCTAAGAAGTTACGAAACTCGGTGACGTAATTCTCCTTCTGCTCGTGAACGATCAACTGCATTTCTTCGTTGCTAGGCGTCATGTTTTCCGTTTGTTGAGAAGCTGAGAGGGATAAAACGACATCGCGTTTACTAGGTTTGGTTTGTTTTGACGGTGTCGTTTTGCACTTCTCCACCATTTCAACGCTTAGTGATGAATGTGTGAGTTTGTGTGAGACCCTTTGTTTTCGTAGAGAGAGATGATGAGTTGTTGTTTAATTTATTAGTGGTGGAAAGTATTGTTTGTTGTTTTACGGCTTGTTTGGAACAAGAGAAACAAGCAAGAGAGAGAAATAAGGGAGAGAGAGACCATTTCTCTCGTTTGGCACAACAGATAAATTGTGAAGAGAGACCAAAATTGTGTGGGTCCCACGCATTTTGTAGTTCTCTCCAAAGTGAGAAGAAATGAGCTAGACAATGCATGTTTCCACATTTGCCCTTGAAATTGACTATGAGTTAACACAACATATATAGATTTCAGGTTGAATACAAAGATCCAGAGATTTCACAAGTCACAAGCAATTAAGGTAGAACATAATAATGTTGACAGTAGAAATAGAAATTAGTAATTTCTGAAATTTTGTTGAGGTGAAGCTTGTGGATAGAATCAATTTGTTGTTGGATATATGAAATGCAAGGTTTTTTTGGAAATAAAATTCAATTTTTTTTTTTTTTTGTATGGAGTGATATGCAGGGTGACGAGATCTGAGGAATTGAGAAAGGAAAGGTACATGGGTGGGACGGTGAATGATGATAATGGATGAAGACAGGATTATTTTTTATATAATGAGAAAATAGAAAGGTTATTTTTTGGTATAAAAAAAAAAGCAACGTTTTTTACATTAATTAAAATAAATTCAGTAATATGAATAAGTTAAGTAGGAGTAAAATTAGTCTACTGAGTTAAATAAATTAATTATTTGATTTAAGCTAAAAGATAAAATTTAATTTTATGTTTTTCTTAATAAAAAAAAATTGAGGGCATTTTTGTACTTTTAAAAATAATCAACACTTCTCTCTCTTCTATTTATTTTATATCTCTCTTCAATCAAACAATATTAAAAATCTACTTTATTTCTCATCTTTTTCTCTCTTCTTGTACTCTCTCTCACATTTTTCTCTTTTCTCATTCTCTCTTCACAACCAAACAAACCATTAAGGAAAATCATGGTGATTCATGATTGGCTGAATGGTTTTATGATTACCATTCGGTGACAACTAGGGTACCCATGGAAGAATGGTGGGTAATTTATCCCAACCAATACACATTAGCCACATAAATATATTTTTAAGTGGTATACATGAACTATCTTGACCCCACCAACAAATTGCTCATTTTCATTGGTTGGTGGATAAATTACCTACCATTCTTCAAAGGTAATTTAGAAAAAACCTTACCATTAAGCATCATTTTCCATTTTTTAAATAAAGTATTTGTTTTTATTTCAGAAAAAGGACCAATTAACAACTTTCTATTTGGTCAAATTGACTCAAGATCATCTTCATTTACAATTGTCTCTATATTTTTTATTTAAAGAAATAAAGACATAAAAAAATCATAAAGTAATTAATGATGGTGGAATCATTTAATTAAAATATCCATTATACTCCATCCGTCTTAAAATATAAGCAAAAAAATCACATATTCTTTGTCTTAAAATATAAGCAAAAAAGACCAACTTTTATGTCATTATTATGTTTTTTTTTTCAAACAAATCATCTTTTCCAATGTAAAATTAAATGCAAATTGCATTCAATTTGTTTCCCTTTTTATTTTCTCCATAATTTTTAACCAATGAGAATTATTTTTACATCTTTCCATGAAAACTTATTTCAAAGATAACACAAAAAATTATATCTCAAATCACTAAGTGTTAGTTTTCTTAATAAGTGTGAATTAGTGTTTTTTGCTTATAAATTAGAACGGAGGGAGTATATTTTTGTGTCTATCTCTCTCCAAATTGTATCCTCCATTTATTTTGATAAATAGAGAGGATTTTAACTCGGTCAAATCACCCGTTTCACTCCTCCCAACGTATTGACAATGCTCATATGACAGTGAAACTTCCGTCACAAACTATAGAATATTGATATATATGTACAACTATTTGGGACAACTTTGATGACAATTTTCATTTTCTCCCTTCTTATTGGTCCAAACCAATTGAGAGAAAAAAAGGAAGAGTGAAAATAAGAATATAATGTGAATATAAGAGAGAAAGTTGTCAAAAAATTGTAATAAAGTGGTTGTATAAATATCTATTTCTCCAAACTATATTTGCACATAAATTTGTGAGCAATAGTGTCAACATTATCCGCTACAGTTTCTTCAAAAATAACATTTTCCGCTGCATAAAATTAAGATTAGTATAACAACCGTGAACAACATTAAAATAATGAACTCATGTATCTTGATTTGAGCTCTATTGATCCAAGACATTTGCCACTATTCGCCATGTGATAAATATAAATAAAACACAATTGGATTAGCTTAGTGGTATTAACTTAGGATCTGTGAGTGTTCTCCTTTTTGAGGTTTTATATTTAATTCTCTCTATTGTCAATTTATGTGGACTAATTTAACTTCTTCAAAAAAAATAAATACAAATAATTTTGACGGACTTCATGAGAGTCATCAATTTAACGATATTTGTGAGGAGAGTGCTAAACTCGCCGGAAGATGAAATATCACGTTGAATAAGCATTCACTACTAGCACATTGCTATTTGTTTATAAAAAAAATGATGCCTAGTGAGATTTTTTTTTTTTTGCAAATTGATATTTTATAAAGATATTAAAATATGTTATTAACTCTACAAAGTATTAATTATTTTCTTATTATATCTAATGATTAATGGTTGAAAAAATTTATTTCATCAATAATATTCTCAGATTTTTTTCTTGTTATAATCCCAGTTTTGTTAAGAAGTGTATCTTCTTCCACTTTGCTATATAACACAAGAAAACTGAGAATTTTTTTTTTGAACCATTAATTGTATGTATCTTATGCAAAACACTCGAAAGTTCAGTGTTTTAAAATGGAAGAAAAACTAAGAATCTTTTTTTTCAATCATTAATAGTATCTTGTGCAAAACACTCGAAAGTTCAGTGTTTTAAAATGGAAATTTGATTAGAAGACATTAAGAATTGATGACATAATTGAGTTGATACTACCGTTATCATATAAAAAATATTTTTCTTTACATGAAATCCAATGTTTCTACGTTTTTTAACTTTTATATTATCTTTTCCTATCTGGATGTATGCCCTCCACACGAAAATGGACCCCCAAAATTTATTTTTAATTTTCTTGTATTTTCTCAAGTGTTCTATACCCTTAAATCACCTTTTCTTTGTATACATTTGATTTATCTCTCTTTGATAATAGAAGGTGATGATTTCAATAGACTCTTACATGCCATGAAAGAATTCATCTCCACTTCACACTCAAGAGATATCAAGTTGCAATCATGTATCTAAATAACACACCATTGTAGTAATATATAAATTATAAAGTTTCCACAATATTATCTATCAACTTCTAACAATAGCAAATTATTGGATGTTGATTCTATCCATTCTTGTTGAGATTGTATTGGAACTTATGATTTTCTATTTGACTGTGCTTTTGATGATAAGCTAGTAGAATTTATGAAAAACCTATTTGATGTGCCTAATGGGTCTTTTTATCCCCCAATACTCTTATATAAGCAACCAAATCATATATATACAAGGCGGTTTCTTTATATGCTTCTAAGACATTGTTTTAAAGACTTTCAAGGATTGGAAATGTGACGTTTTGGGTGCTTTATATTGAAAATTTACATCACGGATGCATGAATGAGTAGTGTCTATTGACATTAAAAATAGTACGAGAGTATTGGCACGAGGTGGTTTGAGAATGAACCATATATGAAAGCTTATAGGCCATATGATATCTAGTACTGGTGAGTGGACAAAGTGATCACATGCAAGAAACAACTCCTGGTAGATTTCTAGCGTATAGACTATGGACGTATGAATGAATCAAATACACTACGAAATGAGAAAAATTAAAGATTGCACAGTGAGACCATATAGTTGCAGATGATTTAAAACATGAGTCTTGCTAACGAGTGTCGTTAGGGCACTTTAAGGATACTAAATAAAGAAGTTATTTTAATGCATTTATTTAAAAAGTTAAACATTTCAATTTTCAATACACATATTTTCATAAAAACTTACTGCTTTAAACTCTTGAAGAGTGTCCTTAAGATACCCGTTAACATTTTCCTTAAGAGTGTGTTTGGATTGGGGAATGTTTTGAGGGAATTCACCTTAAAGTAGTTGAATTTCCTCAAAACATTACTTTTCCTCAAAATATTCCCCCATCCAAATACACTCTAAAACAATAATTAGCACTATCTATAACAAGGTGTATTCTTTTCTAGAGACTCCATATAACCTAAAGCTCGATGAGTCTAGTGTGTTTGACTTGAAAACAATTGTTTTCTAAGAAATGCAAGAATAAGGAAGACAACGAAAAAGCTTTACTTTTTGGTAAAAAAAAAAAGTCTATTTGTTTGAAAGAACACTTTGTATAGTTAAAGATAATATTCCATATAGAATTTGAATTGATGTCCAACAAGTGTCAGTATATATTTCTATTAAGATTTTGTTGAAGTTCAAGTCATCAAGCGTGAGTGTATGAATGATTAGTCTCACATCAATTATGAATGAGCTAAATGAAGGATACTCCATTTGTTTCTTTGTTGTGGTTTTAGGATTATTTTTTATACATGCCAAACACCCTATAAATAATGTTGGAGTTTAAATGAGTAATTAGTCTCGTATTAATTATGAATGGTTTTAATGAAATATATATAAGAGATATGACTTTTATACTCAATATTAAGGGTTTGTTTGCGAGTTTGAAGGGAAAGGGAGAAAAAAGACCGGGGATGAGAAGAAAATAGAGAGAAAGAACTCATGCACCATATTTAAGAGAGAGCAGATTTTGTAGAGAATTGTTTAACATGAAAAAAAAATAAACTCTCCCACTCAAGTTGATGGTGGGTTATCCTTTCTTTCATTTTCCTTTGCTCGTTCTAAATCTTCTTTTCCCCTCTTATATTCTCAAGTAGACCTTAAATTTTGAGTGGAGATATAATGTTAAAGTATCTTGATAATCTAGCTTTCAGCAATGATGTATATAGCGAATTGTTTGATCCCGAAATCTTCCCCAAATACATAGCGTTATAAAGCAAACCACTTCAATCTTTGACTTTAACACAAAACACGACATATATTGTTGAATAGCCAATCATATTGCATCGTGATGCTATCAGTGCTCCTAGTGCTCCCGAGAACTCTCTAACATGTCGTCTAATGGCTTTGGTTCATTTTGGTGAGGAACGAGAGTAGATCCAGGTAAAATGGATCATTTTATTAAAAGTAGTCATAACAGTGGAGTTATGTGACATATTATGTTAGTCAGCAACGGAGGTATAATGGAGTGACTCACACTTGAAAAAGATGTTGTTGGAGTTTATGTGTGACCGATTAGTCTCGCATCGACTAAAATACACTATATAATAAAAACAATGTATAAAAAAAACTATTCATTTGATAAATGTCTTTTAAGGATCAAAGTTTCTTGCTACTCCAATTCTTTAAACCAGTTATTCCCCAACAAATTCTATAATGCAAAATACTATATTTATTTAAGTCATACATAGTACTTTTCAATAGAAAAACAAAACAAAACTCCACGCGATCCCGATGCTTCAGACTTTTCTCAATTGTAATTTATTACTCTCTTGTTAACGTAGGACAAGTTAATTAATCTCGTGACATGGGCTATTGTCTCAAATTTTAATTATTAATAACATTGTTGAGATTAACCAAGTTGTTTGGGCTTCGTGGCAAGGAGTTCATTCCAAGGACGTACACGAGAAATATCGAATTTGATTCTCAGGATGAAACAACGCTTGACAAGTGTGCATGCCTCTACGCACGAGCTGAATTAATCGTCCACCGTTGATGGGTTGGAAACTGGTGCGAAAGAAAAAAAATAAAATTGTAGAGATTGATTAGAGAAGACAAATAAAATGTCCGGTGGGAATTCATAATATTAAGGTAGGCCGTTGGCACACCTAACCGTGTTAATTGACGTCATAGAAATTAAAGAAATCAAACAAGTGCATCAAACGGATTGGATATATTTTGGCTTTGATCATATAAAGCATGCAATATCAAATTATTTCATTTAAGATTAATAATATAAATGAGTTTGTCCAAAACGGTCAAATTCGTAATATAAAAATACTGCAAGCCTTCACCAGAAACAAGCTATTTATGCTTCATAAATTGACTTCTTGCCTCATTTTTGTATTGTGGTGACATTGTTTTTTACTATACCGATAGGAGGACAAAGTTATTATGCATAAGTCATTTTCTTATGCACCCTGCATAAACACTTCACATTCATCAGATTTTGAATATGTTTCACCGATCAGGCAACTCTCTTCCTTTCTCCACACTAATTTTGCAGTGAACTCATCCAATGCAAAAGAAACAAAGCTCGATCTGAACCGGATCGGAGGAAATCAACACAAACAAGGCTGGCAAGCAATTTTTCGTTTACGAACGCAATCGAAGCTCAACAGCAACAACGAAGACGTGCAGATCAGGATTGAGCATCAAAAGAGGTAGTAAGTTCGTTCGCTTTCTCTCTTTGTCCTTTTGTCAAAGAATTTTCGAAGTTAAATGTTTAGATCTAGAGTGAATCTTTGCTTTTCTTAAAAAAATAAGTTCGGATTTGTTTTTAGCATTAAGTACATCTAATGGTTTTGGAGTAGAACTCACAAAAACATTTCCACGGCAAAATGATTTTGGAGTTCAGCACACATAAACCATTTCCACAATAAAATGATTTTGGAGTTCAACTCACAGAAGGATTTATACAGTGTGCATAAGAATTCCTTATGCATGATAACCGCACCCCGATAGGGGAGCATATAAACTTTAAAAATGAAAAAGATAACTCGAGCTACTTTCGTGTGGAAATAGGATACAATGATTGATTAATTTTTTAAACCATTTCTTTTTTACATAATTCTTTTTCCTTCGTTGCTTAAAAAGGGAATTTAAAAATTAGAGTGATAAAAAAAAGTTGTGGAAAGTCAACACTTATCTCAACAAAATACTAATCGTCGTGGCTGAGATGAACATTTATGTTAATAATTTGTAGTGGAAATGCCTTAAAATCATGTTTTTTAGCTTCTAGAACATGGTGATTAGAATTAGTATTGAATGTTCATGTGAACTTAGCTCGGTTGGTAAAAATATTGCATAATATATGCAGAGGTCGAAGTTTGAACTTCGGACAACTCACTTATTCACTTTAAAAAAATGAATTTTTAACCAACAAACTACTTAATAGAAAAAGAGCAGGTTAGTTATTAGAATCACCCGGTTGTTGAGTCTGTCATGAGGATTAGTTTCCAAACATAGTGATTAAAATCTAATTTTGTCCGGTTCAAATCATGTAAATTTTTTCTCTCTCTCTCAAAGTGTACAAATCCATATGAAGTGTACTCCACCAAACATTTTCTAAAATTCCATATTGTACCGCACTTTTTTTTACCTTCCAACAACCCATATTTTGCCCCCACAAATAACCTCCTTATCTTTCTCCTTCATGTGACTCCCCAACTCCAATTCCTCCTCCCTTGCTGGCCACTACATGCACACACCACACATTGCAATGAAGTGGAAGAAGTATGGGTGACGATTGACGAAAGAAAAAAAAATTAACCTTATCTCTAAATGAATTCAAGACTAAATAAATACAATGACTTACATGAATGAGTATATGGCAATACAATAAGAGAAAGTCTTGCATGTTCACAAAATTTTGAACACACTATTTAGGTGCACACACATAAAAATACATTTTATTTCATTATTTAAAAAATAAACACTATTTCATTATTTTCTCTTTCTACCTTTCTTAATTATGTATGTGTGTCTAAATTTAGTGTCCAAATATTTGTGTTCAATTAAGTATTTTCCATACAACAAAGGTTTACAAGGAACTAATTAGTTAGTACACTTATAACATTAGCCAAGAAGAACAACTTTTATGGTTAAATATGCTCTATAAGATTTAGACCTTCTAAATTTAGGATCGGTTAAATTTCTATTGAAATTTTACACCTTCAAATATTTACCGTTTGCAACATTAACACGAGTCCTAATCAGCATTAGCATGCTCTATTACCCCGTTTTTCTTTTTTTGGTCAAGAGCTCTATTTATTACCCCGCTTTAAAATATGAATTAAAGGGAGCAAATAAAAACCTGCGTTTACATGCGCGAGTGTTCAACGGTAAGAATATAATAAAACACAAAAGTCCAAGTTTACCTACAATCAAACACTATATTTCAATTACACTACCAAAAAAAACACTATATTTCAATTAAATTAGTTGTTTCACATTACAAAGATGATGTAACATAGAATGCGGAAAACATATTATTGGTACTACCTTTTGACTTTTAATTATTTTAAACTTCAAACCTTAAAAGAATCATTAGATACTATATGCTAAGTTGTCGTATGAGATTAGAATTTATCACGAGTCCAATGATGGTAGGATATGAGACTAAAAACTTTTGTTTATACTATAAATATCAAATTAATCTCAATCATTCAAAACATAGATAATACCAATTCTCCTCAACTTTTTGTGTATTACTTCATAAATTGAAACAGGTAAATCAATGTTACTTGCACCACACTTTTTGCTTTTCAATCATTATAATATGTGTTTATTTATATGATTTCAATTTGTAATTTAGAAAAATTGTTACACAAAGTAGTATTGCTTTTCTCACACGTACGAGAGACATGCATCAGCATGATGAATATCGGTAAAGTTAAGGCAGAAATATTGACCATAAGAAAATTAGCATCTTCCCTTTCAATGGTCAGGGTCAGTGTCTCATTGTATTTTCCTTGAGAGTTCTTTTGAAAACTACTTTCTTTGAAAATTCATCACATACTTCCATATTCAATTTGAATAATTAAGACTCCCTTTCTTTCAAACGTGTTAGTATGTATGTAGTTGTCTTTTTTGACTTTTCATTATAATAATAAAATATCCTACATACGAAATTACTTTCATATCTACATACGAAAAATAGTAAAAAAAGCCAAGATTTAATCTTAAAATAGGCTAAAAACGGACCATTTCTGCAATTATAAATGAAAAATATTAAAATTTGTTTAAATTAAACAGGTTTACACACATATATGTATTATTCAAAAGTGTTTGTAGAGCATATATATATGAAGTATGAATTCGAACAAACAAATATTATTGAAGGGACCACACACATGAGGGCTTTGACAAGTCCAAAATGGTTCTAGCGAATAGGGCTTTTCCAACTAACTAACTTATAGCGTTTATTCATGAGTTTGTGATTTTAGTAAACTTCAACAAAAAGTCACTTGATAGCGTGGCACTGAAACACCTATATAATACTAACTTGTTATTCCTTCTTCTGCCAGAATTATAGTCACCACTAATTGGTCTTTGGAGCACACTATTACCAAAGACTCAATTGGTCACTCTACCTTAAAAATCTATCCATGGCTCGTGAACAACTAGGAGTTCTAACTGCCCTTGATGCAGCCAAAACACAATGGTACCATTTCACAGCCATCATAATTGCTGGTATGGGATTCTTCACAGATGCATATGACCTTTTCTGCATACCAAATGTTACCAAGTTACTTGGAAGAATATATTACACACACCCAGGTGCACTCAAGCCTGGAACTTTGCCTCCAAATGTATCAGCAGCAGTAAATGGTGTTGCTCTCTGTGGCACTCTAGCAGGCCAACTTTTCTTTGGTTGGCTTGGGGACAAAATGGGAAGAAAAAAAGTTTATGGTCTAACTCTTGCCCTTATGGTATTCTCTTCTCTTGCTTCTGGCCTTTCTTTTGGTCACTCAGCAAAGGGTACAATTGGAACTCTTTGTTTCTTTAGATTCTGGCTAGGTTTTGGTATTGGTGGTGATTACCCTCTTTCAGCTACTATTATGTCTGAATATGCCAACAAAAAGACTCGTGGCGCGTTTATAGCTTCGGTTTTTGCTATGCAAGGGTTTGGAATTTTGGCTGGTGGAATTGTTTCTCTTGTAGTTTCAACTGCTTTTGATCATGCTTTTAAGGCTCCACCTTATAAAGTTGACGCTGCAGCTTCACTTGTACCAGAAGCTGATTATGTTTGGAGAATCATTCTCATGTTTGGTGCTGTTCCTGCTGGTTTAACTTACTATTGGCGTATGAAAATGCCCGAGACAGCAAGGTACGCACTTTTTTTTATTGGCAAATGTTATTGATTTAGTAGTTATTTTAGTTTTCAGAGTTCCAACGCTGATTTTTTTGCTTAAAATTTCTTTTATTTCCTTTCACTCACTAACATAGCTACTTATCTATATAGGTACACTGCACTTGTTGCTAAGAATGCAAAACAAGCAGCGCAGGACATGTCGAGTGTGTTACAGGTTGAAATTGAAGCTGAACAAGAAAAAGTAGACAAGATAGGCGTGCAAGACAAGAACAGTTTTGGTTTGTTTAGTAAGGAGTTTCTTAGAAGACACGGTCTTCATCTGCTTGGAACAACTTCCACTTGGTTTCTTCTTGATATTGCTTATTATAGTTCGAATCTTTTTCAAAAAGATATTTATAGTAGTATTGGTTGGCTTCCACCAGCACAAGATATGAATGCAATTCATGAAGTTTTCAAAGTTGCTAGAGCGACAACGCTTATAGCACTTTGTGGAACGGTTCCCGGATACTGGTTCACGGTGGCTTTTATCGACGTTATTGGTCGTTTTGCAATTCAACTAATGGGATTCTTCTTTATGACTGTGTTCATGTTTGCGCTCGCTATTCCGTATGATCATTGGACTAAGAGAGAAAACAGAATTGGATTTCTTGTTATGTACGCAATGACTTTTTTCTTTGCAAATTTTGGTCCAAATTCAACCACTTTTGTTGTACCTGCCGAGATTTTCCCGGCTAGGTTGAGGTCTACATGTCATGGTATATCCTCTGCAGCAGGGAAAGCTGGAGCAATTATAGGTGCATTTGGATTCTTATATGCTTCACAAAGTAAGGATCCAAAAAAGAGAGATGCAGGGTACCCTGCTGGTATTGGAATGAAGAACACTCTTATTTTGCTTGCTGTGGTTAATTGTCTTGGCATATTTTTCACGTTTCTTGTTCCAGAAGCTAATGGAAAATCATTGGAAGAAATGAGTGGAGAGAATGAAGAAGAAGAAGAAACTGAAGCTGCTGTTGTTGATCCACAAGCCTCTTCTAATAGGACTGTTCCTGTGTGATGTATTACTATTACCAATGGTTTTTTTTTACAAGAATTTCAACTTGTTAAGTATGTCTAATACTCAATCGTCATTAAAGTATAGAGTGTCATAAAAATTGCACAAAAGGTGATATCCAATAGTGTGCAAATGTGTGTAGCATAAGATATAGTTTGACTTTACAACAAAAGTGAGATAAGTTTAGTTTGGTTTATCATATTACATATTCCTCCAGAATATCATCTGGTGAAATTTTTGTTTGTTATTCGACTTGCCTGTTAAAAAAAAGTCCTCATCCTTCCTCTACCTTTTATATGTTCATGCTAAATTGGGACATTATAGGCCCTAAATCCAATATCATTCACTAAATTGTCTCTCAAACAATAAATGTTAATTGATGTAGCATTATCGGTCTTAGTTTGCAAAATGTAAGGGAAAGTTTAGTCACTACTTAAATAAATAGAAAAGTCGAGTTGTTGCAAACTTTCAAAGATTAATATTAATCGTTTTCTTATGCTCTATTTTATTTTTATCATGTTTGTTCCAATCTAAGATAGAGATTAGTTCAATGAACACTTAAAAAGTGATTTACATTTACTTCTCTATAAACACACTTACAAATCTCAAAGAGTTTAATTTGTGGCCTCTATAATCAACCATATATATCAAATCTAATGACTTTCCAAGATTTTATTTAAATTTAGGGTCTGTTAACAACTTTTAGTTTTTCAAATTTGGTAAAATACACCAGTACATGCCTGCAAAATCTAGCTCTATGTCATGCTATATGAAATTGTGGAATTGAGGGCATTATGGTAATTTCACTTGAGTCTAAAAGAGCCAGGAACATTTTCGTCTGTTCACCCATACAATGGCTCATCCATGTTTCTGCCAACCGATCTTTGCCACCTCAGCAAAATCATGATGTGTCATTGATTAAATGAGTTCAAAAACCAAAACTCAATTGATTAATATTTGGTGACACCTAGAGTACCCATGGAAGAATGGTGGGTAATTTACCCCAACCAATACACATTAGCCACATAAACACATTTTTAAGTGATATTCATGAACTATCTTGACCCCACCAACAAATTGTTCATTTTCATTGATTGGTGGGTAAATTACCCACCATTCTTCAAAGGTAATCTAGAAAAAACCTTAATATTTACGTAAAGATTAGCAAATACATAAATCAAAACTCAAGAAACCTAGACTTACATGGACTAAATATAATAATAAGCCAATATTTTATACGAAGTTGCAAGTTTTTTTTAATTGAAGAAAAGTTGTGAAATTTATCATAATAAGTTATGTATCAGTAAGTATAGATATCATTTTGCATTTTTGTCTAATCACCCAATTATTAAACTCATCCATCTTTCAAAGAAACAATCAACCAATAAATTATATATCGAAATAGTGTTTTCCAGAAAACAAAACATGTAGTGTTGTAATATTTTAAAGTAAAATGGTAAATCAGTTTTAAAATCTTGTGTGAACCAAAAATATATTTAATTAAATTTTTCCCTCCTTCCCCTTTTTCTTTTTTGAACTAAACAAATATTTAATTAAAATACTTCTCATTTCCCTCCCATTTCTTCGCCTCTCCTTTATTAAAATTCCTTCTCTCCCATTGTTTCCGTTGAACTAACGGACCATAAATTTTATGATTAAATATATTTTTTCTCTTAAAAATTGATTAAAAGAAAAGATATATTCTTCGTCAATCATTTTTTCCGTTGAATTAACGGACCATAAATTTAACTACTCCACAATATTCTTCGTCTATAGTTTTAGTTCAAGGTTATGAAATTGAGAAAGTAATACTCTTCACGTTACATCGTTATGAGAAAAGCATAAACTAGAACACATACATAATATTTCACATGTTTTTTTTTTTTAGATAGACGAAATGGCAAAGCCATTATAAACTCACACACACAAGTGGAGGGGCGGGGGTTCGAACCCCCGTCAAGGCGTCCGGCCTAACAATTTCGGTATTTTACCAGTTGAGCTAGGACTTCTGGACAATATTTCACATGTTAATTACCAATGGTAATGATTGACGAATTTAGTTCTTCAGACTAACTAATAACAAATTAGTTTTTTAAATTAAAAAATGTTTGTCAATTTAAATTATGAATATATTTTTAGAAAACGTTCATAAAAAAAATAAAAATTAGTTTTCATACCAACTGAATTAAGCTCACGAGGACATCAAAATTATTTAAATACATATGCATACTCTTTAAAATCATAGTGCTAAATTGAAGAGAGAAAATAAAAAATAAAAAACTAAATTGGCCAGATATATTTGATAACTGATTTTTTTTCAAAAAAAAAAAAAAAAAAAAAAACTGGTTATACCATTTAATTAAATAAACACAAAACAACTTTTTTTAAAAAAATGAAAATAACTATATAAATTAATCTCTAAATTATACTCCCTACGTCTCACAATATTAGTCGTTTAAGGTTTATGCACGATTATTAAGGAAATGATTAATTGTGTTGATTTCAATGGTAAAATTAGTAGCATTTACTAAAAAACCCTTATTAATTGTAGTTAGTGGAGTAGTTAAATTTAATGAAATTCAATAAATAAGAGTATAATAATAGAAAAATAATAATAAATGCTGCATTGATATTGTAAAGTGACAATTATTTTAAGAAAAAGAAAAAATGTTAAATTGACAATAATTGTGAGACGGAGGGAGTAGATATTAGAATCACATTTTTTTAAGGGTTATGTTAACTTGTGCCCTTAGAGCACATGTTAAGCAACCCAAAAGTAGAAACATTCTCTTGTATTTTGTGCATTCAATTAATCAAAAGTCAAAAAATTAAATTCAAATGCATTAATTACAACAAATTATTTATACTTTTGTCTCATTAACTTGTGCCTTACGGGCACAAATTAATATTTCCATTTTTTTTTCATAATATGGTATCAATTGGGCCCTAAATCGTTGTGACCTTTACAAGTTTTCGTATATTTTGACCGTTTTGATTTTTGAACATATAAGTGGGAGAAGTCAAATAGTGACTCAAAAAAATACAAAATGAATCAGAAAATTCCTTTAGATGCAATAATTCCTCAGCCTTTTCTTTTCTTGTTTTCATTTTTCTTTTCAATTTCCATACAGACTATTTTATCGCTCAAGACTTGACCTATTTCTATCAGAAACAAATACAAATTACATGAAATGATGAACTTGAACAAGTTTATGATTTTGTCAGAGTGTGAGCTAGATGTTTCCAAAACAACCAAGGGTAAAAAATAATGAATGGCCTCATTGGAAAAAATTCCAGAACCCATTAAAGATTTTCAAGCCTTTTAATTCACCAGTCCTCATATCCCTCAGTCTTCTTCGCAATATCTGCAATTAATATTCAAAATGAGTTAGCTTTAGTGACAAGCAACCTTTGTAAGTAGAAATTAAATAACGTGCTTTTATAATCTTACATATTGAGCACGAAACAATATCCTGCGCTCGCTATTACACAAGTCCACGGCTAGCTGTTTTAGAAAGAGTCTTCTGTTGAGTTGTTTCGGGGAAGTCACATCCAAATCTAGCGATCCACTTACCTGTGAATTGATCAAAGGTAAACAAACAAATAGGATTAACTCGCTAGCTAGAGATTGGCAAATTGTTTTGGAAATCATGATTAAAGTGTTTCCTTGCCTGTAAGAACTTGTTGTATTTTGAGATACTAGATTCACAACTATCTAGTATAAATTGCAATGCTTGCTCCTCTATTTCAGGATATCTCAAGTCCTTTTTCGAGGTAGTTTTATTTGATGCGGCGGCAGCCATCTGTCCAAAGAATCACACATATGGTTATACGACACGTTCAAATAAAGAATTCACAAAGATAGTAAGTGGCATACCTCTTCAAATTTTCCTCTCATGCTTGAAGGACTAACAGCTAAATAAGCATAAGCCATTAACTCCAATGGCCAACCAGTAACCCTTATAGGAAAACACTGAGATCTGACAGAAATAGAACATACAAGTTAGTAACAAGTTCAATCATGTATAATAACTATGAAAACTCAGGCACTCACCCTGATAATCCATATTTCTTCAACAATTCCAACTTCTCCTTATAGGACTCATCGGATTTTTTTAGTGACAGTGACAACTCAACTGAATCACTTGGATTTGTGCCCTCCTTTGGAACAAATCCATATGATAACAGAAGCTCCCCGTTTGATTTTTTTCCATATGAAATAAACACCTGTGTAATTCGATACAAGAAATCAATTGGAGTTTGGGGTAATATTGCTAACTTTAGAGTCATAAACACTTTGGCAAGGCACGGCGAATTTGCATTTCATTTACCAAGGTACTTAAATGTTTTATCCTATGTTAATCTAATTTAACAAATTCCACCTATGAGTTTATGATTACCTGCTCACCTGGTTGATAGGGACGATCCGTCGGAAAGACAATCCCCTTTGACGATTTATCGTAATCCAAAAAAGTCTCCACCTAATCCAATGACAAAAAATATATTAGAGTTCAACTTGTTGAGGAAAACTTGCTAGGGATTTTATTTTGAAAGACCCTACCTCACAACTATGATTCATCATATCTGCCCAAGGAACCAATGCATTCTTTCCATCCATAGAGGGCAACCGAACCTACACGGTGCCAATATCATGAATTATATGTTCTGACAATCAGCCATTTCTCTCAAATATGAAACAGCAAAACTAAGTCTAGTTGAATGAAATGATTGAAAAATAACAGAATATAATTTTGTTTCATTTTATCTACCAGATTGACTCACCATGCGCGAAAAAAGAATGCCGAACGACCATTTGAAGGACTCGATGTTGAACACCTGAAAGCCATACAAATAACAGATTCAGATTCACTGCAAACTTTCTGAAACTACATTCTCATCATGTTCAGTGTGATGTAATTACCTCTTCAGGGAAGAAATCGGGGTATTTGGAAAATATTCTAACCCTCATATCATTGTATCTGGAGAACAAATGGGAAGTATGCTAGTTATTGAAAAACATGGGATTATTCAATCAAGAAAGCACAGTAGATTAAGGCATTATACTAAAAAAGAGAAATGAACTGCCTAAAAAATCTCTGAAGAAACATTAGGTACAAATGATCGGTTCATACGTTCCAATAACATTATTAGTCCTTTCAATTGCTCTCTCCCTAATCTGTGAAGCTTCCAAGTAGCGATCTAGCTCTGCTTGTGACCTGAAATGACAGAAATCTTTTTATAGCTCTGCATGTGACTATTATTTTTGCTTGACACTGAAATTAAGACGGAAGAAATTAGAGGCAATGAAATTGAGAAATCAGAGCACAAAAAGAACAACACCTCTCTTGTATGGATATAGGCGAGGGAAATGACAAATAACAAAAATAAAATAGCAAGTATAAGCCACCTTTAGATTTTTTATTGAAATTCTAGTATAAAAGACTTGTAATTAATCATGAGCAAACACACGAGATGTTTTAATTTTGTCTTCACTTTTGTACTATTTGAGGATAGGCTTATACTAGTGAGATATTCACGGTTTTAAATAAAAGTATGTGACCGTGATCTGCCCGTGACAGAACGGTTTTTGCTGTTGTTGAAGCTACGACTGAGGCCACTTTTGACAGCATAGTTCGAAATATCAAGGAGCGCGACTCAGCCACAACTGTTACCTCAACCCTTATTTAAAACCCTAGTGACATTATTATAAAATAGTCTCAATTTGATTTATCTCACATTCTCCTTAGCAAAGTATCAAAGCATTTCAACCCCTAACTTTAATACCTTGCTCATGAATATTCACTTCTCTAATTCTTCCCAATACAAACACACAAAAGAATTCATGATAAGAGCAATTGAATTCAAGTACCAGTAAAGAAGTGAATATGGTTGACGAGGTAAAGCTGATATATAACTGAACCATCTTGAAGATTTCATGAGACTAGCTTCACTTATAAGGTAAGTTGCAAGCAATGGCCAATCCGGCACTGAATTCTTTTTCAATACTTCACCAGCTTCCGGGCAGCTCCACTCCTGATAACCAAAATACCCCAAACAAAATCATAAACACCAGAACACAAAAAATCCAAATCAAGTTTAGAAGGTTTATCATAAAGTATCAAATTTTAGTACGGATTGAATAAAGCAATGCTGTCGAGTGTTGACACCGACAGCATAATATTTATATAATTTGCTGTTATTATGCTAATTTCTGAACAAAGCTTCTTGGATTGAATTAATAAACTAAAATGGTGGTGATCCTCACATAATTGTCTATGAGGCCCTGTTTGGATAAACAACTTAATTAAGTGCTTATAGCATAAGCATGCATAAGCTATTTATATACAAAAGATATAAAAATAAAAAAAATAAAAAGTCAAATTATCTATGCACCATGCTTATGGACATGTCATAAGCAGTTTCCATAAATTATCTCATAGTCTCGAAAGTGTTTATGCCAATAGATAAAATCAAACAAGTCAACCCAACCAGACAAACCAAGGTACCGCAACAACTTATGTATAAGCTATTTTCATAACTGAAGATAAAATAAAGGGAAACTGTTTTCAAAGCTATCTTGAAGAGCTTATGAAAATAATAAGCTTATAAAGATTTCATAAGTTGTTTCCATAAGGTCTTCCAAACAGTTTGACAAGTGTACAAGCTGAAGCTTAAATAAGGAAATCCAACTAAATATATTTGAATTCCACTAACTAAACAATTATGAATGAATTTGATTGTTTTAGAATTGAATTTTCGAAATAAAGAGAAGAAGAAAGAAAGAGTTACAGAATCAGGAGTGATGACAAGTTGAGGAGGAACAAAGAGAAGCTTCTCTCCTTTCCTAATATTGTTCAAAGCAACAAGACCTCTCTCACCTACATCAACTTTATCAATGGACATCTTCTGAGAAGGAAGACCAGACTGAGACAACCATTTCTGAAGAGAAGATGAATTTTCAATTGAATCATTCTCACATCCCCAAGGAATAGTTTCAATCAATGATGAGGTTGCAGAGAGTGTAAAATGAGCATGGTTTCTACGTGAGAGACCAAGATGTGTTGTTTTGTGTATTGTTTGGTTAAAAGCAGGAATAAGAGTGGTAGTGTTGGTGAACATAAACATTCCTAAAGCTTCAACCATGGTTGTCATGTTACTAAGTAAAACACCTTACACCTTATCTAACTGAAATTACAGACACAACCCATACTACTATAGCTAAGCTTATACTAGTTTGTTGTTCTAGTGTTACTTTGAGAAGTTGTGAGAACACCACGTGGTCTCAATCCTAACTTTATAATTCATATAAATACTTACTAAATAAATAAAAAATATAAGTAAATCATATTTTACTGTATTTGATTTTTTTAACTTAACCTCTTGAAACCATTCTCACACACACCTCTTGATACAATACAATACAATTTGCATCACCCATTGTAATTTGCACCCCCTTGTGATTATGGTGCTAGTTGTAGCTAAACCCAATCTCATTTCCTGCAACTTTCCATCTCTTAAAACCAAAAAATCAATTCAACCCCACATAACAGTAGTGGCCTCGGGATGTTGTTGCAGATTAAGTTCCTTTAAACCTTTAGTAGCAATGAAAACCCCTTTTGTTGCTGCTACTACATCATTTCGGAGAAAGAGTAGTAGTAGTAGTATTGTGATTTGCAATGATTCCAACAAACAGAATAGCAGTGTTGAGGAGAAGGAGGAGGTTAAAAGAGATTGGACAACCTCAATTTTACTCTTTCTCTTATGGGCTGCACTTATCTACTATGTTTCTTTTCTCTCCCCAAACCAGACTCCGGTAATATATACTATACTATCTTGTTTTTTCTTCTTTCAATGCACTATGCTTGCTTATGTTTATTTATTTATTTTGTAGTCGAGGGACATGTATTTCTTGAAAAAGCTATTGAATTTGAAAGGCGATGATGGTTTTAGAATGAATGAAGTGCTTGTTTCTGAATGGTATATAATGGGTTTCTGGCCTTTGGTATATAGCATGCTGTTACTTCCCACTGGAAGAAGGTAGGTATTTCCCATTTTCATATGCATTTTTCTCTCCAATACAGCTTTTAACTCACATGGTTATGTATGTATCATACGTATAAATACTCTAGTAAATAAGATTGAATTGTTGTTCATTCTTAACAATGCGCAAGTTATTTCTGTGGTGAAAGATGTAATATTGTAAAATTGTTTTCATAAGTTATCCTAAAAGGCTTATTATAACTAGCTGAGAACAGCTTATAGACATATCATAACTAGTAGATGAGTTGTTCATAAGCAAATCCAAACTTAGCTAGCTATGATATATTTCTTTAAGCCGTGCATGATACCACCCTTCGTTTCAATCACATTGTTAAACCATCAAAATTTAAGCACGGATTATGAACTTAGAAATCCAAGATGTAACATTCAACCCTTGTTTTAGGGTGAGTTCAATAGAGTTTCCACTCAGGATAATATTTTAATTCTTAACCTCTTACATTCTGTAGACTTTTAACTTATACCCTCGCATTTCAGAATTAATAACACTTGCCTACTTTGAGCTTTGTGGGAATCGGACAAAATATCCGACCCTGCTATGTAAACAATCTTGTTGTTTAAAGAGAATTGACGATTTAGTTTTTGCATTGGTGTTTTTACTATTCCACAGCTCAAAAAGCAGTGTTCCCGTATGGCCCTTCCTGTCTGCTTCATTTTTCGGTGGCATATATGCGCTTCTTCCTTATTTTGTGCTCTGGAAACCTCCACCGCCTCCTGTAGAAGAAGCAGAGCTCAAAACATGGCCATTAAATTTTTTGGAATCAAAAATCACTGCAATGGTAAGTTGCTCATCTCAACCTAATATTGTAAAGCTGTTGCAGATAGATCATTGTGATTTAAATAATAGTGACCATGTTTGGTGATTTTGTTCATGTTAATGCCTAAGAATATCTTCATGTTGTAGTGACATTCTTACTTTTCAAGAAAACCTGAATATCTTTAACTCGTCATATTTGTGAATCAGATATTGCTTGCTTCGGGGATAGGCATCATAATTTACGCTGGTTTAGCTGGGGAAGATGTGTGGAAAGAATTTTTCCAGTACTGCAGGGAAAGCAAATTTGTAAGTTCAAACTCAGCTTTTCATATTGTTGGCCTGGCTCGTCCTTGTATTCATTATTTTAAGCTTTAGCAATGCTTATACTTCTCTAATATTGTTACGCTGGTCTTCAATAATTCAATCAATAGTTACTGGACTAGTAAATTCCTAGTCTACTACAACCTAGTAAGTTACATTAGGCCAAATTTGCAACGTGCTCTAATCTGGTTTTCATGTTTGCAGATCCATATTACGTCCATTGATTTTACTTTACTCTCAACATTGGCACCATTTTGGGTTTACAATGATATGACTGCTAGAAAGTGGTATGCTCATTAGCATTTGAGTTTTATTTCAATTTTCACTTAGAGATCCTAGACCTAGTGCCTATCATACCATACAAAAGATATGTAATGCTAGTCCAATATGCAGGTTTGACAAAGGTTCTTGGCTTCTTCCAGTATCATTGATACCTTTGCTGGGGCCTGCTTTATACATTCTCCTACGGCCCTCACTGTCAACCTCTGCCGTTGCACAAAGTCCTGCTGAGTCAGAGTGAATCCATCTGACACGGCCAATGAATATGAATACACATTTTTAATGCAATAAGAATTCGAAATTGGCTGTTTGGTTTGGTTGAGAATGAAGTTTCATTCTACAAAGTCCACAGCATAATTATAGTATGTCACCACATTTTCACTTGTCCATAACAATATTGACATCCATTTAGGCATAATCTTTGCAGAGAAACTTGTCTTCTTCTTTTGCTGTATGTAATAATTCCTTGGAGAGAAGTTCAAAGTCTAAATTTTTTTTTGGTACAAAAAAGTCTACATTTTTATTAAGTATGGTTCTGAAATCCTTGTAAATTAATAGTAGAAATAAATAGACTTCTAAGACAAATAAGACGTAATATTCTCTCAATATAACTTCCTCATAAATGCTTGTTAAAATTTCATCTTAACCTTACTCTAGATAAATTGCTTGCTCAGCGATATATTTTCTTTTATGCAAAGCTTGCTGAGCAATATTTTAAAGGTGTACATTAAGAAAAACTTAAAGCATAACAGCCTATTAAAATAAGTAAACAAGTTTAAATAATAAGTTTTTACATTCAACAAAGATAACACTCAGGCTTTCTTTCAACAAAAGAAAGATTTTGGCGCAAACCGAAAACTTTATGGTTAGTTTTATTTAGAAACAACTAATGAGCCAGCTCACAGTTCAGCTAAGGTGGCATGTTTTCATCTAGTTTCCAAAGTTTGATATTTACCAAACTCTATTGCTTTTATCGTTGAGATTGAAATAATTGGATTGTCTCTGGGAGTTTCACAAAGCTCTTGTATAAGTCTCGAAGAGCATACACATTGGTGCTTTTGGCTGTGTTTTCACGTAAACCAAAGACACAATGTCAGAATGTTATGGATATTTGGCTCAATAAAACTCCCAAACTTGGCAACGTATATGGGATGATTTTCTTTTTACTGGCATTGTGACTATGATTATGCCACCGATTATTTTATGAATCACTGTCTTAGTTGTTCTGTGGAGGGGCAAGGTGTGCAGCGTGTGTGTAGTAACAATGTGTGTCTGTGCACGTACTTGCGTGTGTGAGTTATAACATAAAACATGGCATGAGTTCATATTTCGAACATCGATCTCAAAATTTCATGGACGACTCTTGTATTGGAATTGGGGTTGTGGTTTACTCAGTCATAATATGAATCTCTTTGGTGCTTTGAAGAGTTCCAAGACTATAAGACCCCTTGTAGCTGCATTGACTTTTCACCAAATATTTGAGGGCAATACTCATGTACTTTCTACATTTCATTTGGTTGGTTTGAAACATGAGAGTGAAACATATGTATTAGTTCAAGAGTAGTGTTATTTGAACAACTATATGAGACAACTTTTGTGACAATTTATTTTTTCTCTCTTTTCATTGATCAAAAACAATAGAGAGAGAAAAAGGAAGAGGGAGAATAAGAGGATAATGTGAGTATGAGAGAGAAAGTTGTCAAAAAGTTGCGAGAAAGTGGTTGTACAAATATCATTTCTCTTAATTCAAAAACTTAAATTAGTATCTTAATGAAATTTCAAATATATTTACGGTCATTTTTCCATCAAACTTGAAGTGAACCCACACAGTTAATATACTTTAAATAAAGGTGATACTTAATTAATTTTATATGTGCATTTTTCACTAAACACCTTATTTCTCTCGCAACTCAGAAGCATTTTATGACCAATGCATTTTTCACTAGACATCTTGTTAATTTGTTTCTAAATGTTCAATGAGAAATGATATTTGTACAACCACTTTCTCACAACTTTTTGACAACTTTCTCTCTCATACTCACATTATCCTCTTATTTTCTCTCTTCCTTTTTCTCTCTCCATTGTTTTTTACCAATGAAAAGAGAGAAAAAAGAAATTGTCACAAAAGTTGTCTCATATGCTTGTTCAAATAACACTACTCATGTTCAATAGATGCCAAACTTCCTCATTTTATCTTTTTGAATCATCAAAATTTTATTAAGAAGGCTACTCACCATAACAAGCAGTACAAACAAAGTACAAACAAACCAACAGCCTCTCGAAGTTATAGTGTTTAGGAACTCTGTCTTTTTATATGCTCTTTACTTTTAGTCGTGCACCACTTTTAAGTATGCACCTTGGGGTTTCCTTATTTAGATTATAGAAATAATGAAAGAGTTGTCTTATTTGAACATCCATACATTTGACAACTTTTGTGACAATCAAAATTTTGCAAAGGAAATGAGGTAGTGGCACAAAAACCAAAGTAATAGAGAGAGAAAGTAAAAAGGTAATGTGAATATGAGAGAGAAAGTTGTCACAAAAGTTGTAAAAAATGGTTGTTAAAATATCATTTCTCATAATGAAAATATTGTCTTAAACATGACTAGAAAAATATTTGTGATACATGACAATTTGAATGAACAATGTCAAGCTTTTGTATAACATTTTTTTAGGTGTATAACTTTTAGTTGTTGTATGAATATGTAAAACACGACCAAAAACATTTACCATCATTTTCTAAAACAACTTTAAAAATGTTCGGATTTTACTTCTTTCTTTTAAAACTGTAACAAACGGAATTTTAATAAGGTCGAATGCATGTCATTCCTAAAGGCCAGGGTTACATATACTGATTTCTTTATTTATAAAAAGAAAAGAATTGTCGATATAAAAATCATTGACATATGTATTTCATGGTAAATAACAGCTCATATATTATTATCTATGCTGGTCATGTAGGATGACTATCAGCACATCATTTACAAAGCAATCTCAGGTCTCAACAGCAACGTACTGACTATGTTTTTGTTATGCCGTGTATTTTACATGTCATTAAAAGTGAAAGCACATCAACCATATCGAGGGAGATAAATTAAAACTCGAACATAACATACACCTGCAACAGATAGTACATTTTGACATGAGGTTGGATACTTCATGCATACAACTTCTGAAGATCATCATTGAATTTGGCTTTCAGCTGTTCTCTCTTTAACTTGAGAGCAGCAGTAACTAATCCAGATTCAGGTGTCCATGGATCCGCCAACAGCTTAATCTTTGCAGGAACTTCAGTTTTTTGCAGCTTTGCAGCTTTTGCAGCCTGAAAATAATTAACAAAGTAAAATAAGCCATCTACCATATAAGGTTTATTAAACTTGCAATGTAGTATACCTTGTTACAACATAATAGATAAAGCTCATTTTACGGGGTTTTTTTCCATCCCTTTAAACATGAACATCTTGAATTTGATCCACCTTTTTTAGCAGTCTCTATTGGTCTCCTGACCATGTGAGCTAATGACCGGGATGAGTTTCTGTCATTTTTTTTCTACACTCACATCTAATCTCATATATTCTTTTATGACTGTTCATTAATCCACATCAGCATTCTTATCCACAACACATACTTTTTTGTTCTTGTTGACACTTTGCTAGACACCGTTTAATATCACAGATTTTGGTTGGTACTCTTCAATAATATGTTATATCTAAAGAATTCCTCTATTTCATCCACCCAACTCAAATCATGTGCACAAGATCCCTATAATGCAAGAGCTCTTCAAATTTGAGTGAGGATAGAATATGGGTCCAATCTTCCTTAAACTAAAAATAAACATGATTCAGAAGTATGGATGCGGTAATGATCACTCTCTTGACCATTAGGTCATTGCAGCTCAAGTAACATGTCAAGGGCCAATTCTACTAAAAACTTAAGATGTTGGATGGATGGAGGTTGTGTAATGATGGTGCCTTTATGTGTTGTTGAAACTAACATAGTCTTAAACAAGCGTTACATAGTTTATTTTCAGTGTTCTTATTTGTCACCTTAAATATTCAAGCAGTCTAATAAATGAAGAGAAATAACATTTTTGGCGTCTTAATTTAAGTGTGGTAGTACGCGACAAGTGTTACTTCATCTTCAAATTGATAAATTAAGTGTGGTAGTACGCGATAAGTGTTACTTCATCTTCAATTGATAAATTATTAATGAATAATATATCGATTTAATCCTGGATAGCCAGCAAACAAGTAACCATCCACATATTAGCTAACCTTGGAAATGGACTGCAGGACCTCAGTGACAGCTTCAGGTTTGTTACAGAGATCAGGAAAATCTTTGTATTCGATACCAGTTTCTTGAGCCCACTTTTCCAGGGACTGATGTGAAGCAACAACTAGAGCAACACAGTAACTGTGAAAGGGGTCTGCATGGACCATTATACTATCCACATAATCACCTGATGCGAGTGCTGCCTCAACCTGCCATTACATTAAAATGAAAGACTAATGTTAGACCCTGAAAATTTTACTGTGAATCTCGTGTCAGTACTGCGTCGTGATTCTAGAACGACAAGGTATATAGTTTGAGTCACCTTTCCAAGAGAGATATATTCTCCATGTTGAAGTTTGACAATATCCTTCTTCCTATCGATGATTTCGAGGCACCCATCAGGATGGAATCGCCCAATGTCACCAGTATAAAACCAGCGCACACCTTTCTCATCAACCTGTACCAAGTTGAGAAATCACATGTGCTACTTATTAATCAGCAAAAGCAAATTTACATGCAAATAAAGAAAATTAAAAGGGAAAAATGACATGCAAATAACTTGAAGTGTGAAAATTACCTTGAACACTTCATCAGTTTTATCTTGATTCTTAAAATAACCAGCTGTCACACTGAAACCGCCAACTACAACCTCTCCTCGTGGCATTGGTTTGTCCGATGATAGATACCCTCCTTCTTCCCAAGAAACAAGCTATACAACCAATGAACCAAATTAATAACAAAATCAAATTCCCCCTATTTGAGGCTCATAAATAGCACCAACTGCAAGTTCTATAACAGCTTAAGAGATAATATTTCTAAGATGTTACTAACTTCTCACTGATCTTTAAAGTCCAATAAGTTTTACTACTCACCAGCATGAAAACTATAATAATTAATGACTATTACAATAATTCAATGCAACATCTATAAATAAGTATAAGTTGGAAGTTCGATGCACTGATTTTTAGTTAATACGATATATAGCATACCTTAATGTAGCAACAAGGCAGAGGTGGACCAACACGCCCCACACTGTAGTCATCCGCCTCAGAGAAGGCAGCCCCGGCAAATGTTTCGGTCAAACCATATCCTTGCCCAATAGGAGCCCTGTCAACATACATAAATACAAAGAATTATAACTCTAGTCGGACAAAAAGAGGTGGGGTTTAGAAATAATAGAGTTCTTTTTTTTTTAACTTCAAAATATAACTTGAACCAGTAATAGTTAAAGAATGAATCAAATGGACCAAGTGAGTATTGTTGATTTTTTCTGAAAATCAGTATGTCGTCAGAAAATACTAACGTAAATTTCCAAAGAAATGGTTTGAGCGTCTCATTCATGAGAGACTAGAAAGAGAAGCATGCAATGGATAGTTCAAAAGGCATCACAAGTAACATACAGAACCCCTCATGAGTCTTGAAAGTTGTTTAAGGAATATATTTTCCTTTATCCTATCTAGTGGAATAGGAACTATGAGAAAAGAGAAAAGAGAGGATGATTTAGAGTTTTGATTTTGGATAAGAAACAAATGAATTTTGTTGTTCTATGTATAGAGAACCACATACCACATGGTTAAGAGAAATAACTTTTAACAGATAGCTCGATTCTTTCATGAATCAACTCAAATGAAAGCCGTATTAATTTATGAATATACCCATTCAATCATGAAAGAAGACACCTTACTAATTTGAATTTCAAATCCATGAAGAGACATACATTTTAGAGTGCTTTCTTTGATTCCATTATTTTGGAAATCTTTCAGAGTCATATCCGTAGGCGGCGTGCAACTAAAACCACCCCTCAACCCAACACACTAAAGGTGTTGTACCAGGGCAATGAAGGCAGACTAAGTGGCTAAATAACTGATTGTGGGGGTTGCCACAATTTAGGCAAATTTTTCAACAAAAACTGATCATGTTACTCACCAGTCACTGAACAACTTCAGCTTGTGAATTGGCTCATAACATGGTACCAAAACCCCTAACACCATGTAGTCTAGAATTAAATATACATTAAATTTCAATACGAGATGAGGTGGATATTTGCGTTGTCCACACTTCAACCCACAAAGTTCTTGCAGGAGAGGAATTGTTAGATATAAAACCATTCATGTAGCACAACATAGGCTTTTGAAATGGTTGGTGAATGACACTCAATTTCACCCCACCCCTCCAATAACTTCAAGGATATTTTTGAAGATATATCCCGAAATACTGTTGATAGTCTGTTTGACTCTATTTTGAGGTACTCTAACCTGGCCTCATGTGTGAAATTACAGGTCATAGCTCAAAGGACCCAGAGCGCCGGTACATTTTGATAGAATTGAACCAGAAATAGATGAATAACGCTGGATGATTACTGAAATTCTACCACTAATATCACCATGATATTAATAATGGTGGTAGATCTGTACAAATAAATCAGAAACTCTATCTGTCCTCTTTCTCTTTTTACAGAACAAAAATCGAAGAAAAAAAGTATAAGCAACTCAAGAGGTCTCATTTTCTCCAACTACATATGCATACACACATATACATATAATACAGCTAGTTTAGTTCCAACCAAATAATGCATGGTATAAAATGAGAATCATTACCCCACACAGATATTGATGAATTGTTGTGAATCTCCGGATAAAGGAGCTCCACCACAAAGCATAAATCGGAGGTTGCCTCCAAGTACAGTGCGGATTTTTTTAAAGATAATGGTATCCCACACCAACTTCTCCACTCCCCAAGCTCCTAGCCAGCTTCCTTTTACAGCAGCCAGCCGGCGCTTGTATGCAATCTGGAAAAGATTCTTGGCAAGTCCCCCTTTTTCCTCCACCTAAGTACAATATGTAAGAGTCAGGAAGACAATAATTTTCCAATGACTAGTTTAAGACATTAGGGGAAAGTAAAAAAGGAAAAATAAATGCAAGTTACTGCAATTAGTGATTGAAAAGTGGCTATCAAATTGGAAAATCCTATCTAGATATCTAACAAGACCATCAATGCATTACAATAGTAAAATTTGAACAGTGAATATCAAATAAAAAGTAAAAACTAAATGTAGTGCGGATGAAAATGTTGATGCCAATTAGTAGACACACCTTTTTTACAACTCCATCTCGAATACGATCAATAATAGCTGGTACCGCTGTCAAAAGGGTGGGTTTTAAAACAGTAACATCTCCCTTGGTTCCTTTCTTGACTTTATTAGATGTATCAGTCAAAGTCATAGGACTGCCGTAACCAATTGCAACACCTGCAGCCAGCATAACAGACTGGACAAACAGAGTAATTAAGAGACAGCATCCAACTAATTTGAAGATTAAGACTTAAAAGGCAAAAAGAATCACCTCTGCTGCCATTTCAAAAACATGAGCGAGGGGCAAATAAGCCAAGTACACGTCCTTGCTACCCAGATTTGGAATCACAGTCATAACAGCTGCTGTGGTGGCTACAATGTTCCCGTGAGTAATCATGACACCCTAAATTACGTTCTTTAGTAAGCATCAGGTTGTTGAGAAAATTAATAACCATGACATTGGACAAAACATTTAACAAACATCCAGCAAATCACAAATATGAACGAGAGATTATACATGCATAGACACAGAGACGAACGCCTTTAACAAAACTTGAAGAAGAAACAAACCTTTGGCAGACCTGTACTGCCACTTGTATACATGACAACTGCAACAGCATTCTTGGAAGGCAAGCTTGGTTCGACAGGACTTTCTTTCCCAAGTTTCTCAACTTCATCAAAAGATGCAATTTTACAGTTGCTGCTCAAACCTTCTGAAAAAGTATGTTCCTCTTTGCTATCGTCTTCAAAGTAAATTATATTTTGCAAAGATGTTAGTTTTGATCTTATTGCGTCCAACTTATTCAACAGCTTTACGTCACAGATCAGAGTAGATACTTGGGTCTGTTCATATTACAAAGCTTCAAGTGAGAACATGACACACTATTTTTAGTTACTAAAGTGATGAATATGTTTCATCTAGTTATACTGTCTACAAAATTAAACAAAAGAACTTCCTACCTCGTTCAGCGAGTGAATCAGAGCATCCTCGCCTAGAGAAGCATAAATAGTGACGACTGTTATATTCTGCCGGAAGCAACCCTGAAGTATAGCATATCAAGTATTTCATTAAAATTTGTGAATGCGGAACCGGTATATTAAGTAAATGGAATGACTCAACGAAATGAAGCTGGTAAATCAAATTTACCTGAAGGGCAATGAACCACTCAGCCCGAGTATCAGAAAAAATTGCAACATGACTATCTATATCATGGCCTAACTTAAGAAGACCAGATGCAAAATTGGACACGCGAGCAAAGACTTCTCCATAGGTTTCCCATTCATATTCTCCTAAATGGACTTTCTCAAATTTCCTGCCATCACTGGAAGTAACAAACTCCTTCCCTATTAGTTTCCTTGTTCCAAGAAATCTATTATGTGTATGCTTTTTACACGATTGCTCAAATAAATGAGCCATGGTTGGAGCTCCTTTCCAGGGAACTTCAACCAACTCAGAATATCGAGCATTACGAACAGCATAACCCGATTCACCACTAACTTCCACTGGAACACCACGTACTTTACCTTTCTTCTTTCCTAAGAAAAAAACCGAAAACAAGACAGGAACAATGATGCCTATGACTATAGCAAACACAGTTCCAAGTTCACCATGATCTTTCAACCCAAATGTTTCACAGATATTCAAACTTTTCAACCATGAGGAACTACTGTTTGGATCAACCATGTTGTGTTTGATAAACTATAGTGCAGTTCTTAAGCAGAACAACAGAAATTTGATTACCTGAATCAAAAGTGAAAATAGGTATATGAAATAATGAGTAATGAAAACTTATTTTATAAATGAAGAAATTGAAGAAAAATGGAGGAGAATATTGACATATATCTGAATCTGTCTAGTAATAAAGCTTAAAAGCAAAGAGAATTAATTGGACCAATACAAAGTTAACATTTTGACTATGACCAATTCAATCAAAATTGATCCACAAAAAAAAAAAGTAAAGAAAATCGGTGATTAAATAAATAAATGCATAACAAATGAAAAACAAGATCAAAATTGAAAGGTAAATTAACAATTTCATTTGATTAAATGGAAAAGGATTCTCTCTCGTGGAAGAATACCTTTGTGTTACGTATGAAATGCTGCGATGTTCTTTCCAACGTGTGTGTCGCTCTCTAGCTATAAAGTTTGGGTTTTGGTGTCAGAACTCGGAGCTTTCACGAAGAGAGATGGTGTTGTCTCAATGCAATTGTCGACTATGTCTGTTACAATTATTACGCGTGGCAATGTCGTTGAAAATTATAACACGTTTACACCGTTAGATTTTTATTATTTATTATACCTAAATAAAAACCGTTAAATTTAAATCTAAAATCAAGAGTATTGAATATTGATAGACATTGTTTAAAGAATTGTATGTATATAGACAAATTATTATTTTTTGGTCAAGGTATATAGACAAATTATATTAATTATTTTGTAATATTAATAGTTTTAAAATATACCTACAAGACTTAGGTTTATCAAAAAGAGTTAGACTTCTAAAACATGACCAATCAATAACTATATTTAGTTTGGAAATATATCCATAACTCTATATTTAATGTACGATTGTGTCATATTTATTGTAAAAACTATTTTGAAAAGTTAAAAAAAAATGATTAAATCGGTCTATTAAAGTTAACATTAAAGATGATCCAACTTAAACATTGAAAGGAGCATAGAGTAAATACCACCAAACTATCTCAATTGAATTTATAGACATCTTTTTTACGTCTACCTTCAATGTGGCAAAACTTCATCGGATGTTACCAGAAAACAGTTACAAGACATAAAACGAGTAGGGCGTGAAATTTCATTGTCAATATCGTAACACATGGCTCAAGTGACCTCACATCCATCATCTACAAGTTTGTCTCTCTCTCTCTCTCTCACCCCCTCAAGTCCCTATTTAACTTCATTCTATCATCATCGTTCTCACCGTCCCCTAATGAAGGTTTCTGTGGACATTATTTAACCTACGAATTAAACACACTTTCTTTCTTTTTTATCAAGAATAAACAGCAAATACTTCTCGTGTCTTTTAGTAATACATATCATATTACATAGTACAGAATCATCTTTTTCGATCATTTCAAATTGTGTAGGTTCCAATTATAATTAATATTTGCTACTTTTTTTTTTTTAAGAAATTTGCTACTTATTAACGTATGTGTAGTTATATTTAGTTTATAATATTCTCTAATTGATCAAGATGTAGTTCGAAAGATATTTGATTTCAACCCAATACACAATTCGTTCATATCTGTCCAAAATTGAGAAAGCCATAGTCACTTCAGTTTTGGAATGAGTGTTTTTATCACTCTCTTCTAACACTCTAATACAATCCCTCTCTCATCAATAGAAACTCACGTAGATCCCATCAAACGTGTAGGATCTACATAAATTTTATCCAATAAATTAATGAATATTAAATATTATTAATCCTTTTTTGTATATTATTAAACTATTACTAATGTAGATATTACTCTATTTTGAGGGACTAGGTTAAACTATTCACATGCTTTCGAAACGGCTTTCAAATGTAACATGTAAATTGATGAATTTCATCATGGTAACAATGTAAGTGACTACGATCACTTTTGTTATTCACATCGATAGAAATTATTTTACCATTTTTAAATTTAAATTGCTCCTTTTTAACACGGGTGAGGCGTGTAACTACATGAGATCATAATTAAGAAAAACAAACACCATACAAACGGTATTTTATTTAATTGCTCCATTAACATGGCGTAATTTATGAGATATAATAGGTCATGGGTCATAACATAAAAATTCAAAAAAGTTTCTTTTATTGAGAAAAAATTAACAAGCAGCATAAACATTGACTTGGGGAAAAATACAATAACAGATACAAAAGTGTGAAACATGAAGCCCTTACTCATAAATCTACTACTAGAAAATCCCTGGACTTCAAACACAAGGACGGGATGTTCTCCACATCTGATTCTCTTGCCTTTGTGATATGAGGAACTCTTTCTCAGCAATTTCTGCACATCTCATTAGCATGGCTCGTTCCACAAATCCAAAATTGAAAAAACCAACCAATAGTCAAGACGATTTAACATACATTAAACTACATTATACTCCCTCCGTTTCACAATACATTAAAAAATATTTTGTTTCATTTTACTTGTCCCTTTCAAGTTTCAATGCAACATTAATTGATTTATCAATATTACCCTTACCTATTTATTGTAGAGAGAGAAATAATAGAATGAATAGAAAAAACACAGAATTTCATCAAAAATGACAACATTTATTTGATTCCTTGGTATGTGTAATTTCTTCAAAATGGACAAGTATTGTGAAACGGAGGGAGTATTATCTCTCCATTATTTAAAATAAAAATAATAATAATATTAACATTATCTTTAAAAGGCTGTTTACCTTGTAACCAAAAAAAATAAAAGGCTGTTTACCTAACATTCAAAACGAATGCAGGTACAAGCCAATCCTCTCAGAATCCATATACTATATAACTTGTTTAAACGATTTGGGGTAATTCTATAACTTACAAGACTACAATGTCAATATCCAATAATTGCTTGGCTATGTATCAATGGCTATGTATCAATCCCTTAAAAATTAACCAGCTAAAAGTTTTCATCAACAGTTTAAAGCTAATAGACTAGGCCAAATCAAGGTATGTTTTAAAGATTGTAGAGGCCACAAGATTATCAAAAAGCAAAGTTAGTATAACAGCTACTGGCATCATCAATAGTTCATAAAGAAATACAAAACACCTTGTTTGTCTGAAATAAATTTTGGAGATGCTTAGCAGCAAGTGCCTAAAAAAAGTAAAGAAAATCAAGCTCACTAGATATGATTCCCAACAATTGTAAAAACTACAATTAGGATATGCTGCCCATTGGGCATTATTTGGTTTCTCATTGTAACTCCCTTGTAGAACCACTATAGGCAGATAATATCAACTCTCCAATGCTAACACTAACAAAATATAAGAATGTGTATGTCAGGATAAAGGTTCAGATCAATAGTCCAATCATTTCTAATTTCAATTTATGATTGCTAACAATCAAACCAACCCTTCAGGAAGAAGAGTAACTTGAGGAACCTGTTTAAACTAACTGAGTGCTATCATAGGATTCATCTAACTAAACATGCAACTAAATCATGGCACCTGTATTATAACCTGAAAAGGTTTTGTAACATCTTCAATATAGGCTCACCAAGCATAACTATAGGAAAGATCAAGAACAATACTCTTTCAAACAAAATTCTAATAAGCATAACCTACAATGGTACACATTCACACAACTTTGTGATACTAACTAAAATTGATATCCATAATGGTGATAGTCTAACTTGCAAACATCTGATTATAACAAAAAAACATAATCTAACTAAAATCTTATAGGCTGATGACTGATGGGAAGCTCTAGATGTTGTTCAGAAAGCTCTAGATTGATGTTGTTCAGAAAGCTCTAGATTGATGAAGTTCTATCTTCGGTTGTCTAAGCAATTGATTAAAACAGACATGCTAGTGGTTCATCTGACTTCTAGAGAGTGCCCACCTGGAGTAAGTGCCTTGTAACTAGAGAAAATGCTTAAACCTGCATGCAATTTCTACTGAAAAGCTTAGTCATAAAACTATCTTGTGTAAGGATGGTAACGACTACTGCCCCCATAACCTCCCCTACTAGAATAGGGTCCTCCTGTCCCACCAAAACCAGTACCAGGGCCAGATTCATAACCTCCACCAGTGCCTGGACCACCGTAACTTCCATAGCCCCCACCTCTCCCATATGGGCCTAACCCACCACCACCATATCCACCACCAAGGCCCCCCATGTAGGATCCATAACGGCCAGAGTAACCGAATGAGGATTCTCCTCCTCTATATCCCGCATAACCACCAGCACCACCACTGCCTCCATAACCTCCAAAACCACCACTGAAATCATCTCCACCTCCATACCCACCATAATCGCTAAACCTACCACCAATACCTCCAAGCGACCTATAAGATGCAGGGCCATAACCTCCGCCAGGAAAACTTCCATAAGAATCGTCAAATCCACCAAAACCACCATTGTAAGAACGTGCCCTAGAATCACTACCAAATGAAGGAAAAGAAGATGAATTTGAAGATTTCTTTGGTTCAGCCTTCTTGATCTCAACCTACAACAAAGAATCGAGTCAACCTAGATTCATTCATAAATAGAACCTTTTTTCCTTGGTTTTTGGTTGGGCAGATAAATAATAAAATGTGCAGTTAGCCCGCCACATAAGTCAGACACTTGCAATAACACTGGCGAAGTGAGAGAACACATTGATGGAAAGCAACAGGAATCCGCAATTATTATTATTATTATTACTATTATTATTATTATCAATTATTTCACAACAGCTTTGTACGCCAAAACCAATTCCCACTAACCTATGTTCAGCAGTGGCATCACCAGTTTCAATTTTAAACACCATAAATAAACGAACCAAACTAACCTGAGTATCATCCATATCAATCATGTTCCCATCAGCTAACAAATTATCAACAGCCTTATCACTATCAAAAACGACAAAGCCAAATCCACGAGAACGCTTAGTGGTGTGGTCGCGTATTATCTCATGCTCCACAACATTCCCATGCTTCGAGAAGAAGATCTTGAGCTCATCTGAAACACACACCCAAGACAAGCATACAATAATAAGCTCACTAACTCACAATACCATACTATCACTCGAAAGCAAACAATACAAACTAACAAACTCATATAAACACACAATAAACACTAATTGTTATATAAACAAATCAAAGCACACAACGAACATTGATTATTATCATATCAAAAAAAATCATAAGTGCTGAAGACAAACCTTCAGATACAGTTGCTGGAATGCCACCAACAAAAATCTTCTTAGTTTTGAAGTCATTAGTTTGAGATGCACCCTTTGGAATAGTCCTCTTGATTTCAACCTGGTATGAACAAACAAATCAATAATGAAAACAAATTAACCACTTGCAAACAGCCCAAATCAAAAATTCAACTGAATCTACAGAACAAAAAGTGAAACCGTAATTAGGGTTTTACCTGCTTGTCATTGATGATGTGATTCTCCTGAATAACTTGATCAACAACAGAAGCATCCGCATAAGTGATAAACCCGAATCCTCGAGGACGGCCGGTATGCCGATCTTTCATGATAACGGAATCCGTTATCTCTCCGTACCTTTCAAAGTACTTCACAAACTCCTCTGCAGGATCAAAATATCAAAAACTATGAAATAAATAATACTGAAAATTAATATATATATATATATATATTGAAAAGTTGTATATACCTAGGGTTGTGTCTTTGGCTAAACCTCCGATGAAGATTTTCCTGCATCAAAGCGAAAGATGAGAAGAGTGATAAGAGAAATCGAATTGAATGTGTTAGAAAGAGAGAAGAGAGAAGAGAGCGAACCCGGGACTGGCGCCGTCGCCGGAGTGAGGGTTATCGGACTTTCTTGAAGCCATGGTTGAAGATCGGATGATTGATTTGTGACCTGAAACAGTGGGAAGGGAACTGGTTTGGGGATAAAGGAGTTGAGGAAGAAGCTTAGGGTTGGTTGTTGGTTATTGGTTATTATATAACTCTTCTGAAATAACTTCAATTGGGCTTTCAAAAAGGTTTTGGGTTTGGGCTAGGTACAAGCCTACACATTCTCCCATCAAGATTTGCTCACCCTCATACAAATGGACGAAAATACCTTTATGTGACTTAACTCATTCAGGATGTAAATTCAACGTAAGTTAAGTCACTCTGAATTACAATCTGGATGAGTTAAGCCACTCTTATATACAACATGTGTGAGTTAAGTTACTCTGAGATTACAACATGAGTGAGTTAAGTCACTCTAGGATACAGCTTGTGTGAGTTAAGTCACACTCGGTACTTTCAACGTGAGTTAACTCATAGTGACTTAACTCACTCACGTTGTAACCGCATAGCAACTTAATTCACTCAGGTCGTAATCCATAGTGACTTAACTCACGCTCGGTATAACACTTTCGTAACTTAAGTCATGTTGGGGGTATTTTTGTTAGTTTGTATGGGGGTGAGCAAATCTTGATGGGAGAAGAGCAATTTTCCACATTCAAAGAGGGGAGAGCTATTTTCAAATATTGATTTCGTCATTTTATTTACGTTATTTTTCATTCTTTTGATCAATTTAATATGGATTTTCAATATTCAAATTCATGATTTTATTTTGATGTGAGCACTTATTGTTTAAATCTACTATCATTCACCTATGTTTTTCATATGAATTTTGATCCCTAAATATGTAACTAGTGGCCACAATAGTCCCTTAATGTATCAAAAATCTGAAATTGTTCCTAATTGTACACTTCGTTAGTGAAGATAGTCATTGACGTTAAAATAGTCTCTTAATGCTGATATTAACTATTTTCACACAGGGATAGATATGATAGTGATAAAGTACTTAGAGAGACTAAAAGGACGGTAAGTAAGTATATCGAGATTAAAAGCTAAATTTTAACAAGTCATGTATTGTTTCTTATTCTCTTCCCATACCTTCCTAAATTTCACCATCCTTCCTTTCTTTACATGTTCTTTTCTTCTTCCTTTTGACTCATTGACTCTCCCTCACAAAGACACCACCAAAATCTACTTTGCGATCTCACCCCAACCTTCCACCATCATTCAGGGTGCTCGTCGTCGGTCACACAAGTTGTCAAAAAAATGTCAAAACCGAACACATTCGAATTATTTTTCATTGTTTTCTTTTCTCAAAGGTGCGGCTACGAAGGAAATATTGATTTTATTTTTTTTATTAATCTAAATATCCCAATTCATGAAATTAGATTTAATCAATCACAATGTAGTTTTAAAACTCTATTTGCAAATATTTATGCAATTGGAATTTTTTAATGTAAAGAGACTTCAACTTAACTCCAAAGCACAAGATTTTGATGAAAAAACAGGTGAATAAAATATGGGTTGTGTTAATCAGTGCCTCCGGAACACTAGTTAAAAAAGTTAAAAATAGAATTTTTTATTAAAGACGATAACTTTTTGACTTTTTTAAAATGGAACATTCAACTTTTCATCATTTTTCAATACAAAATTTTTATATTAATTTAGACACTAGTTAACATTTCTCATAGAATATTTAAATCTCTAATCGATAGGAAATCCAACTAGGGCATTAACTATTTGATAGATTTAACACACACAAATTGAGACAATGATTACATGATCCTACAACAAACAAAATTACACAATGAATCACTATAAGCTATAAAGTGTACAATTTACCAACAAGTACACCCCGGAGTTATGATTTTTACCTTAGAAGTTAGAATCAAATATACTAAGATAAAAAAAAAAACAAAATCTTAACAAAACTAGTTTCGTACTAAAATGGAGCTTTGTTGGTTATGTACAAAAGGAAGATTTTCACTCTTTGATGATCATGATTTTCTGCACATTTAGAAAATACAAATCTTCGTGAAATTTTTTAAGTATAAACATTAAAGAAAATTTTCACAACAATTGAGCTGTTTTTTCAATGATTAACAAATAAGAGTTGAGGGACATAGAAAAACGACACTAAATTTTTATTTGTTCAACCACAAACTTTGTCGCATATGACATATCTCAATCGTTTCATGCCATAAAGTTTGTGGCTGAACAAATATCAATTTGATGGGCTGCTTCAAATTACAAGTCTTTCATTATTAAAGTACGAATTGTTTGTATGATTACAAACTAAATTGCTTCAACTACTGTGAAACTAAATCCCAGCGGTTCACTACCCTTCAATTTCTAATTGCACCAAGAAACCCCAAATTTTGGATTCCTTTCAAAATTTGATATTTGTATCTCAATCTTGATTTAACACCAACACCAAATTCTTGAAACCTCCGGTTTCTTGAATCTTAATTTTTTCAAATGTGTGTTTCATCTTTCTCATAGATGAACACAAATAGATTCCAGCTCAAATTATAGAATCTCGACTCCAAAGAAAAGAACATAATTTCTTTTGCTTCAGCCTTAATTTTTTTTTAGTGGTGCTTCAGCCCTAATTAGATTCAACAACCCTCAATCATAATCATGTAACACTCGTGTACTTGAATCCTATCAAATCCTCTCTCTCGGTCTCACTCTTCGCTTTTGATAAGAAAAGAGTTTCCAATTTACATCTCAATAAAATGAGTTTTCTTAGGAAATGTAAGCTTACATTCTATTGTGTTAGTAAATGGGGTATTTAAAGGAGCAGTTACGAGGAAACAAATCTCGTGCATTAAAAATGTGAGAAAACAGATGTTGGATTTAGATCACCTTTGTATGTTGATTCAAATCATCATCATTTGCCAAGTTGATTTGAATCACATATTCAAAGTGATCCACGTTACAACTTTATAATTGACATTTAAGATAAAAAAAACATTAAAGTGATCCGAATCACATAAGTATATGATTCTAATCACGATATTTTGATTGATATCAATATCATGAAACATCAAAACCTACGTGATTCAAACCACCATAATTCTTTGTTTTCTTTTTTGAAAAAGCTAGACTAGCTCATCTAAATTAATGCCAGGGGCGGGAAGAATCGAACTTGAGAGTTGAGACCTTTAAACATAATTCAAACCAACATTTTTAACAACTTTATTCAAATTATATTTGAAATCATGTAATTTGCTAAACAGGAAACAATGATTAAAATCACTCATCACTATGATTTGAATCAAGTTATCAAACCTTGTAAAGAAATGTAATTTTAATGCATTTGCATTAATTTATAAGAACATGCATGATTCAAAATTGCTTTTCTATGAACCACTCAAGAGGAACATCGAGAGAGACTAAGTACATCATATATAGCCTAACCCTAGTTTTAAATTCATTCAAAATAAAAACTAAGTCTAGAACTAGGATAGTCATCCTTTCAAAAAGAAAAAAAGAACTAGGATAGTCATAATGCAGAACCACTCAAATTTGGATTCAAAAAAAAAAAAAAAACAGACAAAATATGTTAAAAATAAAAAACGAAATCAAGATTATGGTGGGCATAAATCAAACATAAAAAAATAGAAAGGAAAGAAAACAAAAATTATATATGAAATTTTATTAATTTGGATTAAATTACCTATCGATTATAAGTGGAAAGTGATCTTGTCACGTACTCACGTTAGCTCCAAAATATTTTCTCCATAAACATTTTATGGGATTCAATTAGAAAGATGATATAGGTCAATGAGTAAATTAGAAAGCTGGTCTCTTTTGATACTTATTGAATTAGAAAACAAGTATCAGAAGAAGACGAGAGTTAGAATAATTGTTGGCAATTTGAAATACACCCTCGGTTTCCTCATAAAATACAATTGATAGAATTAAATAAAAATATTTTTCAAGATAAGGTATTACTATCTTACAAAACTTCGAAGATGTCCAACAACAACAATATTAATTTAAAAATTTAAAAGACACTAAAAAAATTAACCAATAATGTCACTTTCTTTCCCTTACCTTTTCCTGTTGTTAAAATTATTTTTCTTTTTACCAAAAGCATAACTTCTTCTCTTCTCTCTTGTATCCCTATACTTCATAGTTTATAGATTTTTTTTTGCCGGTATTTGAACTCCAAACTAACAAATAATCCAAATTCTAAAAGAACCGAGAATCTATATTCTTTTAGTGGGAAAAGATGCATACATTAAAAAAATAAATTAAGGAGGAGGTCCTCGGTTTTAACTCAAAAAACAGTAAACCACTAACTTTATCAACATTTGTTTATAAAAAAACCTAAAAACAAATAGACTTAATTGCATGTTTAGTTCCCTATGTTTATTTTAGGTTTTAAGTTGGTCCCTTATATTTTAAAAGTTTCAAGTTGACCCTTTATATTTTAAAAATTTCAAGTTGGTTCAAAACGTTACTCACATTGAAATAAGTTAGTGCCTCCGTCACTTAACCGTTAAAAGATTTGGTTGACAATATGGGAGATAAAATTTAACTTATTTAGAAAATCATTTTTAAAATATTTTTTTTAGTTTTTTTGTTTTATTAAACTCAATATCATGTCGCGAAAGGGTCTAACTTATTTTAACGTGAATAACGTTTGAGACCAACTTGAAACCTTTAAAACGTAAGGGATTAACTTGAAACTTTTAAAACTGAAGGAATCAACTTATAACCTAAAATAAACATAAGGGATTAAACATGTAATTAAGCCAAACAAATAATGATTTTACTTGTAAATGTAATTTTTTAATTAAAAATCTAAATTAATGGTATTTATTCAAAATACATATGAGTAGTGGTAGCAACACTCTATTTTAAAGACTCTCTAATACTTACTTTTTTATTGGTTTAAATTATTGTGGGTCTGCACTTTAAAAATAAAACCCATAAAAAATGGTGCGACATACATGAATTTCATCTAACAAAAAAGTGAGTGCTAAATAGTGTTAAAAAGTCGGTGTTTCTGACATTCTTCAAATACATATTATTTGATAACAACTTCTCTAGATAAGTCTTTCAACAAAAAAAGAAAATTAGATAAGTATAAACTAGATCTCCCACCCGTACTTCCGCACGAGTCAAATATGGTTCACAATATCACTTGAATATAGACATCATAAAACAGTGGATCAGACACAAACCTGTATTTTACGTATATATGCCCAAATACTCAAACACAAAACCTGTAATGTCCCTGCAATTCAGCTTCTATATATTTATGCAAACGTATTGCAACAATAACAGAATTCCTTTCACACACTATTTCCATAGAAGAAAACACAAACAGTACGTATATCAAGTTAATATCTTTCTCAACATCTTTCAAGTTAATATTGAGAAAACAGTAAGTAATAAGAAACTTTCTCAGATCCATAGCGTATCTCAATTTTTAAAATATTATTAATCACAGTTTCAACATCTTTCTCAAGCTCTCTGTCATTAAAAAAAAAATCTTAATTACATATGCAATAATAAACATTCTCAGGCCCTTTCAACAAAATTACTCCACATTCTAATATTCGGAATCATGCCTTGTCTGAAAAAAGAAAGCAAATAAACATAAAAAAATTAATTTAAGCTTGATTACCTATCATATATTTAGAGAAGTTAGAAACACTTAAACTTTAAAATAAACTATTAGCTGAACAAAATTTAGGAGTGAAAACTCGTCAACTCAACAATATAGAAGACACTTTAAGCAAGATTGGATATATGCAATATTGCAACAATAGCACTGTTAGAACACAGGTGTGGTCAATGTATGAATGAATATACAATATACCTCTTAAGAAGGTAATGTATGTAAAGAATGTAACAACCTTAAATCATAAATTTATTAGGAAATTACAATAGTTCTTGTTTTGCAAATGCAGTAAAGGAAACAAAAAAAAATTAGACAAAGAACAAAAGAAGCCACCACAGAGAAAACAAACCAAAACTAACTATCCTTAAGAGTACCATATGATTATTATTGCCTCAAGCGTTGCATTTCTTTGCAAATGTATAATGACTATGGGCGTTGTTCGAACAAAAGAAGTATTTCTTTTACACTTGTATAATGACTACACATTCAACTTGGACATGAGAAGAAGGAAAGCATAAAAAAAAAACACAAAATTTATAGAATTTGAATGTGTTTTTTTTTTTTTAGGGATGAATTTGAATGTTATTTGGATTGAGAAAGAAATTTGTATAATAGAGTGGGACCCACATCAATTTTGCCAAATAAGAGAGTAGATATTGAAAAGGGAACATTATTGTTAGTACTTTAGGCTAAATTGCACTTTTAGTTCCCTAAGTTTGGCTCCGTAACAATTTTGGTCCCTTATTAAAAAAAAATCACTTTTCAGCCCCCTAACTTTACCATCTATTGCAATTCATAGGCCCCCTTCGATTTTGACTCAGTCAAAACCCAAGTGCCCATTCGGGGGACGACACGTGGAATTTAATGAATTAAAATAAATAAAAAACAGCTAATTATTTACATAATTAAATAAGTAAAAAAAGAAATAAAAAAATTTGCAAAAACTCATACACCCCGCCATTGTATTCATCATCTTCACCTTCAACATCATATTATTCATCCTTCAAACTAATTCACTATTAGGAAAAGCAAAATTAGGGAGGGAAATTTGTGACGGAAAACATAAAATTCCTCACAAATTCCTTGGTCATAAAATTTAGTGACGGAATTAGAGAGGGATTTCAACCCAAGATTCTGAGATGTCAAAACCAAATTTGTTGCACAAGATGAAGAACCAGATTCCTTCTCCTCCTCCTTTTATTGATCATCACCCTCATTCTTAGGTTCAAACAAAAACTTCTCAAAAGCCTTAACCAAACTCTGAACCTTCCCGACCCAATTTGTGTAACATTGTCTCTCACTTCTTCCCTCAATATCTCTCTACTCCTTTTCACAACCACATTCAAACCCTCTTCTTGTTTTTCAACAACTACACTATCAATTTCAGGAATTTCAGGAGGTTGTTGTGTTATGTTTATGGATTTTGAAGGATGAATAATATGATGTTGAAGGTGAAGATGATAGCTCGGTTTATGAGTTATTGCAATTTTTTTTTTACTTATTTAATTATACAAATAATTAGCTGATTTTTTTTTTAATTTTAATTCATTAAATTCCACGTGTCGTCCCCCTAATGGGCACCTGGGTTTTGATCGGGTCAAAATCAGAGGGGCCTATGAATTGCAAAACGGGCTAAGGGGGCTAGAAATTGATTTTTTTTAAAAGGGGGCCAAAATTACTACGGAGCCAAACATAAGGGGTCAAAAGTGCATTTTAGCCTATTTTATATTGAGTAGTGCTGACAAATAAGAATTCTGCTCTTCACCCAGCACATATCACTCGCGCCCTGCAAGCATTCCAAATATGCCCTTGCGCTAGTTAAGTCACGCAGTGTGACTTAAGTAGCGCACCTTAGGGGTGTTCAAATCCAAACCGATCCAAAATAAAACCGCAAACCGATCCAAAAAAACCGAAAACTGCAAAAAACCGAATATTTTTGGATGTTGTTTTGGAAAAACCGCTATGATCGGATCGGATTTCGGATTGCGTTTTCAAAACCGAACCGAACCAAACCGAACCGCAAAAGTAAATTTTTATACTTATTTATTATTTTATTAGTATTATATATTGCACTAATATATTGCTTATTGGTATTTAATCTTATATATTGCATTAATTTAATCTATATTATTACTACTTCATCTATTTCAAATATAATCAATCATTTTCATTGTGTAATGTTAACTTTTTTAATAAATTTGTGTCATATTTTGTATCAAACCTATTATTTTATTGTGTATGAGTAATATTAATATTAAAAAAAAATTACATGTTACACTTTGGATATCCAAAAACCAATCCAAATTAAACCGCATATATTTGGATCGGATCGGTTCGGATTTTTTTAACATAATCATCCAAACCGAACCGAACCGCACATGATTTTTATTTTGGATCGGTTGATTTTTAACCTCAAAACCGATCCAAACCGGACCGCGAACACCCCTAGCGCACCTTATAAGCTTTGCGTGACTTAAGTCACGCACCACTGACCGTTTAACAAATAATACCATTATTCAAGATGCTTATCAGATGTTGGAGTCATGCCGTTTAACAAGTTTGAATTACCCCATTCAAAGGAAAACAATTGTTGCAGTTGGAAGGTGCATTCATTCCGTACCTACTAACGATCTTTTGGACGTTTATACCGAACGTTTGTACCTTCCAACTACAACAATTGTGTTACCTTTGAATGGGGTAAATTCAAACTGGCCAAACAACAGGACTCAAGCATTTCGCCCGGCATTCATGTTTTTCCTTTGAAAATAATAAATTTTTGTTATGCTTGCTTTAGATGATGGTATTCAAGTGCCAACAAAATGAGGTTCATTTCTTGACATTTCAATACCTTCATCTAAATCAGCTTAACAATAATTTAATCTTTTCAAAGGAAAAATATGAATGTCGGGCGAATGCTGATGACTTGTCGTTTGACAAGTTTGAATTACCTCATCCATAGGAACACAATTGTTGTAGTTTGAAGGTGCATTCATTCGGTACCTAATGACGATCTTCTGGCGGAATTAAACTTTTGATGATATCTTCCGTTGATCTCAGCAACGTCACCCGCATATCGATCCACTGAAACATGTTGTGCTCCCAAAACATGCTCGTCACGTTTTCGTCGTTCTTTAATTCCACCCAAGTGAATGATACCCTACCCTCGTCGAGTGTTGGACGTTTATACCGAACGTGTTCCATCATCCTTGTGTCTATGGGGTTGACTCCTTGGTTGAATTTAGCGAGTTCATCCTTTAGACCTCTTAACGTTACACCAAGGCACCGAACCTTCAACCTCTGCGGTTCTCCGCCGTTGAATTATGCATGAACGTCGATTCACCCGGCCATTGCTTCAAATCTACACAATAAGAAACTAAAAACAATCAATGAAAAACTCATTCAAACAATTCATCAAACACTTGGAGTGCAAATTATACATAAACCCTAAAACTCATAACTACAACATTAACATGCAAACATCCAAACACAATTAAGCAAGATAAGTCATTTGCATGTAACATTGTATCATATCTTGCAAAAAAAAATCAAAATTTAAACAAACCCTAGTCTAAAAAAATTCGCTAAAACTCAAAACTACAACATAAACATGCAAACATCTAAACATTTAAGCAACACAAGTCATTTACATGAAAACGTTGTATGATTTCTTGCCAAAAACACCAAAATTTAAACAAATTCTAAATCTAAAAAAATTCTAATTTATGAGAAAAATATAACATATAAACATAAAAGGTTAATGGTGTTTGATCATGAAAACTTACTTGTTATTGGAGTGTTGTTTGATTTGAACTTGAAGGAATTTTGGATTTGGGTGATTTGAGAGAGATTTTTGAGATTTTTTGAAGTTTTAGATGAGAATGAGGAAATGAGGTGTTCTGCCTTGTTTAAGATAACACATAGCGTGAGTTAACTAACGCTGCGCTAGTTAACTCACGCAGCGTTAGTTAAGTGGCACAGTGATTAACACATGCACTAGTTAACTTGCGCAAGGGTATTTTTGGCTATGCTGCAGGGCGCGAGCAGAATGTGCAGGGTGAAGAGCAGAATTCGACAAATAACAACACCAACTACAACCCTCAACTTTTCGAAATGGACTCTAACACTATATTTTAAATATTCATTTTATTATTGGATGAAAAATACATAAATCTCACCATTTTATGCGGTGATGAATTTGAATATGATAAAATTTGAGTAAATAGTCAATTTCTCACTTGAAATTGTAGGTTTCGTCAATTACCCCCTGAAATTAACAAAACTTCAATTATCCCCATGAAATTAAATAACGTTAATCTATTTACCCCCTCCGTCAAATTTTTATGTTAACTGTTTACGGTTATGATCAAATACCCCCCTAGAATTTTGCACTTATGTGCAAAACTAAGTGTAATCTCTCTCCACATTTTTTTTATACAAATGTTTCTATTCTTTTTCGTTGTTCTTAAAAATAGTGACAATAGTATTCATAATTCTGATCTTTAGAATAATAGAAATATCTCAGTATGGAATGATACTCAAATTGAATGTACAAGAAATTAGTTCGAATGCCTCAAGTGCGATGTCATGAATGGAACTCGACCCTAGAGAGACGCAACAAAAAGTACAAACTCAAACAACGCATCGATAGTTCAACATGACAACATCCCGACCTGAGAAGATTGAAGTGTAACATTGATGATAGTTTTTACCGAACCCTAGATGCCACAAGATTCAGTTGTTGTATCCGTGATGTACAAGGTAACTTTATCTCAACACTTAAAAATTGAATACATCCAACGATCACAACTCATGAATGTGAAACACTTGGATTATGGGAGGCAATGAATAGAGCGGTCAAATTAGAAGTGTAAAATGTAACGTTTGATTGTTTTTTTTGCGTAGTGTAATGTTCGATTTTTTTTTTCTTTTTCAGGTAGTTTAGTGACTATAATTCACCTTATAAGGTGAATAAGTGGGGTGTCTGGAGTTCGAACCCCAACCTCTGCATATAATAATGTATTGTTCTATCAACTAAGCTATGTTCATGAGACCGTGTAACATTCTAATTTAATTCGGAATGAAATGGACTTTACACTTGGTTTTCATCTAATTCAACAACGTCTTTCCTTAAAAAATAATTAATTCAATGCCTTAAAATAGTTTAGGTGAAAAAACGGTGAGAATAAGTTAAAGCAATTGTCCTAACGTATTCTTTGTATATAATAATAATCACAAAGTGTATACCTAATTAAATATAGAAAAGTGCATAGAAGTTGTACAAAAAAAGTGAATATAAGATTCTTAATCTTATTGCAATTTAAACTAGAGGAATGATATTTTGACAATCATTTTTAACAACTTTGATGATAATTCTCTCTTTCATACTTACATTGTATTTTTATTCTTTCTCTTCCTTTTTTTTTTTCTCTCTCTCTATTGTTATTATCCAATAAAAATGAAGGAAAAAAGTTATCATCCAAAATTATTTGAAATTAGATGTCAAAATATCATTCCTCTTTAAATTATGTCCTTCTTAAATCCAAGCTTGGTGCATACATAGTCTACTGCTTGGAAGCAAAGAGAGGTGGTTCAAGAAAATGAGCAGGTAACAAGTGGCAATCAAAGAGAAGAAGTGGAGGGAGCACGAGCACGACTATAAAAAGAAAAATATCCTATGAAACTGTTTCTGTAGATAAGGTATTTTTTTTTTGGAACTTAATGCTAATTTAAATATCATACTACAATGTCCACTCACTAAATCGACAATATTGAAAATATCCAATTCAACCCCACCATCACAAAAAGTGCAACTTTTCCGTGATATTTTACAAAAACTCTTCCCTTTCATGTTTATTTTCAAATCTATGCCACTTGCAAAATAGCATTTAATTATTCAACTATACTTTTGGGTTGCATATACTCAACTTTTTTTTTATTTCTACAAAAGATACTCTATGCTTCTAAAAAAAAAATTAACATTAACACTAACGTATAAAATCACATCACACGTATATGTCCTAGCTCAACTGACAAAAATGTCGAAATTGTTAGATTGAATATTATGATCGGGGTTCAAATCCTAGTACCTCCACTTTGTATGTGTGAGTTTATGATGACTTTGTCATCTCGTCTATCTACAAAAAAAAAATAAAAAATCATACATATCTATTTTTTAAATTTTTAAGTGGTTTAGTGATTAGATTCACACATTTTAAATGTGAATAGATGAGTAATTTGAGATTCAAACCTCGATCGTTCAAATAAAACTATGTTATCAATTTCTTTAAAAAAAATAAGGCAATCTTTACTTATTTATTGTCTTATATTACACCCACTTTCTCCTTCACTTGATTAATCATGTATTACTTATATATTGGATAAACTATTTTTTTTTTCTTCCAAGTAGTCCAGTGATTTGGGATCACACATTTTAAATACGGAGAAATCGAGAGTTTGAGGTTTAAAACCCGACCCTGCATAATACTTGTCATTGGAGCTATCAACTGAGTTGTGCTTACATGACAATCAAGTGTTTATTTTAGTTAAATTATATTTTTTTAAAGGAGTTAAATTTTATAATTAAAATCATTATTAATAAAAATCATTCAATTTTAAGTTATTTAAAATTGAATGATCTTGTTTAATATGAATTTTAGTTACTGGATATTACAGTGCCTATTCATGCAAAATACTATAGAGTCTGATCATAAATAAGATCCTCTTCAAGTGAACCGGTCTATCTTCCAAAGCTATTTTATAAATGTTCACCAAAAATAAATAAATTAAGAAGCTATTTCGTTACAAGTAAAATTAATTTTCATAAGTTTTTTCTTACATTAATTATTTGTATAAGTTGATTATCTCTTTCCATTTTTCTTCATATTTATCCCCTTTTTCCTTAAAATTATCATAGAGATAACTTATATGCTCCTCAATTATAAATAAAACTTGTTTCCCTTAGCTGCCTACGCGTCAAAGAAGGATTGTGTTTTTCTTTGGTAAACATTCCTTTCGAAATGAGGATACGTAATTACGTATGTCAAATATATGAAATTAACACACTCAACGAACATACAAAATCTTCCTTCGTAGTGCGCAAATCAATTTTGCACTTAGATAAATAAACAAGGATGTAGATCATCTACTACACCCAACCCCAAGTCTATGGTGGCACATTTAAATCAATTTATTATGTAGAAAATGTAAAAAATAAAATAAAATCATTAAGACTTTTAACTTTTAATGGCCAAAATAATAAATTACTTTTTTTTACCAAATACCATAGGTTAATTAATAGCAATAAAAAAAAGGATAGTACGAGGCATATATTGTGTCAAACTTCCTTAAAAAAAAAAATTATTGTGTCAAACTATAGTGCGCTCTATTTTAAATAAGTTTCTATAGCCGACCATGATATTTGTATAGTTTAACTCTTGTTTCATCATTTTTGTTTGTAAAACTTTATATATCAAACACAAAAAGCAAGTAGAATACAAGGATTATGAATTAAGTCTAACGAGTGCTCTATTTTATATAAATTTAGTTGATAAATTAATAGTCCATATGTAACCGACCATAATATGTGACGTGTAAGTATAAATCTTATGTCACCATTTTCATTTTATATTCGTAAAAAACATATAGACCAAACAAAAAAAAAACAATAGTATTATACATACGTTTAAAAGATTTGGATTGTGTTAAAATTTGAATCTCAATATTGCGGTGGATCTAAAATCTCGTTTTTTCTTTTATAAGAAAAAATGAGAGAATTCATTTTCTTGTACGATTTCTCTTTTATTCATTCACTCTTTTTATTATTAAATTATTATCTTGTTTTTTTATCTTCTATCTCATTGCACACTTATTTTTTTCGGATTTAAATCATCTCTTTTTCTTCATTCTCTCCTTCTCCCTTCTTCCACTAATTACATGTATTTCTCTCTAAATTTTAGACATAAGATCAAGAGAGAGAAACATAAAAAGAAGATCAAGAGAGATAATAAAGATTAAGTGAGTTAGAAACAAATTGAGGAAGGAGGGAGAATGAGATAATGAAGAAAGAAAATGATCCAATTGCCATTTTTTCACTCTTGGTATTGCAGGAGAATCCGATAATAACTTAGTCGATGAATTATTAGATGACATTTATCTTGTTCTCTTGTCTTATTATGAGACTTTATTTTTATAAACAATTCAGTTAAAAAAGTGAACACGTTTACAAAAATGTTTTTATTTTATTTTATTTTATTTATTTATAAACCATTTCAATTGGCTACCGGTATTAATGAACGGATTTTTGAACATAATTAAATAAAAAATCGTTAAAATCATTCATAAAAAATATGAAAAAAAATATATGAATAAATACAATAAAAGTAGTCAAAATTAGTAGAGACAAAAAATATGAATAATTTTGTCTACCAATGAAGAATAGAAAATACAACTTAAGGGGGTTATGAGAGTTGAGTTGTCTAGTCTTTATTGACCATGTTTTCTATTCAATAATTCTTTATTCAGATAACATAAGATCACTGTTTTTAAAAAGTGACAAACATGGGTAAAAAGTAGATATTAGGTAAGTAATTACTGTAATTACATCAATCAAAGTAGGCAGTGTTTGTGATAGAGATGTAATTTATTTATTTATTATGTAAATGAAGTAATGAGCAAGTGATTGCTGTAGGAGTACGAAACCAAGGTACCAAAAAAAAAAAATCCATAGATGACTTGCCAATACCAAAGTCTAAAAAGGCCATCTTAAAGAGAAAGAGAACCAAAAAGGGTCACAAAACATTGCTACCATTTGTCCACCTCAACAAGCATGTGATGCACTTTTCAACCAAATTCAACCTTACAATGACTATTTAAGTATTTATTCATTTAATCTTTTCAAATATTTCATATTTAAAATTAAAAAAAAAAAACAAATATAGTAAAATAAAAAAAAGCAAGAATAACCATGTGCAATCACAGTGGCAACAAGACAGATTGAAAAAGTGCACGACCCAATAAATAAATAATATTAAAAATAGCAGCTGTTAAGTTAAGTTAATGTATTTGTGAGGGAGGGACCAACAAAAGGAAAGTCCTAACCTTTTCCTTTCACTAGGAAAAGGACATGACCCCACTTCCATTATATCTTTTTTTTACTCTTTTTGTTTTGCACTTTTTAATTTTATCAACTTTGATTATGTCACTTTTAACCATACACACACATCAAACACCATTTCCATTATTATTCCTTCAAAATAATATCTAACCTACAAATAATATCTATCTACACCTTTGCTTATCTATCTCAGGTTCTGACTCCAAAAACTGAACTCTAAAATATCTTTAGCATAAGAAAAAGAGAGAGAGAGAGAAACACAACAAAAATCTTAAATATCTTCAAAAAGTTCACCTTCTTTCTTTGCTTTCAGGTTTTCCATACCAAAAATATCAACTCCCTTTTGCTTACAGATCTTGTCCTGTGTTTTCCTTGCCTTAAGGTAATTTTCTTATCATTATTTGCACTTTTTTATGTTTTTTTTTTTTCTTCATGTTTCATATGTTTTTTGTTTTAGTTGATGTTTTTCTGGGCATGAAATTTTTTTTGGTGAGTACTAAGACAATGAAAATTTTAAGAGATTGTTAATTATTTTGCTATGTGATGTTTGAATTAATTAGATAAGTTATTCTTAATGTTTCTGTTAATTTTTCCCCTTTTATTCATGTTTTTTATGGTATATCATATGATTCTGTGTTTGTGATGTTTATGAGTCTATGAGTTTTTGGTTCTTTAATATTGATCTGCTACTAATAGCTAAGTTTTTATTCTTTGAAATTGTTTGATGGTTTTTTATTGGTTGAAATTGTTTTTTGTTGTTTTGATGATGGTGAAAAAAAAAAAAGAAAATTTCAGTTGGTGTGTACAATAATTTATATTTTCAAATCTAAAGTCCCCTTGCAAGTTCTTCTTAGCAAATACTATACAAACTTTGTTGTTTTGAACTTTTTCTTGATACTTTTATCTTGTTTGGAAGTTTTTATGATCCTTGTTGAATGAAACTATGAATTACTTGTCATGGCATGTATACTATTGTTCAAAGTTGTATTTATAATTCAAATTATTGTTTTCTTTTCTCTTTACACTGCTAGTTATATGCTCTTAATAAATACCAATTCATTTGTTTCTTTGCAGGTCGAATCCACAGTATTGAAATTCAGCTATCTTTATCAAATTATCTGAAGGTTTCACAGTTATAGGACTAAAGAAACAGTTTAAAGATGGGTTACATATGTGATTTTTGTGGAGATCAGAGGTCGATGGTGTACTGTCGATCCGATGCAGCATGTTTATGTTTGTCATGTGATCGAAACGTTCATTCAGCAAATACCCTAGCTCGAAGACATTCGAGGACTCTTTTGTGTGAGAGATGCAGTTCACAACCTGCTTTGGTTAGGTGTTCTGAAGAGAAAGTTTCACTTTGTCAGAATTGTGATTGGTTAGGTCATGGTAACTCTACATCTTCCAATCATAAGAGGCAAACAATCAATTGCTACTCAGGTTGCCCTTCGTCGGCGGAACTTTCTTCGATATGGTCTTTTGTGTTAGATATCCCTTCTCTGAGTGAAACTACATGTGAGCAAGAACTAGGTTTCATGAGTATTAATGAGAATAGGAGTGCTTGGGTCGATCCAAAAAATCAGAACGTGTCTGATTCAGATAAAGCTACTGATCTACCTGATTTGGATAAGTCTTTCGCCGGTACATCTTCAATGCCCGAATCTAGCAAAGAACCGCGTATGCTCGACCGCCCAGATGGATCTACCAATGAATGTGTACCAAAGGTATATCTAAATGTTATACAGTCATTTTCATTTTCATCGCGAGTCTCATAATAAGCATTGTAGAAGCCATAGAGAAACAGCTTAATCATCGGTGAAGCAGGAACATTTCTTTCATGTAGATAGCTTAATTAATAAGGCTATTATTATATATGATTTTGTCAACTTGTATTTTGTTTACTTAAACGAGTTTCACTACCTGAGGTTTATAATTGAAATTCTTACAATTTCATCAAATCAGATAGCTAACTCTCATTGTTGATCTCCAGTTATACTGTCCTGCTACAAATTGCCGTGAAGCAAGTGATGATGATGATGATCTGTATGGTGATTTCGATATGGATGAAATGGATATAAATATGGAGAACTATGATGAACTTTTTGGTATGGCCCTCACTCATTCTGAAGAGCTTTTTGAAAATGGTGGATTTAACAGCTTATTTGGGGCAAAAGCCATGTCTGCCGGAGATTCCAATTGTCAAGATGCTAATGCTGCTGAGGTACTAAACTCTTGTCATTCTTTGTCTGTGATAATGTTGCCTTTTCTATCATTTGATTGTGTTGGCTTATTTGAACTTATTTATTAGCATAAGCACTGGTGAGACTGTTTGGGAGAGCTTATGGAAACAACTTATGACATGTCCATAAGTTGTTTTCAACTTATTTCCATAAGTTCTCCAAGATAGCTTATGAAAACAGTTTATTATATCTTATATAAAAACAATTTGACTTTATTAGAAATAGATTATATAAGCACTTAATTAAGCTGCTTATCCAAACAGAGCTTATGTCTACTATTGGAAGTTCTTATCGTTAATACAAATTGTTTACACCTTCGGTTGATTTTAAGTAGAGTACTTATTTTCTACATCTAATTTTTTTGTTCAGGGTTCATCAATTGGACATGTCAATGCAGCACAACCAGCATGCAGCACTGCAGCATCTGCAGATTCCATATTGAGTACTAAAACTGAACCAAATCTTTGTATTACTGCAAAGCAATCCCAATCGAGCCTTTCTTTTTCTGGTATTAATGAAGACGGTGGTGCTGGAGACTATCAAGATTGTGGAGCTTCTTCAATGCTTCTCATGGGAGAACCTCCTTGGTTAAACACTTGTCCTGAGAATGAGCTACAACTACAATCTGCTAACCGCTGTAGTGCTGTTATGCGATACAAGGAAAAGAAAAAGACACGCAAGTAAGTAATTACAATAGTAATGTTTAATGTAAACTACTAAATGAACAAATTCACCTAATGAATGTGTTTTTCATCTTTTCTGAATGAACAACGCCTAACTAGGGTGGGAATGATTAATGAACTTTCCCTTAAAAGATATATGGTCTGAAAAGAGTTTCTAAACAGTGGCATTACTCACTTTACTAGCTGGTTTTATAAAAACCTAATTTGATTATTGTGTTACCATCTTTGCTACCAAGCTAGAAATTACGGGATTAGTCTTGTTTCATAATTTGAAATAGTGCTTCTCTTTATTTAACTTAACATTGATTGTTATTATCTTTTAGGTTTGACAAAAGAGTGAGATATGCCTCTCGCAAGGAAAGGGCTGATGTCCGAAGGCGCGTGAAGGGCCGGTTTGTTAAAGCCGGCGAGGCCTATGATTATGACCCTTTGAGCCAAACCAGAAGCTACTGAGTGTATAATTTTTAACCATTTCTTAAAAGGAAAGACACAATTATGCCTGAAAAATGGGTGATATTTGATGCATTCTTTTTCCGTGCAATGACGAACTGTCTTGATTTTATCTCAGGGTTCTACCTTTCTTCAAGGACAAAAAAGGGTCTAAGAAGACTGTTCAACAGTATAAACTCCGAATCCGATTCTCTGTCCTTCACTGCCAAGAATATCCAAAGTGTCCCCTTCAAGCACCGTGTTTGGATTACCATCTTTGTGTTAAACTTGGCAAATTTTGCTTCTTAATTCTTCTATAAGAATTCAGAAGTCTTCTAGGTTCTCTTTGTCCTTAACCAATGCACCATGTTTGTCATGTCCTGGGTTATAGTCACGTCTAGAAGCACGGCATGATGATGAGTTTGTTATTTTGACAGTTTGAGATAAACTGCAAAAGTTGTATATTGTAATAGTTGGCTTCTCTTGTTTGAGATGTATAGCACACAATCTACATGTATGCAGTTAGATGTATAAAATGTCCAATGGATCTGACTTAAAACAAACTGTAAAGGATATTGAATGGTGTAGTACTATGTATAGAATAGGATCTCATGCATGCTGCTCTATATTGGAAATGTACCAATACAAGTTTTGTTTGTGACTGGAATTTATTTGGATTTTATTGATTCATTTTTTATCAGTAGAAATCGAACTCTGCACTCTAGGGTTTACAACACTCTCACACCCTGCTCATCGATCAGTTGCGCTAGACCTCAGTTTCTTATTTGTGATAAAAGAAAGAGTAAAGTACCTGATATCAATTAAAAATTCATTTTAATAATATTGTACTTTTCTTTTTGAAAGAATAATATTGTACTTATACATAACCTTTTGACGAATATATGTTGAAAAAGGCCTTAGAATCTCCGTACCAACCACTAGATTATATATATGATTAATGATTTTATTGGTTACTTTTGCTTGGTGTCGCAGAATAGAATTATTGACAAAATATTGATACTTTTGCTTAATACTATATTGTGGATAAGTTTCTGATAGTGGAGCACTAAGTAGCTCTCTCTCTCTCTCTCTGTATACACACACACTACAACCTCTATCGCAAAGGAACAAGCATTATGCCCTGATGTCCACTAGCACCCAATATAATATGTATTTGATGTTGGAAAACAAGGTGAGATATTTTTATATTTGACAAAGAAGAGTATATTCAGAATTTTTACTTTTTTTTTGCTTTTGCTTTTTTACTTTAAGTTAGAAAAGTGTTAATTTTCACTTGCTTCGTGTTTCAAATAGTGAAAAAAATGGCAAAGGTCAACATGGATCACCGACTCAATGCTCGTTTGGAACCACAACACATTTGCTCTAAACGTGCTTTAGCCAAGAAGCTAAATATCATGGCTTCTCTATTTTTCCATCTAAAGTGTCTCGAAACGTGATATTTAAGGTGTAAACGTGCATCCAAACACTCTATCAGTAGTTTATAGATCAAATTATTTATTCAATCTCAACCTTTTTTTGATAATATATTCGGTTTAAACCATTAAATCTTGAAATACTGTCTAATCTAAAATATGCCAGTTTAGGTTTTGTTCCCTTATATTTTCAAGTATGCTAGCACCACATTTTAATGTATTGTCCATTTTGAGTCGTTGAGTGAACCCTCACGATTTTGTCCGTTGTAAAAAGTGTCTCGTTAAGTTGAAAAGTGTGGTTTTTTATATAAACTATCATTGACGTTAATTCCTAAGCAATGTGAGACGTTGAAATGTACTAGAACAGCTGCACTTAGTCGAGGTTAAGGGAGAGTTTGTGGTCCGCTCCCCAGTGAAGTTGCCATTGTTGCATTCTATGCTCAAATACGCCACACCGTGTTATGAGGTATTGTCCATTTTGGATGTAAGTCTTTGCCCTCAGTCGAGGTTAAGCAATGGTGTAGCCAAAAGAAAACTCGGATATATAAATTAAATACACAAATCATATTGTATAAAAAAAAACATTTATGTTGTAATAAACACAAAGTTGATCATAAAAAATAAATTACATTCCTTAAAATAATGCTATACGCTCAAGGTGACAAGTAATAATCTAAAATCAGCAACAATCTCAAAAAGGCACAGTTCAAGAGTTTTAATGTTTTATGAGATGTTGCAAGCGAACTTAATTCATCGGTGGATGCAAGAGGAGGATCATGTGGTAGCAACATTTGATATTTGAAATATATTACTATGACTATAATTTTAACGGAAGCTTTTGATCATTTTTCTAAATGTTATTTTTTTTTGTTTTTAACAACTTTAAATTTATATTTGTATATATCGACGTACTTTGTCAACTTGAATCTTAAAAACAAAAAATTAGAATTCGATTCCGTAAATAATTTTAATGATAATTGACAAATAAGTATATAGTTTATCGTTCGATAATTCTTTTTTGAGTTTGTAGATGATCATATTCATTGGGAAGAAGTAAATTAACCATGAGGTTCGTCTCTTGGTTATTCATTTTACCATCATCGAACTAAGGACATCAAATTTGAAATATAACCCTATGATCAAGAGATCACAGCTTGGGAGCATGTTGAAGTGACATTTTTAAATGTTACAAGACCAACTCACAAATAAAAAGTAAGTTAGGAAAAAATGTAATTATATTATTTACGATGGATATATATTGTAAGTCTGCTCAGAAGAACCTTGATGATCAATCAAGCCAAGGACAAAGGAATTTAAAAGTATTATTACCCCTTAACCAAGTAAACTCCTGACCAGAAAAACCATTATAAACCAAATTACAATCATTGATACAATTTATGAAGGCATTGCAAGGGGCTTGACTTACAGGAACCTGATAGTCTTTTAGCTGATGCATCTTCTCCCAAGTTTCTTCTCTGAATCCTAACTGCGGGATCGCATAGAAAATAGAGAAATATCAAGATGAGGGAGTGTTTACATTCATTTTGAGATGGATACAATACCTACAATTAGGCTTACAATGAATTGAGACAACTTAAATAAAGTTTAAAACTCGAATCGACAATTAATTCGTTGAACTTGATTTATAAACCAAACGACGTAAACTAAAAATTAAGTTCGTTAACTAAATGAAGTGAACTTGAACTATATATAGTTCGTTAACAACAATGTAATTGGTCGACAACCACCCAAAAAAGTCATCAATTTCACTAAAAAAACCATAACATATGAGCAAGTAAAAAACCAAACATATTTTTTTGGAACAAGCAAAAATGAAACTTATATTACCACTGGTGATTCATCTCGCACAAGGCGTGCAGAGGAGAATCACCAAAAAAGAATACAAAGTAAAGTCACTGATGCATAAATAACAAGCACCAAAGTAAAAAACAGAAAAACAAGAAGATTACAAGATTACAGCCTGATGCCCATACAAGACAGAGGGTGCTGCCACCAGTCATGATAGCTAAAAACAAAAGTAAACATATTTGCCTTTAACCACTGGAAAGATAACAGTTTAACCTTTTTTGCTAAATTTTGCAGAGCTGCAACCTTATGATGAAACACCCGGTTGTTCATTTCCTTCCAAATAATCCAGACACAAGTCAACCAGATTATCCGAAAGAACGTGTGAGAAGAACGCAATAACAATGTGTATGTTTAGTGACTCTAAACACTTACTCGATTACTGGCTTGAGTTTGAATAAATTTGATGGAGTTGTTGGAGTATAGAGAGAAAGTGTAGGTTTGTATTTGGTTGGTTTTGAAACTAATAGTTATGAGTTCTTATCTCTTTTTTCTGTGTATAAGAGCGGAACATAAATTAACTGTATGCCGATCCTGAGCGAACAGAAATTAAATATCAATCCTGAACGAACGGTAGTTAATCATCGCTTGTGACATTTTTCGTTAGTTCTAGGTGTTTGTGAACAATTCATAGATGCCTAAAGAGCAATTTTCTACATTTTTTATGTGTTGTAGAATTCAAGTCCAGTGCTAGAAGTATCCTCCGACCCATTATAATAGGCCCATCGGAAGCTTTACTTGCTGACCTTTCTTCATATGAAAATTGCATTTTTGACAATGAATACTTCCTATTGACATAAGTAAATGACGCTTTTACCTTCAGCGGTAGTTAACCACCGTTAGCCTAAGCGCCGACAGTTAACAACCGTTGGCTCCAACGGCAGTTAACTGCCTCTATGAGCATTCTGGGATGCACCGTCTTTTTCATCATTCAACCTCTTTCTCATCATTCATTCAACCTATTTTTTCAACATTCAAACTATTTTTCATCATTCAACCTCTTTTTCCATCATTCATTTAACCTCTTTTTTCAACATTCAACTTTTTTTTTATTTTTATTTTTTTACATTTTTCCCTATAAAAACCCTCACATTCTCACATCTCCTCACATTCTCTCATCCTTACTCTCATTTCCTCACATTCTCTCATTCTTCCTCTTTCTTCTACAAAATGTTGGTTTGTCATCATTCGCCTTTCATTGAAATAAGCCTCTTTGAATTGATTTTACCCCAAGATTTAGGGTTTATGGTTTATGGTTTGTGTTTTCTTTTTCTTTTCTGTTTTAACCCAAGCGGTAGTTAAATGTATCTTATTATCTAATCCTAAACTACAATGCAAACAAGATATGAAACCCCTTAACCCTAGATTATGAGCAGGAAATTATATCTTAAAACAACAATAAATGTTATTTTTGAAATTCAAATTCTCTTTTGTGTTTGATAAGAAGCTAAACCATCCTTTGTTCCAATAGTTAATGAAGAATTAAATGTGTATGTCTGAGTTCAAGATCCTTAACTAGGTATTCTAAACAACAATTACACACTCTTCGTATTTATCCATTTCCAGCATTGAATGTTTTCAATTTTCCAATGCAACATATACAAATGAATGTGCTATGTGCATCTATAAATACCTCTGTTCTTTCTGGCTTCCACTCAATTTCCATGATTCCATTCAACCATGGCTCATAATTGCATACATACTTTTATGTCTTACGTATTTTGAGAGGCATGTATTATTCTTTTCACCATTTCTGTCATTCATTCTTCCTTCAACTCCATGTCTCTTTCTAATCTGTTCATATCTCTATCTCTCTCCATCTCTCATTTTACCTCGATTCAACGTGACGAAACTGATGCAAAGGAGATCAAGTGATTTGAGAAGCTGCGAAGAAAGAAGCGTATGCATGAGAAAGGAAGAAGCGTTGGAGGAAGAAGCGGGATCTGAATCCACCACCACCGCAAATTGTACTTCACCAGCGACGAAGCTTTCAATTCCGGAAGTTCCGATGAAGGAAAACGTGGATGTGTGAAGGTGAAAACGATGGGTAATTCTCTTTCAATTTCCATTTTCAGTTTTTTTGAATTTTTTGAATCTCTTACGATGCTAATTGAAATTCTTACGATGCTACTTTAGATGAGTTCCATTTTATTTGTAAATGAAATACTATTTTTTTATTTTCACATAAATTTTATTAATTTTATGGTATTTTGTTTGTTTATTCATTATTCAGATTGTTTTTTTAGCCGTGTAGATACTGTCTTCCCTAAATCATCAATATGTGGTTCCTAAAGTTTCTGAATATTTTATCCTTTTAAAATGGAATTTAAATAACCACAGAAAAGGTCTCTCCATTGGATTTGTCTATGCCTTTTTAACATGAATTCAAATCCCCTTAAAAATTAGTAATTTGTCCACAATTTAGGTTTAAAGGTAACTTATCTTAATATATAAGCTGAGTTTAACTATGCCTTTTTAATGCAGGTGTCCATTACAATATTAAGATCATTGATATTAAAGACATTAGCAAAGGAATTTTGTTGGAAGCTTGCTATAACAATCGTAGATTTTAGGACTATGGTGAATAATGATGGGCCACAAATATATTGAAATTGTGATCATAAAAGCAAAGGTAAATGTGTTGTTTGACAGGAAGCATAGTTTTATGATTCAGCTTTTTTGGATTTTTTCTTTTATTGAATCAACCAAAAGGAAAGGTAAGAGATGATGTTTTTTCTTACAAATATTTTTTGTAGGTTATCATTGTTATATATACATGTAACTAATATATTTTTTTTTACGTGGAGCAAAGTTTAATAACAGTCTTAATAATAATATGTCCTATACTAGAAAGCTCCAGTTGTGAGATGTAGGTTGTGGTATGTGAAAAAAATAACTAGCGGTATGGTTCATGTCATACCCCAAATTTTGACCCAAGATCCCACTGACACGTGTCACTTGACCCTGATCGGACTTAAACATTTCAGTGAAAAATTCGGCAGGGAGGTATTTTAAAATACCTCATAAAGTTCCGAATCGGGCCCTCTTCTCTCAGTCTTTAATTATTTATTTCCATCTTTTAAATTTTTAGTTTAGAATTCTAAATTTTAATTTTAGTCCAAAATTAGATTAAATTTCTTTTATTTTTATTTAAAACCAAAAATGTAGACATTATCCTTTTATTATTAATTTTTTTTTTTCTTTTCTCTTTAAGTCCCAAAAAGTCCAAAAAATCCAAAAGTGTCCGGGTTCAAGATAACAGCATCACGCATATGCTGTTCTAATCCAAATCCAGATTCACGCCTCATCTGAAACAAATCCAGTAAAAACAGACGCGTTTCCCTTTTTCTCCTCCACAAGCCACTGTTTTTGCTCATCAGTAACAAACCCTAGCCTCAAACTCACTCTATAAATAGAGACCTGCACAACAAAGAAAAACACGAAAAAAACAGAGGACAACAGAACGCAGCAGAGCACACGAGAAACAAAGAAAAAGGCATCGCACAGAAACGGAAACACGGCCGCGCGCAACACAACCCACACACGCACACACAGAGGCGCGCAACCCCAAACCGTCACAACAGCAACAATCACACAACAACACGGCAACACGACACACACGCACAACATCACAGAACCGGCCACAAGAAAGCCGAATCCACATTCTTAAACAAAAGGTATAAATTTCTTCTTTTTTTTAGATCTAGGCGTTTGGGTAAAGGTTTTGGGAACTTGAAGGCTAGAAGTGAATAGAGGGAAGGAAGTAGAAGAGAAAGAGCAAAAAAAAATAAAAAAGGGAGCTTTTTTAGCTCCGGCGCGGCGGCGCAGCCGCGATGGCTCGCCGGCCACCGCGCCGGAATTCCCCCGGCCACCCCATCTCCAACCGGAGAAGAAGAGAGAGAACAGAGAGTTTAGAGAGAGAAGGGGACGGAAGAGAGAGAAGGAGGGAGAAGAAATGAAGGAATTAGGGTTTACAACCCTTATATATCCCCAAACCGGGTCGCCCATGACCCATGACCCGCGACCCGGTTCGTTTCCTTAAAGCCCAATTCTTTTTTTTTTTTGCTTTCTGCACACCCCTGTTTACTACTGCACCCCACCTTGTGTTTGGACCTTTTTTTTTTTATTTTTCCTTATTCCTTTTCGTATTTGTTTATTTATTTTTAGCATTTTAATTTTTATTGCAGACCTTAGAATGTAAATAGGTTTTTTTGTAATAGTCATAGATTTTATATTTCTAACTTAGGGTAGCCGCGCTTTTATTCTTTATGCTCCGTTAGTTTATATATTTATTCAAAAATCACAAAAACATGCAAATAACCAAAAATCACAAAAAAACATTTTTCCATAATAAACCTTGATCCTAAATCAAGTGATCGTCCTTTTTTTTTATTTTATTTTCTTAATCAAATATCAATCAATTTAATCATACTTCGAGTTATCTTTTTTAATAAAAAAAACACAAACAAATTCTTATTTGCCACTTGGCTTTTATTTTTAAACCTTTTTTCAAAAACTAATAAAAAACACAAAACCAATCAAACGTCGTTTTTTACCCCGAACTACGAGGTTTTGATCCCTCACGGGTACGTAGGCAGAGGACCATGTCCTTCCAAACAATAAAAAAATGTAGATAAATTAGGTCTCACTTTCTTTTTCTTTTTCATCACATTACTTCTTTCTTTTCAAAAGCAAGCAAGTTATAGCACATTAAATTAAATAAAACCAAGAGGTTCCCGTAGAGTACTACGGACGTAAAGGGTGCTAATACCTTCCCTTTATGTAACTAACCCCCGAACCCTAAATCTTTTCAATATGGGGTGTTCTGAACTTTTTTCCCCTTTTCTTTAAAAATTAAATGTTCGGTCGTGAAATAAATTAGTGAGTCAAAAGCTAATCAAATAGCCTTGATCTCCGAAAAATGACGCGACAGAAATGGCGACTTCACTGGGGACTATAGTTAAGAGGGTTGAGCCTAACTTGGCTTTATTTAATTTTTCGTGCTATAACTTGCTTAAAACAAAAACAAAAAATAAAGATGGGAATAATTGTATATATTTTTTATCTTCTCTCTTTCTTCATTTCTTTTTAAATATGAGTGGTGAGACAAAGCCCTACACCCGGGTTTGAGAGAAACATAAGATAGGACGGTGGTATAACCAAAGTGCCTTTCCGAGAGTCAAGTCTCGTGTTTAGGTTCATGTGGTATAACCCCACTCAATGGAGGGATCTTGAAAGTAATTTGTGTTGGCATGAATAGTCGTGTTGGCATTATATTTTCAAGTGACCGTCGAAGTTGAGGACCTTTAGTTACCCTTAACCCATCTTAGCCTTTTAGGACGTAGTGCGGTGGCTAATCAAGAGTAGTCTTGAATTAGTTGATACGCGATACTACACTCAAATGAAACTTTCCTACGGATATTATTGGATCAAGAGTAGTCTTGTAACCTGATAACATTCGGAGGTAGTTGATGACTTTGGGAACTGGATAGAACCCGTGACACAGGTACAAATAAAGCCATAGTCCTTACCAAATGGGGGTTATCATCCTTAAACTCCAACATGATGAGCTTAACCTACGCATAATCATGCATACATGCATTCATTCATAATTTTATCTTTTTTCATCAAAAAATATCGAAGGGCTTATACTTGTTTTTGTAAATATCATAGGCATGGAAAGAAGAAATACTAGAAAGTTTACATTCAGGAAATTGGATCTAGAGAACTTAAAGAAGCTTGCATTTGAAGTAACTAGCTTGGAGAATTTTTGTGATCGTCATGGGAAATTGCTTGGTGTCCTCTGGACAAATATCGAGAAGGGGTGCTTGGAGACCTTGGTCCAGTTCTATGACCCTGCTTACCACTGTTTCACCTTTCCCGACTACCAGCTTATGCCTACCCTCGAAGAATACTCTCACCTAATTGGCCTACCCGTACTTGATAAGGTACCTTTTACTGGTTTAGAACCTTTTCCCAAAGCCGCCACTATTGCAAATGCCCTCCATCTCAAAACCTCCCTCATAAAAGAAAAACTTACCCTAAAAGGGAATCTCCCAAGCTTACCTACTAAATTTCTTTACCAACAAGCCTCCGAGTTTTCCAAAACAAACAATGTTGAGGCCTTTTACTCTATCCTAGCTTTACTCATCTATGGCCTAGTATTGTTCCCAAATATTGACAACTATGTTGACATCCATGCCATCCAAATTTTCCTCACAAAGAACCCAGTCCCCACATTGTTAGCTGATATATATCATTCCATTCACGATCGAACCCAAGTAGGTCGTGGAGCTATCCTTGGTTGCGCACCCTTACTATACAAATGGTTTACCTCTCACTTACCTCAGACCCACTCCTTTCAAGCCAACCCAGAAAATCTCTCCTGGCCTAAAAGAATCATGTCCCTTACCCCATCCGACATAACCTGGTACCGTGCCACTTGTAACTTCACGAACATCATTGTTAGTTGTGGAGAATACTCAAATGTACCCCTTCTCGGTACGCAAGGAGGAATCAGCTACAATCCTATCCTTGCCAAACGTCAGTTCGGATGTCCAATGGAAGCTAAGCCAGATAACATCTACCTACAGGGTGAATTCTACTTCAACCATGAAGATCCCTCAAACAAAAGAGGGAGATTTGTCCAAGCATGGCATGCCATTCGCACACTCAATAGAAGCCAATTGGCGAGGAGATCAGACTCTTTACAGGGGTCTTACACGCAATGGGTCATCAATAGAGCTTCCGATCTGGTCTTACCATATCATTTGCCGAGGTACCTATCTTCAACAACCCCAGCGCCGGCTTTACCCTTGGCCCCCGCAACTGTGGAGGAATGTCAAGAGAAGTTGGCCCGATCGGAATGTGTGGGTGCTACCTGGAAAAGGAAGTATGATGAAGCTATGCTCAAGATGGAAACTATGAGTGGTGAGATAGAGCAACGAGAGCATGAGGTTCACAAGTTGAGACGACAAATAGTAAAAAAGAATGTTCAGATCCGAGCTCAGAGCACAAGGCTATCACAATTTGTCAGCGCAGGGGAGCGTTGGGAGTTCTTCAAAGATGCACATTCAGATTCTGATGAATAGTCTACTTCAAAGAGCTTGAGAGTTCCCAGTTTTTCTTTTATTTTTTTGTTTTTAGCTTTAAGATTAGATATTTATCTTATTTTATTTTTGCAAAGTCTATCCCTTGGCTTCGTTGTTTAGAAAGAGAATTATCTCGTAGTATGTAAATTATTCAAATGGAACTCTCAACTATGATATTTACAAAAATACTTTCCATAAGTCCTTCGATAAAAAAATACGTCTATATTTTTGCATAAACATCATGCATCATCCTGTATTTCATAGTCTCAAGTCAAAGTCTCACACAAACTTTCTTTTCCAGAGAAAAAGGTCAACTCGTTTCAAAAGGTGGCCCCACGTATCATCTACAAGTCAACCCGTACTCACTACACTCGAGCAAAAGTAAAGAAGAAGATGGATTATCTTGAGCAAGAAAATCGGGTACTTCGTGAAGAAATGACAGTCATGCAGACTAGGATGGACGAGATGGCTGAATTAATAAAAACAATGGCAGAAACTCAGACTCAAGCTCAAGCACAGATTCAAGCACAAGCGCAAGCATTGGCACAAGCGCAAACTCAAGCTCAGGCCGTAACAGAAGCGCAGGCCCGATCACAAGCACCTCCACCTCCTCCTCCTGTCAGAACTCAGGCCGAGGCATCTTCTTCTTGGACACTATGTGCTGACACTCCAACGCAGTCCGCTCCGCAACGTTCCACACCTTGGTTTCCACCTTTCACTGCTGGGGAGATATTTCGTCCTATCACTTGTGAAGCTCAGATGCCCACTCACCAGTACACGGCTCAAGTACCCCTACCTGCCATTAGGGTCACTCCAGCCACCATGACCTACTCAGCACCTGTGATACATACAATTCCGCAAACTGAAGAACCTATCTTTCATTCAAGGAATGTAGAGGCTTACGAGGAAGTAAGCGACCTACGAGAAAAGTATGATGAACTACGCCGAGACATGAAAGCCCTCCGTGAAAAAGGGAAATTTGGGAAGACTGCGTACGATCTCTGTTTGGTACCGAGTGTGCAGGTACCTCACAAATTCAAGATCCCAGATTTCGAGAAATACAAAGGAAGTTCTTGTCCTGAGGAACATCTCAAAATGTATGTGAGAAGGATGCCTGCGTATGCCCAAGATGATCAGATTCTTATTTACTACTTCCAAGAAAGCTTGACCGGCCCTGCTTCAAAGTGGTACACAAACCTAGACAAAACAAGGGTTCAAACTTTCCGTGATCTTTGTGAAGCTTTTGTGGAACAGTACAGTTACAATGTAGACATGACTCCGGACCGAAGTGATCTCCAAGCCATGACTCAGGGAGATAAGGAGAAGAAAAGAGCACGCCATTTATTATTTAAGCAAGAAGTTTACTGAATGTGAATCTCGATACTCCATGCTCGAGAAGACATGTTGTGCTCTAGCCTGGGCTGCCAAACGCCTCCGTCATTATATAATTAATCACGCTACTTGGCTGGTATCTAAAATGGATCCAATCAAGTACATATTTGAGAAGCCCGCTTTGACAGGAAGGATTGCACGGTGGCAAATGCTACTATCTGAATATGATATCGAGTACCGTTCCCAGAAGGCAATTAAAGGCAGTATTCTTGCTGATCACTTGGCTCACCAACCGCTTGAAGACTATCAACCTATTAAGTTTGACTTCCCTGATGAAGAGATTATGTATCTAAAGATGAAAGATTGTGACGAGCCACTATTCGGAGAAGGACCTGATCCAGATTCAGTGTGGGGTTTGATATTTGATGGGGCTGTCAATGTATACGGCAACGGCATAGGGGCAGTACTCCTTACTCCTAAGGGTGCTCACATCCCTTTCACAGCAAGACTCCGGTTTGACTGCACGAACAACATCGCTGAATATGAAGCCTGCATCATGGGTATTGAAGAAGCCATTGATCTAAGAATCAAGAACATCGAAATATATGGAGATTCAGCTCTTGTAATCAACCAGATCAAAGGAAAATGGGAAACTCTTCACGCAGGACTAATACCTTATCGAGACTATGCAAGACGTTTATTGACCTTCTTCAACAAAGTGGAATTACATCATATCCCTCGGGATGAGAATCAGATGGCTGATGCCTTGGCTACTTTGTCTTCAATGATCAAGGTGAATCATCACAATGACGTGCCACTAATCAGTGTCAAATTCCTTGATAGACCCGCTTATGTGTTTGCCGCTGAAGCAGTTTTCGACGACAAACCTTGGTTTCATGATATTAAGGTGTTTCTCCAAACTCGAGAGTATCCTCCTGGAGCATCCAACAAAGATAAGAAGACTCTCAGAAGATTATCTAGTAATTTCTTCCTGAATGGGGATATCTTGTACAAAAGAAACTTTGACACGGTCTTGCTCAGATGTGTAGACAAATATGAAGCTGATTTATTGATACATGAAATACACGAAGGATCCTTCGGAATTCATCCTAATGGGCACACAATGGCTAAAAAGATATTGCGAGCAGGCTACTACTGGATGACAATGGAATCAGATTGCTACAAGCATACCAGAAAGTGTCACAAGTGTCAGATATACGCCGACAAGATTCATGTGCCGCCAACTACGCTCAATTTACTTTCTTCTCCGTGGCCTTTCTCTATGTGGGGCATTGACATGATCGGAAGGATTGAGCCCAAAGCTTCAAATGGACACCGTTTTATCTTAGTGGCTATTGACTACTTCACTAAGTGGGTTGAGGCCGCATCGTATGCTAATGTGACCAAACAAGTGGTGGTCAAATTTATCAAGAATCATATCATTTGTCGTTATGGCATCCCCAACCGGATCATCACCGACAACGGAACAAATCTAAACAACAAGATGATGAAAGAATTGTGTGATGATTTCAAGATCGAGCACCATAACTCTTCACCTTATAGACCTCAAATGAATGGTGCTGTCGAAGCTGCAAACAAGAATATAAAGAGGATTGTCCAGAAGATGGTGGTGACTTATAAAGATTGGCATGAAATGCTTCCCTTTGCATTACATGGATATCGTACTTCTGTACGCACATCAACAGGGGCAACTCCTTTTTCCCTGGTATATGGCATGGAGGCAGTACTTCCTGTAGAAGTCGAAATTCCATCATTGAGAGTCTTAATGGAGGCTGACTTATCGGAAGCTGAATGGGTTCAGAATAGATACGACCAGTTGAATCTAATTGAAGAAAAGCGCATGACAGCCCTATGTCACGGACAATTATATCAAAAAAGGATGAAGCAGGCCTTTGACAAGAAAGTTCGTCCCCGTGAGTTTAAAGAAGGTGATCTCGTGCTCAAAAAGATTTTCTCTTTCCAACCAGACTCCCGAGGCAAGTGGGCTCCTAATTATGAAGGTCCGTATGTTGTTAAAATAGCCTTCTCAGGTGGTGCCATGACTCTACAAACCATGGACGGTGAAGAACTTCCACGACCTGTGAACACAGATGCAGTCAAGAAATACTTTGTCTAAAAATTTTAAAGAACAGCTCGGTAAGTCGAAAACCCGAAAAGGGCGGCTTAGGCAAAAATGAGCGTCTCGGTGGACTGAAAACCCGAAAGGGCGGTCCAGGCAAAAATTAGAGACAATAAACAGAGATCATTATCCTGATAGAGTGAAAACCCGAAAGGGCAGTCTATGCAAAAATTAAGGATTAAAAAAAAAAAAAAAAAAAAAAAAAAAAAAAAAAAAAGAGACAAAGTAACTGCATCCAGTCGAACACAGATACACTTGGGGCATACCTGATATCAAAAGTATTCGAGCCACAAGATAACGGATTTCAAAGTTGTTAGAGAACGATAGGGTTATGAAGTTCAAACGTACCTTTCCCTTTTTAAATTACCATTACTTTTCAAACTTTGTAAAGAACTCCATGAAGTCATGCCATTGGCATAGCGTCATTCGATCAATAAACTTTGAGCCTTTACCTCTCTTTTGATTCCCATTTGTTTTGTTTCACGAATTTTTTTCCTCTTTTATTGATGATAATATTTTGAAACAGATTTCTAAAACATTATATAATAAAAAGCATAAACAAATAGATACAGCTTGGCACTCGGGAGTAAAAGAGGCATATATCAACTCAAGAGAGGTTAGATCCTGCTAAAAGCGTGGCTCGACACTAAGGAAAGTCTCTGAATAAACAAATACAAAAATAATACAAAGAAGCTCGCTAAGTTGAAAAGGCGACTTAGGCAACAGAGAGCGTCCCGGTGGACTGAAAACCCGAAAGGGCGGTCCAGGCAATTAGGGGCAAAACAAAAAAATATTCCCGGTGGACTGAAAACCCGAAAGGGCGGTCCAGGCAAAATTAGGGATTTTTCAATAAAACAAAAGGGATGACTGCTGAAGCATACCAATGGAGGGACACTCTGTGCCGGTTTACAAATGGCGACTTCTTCCAGACTTCTTTCATCGACAATGGGCTCACCCCCCAGGAGGCATCGATGGCTACCTAGTGCCAGGTTCTTACACCATCAACGGTTCGATTTGCTCACAATAATATCATCTCCAAGGAAGGTTGCCGAGTGTTTGTAATGCAATGTCGGTCCGACTCCCATCTTACCTGTCTTGTCTCGGTTCATCGATTCACGTGTCATGTACATTCATATATCCATACATTCATACAATCATGCATTCACCAATATTTTCACATAATCATATGTTTACACGTACACGACATATGCATAACATCAATTCACACATAATTGCATCAGTCAAAGCTTACCGTTGTGTCGAGCCGCAAGTTTCTACAAATAAGCGTCTTCCATTTCAACTTCAAATTCAAAAGTGTCATCCCCGGCGAAAAAGCCGTGCTAGTTATGTCACTAATCAATGTCAATTTCAATTTCAAATTCCAAAGTGTCATCCCCGGCGAAAAAGTCGTGCTAGTTATGTCACTAATCAATGTCTATTTCAATTTCAATTTCAAAATGTCGTACCCGGAAACAGCCGTGCTAGTTATGCCACTAATCAATTCCAAATCCCGAAACGTCATCCCCAGCATAGCTGTTCCAGAGATGTCACCAATCCAACTTTTTCAAGCGACCGATTCCAACAAACGAATAGCCTATGTCAGTTTCTTTTTCTTTCGAGCAACCAGTTCCAACAAACGAACAACTCATGCCAATCTTTTATCTTTACGCCCAGCGACCGATTCCAACAAACGAATAGCTTACGTCTACTTTTTTTCGAGCAACCAGTTCCAACGAACGAACAACTCATGTCGATCTTTTATCTTTATGCCCAGCGACCAGTTCCAACCAACGAACAGCCTGTAACAAGTGGCCAATTTCAACCAACAAATAGCTTGTATCCTTCTATTATTTCATTTTCAAAACCAAGTCCACAAATGGACATTGGAGTCTGAACCATTGCACTTTGTGTCGAGATATCGAGACAATGAGAAACAACCATTTTCCCCAGTGAAACCAGATTCCCCAGTAAAGCTGGATCCCTTTCTTCGAAGAATTTGGGTATCCCAGTGTCTTTTCATTCCAGTCGAGCCGTTATTGTCATCATGCATTCATAATTAAATCATGAGCATTCATAAGCATCTTAGGTCAAAATTGGTGCACTTTTGTATTTAAGTCTCTTCGGCTCGTCGAGTCAAAGATTTTACCTTCGAATCTCTGAGCGAAGAAACTTAAATAGGGGCATCTGTCATACCCCAAATTTTGACCCAAGATCCCACTGACACGTGTCACTTGACCCTGATCGGACTTAAACATTTCAGTGAAAAATTCGGCAGGGAGGTATTTTAAAATACCTCATAAAGTTCCGAATCGGGCCCTCTTCTCTCAGTCTTTAATTATTTATTTCCATCTTTTAAATTTTTAGTTTAGAATTCTAAATTTTAATTTTAGTCCAAAATTAGATTAAATTTCTTTTATTTTTATTTAAAACCAAAAATGTAGACATTATCCTTTTATTATTAATTTTTTTTTTTTTCTCTTTAAGTCCCAAAAAGTCCAAAAAATCCAAAAGTGTCCGGGTTCAAGATAACAGCATCACGCATATGCTGTTCTAATCCAAATCCAGATTCACGCCTCATCTGAAACAAATCCAGTAAAAACAGACGCGTTTCCCTTTTTCTCCTCCACAAGCCACTGTTTTTGCTCATCAGTAACAAACCCTAGCCTCAAACTCACTCTATAAATAGAGACCTGCACAACAAAGAAAAACACGAAAAAAACAGAGGACAACAGAACGCAGCAGAGCACACGAGAAACAAAGAAAAAGGCATCGCACAGAAACGGAAACACGGCCGCGCGCAACACAACCCACACACGCACACACAGAGGCGCGCAACCCCAAACCGTCACAACAGCAACAATCACACAACAACACGGCAACACGACACACACGCACAACATCACAGAACCGGCCACAAGAAAGCCGAATCCACATTCTTAAACAAAAGGTATAAATTTCTTTTTTTTTTAGATCTAGGCGTTTGGGTAAAGGTTTTGGGAACTTGAAGGCTAGAAGTGAATAGAGGGAAGGAAGTAGAAGAGAAAGAGCAAAAAAAAATAAAAAAAGGGAGCTTTTTTAGCTCCGGCGCGGCGGCGCAGCCGCGATGGCTCGCCGGCCACCGCGCCGGAATTCCCCCGGCCACCCCATCTCCAACCGGAGAAGAAGAGAGAGAACAGAGAGTTTAGAGAGAGAAGGGGACGGAAGAGAGAGAAGGAGGGAGAAGAAATGAAGGAATTAGGGTTTACAACCCTTATATATCCCCAAACCGGGTCGCCCATGACCCATGACCCGCGACCCGGTTCGTTTCCTTAAAGCCCAATTCTTTTTTTTTTTTTTGCTTTCTGCACACCCCTGTTTACTACTGCACCCCACCTTGTGTTTGGACCTTTTTTTTTTTTTTTATTTTTCCTTATTCCTTTTCGTATTTGTTTATTTATTTTTAGCATTTTAATTTTTATTGCAGACCTTAGAATGTAAATAGGTTTTTTTGTAATAGTCATAGATTTTATATTTCTAACTTAGGGTAGCCGCGCTTTTATTCTTTATGCTCCGTTAGTTTATATATTTATTCAAAAATCACAAAAACATGCAAATAACCAAAAATCACAAAAAAACATTTTTCCATAATAAACCTTGATCCTAAATCAAGTGATCGTCCTTTTTTTTTATTTTATTTTCTTAATCAAATATCAATCAATTTAATCATACTTCGAGTTATCTTTTTTAATAAAAAAAACACAAACAAATTCTTATTTGCCACTTGGCTTTTATTTTTAAACCTTTTTTCAAAAACTAATAAAAAACACAAAACCAATCAAACGTCGTTTTTTACCCCGAACTACGAGGTTTTGATCCCTCACGGGTACGTAGGCAGAGGACCATGTCCTTCCAAACAATAAAAAAATGTAGATAAATTAGGTCTCACTTTCTTTTTCTTTTTCATCACATTACTTCTTTCTTTTCAAAAGCAAGCAAGTTATAGCACATTAAATTAAATAAAACCAAGAGGTTCCCGTAGAGTACTACGGACGTAAAGGGTGCTAATACCTTCCCTTTATGTAACTAACCCCCGAACCCTAAATCTTTTCAATATGGGGTGTTCTGAACTTTTTTCCCCTTTTCTTTAAAAATTAAATGTTCGGTCGTGAAATAAATTAGTGAGTCAAAAGCTAATCAAATAGCCTTGATCTCCGAAAAATGACGCGACAGTTCAGATAGTAATCAACGTGATTATTGTTGTTCTTATAGGATGATAGCAGACCGTGCTGCCACTCAATATGAAACTGATCTGATTTATATTATGAAGCTTTGTTCATGTTTATAATTTATATGGTGATTTTTTTTAATATCTTATTCCTTATTGTTCCCTGCAAACATGCAGATTTGGTGTTGGATCACCATCAGTTGCAAAGTTATGCGCCGGCAGAAATTGAATTATTGTTGCAGAGCCATGGCAAAAATATGGAAGAAGATTATCCCATGAAGAACAACCTGATGTGTCCTTGATCCACCGAGCTCGCAATAGATTGATGTACGATGTGCTGAGGTATGACCTGTGCTGTATAGGTTGGTGGGTGCTGTTAGCAGCTTCTGTTTGCTCCTGCAGGGTCTGCTGTGGACAGCCCAGGTCTATGTTTGCACAACCTGCTGATGTTGGGGGAGTATGTGATGTTCATGGTGGGGTTCTTTTAGTTTTTGTGCAGCCTGCTGCTGTTGGGGACATATTGTTGTTAATGGAATCAATTAGTCATCAATTATATAATGTCGATTCTATTTGCACATGCATAATTTTGATTAAGTTTAGATGATTGCAATGAAGATAACCAATTGTAATTTGGAACCAATGATAGTAATTTTAATATGTCAAGGATTGGAAAGTGAATTTTAGATCCCCTTCATTGTTTAAATATTTTTGTTTTAACTTTCATCTGTATCAACTAAATGATTTCATTCCATCTTCTACATTTATTATTTGAACTTGAAAAGTGTAATCACTGCTATAATTATGTTGAGGAATGTATATTAATTTTTGGATATGCAGGGGGATCTTTTATATATTGGTTGTTAGTTTTATATATTTTGGCTGTTTAGTGGGCTTCTGGAATGTGCAGCGTGCTTTTTAGTGTTGCTGTCATGGATATTGCTCTTCCTGCTGTGCGGCCTGTTCAGTTACCCCTATGTCTTGAATTTTGTTTGGCTGGTATTAGTATTGTATCCGTTCCTATCTTTGTTAGTAATGGGGCAGCTAGGGTATTGTTTTGGTTAGGTGGGATTTCATTGGTGGGTCTTTAGGCCTTGGCAGCTTCTCTATGTGTGTTGCTGGCATTTACGGACGCCTTAATTTTTGGATTGTAAGGCATGGGTGTGCGGTTGATGCTTAGCGCGTCCGTATACTCCGGCCTCATTATTTGGTTGTCCATTTTGTTTGTTTTTGGGAGGTGTTCTATCTATATGCGGCATCATTTATATTCTATTGTTTTCCGCCGCGAGTGAGTTTGCATCTTGCATTTACTCGACGTGAATATTAGCTGATTCAAAAAAAATAAATATATATTAGATGTTAAAATAAAAAAAAAAATATTCGACATTTAAAGCTAATTAAGATAAAGAAAAATAAGAGCTACACATGCCGGTAAATTAGGCCTATATATATATAATAAAAAACACTATAAAGTTCAGACGCGTTGACACTGATAATAATTTAAGAAAATGGTAAAATTCATTGTTTATTTTAAGCGTTGATGTTGTGTTGGTATTAGACATGATACATATCTGACGTTGGGACACACCAATATGAGAAGTATGTGCTTCATAAAAAGCACTAGAAAAACATGCAATATGTATAATCTCTTCTTTTTTTAACCAATTCTTATTCATATATTTTTCGCAATGTACTAACATGAACTCCTATTTTACTGTATTTTTACTATTAACATTGTATTTGCACCAAAAACACATTATTTTGTATTTATTTAAATATTCTATTTGCCGTCAATATGACCCGTGCAGCAGCACGGGTGCAAGGTCTAGTTATTAAACAACAAGAGTGCAAAGGTGAGGAACAATATTTTTTGGGTCATCTTGGTGTTGTCTTGTATGAGTATCTTGAGACGAGTATTCAAAAGTTCTAGGAATAAAGATGACTCCACCTATTAAGGAATAAATGTACGACGATAGGAACAATTTTGGGTCATCTTGGTGTTGTCCTGTATGAATATCTTGGAGAAGAGTATCCAGAAGTTCTAAGAATAAAGATGACTCGCGTAACACCCCGTTTTTCCAACATAAAAATTTCATAACGATTATCAGAGTATTCAACACATAAACGAAATGCTACACTTCTTAAAAATCATAATTGAGATAAATAACAATTTATCCTTCAACATAAATTATTCAAAACTTCGCAGCGGATTAAATTCAACAACATAAATAGTCTTGGCACGAAGGCCTCATCAAAACATCTCATAAAAATCTAATTAACAACTTAATCATATAAATTCATAATCAAATACGTAAGGAATAGAAAATAGCCACAAAAGTTCCCATCCTGTTACGTATCAGAGCACCTAAAGACACAGTGAGGGATAGCCACTCACGACAGCAATCAACAGCTACTTATTCTTGATCACCTACAAGTTACTCATACGAAGAGCAACATTTCCAAGCAGAAGGGATGAGATTTCACAAAACAATAATATTAAGCATATAATTCAACAATTATATTTAACAACATGAAGACATCATAATATCATCATAGATAATAATATAATCATATAACACTTCATTAACAGCTCATATATATAGAATCACAACTTAATATCTTGACAACTTAACAACTTCGACTTGACTATACAACTTAAACCTCTTATATGCATGTGGTACCAATCCAGGGCATCAAGCCCTCAACTTAGTTGAGCTAAAGCTCCAGGGCATCAAGCCCTCAACGTGGTGAGCAAAGGCTCTAGGGCATCAAGCCCCCGACAATGAATGAGTATGCATGGACTCAACAACTTAACATCTTAGAAAAATCGACCTCTTATATAAATCCAATAATTTGGAACATCATCTTCCATCTTAGACCGAGTCATGCAGCTTAGTTAATAAACAAACAGCAACATAGGCAGTATATAAAACAGTTCATGATATAACAATATCAAATGCAAATCAACAACATCTCAACATCATAAATAATTCATGTAATGCATATACATTTATATCACATTATTAACAACATCAAATCATATAATTCAGACTTACTGGAACAACAACAGTAAGATAAACAACTTAGTTTCTTACCCCCAAGATCAACTCACATCAACTCGTGCGACAAAGGTCACTTTTAACCTAACAAGGTGTTCTGTAACTGGGCAACTCGCGAGGCGAGAGCCTCTACTCGCTATGGCGAGTTCAGGAAAAAGGCATTCGCCTTGGCGAACAAGAAACTGGGTGCTCTCGGGAATTTTACATTTTCCATCCAAAAATCCATTTTTAAACTTTCCCAGGTTCAATCTCAATCTAAAAACTTGCCTAATCATTATTATACATGTTCAGATACTCAGAATCATCTAAAGTTCGACTTAACAAGTGAAATCACAAATCAGGTTCCTCACTGGTCATACTCACTATGGCGAGTGAACTGCTCGCTATGGCGAGCTGCAAGGTGCAACTCACGAGGCGGGCAAAACTTGCTCGCGAGGCGAGCGATGAAGATCATCCCTCACTATGGCGAGGATCATCACTTGGGAGGCGAGCGATGAATGTTGGCTTTGGCAGAATTGCAGTTTTCACAAAAATTCACCTAAAGGCATGGTTTTAAGCTTAACATTGATTCCTGAAATCATCCTATGGATTATCTAAGGTCTGTAAATAGTTTCTACATCAATCTAACAACTTTTCATCAATTAATCCTCAATTTCTCACTTTAACCCTAATTTCCAACTTCTCTAAATTAATCATACACTTGTTAAATACAACCATCAGAATTATACTACTTAATAGAATTGAATGTTAGTCTCACCCTTACCTTAGAAATTGAAATCGCAGCTCTCTAGGTCTTCTTCCCTTCTCTTGGCTTTTTCTTCCTTTTCTCCAAAACTGAACGTACGTACTAACTTTTCTAAACTAGGTCTTCTCCTATTTATATCTCTTCTATCTATTCTATCTTATTCCTCCTTTTCCCCCAAAACTCTCTAAAATCTCAAAACAACCCTTCAACTCAATATTTATTTTATTTTCAAATCTTATTTTATTAAACAATAAAATAAGTCACAACACCTCATTAAATCACATAAATCACTTAAATCACATAAATCACACCAATCATATAAATATATTCTAAACTCATCTTAATAGATTCTAGACTCAATAAAATAATTAAATAAATCAAAACGGGCGTTACAACTCCACGTATTAAGGAATAAATGTACGACGAAGATGTTATTTTTAAGGGTAAAATATGCTTTTCATCCTGCAATTATAGGCCGTTTGATTTTTCATCCCTGAGCTTACTAATCCTCCCATTCTGCCCTTGTAATTACTAATCATTTGAAAGTTCGTCCCTCTTCCCGGATAATCACTGCCACGTCATCAAATTAGCAAAATGGCATGGGAATTGACAAAAATACCCCTGGTTTATTTTTAAAATTCTGAAAATTGTTTTTATAAATTAAAAAATCTGAAAATAATTTTAAAAAATAAAAAAATTCTAAAAATATTTTGAAAATAACTTTTTCGAAAAAAAATGAAATAATTTTTCACATAATTTTAAAAAATATATAATCAGATTTTTTCGAAATTAATATTCTGATTTTTAAAAAAAATCAGATTTTTTAATAATTTTCGAAATTATATATTCAGATTTTAAAAAATTATATAATTTTATATTTTTTTCATATTTCAAAAAATTATATTTTTTTAATTTTTTAAAATTATTTTCAGATTTTTAAATTTTTAAAAATAAGCCAGGGGTATTTTTGTCAATTTCCATGCCATTTTGCTAATTTGATGACGTGGCAGTGATTATCCGGGGAGAGGGACGAACTTTCAAATGATTAGTAATTACAGGGGCAAAATGGGAGGATTAATAAGCTCAGGGATGAAAAATCAAACGGCCTATAATTGCAGGGATGAAAAGCATATTTTACGACGAAGATGTTATTTTCAATGTTATTGGTACGACGAAGCAGATTTAGTTTTACCCCATTGTAAATGTATTATTATATTAATAAAATGTGATTTTATATCTATTACTTGTGTTCTTTTATTTTAGTTTTTATTTGCATTTATTTATTTATATCAAATAAAACAATTCAAATAAAAAATGTGTATTAAAGAAAAGTCAGTTTTTTGAATATATTAAGAACACAACGGCAGTTAACAGCCGCCGCTTAACTCAACGGTTGTTAACAACCGCTAGAGACATTTAAGTATTTTACCTGTATTATAGTGAAGTTTCATGTGTCAGAAAAGCAATTTTCTCTTCATATTTGCAGGTGCATTAACTTTTGAAAAATTTCTGTTTACACTTAATGATTTGCATAACACACATAAATGATCAAAATACTCCATTGATATTAACTACCATTCGTTCCAAAAAGAAAATTAAGCAGCGAAATGCAATTAACTACAGTTGAGGGTATTAAATGTCCATTTCATATGTGTGACAGCATATCATTTAGTCTAAACTAAAAAGCAATTTTTTAACTTTTATGTTTTGCCATTTAGATTTTCCAGCAATCTGTGGATTTTTACCACCTGCCTTATATCATGCACTCATTCTAATCATATTAATATATTCATCAGTGTGAGTAAAAATATTAACAATCTTCTAGACCAAAAAAATAAAATATTAACAATCTTTTCCCAATCTAACTATTGTCGCTTTCACACGAAGAAACCGTCAAGAAAATTATACACAACGTATTAACTAGCATGCTCATGCTGATTGAACAAAGAGATTAAGTTATGATCAGGACAACCCTCACTATCAATTAACTGGCTGCGGGAAAAAATGTTATCAAATAATTAATTTTTTTTATGGGATCAAATAATTAACTTATTCTCTTAAAAAAAAATTAACTTATTAAATTTTGGCTAAGAATTCATTAAAACATAAGATCCACTATATCTATAACTATGAATTTAGTTTAGTTTTGGTCAAATACATCTAAATGTCTTTTAAGTTTTTCGTTTTTTCTAAAGTGGTCCTTTAAGTTTCAAAAGTCTCAAACAAGTACTTTTAGTTTTTGAATCGTTTCAAACAAGTCCTATTGTAGATAACATAGTTGGTAATTGCTTCATTGAACTCATCTTTGGTACCAAATCTGACTCCTAACACCCACTTAAAATTAGTCATCTTTTCATGCATGACAAATGATGAATAATGCTCTTTGTTGCTATCATTTGAATCATCACCATCATCCTTTAAAAGGACTTGTTTGAAACGATTCAAAAACTAAAATGACTTGTTTGAGACTTTTGAAACTTAAATGACTTCTTTGAAATTTTTGAAACTTAAATGACCACTTTAGAAAAAACGAAAAACTTAAAGAACTAACTATGAATTTAGTTAAACACCAAAGTTATTACATATACAATATTAATCGTACAATTTAGTTAAACTAGGTAAATGTTCTCATGTAATAAAAGTCATGATATAATTAACATAAATCACAAATGAATCTATAAAAGAATGCTTGAAAACTAAACTCGCATGTAGTCCCAGCTGGCTATCAACGTCCACATATTAATTCTGAGTATCATCTCATTTTCAAAGTATGATCCAAAATGATAAAATAGGGGTTGAGACTTCAATTTATAGAAAATATCCAAGGACAATATTTTTTGTGCTTTGACACGACCCCTACATAATTGTGATGTAGGAATGTGCTTCGTTGAAAATTTTGCATCTTGTTCAACTGGGAGAGTTACAACTTGCATGACTGCAACCTTTCAATTCATGTAGATATATGTACATTTTTTATAAGTTTTTCCAACACCTCAAAAGACACCTTAAACTATGACAAAAACGGTTGTGAGGTGTACGTACGTAAAGAATTGCATCATTTTTTTCAAACTCAAAAACCTTGCTTATGTCATTTTTGTGTCGACTCCTTTTCATTCTTTATTAGTTCTAAATCAAAGACAAAATAGGCGATTTAGAGTATAAAATTCATATATAAATCACCCAAAATATTAGTTCCTCATTTAACAGCTTATCAAATACAAATATAGCCTCAAATTTTCAAAACAAATTTCATTCTCTCCGATAAGTGTTTCTTAATAGGACAATGGTGAAAAGCAAAAATTAGCAAGTGTTTTAATAACAATACAGTACATGTAAACAATTGAAATTGCAAATATATAAAGAAGAATATGTCTCATATCGGATACATCAGATTGGAGAATGTCTCATGATGTGTTCATAAGTAGGGATCCTCACCTCACAAATCGGATTTGTGGAGTTGTGTTAGACTCAACAATGATTTTTAAGATGGTATCAAAGTCTATTCAAGATTCATTGGACCACCTGCTATTAGGTTTTCGTTATCGGGTCATCCACCATTTATGTCAACGAACCAAGCCAAGAAGAAGGTCTGACAGTGTATTTATAAGTGGGGATCCTCACCTCACAAACCGATTTTATGGAATTGTGTTAGGTCCAACCACGATTTCTAAGAGAATACAAAATATATTTTTATTTTGAAATTCAAATAAAGATTTTTATGTAAAACACAACAAAATGAAGAAGACAAAGAAGAGGATAGCCATATGATCCATCCATATAAAAAAAAGAACTAACTATGGTTAAACCACTTTTGTCCAGAAAACAAGGAACTAGTAACCATGGTTAAGAAACTAAGGTTGCACTAATAATAGATAATCAATCAATCAACCCTAGCTAGCCTAGTAGTGTTAAGTGGGGTATATGGCTCTATAAAGCAAAAGAGAAAAGGGAGAGAAAAACACAATATCAAAAACTCACTTCTTGTAACAAAAACAACCTCTTCACAAATTGTTCTTGTTGACCCACATCACAAATCCTCAAATCCTTTATCTGTAAGTCTTAAAAATGCATTTTTTTTCTTCATTATTCTGGTTCTTTACTATTTTTCTCCTTTGTAATCCAACATGTTTCCATGAAATGTTAGATCCTAATTTAGTTTCTTTTATCTGTTTATTTTCTCATGTAAACTTGATCATAAGAATTTTTGGTAGGTTTTGTTGATGAAGAATCCACCTCAATGCTTATATTTAATTCTTGTTTGCTTAATCTTTAATCTGGAAACTTTGACATCAAATTATATGCTACTTGTTTGATTTGTCTCCGTAAAACCCCTTTGTTAGAATTTCTCAGTTCTTGTTTTTTTCCCTATTCTTTTAGATTTTAAGGATTTGGTTCTCTAGTTTAGGCTATTGGGGGTGAATTTTTTTAATTCTGATTATTAGTTATTAATTAAATTTTCCCTTTTATTTTCAATGAGATTTTTAAAGTTCCTATCTCTTTATCCAAATTTAGGGTATATTGCAAATTGTTATTTTACTCTCTCCTATGTAGAGATTTTGACCACTAGTAGTTCAATCAATTCAATCTTTTTGATTGATTAGTCTACACAATACTTTATTTATTTTGTTACAATTTTATTAAAGCATACCCTTTTGATGTGTTTGCAGGTAAACTATTAACAAGATCAAAATAGTTTCCATTGATAAATTCTGCTTCAAAATACACATTGCATCATAAAGTGTATCACAAATTTGTTCATCAAAATGGGCCTATCAAGTCTTCCAGCACAATCTGAAGGAGTGTTATGCATCATTCTAGTAAACACTGCCATGTCAATATCCATATTCAAAGGCATTATAAGGACTATCCTGCACATTGTTGGTATCATTGCTTCACCATCTTCCTCTCCTTCCCAAGACTACATTCCTCAAAACATACCTGAGTCATATGAAATCCATCTAAGTCCTTCAGATGATTTCGTTGAAGAGTTCAGAAGCAGAACACCAACACTTAGGTTTGATAGTGTGTGTAATAGCTGCAAAGAACCTGAACATGATTGCTCAGTGTGTCTCACTCAATTTGAACCTGAATCAGAGATAAACTATTGCATATCATGTGGCCATGTTTTTCATAAAGTGTGTTTGGAGAAGTGGTTGGATTATTGGAACATTACATGTCCACTTTGTAGGAGTCCTTTAATTCCTGAAGATGATGCATCTTGCTTATGGTAAGAGCAATGATTGAAGCATGCACAAAATATCTAATGGAGAGGTTACTTCATGTACAGTATATAGTGTGTAAATATCTGTGACAGTTTTGATGTACCTATCTATGTATCTGACTTTTTCTTTAGTCTTCTTAGTGCTTTTGCCTTTTATGATGTAGAGTTAGTGGAGGGTTTTGTTTACCTTGTTTTTTTTCCTTTTCTGTATCATATGTTTGCCACATATGAGATTAGGGATATATATACTTTTTGGTTATTTGTGTTTGTCCATAATGACCTCCTTGTTAATTATCTGATATTATAGAAGTCCCTTTTTCTCTTTTTGCCAGCGCTTTTGATTATAGTGAAGCATGTGATGAGTTTGGTTATAGAACTTTGGTATTAAAATATCTTAGAGTCTTAGAGACCACTGACCCCAATGATTTTGCTACATAATGCAGGACTTGAGTTTGATGAAATGGTCTTGCTAATGAGTGCCTCCAGACACTTTTTAAACATTCTAATTTAAGAAATTATCCACTATTTATTTCAATTTCCAATGCATTAAATACAATGATTTTCATAAAAATATATTATTTAAAGGTCTTAAACATTTCCTTGAACGAAATTATAACATTGACTTTGTTTGTCACTTTGTGATTTTGTTAAAGTTTTAAAACATAATTTTTGTCAAAATTACAGCATACACTTTTGCAAAATTGACTAAACATGCACATATTTAATATTTATGCACGTTAAATGCCACCTACAATTAAGGTCCCAACCTCATATTAGACAAAAGATAACAAAAGAGAAGAGAACAAATTAAAATGGAATTGAATATATGCTTTTAGCATTCTGCTCAATATTTAAAATTTTGTATGATTGTATTACAATGTTAAAATTGTTTATTTATTTTTTCTTTATAAATATTGAATAGTATAGTATAGTTACAGAGCGCCACAAACTTTGAATTGAACAGCACTTCTTTGTGATTCTTGGGTGGTATAATTTTCAAACAACTCACATATATATCTGTCTGTTGCTGGCACCAATAAGGATGGCCATGAAGATGTTAGGAGTTAGGACACCGTTGATTCTTATTTTTAACCGATAAATTATATTTATACATAGTAAAAACCGTGTTATTATTATTACACTTTCGAAAGACACAAAGTATAATTTTATGTGTACATTATGGGTCAGTTTGGTATAAAAAGGTGGATAACTGATAAGATAGTTTATAGATGATAAATTTATAATTGATGATTTATATTCTAGCTTATAATTGATAACGGATAAGTTAATTAATTGAATTTATAGTGTTTGAAAAAAATTAACAATTGAAGTAGCTAATAGATATAAAATGACAAAAAATACATTTAATTATAGTAATTTTTTTTTTTAATTAAGATTGCAGGGGTAAAATGAAGATAAAAAATTATAAACTATAAGCTATTTGAGTTAAGTTATTTAAATTCGTTTAAGGCCCCGTTTGGATAGAGCTTATTTTGAGCTTATGAAAAAGAGCTTATGCAAATAAGTAAGCTTTTATCTTAATTCATAAGTTCTCACCAATGAAAAGTGTACCTTCATAAACTATTTTTTCATAAACTACGTTAACAAGCTTATAAATAATACATTAACACACATTTATAAATAATATATTAACAAGCTTATTTGCATAAGCTCTAAAATAAGCTAATCCAAACTGGGTTAGTTCATGAAAATAAGCTGTAAAAATGACTGTTACCAAACTTTTTTTTTTATCATACAATCTTATAAAAATAATAAGCTTTAAACTCAATTTTGTCTTAAACAAAACATTATGCGACTTTTTTGTAGTGGTCAGGATTTGAACCCTGAACCTTGCATATATTATTCATTGTTCCTACCAATTGAGTTAAACTCACTAGTACAGACGTTATGCAACTTTAGAGTGAGAGAAGTTGAACATCAGTTTATTATAAAAATAAATAAAACAAATTAACAAATATGAAGCAACGCTTACTCCCTCCCATCCCATGAATAAGTGAAAAGAGTTATCTCCAATCACCAGCATTTCATAAAATAAATAAGAATGAATATCTTTTTGGTGGTTGTTCACATGGGAAGGTATAAAACCTTCCCACCATGGGAAAATTTGTTTTAGCCATTAGATTAATTTGAAAACACCATCTTATCATACACTTGTAACACTGGATTATTTCTTTTACACCTTCCACCACCCTTCTCTCTCCTCCCCACCACCAACAACATCAAAACACACCACCAATTCTCCTCCCACCACGCCAGCTCTGCAATAGCTTGAATGACACAGATCTTCTCAAACAGCTCTCATTCATGAATCTCCGAGTATCTTCTCCAACATTATAGTTTTTTAATTAATTTTTCATATGATTTAACTATGGTTTGAAAATTAGAGTAAACAAACTAAAATAGTGAATGAAATTAAAGCGCTTTCTTGGGTTTGGATGTTGAGTAGGTTGAAGATAGCTTCTTTCCTCTTCTATGAGTGGACGTGGAATCCACGAGAATGTCTAAACAGAAGATGAACACGGCTGTCTTTTTGAATCTGCCTTTTTGTGCTGTTGTAGCTGGAGCGTTATTGTTGGTGCGGTTCTATGGGAGGGATTTTGTAAATTTACTTTTATGGAGTTTGGCTTGTTTCCGCCCTTCCATGTATATCTGTGCTTATTTTCTACTTGTTCCTTGCCACTGCTTGTTTTATAAGGTTGGCAGGAACCTTTTGTTTGGTTGTAACAGCTAGCTCTTTTAGCACTTCCGGTGCTTAGCACTTTCGATTGATATGATGGGTAAATCTGCAATTTTATTACTTGTGAGTAGATTTGGTGAAGAAGAAAGTTGGATGTTTTTGTGAGAGGTGTGATTTTGAATTGCAGTGGAAGAGAAATGAAGGTAAGTCATGCTTTGGTTCACACACTTAAAGAGGTTTCAATTATTGGTGGTGTTTCTTTGAAGGTGGTTGCTGGTTGTGGGAGATGGAGCCTGGAGGGAGACGGCCACAAAGCTGGGAGCAAGATGAGAAAAGTTTGGAAAGTGAAGCTATTGAGATCAGATGTGGGAGAACATGATAAGCTTTAATAGAAATGCACAATCTAACCATTTATCTTGTGTGACCCATGGTAGGAAGGTTTTATACCTTCCCATATGAAATGCCACCTATCTTTTTACACATTTAAATTGTGAAGAAACTTCAACGTCACAATAAGAACATTTTAGTATGGATTCATTATTAAAGATATGAAGAAACTTGTAGTTTTATAGTGAATGATAAGTGATAAGATTTTTCTTTTGGTCATTTCTAGGGGATTTAATTTTAAGCACGTGATTTATGCAGTTCATGAATGAAAACATCTACAAAATGAGTGTGTCGCATTCAAGTTTCGCTGTAATGTTAAGGAATTTTCTTTTTCAATTACTATTTGCTTGTAAAAAATAATTATTTACGTCACTTTATATTTTTTTCTTTACATTAATATTAAGAATTATCGGTGTAAAATAATTTTACATATCAGCATCAATCCATCCCAAATCACATCAGCATGGTAATCAAATCTTTTAAGCTTCTGAATAGATAATTAACTTCTTTCATACCATCCAATTTGAACTACTCGAACTCTACAAAGCATCGAATGTATGATTCAAATATTTACCTAAAAAAAAAATAGAAAGAAGCCTTTTTGAGCATCAAAATTGTTTAGAAGCTTTTTACTTGATAATCTTAAGCACTGTAACAAAAAGCAAATATTGAGCACCAATTTGGTCAAAAAAATGAATCTTAACATCTATTAGTTATTTAGAAGATTGAATGTTCATATTATAATATTTACACTTTCAAGTTGAAAACATTTTACGGTAGACATATTTTGAATATCATAGCAATCATTTTAAATCAACCTTCTATCCTCAATTATACTCACAAGAAATATACAGATTTTCATTTTATGATCATGCATCTGACATTTTGAATCATCTGATAACCTAATATTATACTTTAATTATACAAGATACTTATTGCAGAAGGTCACAGAGAGCTTAAGATCGTAATAAACCGATTTCCTTTATGGCAGCACTAATCATTGGGAAATTGGTGAATAATTTTAATGTTGCGTATGAGAATCAGTCGTCCATTAATAGTCACATGATGTGACAATATATATACAACCAACATAAAGCTCTAATGAACAATCCACCCAAAATTGACAACGAATGAAGGCAATTAGACAGGATCATCTGCCTTTAGTGCAACCCTGAACTGCCTGGGAAATGCGCCTACACAGCCTAATAATTCTTGAATACCCCACGCTCACACTCTCAGCTGCAGTTCTTATTTCATCTACAAGCGACGAAGGAAGAGCCTTTTGTTCCCCACTAGCAGCAGGATCATATATTTGAGATGGAAGAACCTCAGCAGGATAGGCCCCACTGCTCAAACCAATTGTTAAATCAGTGGCTTTCATTACAAGTAACAAATACCAAGAAAATATAATCATAAAGCTGATCACATGCGGGAATATCACCACACTTAAAACCAAATGTTTAAAAATAGCATTCATATTAATGATATCCAAAACATAAATGAGCATTGATTCAGCTGAGTGAGGGCAATTAGAGCATCATCGTATCACAATAGATGTAAATTTTATGGAAACTTTTGCGGCATGTGTGTTAAGCATGAGTCAAAACTTGAATGATCTAAATGGAAGTTGGAAAGATTGAGTACTAAGCAGTCTCAGCTTTAAGTGACTCGTGTACAGTGCTTATATGATTGGAACACTTGAGCAAATGGAAGTTGGAAAGATTGAATACTAAGCAGTCTCAGCTTTAAGTGACTCCTGTACAGTGCTTATATGATAGGAACACTTGAGCAAAAAACAAACAATACGTAGGGTACGTTTGATACATGTTCGAGTACAACAAAAGCAGAATAGTAGTCTCAAACAAGGGGGAGAAATGATGGAAGTAAAAGGTTGGGGAAGAGAGGACACTCAGCGAAGAGTTATTATTAAGAGGAAGAAAAAGTGGAATTTTTTCTTTTCTTTTGGATGATGTGCATTACACAAAAAATTTGTCTCCTAATTCACTTACTAACAAAATTCAAGACTTTTGTCTTGTTCCATGACCATTTTCAAATCAAACACAGAACACTTAGTTTTATTTGTCAAAACATAATTTTTTGGCTGACCAAAGACATCCTTAGTAGCAAAGAATTAACCGAGCAAAGAAAAATCATTTAAAGGTTAATGTTAACAAAATTGCAGGATTACCATTTTAAGCATGTCATATCGAGAATCACTTGCACCTTCTTCCCACCACAGAAGTCAATGAAAGATAGCTGCAAATCAAGTTGATGAACTACAAAAACAGTATGAAATAGACAGTGTGAAACACCTGTTTGATTTGAAGTCAAACATGGAAGGTAGTAACCAATACCAATTAATTTGGGAAGAATTTTCTGCAGATAAAAGGTTCATATTATGGTTTTAAAAATTAACCGGGCTGGACTGGCCAGTTTGATGGGGTAACCAATGAACTGGTTAAGGACTGGTTCTGTTCAATTGCAATCCCCTAAAAACTGACTGATTACAAAACCAGTGGGTACAGGTCAACCTAGTAAAGAAACAAGCAGAAATTCGGCAATGGAGGTTTCTCCAGTATAAGCTGCTTGAACTAATTTTTTCAATTTTTCTCTTTAATCCATCCAAATGTATTATATAGATTACATATTTATAAAGTCCTTAATCAAAACCAGTGGGTACAGGTCAACCTGGTAAAAAAACAAGCAGAAATTCGGCAATGGAGGTTTCTCCAGTATAAGCTGCTTGAACTAATTTTTTCAATTTTTCTTTTTAATCCATCCAAATGTATATATATAGATTACATATTTATAAAGTCCTTATAAATCATGGCCCTTGAAGTTCAATATCTAAATAAATTTTAATCACATTTTGTTTCAATTTTATTTTTTATAGGGACTATTTTGAGGGAGTAAAAGCACTCATTCTTTGTAAGAAGTTTTCAAATAGAGACTGAAAGTGAATAAAATTAATTTAGGGACATGTATGAGGCTGGCATATGCATTTGGTTCTGATATTATTTAGCCTCTTAGTATTGATCAACTTTTGTCTTGCAAGACATATAATATGGTTTTAAGTTAATTTAAAATATGGGAAATGTTAACTTGTGCCCTAAGGGCACATGTTAAGAATTCCATTAATAGAAATTATTTTTTGGAAATTGTGTTAATTTATTGTTTAAAATGTTTAATATTGATATTTTTCATTAAATTATTACCATTAATGGAATGAAATTAATGCTTAACATGTGCCCTAAGGGCACAAGTTAACATGACCCTTAAAATATTTATCAAACTTTATTTCGTATGACTGTATAAATAAGTTTATTAATTCTTCGAACAAAATAAATTATTATTTGATTATTATAATATAATTCTCAACAGTTCAACAATGGTTGGATTTACTAGTAAATAACACCGTCTCATTGGTTCAATAACTGCCACCATCTGATTTTTAAAACATTGTCACATTGTATAATATTTAGAGGAAATTTGCCTACCTGAATGAGAATTGAACTTAGCTTGGACCAAATTTCTAATGTCTACCCGAGCTAACTGAACCTCCTCAACCACATCTAGCAAATTACTTAGAAGTGAACCTGTTGTCTGCATAAAATAGCTGGTCAGCTAAAACACACCATGAAGTTGGAAAAGAAAGCTTTGAGCCAAGAAATAGCAAGCAAAGGGATAATAGAAAAAGATTACTGGGGATAGCGTCATGGAAATTTAGGTGGGCAGGTAGATAAAAAATATTCTTGGGAAGATATAGCATGTGACATTCTTACACACCGTTAGATGTCCATGTTCATCCTATGTACATGAGTAAACCCTAATAGAATATCTCAGAAACATCTCATAATATCATGTATTGCATCTTATAACATTTAAAAATATCTTAGATGATTTTATAGGACTAGTGCCCACCTTTCATTTTATTATCACACAAGCAATTTGTTACAAATAGAAGTGTATTATTGAAAACTGAACCAGAAATGAAGAATAGAATTCTACTAGAGGGTTTCTCCTCCACAAAAGATTTCTCCTTTTACATATAACTATAAAATTTAAAGAATGATTCCCTCAATCCTTCCAACCTTAATTTATTTAACAAATCCTCTCTTACTAATCCAGCTGCCTAACTACAACTAACCAGCTTTCCCTTCAATCCTAACACAGAAATAAGAATACCGCCACGTTCAAATTCAATTATGTCCTCAAAGTTGTTGCAATCTAATAAATTTCCTCGTGTTCCATAGTAGTTGAAAACAGATACCTCTCCCTCAGGATCCCATTGTTGGGAGCATGATGAGAAAGCTACGGGCGAGGAGCGAAAATGACATCCTGAACGCATTAACCTACTCTCTTTCTTACAGTACTTACGGCACAATCGTTGCCAATAGTACCTTATCATTCTGAAACATCATATGCGCATGATCCACTTTGCCACAAACACAGTGAACTAATTCAACAGGTACTGGTTATTAAAACATACTCAAAGCCTCAAAAACCATAACTGAGTTCTGGTTAGGGGCCAATTGAGAGTGGTATTGATCAAGATAGGTACAACCTTTTTTCATAACCCATTAAGTCTAGAATTAGGTCCAATTTACAAAATATCATTTCTGCTGCTGTCTTTTTTCCTTCTTCACCACAATAAATCTTCATCACCGATAACGAACCACCAACCAACACTTTTGGGCTAGTGTCCGGAAGTTCCAGTGGCGGTGTGGATGTGACTAAGCTTTAGGTTATTTGGATATATTTTTCTGCCACAAGTATATTGACATCCGGCAATTCTAATGGAGGTAGTGGGTCGACAAATTGGAGAATGTTATATCCGGAGACATTACCACTCACTTTAATAATTCAAATGATCAACTGAAAAATGTTTTCACTAAGGCTGTGTTTGGGAAGAGGTTTTTGGAGGGCTAAGTCTATATCTTGAAATATGTTTGATATTTTAAAAAAATTGAAATAACATGATAAATGATCATTTAGTACTTCAATCACACTTAATTTATTTTCAAAAACATTTTGTAGCGTCTGTAATTTAAAAATGAAAAGTAAGCCCTCCCTTCCCCATTCAAACATATCCTAAATTTTTGGGAGGTCTTCCAACAAGTTATATATGTAATGTGTGTGGTGCATATGACCATGGTAGACAAACTCGCGATCCAACTCGTAGGATCGTTCGAGTTCGCAATCTCACATCCCCTCGCCGTGCCAGAACGTCGTCGGAATCGCTTTTTGGTGGTTGCGGTTTGGATCGCCGTTGAAAAACGCAAACGCGTTTGTATCGTACGATTCAGACGAGTCAATTTTGAAACCCCGAAAACCGGGTTCGCGGGTCGGTCCGTGACCCGGTTGTTGTTTCGTTTCCCGGAAATTCGTTTCCGGGTCGAGTTCGTGATCCGGATTCACCCCAAACGCATATTTGCAATCAGAAATGCAAAAAAAAAAGTTTTTCACTCTTATTATTCTCTGAAACGGTTTCTAATTCCCTCATTAAACCCATTGATTATTGAAAATCTTCCCAATACACCTACTATCAATAATTAGGGAAATTTTCCAATACACCCATAAATCATGGAACCTTACCAATGCAATTCTCATATTCATAGCACTCAACTCCCTCTCTCAAAGATGATTTTAGGTGTGATGTGCTACTATTTTGAATTTTAGAGTTGTTTTAATGTGCTACTGTTAATGAATATAACTGTTATTTGAAGTTTTTTCTATTAAATTGTGTTGCTTCATATGCATGCATATGTATGAATTTATATGGAATATATATGAATTTTTAAATTTGGTAGGATCTTACGATCCGTGTTACGATCCCCCGATTCACGATCTCGTGGGTCCTATCCAATCTTACTTAGGATCTCGAGTTTGTCTACCTTGCATATGACCTAAATGTTATATCCAGTGTAAGTGAGACACAAATTCACTCATATATTTTGGGATTTTATCTTTTCCTTTTCCCTTAACAACAACTGAATGTCAAGTTTGAGTACCACATGTCCACAACCATTACCATCCCAATGTCCTCCTCAAGTGAGAAACTGGGAAGATGGTTGTGAATTATGTGAAGTGGACTAATATGCTAGAGCGGTATAATCACCGACACTTCTCTCAAGAGAAGGGTATGAATGAATATAATAGGTAAGCATAAACATCTTCGGATCCCAAGATTTGTTTCCATAAAGATTTAAATTGAGCCAAAAGTCACAAGGTGGTAATTAAGGTGAGGTTCCCAATATTTTTTGCCGAATACAATATGACTCTATGACCACAGATACTGGCAGAGGCAACAATTTTGAATAATCCTACTTAAAGGCTTCTTTGACATAAAATTTTCTTAGCTCATAAACTACAAGATTCATACCATTAGTTTAAATTTTCTAGTCCATATCACGTAAATTCTGAATATGGTGATCCCCTCTAAAAATAAAGCAAATATGAAATAAAAAACTTAAACAAACTTTATTCAAGAAACAGTTACCTGTGTTTCTTGTGCCATACTGATTCGACCTGTGCGTTTGCTAGTGGTATGTGGATTTAAGGCAAACGCAAATGCAGAGAAAGCATCCATATTCGGATAGGTCTGAAAACTAAATGTATCATATTAGAAAACAGTAAGGTATGAATGCTGAATGTACAACAATAAAACAGATAAATTGTCAACCAAATTACCTTTCCAATATTCGCATCATTCAAGCAATTTGATACTATAATGCTTGATAGACCAGCATTTACTGTCAACCTACATTCCATCGAAGTAAGTAAGCACTTGCATATTCAGTAATGTCACACAAGATACACTTGAGCTCCAATCCTTAAAAAAAAGAAACAAATCAAAGTTAACCTTTGGATGATATATCCGCAATAGTTGAGAATAATCATGTGATGGTCATCCTTGCGCTCAAAATCTTCAATATCCCACAACTGACAAATAGTAGAAACAAAGTTATCGGTCAGAAAATGAAATATTTATTATCTTGTAAATAGATAAGAACAATAATATTTAAAGACGGACAACCTTCAAATTCTGGAATTCCAACTTGTAAGACATTATCTTTTCCAAATAACCAGGAACAGATTTTATGACGTTGGTATAGCTTTGATCCCCTTCCATCTTGCAGTAACTATAAAAAAATTCACTTAAAGGTTTTGCTTTCTGATCCAAACTTTCAAGCTCCTGCCTCATTTCAATCACTTTTTTGCAAGAAACCTAACATTGCCAATTGGAATTCAATGGACAACATATTAAACCTTTTATCATCATACTGCACCAATGAACTATAAACAGAAACTAGGGACACGCATGGGAAAATATTCCAAGCAAACAAGAGGAAACTCATGAACATAAATTTATGAATGTCCAGTAAAAACACGTTTGAAGGGCATTGCTCAGTGGATATAACGTCCATATAAATATGATAGTAGGCCAATTCGACCAAGAGAGTTGTCGAGGTGTTTGTTTCATTTAACCCCAAAAACTAATCAAACCAGCATAAAACTGATGATAAGAACTGGTTTGAGCCAAGATTTTATTTTGTAATTTTCATTTTTAAGTTCAAAGACATACATCGTTTATCCAATATAAAGATATAATGACAAGTCATAAATGTTCATATTCATAACATCGGTAAAATTTCAAAACCGTCTCTGAAATTGAGAATTATCCCTCGCGTTTTAAGGATAATTTTAACTCATGAGAAAATCTAAGTTTTAAGGATCATTTTAAAAGTTAATTTCTGAAATTTAGAATATTCTATCATGTCGGTCCTTTTGAATCAGTCAATTTAGCCCCTAAAATTGTCTGGTAGGGACTAATATGACTGTGTGTCTTAAAAATCAAATATCACTTTAAACTAATTTAAGAGACTTAGTTGACAGCACCCTACAACAATAGGGGCTAAATTGGCGATTCACTAGAACAGTTAGTTGGTATATTCGCAAAGGCACTCAATTGGAATAACTATTAAGATAGGGTATCTTTGTAAAAAGTGAGCATGACGGACATTTACGCTGCACTTAAAGGGGAATGTTCAAAGTTAAGTATTATTATGCACATGAATTGATTAATGTGCAGCACACATACTACGATTCTTAAGTTTTACAACAGTGGCTGCAAATGCTAATATAGCAGCTCCTACATCCCTTATAGCAGAATGTGCATAGCTCTGGTTTTTCGTGGCAGATTCATCAAAGCCCCAAACGTACTAGAGCTATAGCACCACTATTTGACAATGGGTCACCAATTCAGCTAACAACTTATAAATATTGAATTGATGTGAAATTGAGAGCTCTGTGTAAGAATGGTCCATCAAAGGTTGACATGTTCTGTAGCAAGGGAATCAATTAATGTGCAGCACACATACTATGACTCTTAAGTTTTACAACTGTGGCTGCAAATGCTGATATAGCGGCTGATATAGCAGAATGTGCATATCACCGTGGTTTTTCCTGGCAGATTCATCAAAATCCGCAACGTAATAGAGCTATAGCACCGGCACCGCTATTCGACAACAGGTCACCAATTCAGATAACACCTTATAAATATTGAATTAATGTTAGTTAGAGAGATATCTGTGTAAGAATGCTCCTTCAAAAATTGACATGTTGTGTAGCAAGGGAATCGAAGTGTGAGGGTAGAAACTGTAGATTTTTCATTTTTACCATTAATCAAAGTTGCTTTAAATATAATGTCAAGTATTTTGTCCAAAAGAGATACCATTAATCATTATTCACGAAAGATTGCTAACTCCCTCCTGTTGCGAAATCAGAGGAAGAAAGGTAGTAACCTTAACTCAGTGTAATTCTCTCATCAATGTATTTCTTATACCAATTCAAGGTTTTGAAGATCAGTTACACCATGGAAAGCGTATCATAATAATTTTCAAGCTATTATCACTAGGTCACTTAAAATGAATCACACATAATTATACCTGAGATTTTCCTTGGGAATTAAAAAATCTTGTATTGATGTGACTACCATCAGCTTGAATGTCAACCGGTCTACTCTTAGCAGAACATGACATGGAATTTTTTATCATCTGCGTCTCTTGAAGCCCAGAACTCAGCTGTTGTACTTTTTTCTGTGAATAACGAAAGTTTGTATCACCAATAGCAAGTATTGCTAAATACTAAGACTAATGTGTAAGAGAGAATACCAGTAATCTCTCACGCTTAGCATTCATTAATTGCAGCTTAGACTTCTCATATGCTATATTAAAAAGCAACATTTTCATTTCCACAATTCTGCAAAAGAAATACTCAACATTTAAAAATAAGTTCCATAAACTTGAGTATGAATAACACAATCCCCACATAGTGACTTAGTCAAACAGCTTATATGTACCTTTTGCGTCTGCGAATATTTAGAGGATCCATTAATTTCTTCTGAAAGAAAAACAAGAACCATGTCAATAAGAAACAGGAAATTCCAAACATAGAGTAAGTTTGATTTGAGAAAATATTTTTGTTTTCATTTCCTGTTTTCACTTTTATTAACACAATTGCCACACTGTTTTTTATTTTCAAATGTCTGTATAGGAAATAGTTGAAAAATAATTATTTATTATTTTCAGGGTATCCTATACACATCTTTGAAATCAACAAATAAGGTGAAAACAACATGATATTTTTTGTAATTAAAAGTGAAAACAGACAATGTTGTCTCAAAGGAAACATGCCCTTAGATGTACTAATCATTTCAAATATAATCTTGTTCATGATATAATATAACTAGCTTAGTGCACTAAATTCGATTATCTAATCCAACAGACCTGAGAATGAATTTCAGAAGAAAGAATATCCCATTTCTTAACTTTCTGCAGATGAACCAAAATATCTTCCAGCGTGCCAATCTAAATATTTAGATCCAACGTTGTATAAATAGCTATGATAATATAATTGTGAATGATTAAAAAGCACGAAGCAATATCCACAATTTTTCTAATTCTACAACCATATATTAGAACATACCAATCTCAAATTTAGCTTATCAAATGACGGAGAAAGCAATTGTTTTGTGCTGGTTGAGAATTTTTTTATAACCTGCAAGATAGTTGAAAAGTAAAAACTTAAGAGACCCAATAAAACAACAAATTTCTAACTAATTATCAACATAAAGCAGTAACCATACATGATCCAAATCATCCCACTTCTGATCTCCAAACTTTTCTCTTTCACTTCCCATAGAACCTGTTTGCTCCAAAACAAACTGTAGATCTCCATCCCCACTTTTATGAACCTCTGGATTTCTGTCAGTCCTCCCTGTCTTCTCTATATTGTCTCCATCACTTAATAACTCGACACCTTTCCCTTTCTTCCCAGAAGAAATCTCGATACCAGTTTTGGTAAGAGGGCTCTGAGCTACTTGGAGTGCTGGATGGCAGTTGTTATCAAGATCAACAACATGACCATCAGAATTAATCCTGCGAGACAAGTCTTGGAAATCACTTAATAATTTGACACCCTTCATTTTCTTCTCAGAAGAAACCTCGATACCATTTTTGGTAAGAGGGCTCTGAGCTACTTGGAGTGCCGGATGGCAGATGTTATCAAGATCACCACCATGCCCATCAGAATTAATCCTGTGAGACAAGTCTCGGAAATTACTTAGTAACTCGACACCTTTCCTTTTCTTCCCAGATGAAACCTCGATACCACTTTTGGTGAGAGGGCTCCGAGCTACTTGGAGTGTCGGATGGCAGTTGTTATCAAGATCAACACTTTCCCATTTCTTCCCGGAAGAAACCTCGATACCAGTTTTGGTAAGAGGGCTCTGAGCTACTTGGAGTGTCGGATGGCAGTTTTTATCAAGATTAACACCACCCCCATCAGAATTAATCCTGTGAGACAAGTCTCGGATATCACTTAAAAACTCGACACCTTTCCTTTTCTTCCCAGAAGAAACCTCGATACCAGTTTTGGTAAAAGGGCTCTGAGCTACTTGGAGTGCCGGATGAAAGTTGTTATCAAGATCAACGCCTTTCATTTTCTTCCCAGAAGAAACCTTGATACCAGTTTCGGTAAGAGGGCTCTGAGCTACTTGGGGTGCCGGATAGCCGTTGTTATCAAGATCAACACCATTCCCATCAGAATTAATCCTGTGAGACAAGTCTCGGATATCACTAGGAGGTTCTTGCAGGGAGGGCAACACAGTTGTTAATTCTTGGATAGGACTGCTTAGATCTAGAAATCTATTACAAGGACTCCTGGGCGGTTTTCCCTTCAATGTGCTCTAAATCATACAAGCATCATATAAGGTGAAATCATAACAATTCAGAAGCACAGAACTGACATGTTAGCATCATAAAAGAAAGAAAAATCAGTCTTCCACTGGAGGCAATGTTTTGACCTCTGTAGAGACACACCTTTACCCATATGTTTTTGCAAGAGTCTAAATTTTAATTTTGTAAAAATACATAGCCATGACATATTTTACTTGTCTAGACAAAATAGAGAAAACTGAAGTAGGGTTTACAAATTTTAATGATTAGAATTTACAAACGTGATTCTGCTGAAATGTAATTACACTTACAAATATCACAACCATAAAAAGTGGGGGCATTGAACTAAGGAAATAGACTAAATATATAAATGAAAAAAGTATCAGTAAATCATCTATGTCTTTTGTAATTTACCTTAATCAGTTTGCTGACCTGTGCATCCTCAAAAGGTGAGTTAGGCTGTTCACTATTTCCATCACCAGACAAATCCAATTTTTTAGCTGCTGTCGGTTTGTCGTATTCAATGGCCTGTCCTAAACCACCATTAAAAGATTCATTCTGCATATCCGTTTGCTTCAACTCAACATGGCAATTACTTTGACATTCTACTGATGGCGATAAAGTATGGCCAAATGATTTTACAGGGGAAGCAAAAGGTTTGGCATGCGTAGTGGTTAGAACTTCATTTTTTTCCTCGACTGTGCCATCTGCCAGGTCAAAATCTGCCACTCTTGTTATACGAGTCTTAAGCAAGGAAGAAGCACCAATCACAGGCTCAAGATTTTCATCATTGTAGGAAACATTGGCCGAAATCAAAGAATCAACTACACGATCGTCGGTGTTGATAAAACTTCGATTCATGTTATTCTCGAGAGTTAAACTAAACGGCTCTTCCACCAAAGGAGCAGTAAGAGTTTCAACTTGCTTGTTTTCAAAATCTCTTTCACCAAAGAAAGAAGTCCCTGGGGAATATTTTGAAAACCTAAGTTTCAATTTGTCAGTTCCTTCTTTGAGAGTAGAGGTGTTTGGGGTAGCCTTAAGAGTTTTCAACTTTGAAATGCTTTTATGTATGGACAACAAAGTTGCACTATTTTCGACATGTACCTCAGGCACAAGCAAACCAGATTGCTTTAAGGGAGGAGTTATATTTCCGGTACATCTGAATGAATCAGAAGAACCCATAAATACTACTTTATTTGCAGAAAGTGACAATGGTGTAAACTCATGTACTGGATGATTTCCAGTAACTTGATCGGACTTATGATTAGAGTCAGTCACATGTCCCCTATCTTTAGAATTACTCTCTTTTATGGGGACTTCACAGAAACCCAGTTCATACTTAGCAGCCAAATCTAACTTATCACCTTCATCCATCTTTGGCGGGGTTCCTCTATTAGCCTTAGAAGAGTCCAATTGTTTAAAAGATAATGGAGTTGCATCATTAACAAACTCCCTGTTCTGAAAATGAAAATAAAAATATCACTTATCAATTACAACTGCCATGCATTTACACAACTCAACAGATGCAATAGCATATACAAGGACAGCAAAAACCACAACAGTGTCATCATAAACCACGCACAACCATAATTTGATGTATTACAATATTTATCTGCAACTAACTAAAGGTAAAGGACCCTAAAATCTGAAATAAAATAAAATAAAATAAACTTTGAAGCAGACAGGAAACAAGTCAACTGGGAGAACTGACAACAGTCAACAAGAATAATCAAACCAACATTGATTCCAGCAGAATGCAAGATCTTTAATTCCAACACCTTCAGTGTTCCCAAACTATTTCAATTACCAAGTCATATAAATGGACACACACAAGAATGCAAAGTTATCTCAATGCCTATGTTTTTCCAATCATAAAGACTTGAACATGAGGCTAAGGTTAAGTAGAAACAAGCTCCTTGCACTCAGACAACAGTCATTGAACAAATGTAACAACTTTAGGCTACCATGAAAAAAGAATGTTGAGTGAAAACATATGAACAAATAATTTAATGACCTAGAATATTTTCAACCTTGGTTGAAGACTTGGAAGCAGAAGCAACTGGGGTGATTTGATGAACAGGAGAGTTAACTGAACTTTCCATGGTGGGTAAAACCTCCACATGAACTGCAATTGGTGAATCTGTGGCTAACTTATCACCTTTATCCATCTTTGGTGGGGTTCTTCTATTAGCCTTAGCAGAGCTCAATTGTTTAAAAGCTAACGGAGTTGCATCATTAACAAACTCCTTGGTGTTCTGAAATGAAAATAACAAATATCACTTATCAATTACCACAACCACAACAGTGTCATCATAAACCATGCACAACTAGAATTTGATATATTACAATGGGTTATGCTAAGGGTGCTTGTTAAGAAGACAAAAATAGAAATAATTGATGAGTTTAATGAAGCAAAAGTCAATTTTTAAAGTTTCAATGTAATAAATGCACGACGCCATAAGTGGAGTCGGTTAAATGGATCAAACGACGCCATAATGTTCTACCATTTATCATATCTTTATCCAACTCGTTAATTTCTAAGTCTTTCTTAATAGTTTCCCTTATCGTTTTTATAGGTCTTTCTCTGCCTCTAGTGATTTGACTACCCTCCATAAGTGGAGTCGGTTAAATGGATCAAACGACGCCATAATGTTCTACCATTTATCATATCTTTATCTAACTCATTAATTTCTAAGTCTTTCTTAATAGTTTCCCTTATCGTTTTTATAGGTCTTTCTCTGCCTCTGGTGATTTGACTACCCTCCGTCTATTCAACTGTCCTTACTACATAATCTACATCTATTTTCTCTACATGCAGAAACCACCTAAGCCGAGTTTCCGCCATTTTTTCTACGATAGCTGCTACTCCAACTCTCTCTAATGTGGTCATTTCTAATCCTATATTGTCTAGTCTTACCACACAACCAACACAACGTCTTTATCTTATCTCTTTATTTTATTCTCGTGTTGGTTCTTTACCACCCAACACTCCATCGCCTACAATACCGCCGGTCATACAGTTGTACGATAAAATTGTCCCTTCAACTTGAAAGGAAAACTTTGAAGCAAACAACAAACAAGTCAACTGAGAAAACTGCAAAAAATAAATGACCATATAATTTAATGACGTAGAAGATTTTGAACCTTGGTTGAAGACTCAGAAGCAGAAGCAATTGCACTATCAAGGGTGATTCGACGAACAGGCGAGTTAGCTGAACATGCCAAATCAGGTAAAACCTCAATATCATTTCCATTTGGTGATTGCGTAGCTTTTGAACCTAACAGCGAAACACCATCCAAATCCTTACTTCCCTGTGCCAAAATTGCAACCAACTTAGGAGAGAGTCTTCCATAATCATGGGTTTTTCTTCCTTGTTCCCCTTCAATACTCATAGCATCTGAATCCCCGCTAGCACTCGCCACCACCGGCGACTGAGGCGTTTTTTTATCACCGTCGGTAAAATCCATCAAACTCCCCGATGTGGCACTGCTTTGAACGGCTGTAGTCACCGTCGCTTCAAACCTAGTCGGAGTTTTAAGATCCCCTGAATCCGAACGAGCAAGACTCCGGTAATGCATTGAAAATGCAGTCGAGTCCATCGTAATGTCGTCGGAGACACCGGAATCTGATAGCCGTTCCGGTTTAATGAAATCCGTCGATACAGGACCACGAAATTCGTCATCTGCAAAATCAAATTAGTAAAAAAAAATCAAAAAAAATTAAAAACTAATCAATTAACTAAACGATATTAGGTTAAGACTAACCATCACTGTCGTCATCAGCGTTATTGCTACTTCCACCGGGAGAAGGAGAACCAATCGGTTGCAGGAAGGAGTTCCGATGATCTACGACTTCAGCAGCGTCATCAGTAGGGTTTTGGCGCGGTTCAACTTCGTCGTCGCTGTCTCCGCCGATTTTACGGAAGAAACCTAGGGTATCTGCGGGGATGTCGGAGGAGGAAGAGGAGTGGTCGTCGTCGGGACGGAAGATGTGGACGGAGGTGATTTCGTTATCGGCGAAGCTTACGCGGCGTGCTCTTTTTCTGTTGAAGGCAATGGTTTCTTCTTCGGTTTCGGTGTTGTTGGACTTGGACGGAGGTGATTTCATTGTTGTGATATTTGGAGATTTTGTGCGGGAAAATGGGTTTATTCAGTGTCCATTGTTCGTTTCAAAATGAGTTTCCGTTGTGTTGCGTTTGATTTATGAATTTGAGTTCATTTTGTTCCTTACGGTAATAACTTTGTTTTTATATTATTATGTGTAAATTAATAATGTATCATCAAATCAATTAATCAATATGACAATTTATATATTTTCATTAATCAATGTGATAACCCTTTGTTTGATTTATGCGTAAAATAAATATACATTTGACAGTGTACACTAATTAAATTCTTATGAATACTATATTTAAAAAAGATAATCGATTCAATTAAATTGTTAACTCGGTCTATGAATTTAACCACTTACTATCAATTGATCTCTATATTATGGAATGAAGACGAATTCATGCTCATGGGTACCCGCTCCGACTTTTACATGAAAAATCATGATTGATTGAGTTTGGTTTGAGTTTGGATTTTCTCTAATTTTAAAAGATAAAGGTCAGACGGATAATGTGAACAATAATATTCACCTTGAACCTACCCTGAGTCATCCCCGATTATACCAAAAATATATTTTTACCTCTATTAAAGTAGTAAACCAGTACCCCTTAAGTAAACCCTTAAGTCACATTCATATGTGTACATTCATGACTTATGTGTTCAACACAATTTAGTATATCCACTATTATATGGAAATATCTAACAATATAACTGCTTTTGTCAAGCTATGTATGAACAACTTCGTTTGTTTGTCTCTATACAAATTCGTCACTAAAGTTTCGATAGAAATGAGAGAAGATAGATTTGCAATGGTATATCCGAAGGACTATCCACGCCAACCAACAACTATATCCGAAGGACCTCATCTTGCAGGAGAAATTGCACAACATTAATAGTACTCCCTCCGTTTTAAAATGAGTGTCGTTTTAGCTAAAAAAAATTGTTTCAAAATGAATGTCACTTTACATTTCCAATACAACTTTAATTCTTTTCTTCCAACTTTACCCTCAATAAATACGCTAACTTTTCTCTCACACAATTTTCAATGCAACTTTAATTTTGTCTTTTTCTTATAAAGTAAGGACAGTTTAGTAAAAGTATTATATCCAATGATTATTTCATTGTATTTCTTAATCTATATGTCAAAGCCTAAAGACATTAATTTTGAAACGGAGGGTGTAAGATATATAATTTTTGAACATGACATCGCCTATTCCAAGAAACTCATAAAGGGAGATGAAGCTCTCTTTGCATTGGCAAGAAACTTTGCTAAAAGGAAACTCTACAATCATGGACAACCTTGCATTGAGCCTTATTATAACTCAACTGACTACTTTGATGAGTACATGTGGGGGCGGTGTTTGATTGTATTTTGCCACTGGTAACAACAACTACCTTTCCTTGGCAACTGATCCTTCTATCTATAAGATCAATGACAAAGCATTCAATGAGATTCCTTATTTAAAATTTTTGAGCTGGAACATTAAGTTACCTGCTGCAATGTTGTTGCTAACAAAGATGATGAGGTTTCATAAGTTTGGTTACCCTAATGAGGAAATGTTGAGTATGTACCACATATCTATTGGTCTTACCACGGGCTCTTATCTACATCAATTCAATGTTAACTAGACTAATGGTAACTTAATAATTAACATGTAACTTTTGCCTTGTTATTTTTTTATTATTATTCGGCCTATCAATTGTGGTTGTGAGACAGTTTTAAATAGTGATCCACAACTGCAATTGTGGTCGAAATGTAAAGGGTTTTTGAAATTTATGCAACGACATTGGGACCACAGTTTCAATTGCATTAATTATGTTTTTCCTTAATGTAAATATTTGTGGTGTTATTGCAATAAGAATTTAAAACATTATTGTTCAAAGAGATCATAATATAGTACATGCCAACAAGAAGACTTTCAGGGGGCTTGATGCAATTCAACCACAGACAGCCAAAATCTCTCCAATATTTTGTCAATGTTGCATTTTTAGCATATCTTTTTGCTAAGACATAGACGTTCTTGGATGGTTTTGTGGCCATAATTACTTTCAAATATATGTTCTAAAAGCATTTATAAATCTCTTGGGTATTGTATCCTTCACTTGATTTTATTTGTTATTCAATTATTTTGGTAAGTTGTGTTATTTGTACATCCAAGCAGTGGCGAAGCTAGCAATAATTTTATGAGGTGGCCACCCGAAAGTAACAAAAGTCATAAAAAATTATTACACCTAAAATCGAACTTGGGATAGCCAAATATATATTATTAGGGGTAGCTAAACATAAAAATATACCTACTAACTCAATTTTTTTTTTTTTTGGGGTAGCCATAGCTACCCCTCTCTTGTACAAGCATTGGCTACCCCTCTCTTGTACAAGCATTCGCCCCTGCATCCAAGTCATACAACTTTTAAAGTGATTAATGTCGATCATATAAATAACTACTTACATTGAGTAAATGGTTCATAAACAAATTAATGAGTTTCAACACATGACATATTCATTAACCATCTATTGTACATAATCAATCACCCATCTGAACTGCATTAATCACTTGACATGTTATCGTAAAATTTGTCTAAATTAAGTTGTTTAAAAAACGTTTTTCTATTTTTGTGTTGAAAAATAACATTATGATTTTTTTACATCCCCATAAAACAAATGGATTACATCATGGGGAACAATCCAATGAATATGAGCTACATTACATAGTTGGGTATGGAAACAGAAACAAGATTCCAAGACATGTTCATCATAGAGGTGCATTAGTTTCAAATTAACGATGACAAAAATACTGATGCAGCGATGGTTGGAAGTGGCGTGACAACTGTTGAAATTTGGGGCCTAATTCTTTCTTACAAAACCGGCTTGTAAGGTGAGGATTGCCTCCTTTTTCCCAATACACCCCCCTCACGCCCAGCACTCACCCCCAGCACTCTTTGGGCTTGGTGCGTGAATAGGTTTAGGTGGCCCTTGAATTCGACAAGCTCTGATACCATGTTGAAATTTGGAGCCTAACTCTTCCTTACAAAACCGGCTTGTAAGGTGATGATTGCCTCCTCTTTATAAACTCTTCTCAGGAGTCTTATCTATCCGATGTGGGACTTAGGTTTTTCCCAATAACAACCCTAACAAACATGGAGCAGTGGTTGGAGAGCCTAATAATTTCGACCAGTTCTTGATTCAAGGTACAATTATAACTATAATAAGCCAACCTTAATTGAGAATTTAGGACGAGCCACCTTAGTTTCCTTATCAAGTAGAGTCGTCTCAACTAATACTGTTGAGATCTAAAACAAACTTTAAGAATGAAGTCTTTTTAAAATTAATATTTATGTAAATTTTATTTTATTATTTGTTTATTTCTTTATTATTTTAGCCTTGTTTTTTTTTTTGAGAGAGAATTTTAGCCTTGTTATTTATTTAGAAATTAGAAATAGAAATGACCGAGCCAGTTGCACACACTCTTAAATATCATTTTCAATTTATACCTTATTGATTGCGAAACCATTTTTAGAGTTAACTGGTTAGTTCATCTAACCTAATGGATAGAGATTGGGCAAAACCACTCTTAGCCCATTTTAAATATAATTTTCAATTTATACTATCTTAATCTTATCATACTCATATTATTTCTAATATATGAATAACACTATTAACAAAATTTGCAAACCCTAATCCTATTGAATTTGGGCGCCAATGTTTGATGGCCGTTAATTTCAATTTATGCTAATCTCAACTGTTAATTTTGGGCCAAACCTTTTCTATTATCTTGGTTCACTTCATTTTGTTCACCTCATTAGAAAATTGTTTTTTTGACATGGAATACTTCCTATTTACACAAGTAATTACTAGAAAAACCCCAGCGGTAGTTAACTACCGTTGAAAGAACCGCCGGTAGTTAACTGCCGCTGAACCCAGCGGTTGTTAACTGCCGTTACGTTTTGTATTTTAAGAACGCAGAAACCTCCAGTTTCTGGTTACAACAACTCATTCAAAACTTGTAAAATATAACCAAAAATCACCCAAACTTCAATTTGCTCGAAAATCATCCAAATTTCATCAATTAATTTACAAGAAAGTACCTTTCTTCTTATTTACATGCAATGTAGGTTTCTTAGGGTGTTAGTTTTCATAATTTTAGCAAAACTTTAGCAAGTGACTGATACAATGAATGAATGAATATTTTGAATATGACATGCTTTTAACAAGTCAATATATAGTATATGGATCACAACAAAACTTTTTCAATTGATCCAGTGAATAATGGTGGTTGTTTATTTTACCTTTCTGTCAAAACAGAGGGCGTTGATTTTGGTTTATATTATCTAGGAATACTTTTATGAATTTAATTGTGGTAAGTTAACTGTCTAAAACAATTTTGCAAACACATCCAATCAAAACATTTTGAATTCTCTCACGACCAATTATATGTCGCAGTTTCCAAGGTAACATTAAGGAAAGGTTTGAAAATACTCATAACTGATGAAAACGGTGATTGCATTGATAACACAACCAATGTCGTATACAACGAAGTATTTCAGAAGGTATGAACTTCTACATATAATATAGGCTTAATTACACTTTTGGTCCTCGTGTTTTGCCCTACTCACAAAATTGGTCCTGCCATTTTAAAACAGAACAAAACCATCCTTCAAAAATATAGGCTTAATTGCACTTTTCGTCATACCCCCCATTTTACCCTCCAAAAATGCTGATATGGCAAAGGAACAACCATGTGACAGTGCCAACTTAGAAAATGACATTAACATGTCATGATAAAAACAATTTTTAATTTAAAAAAACAATATAAACATTTCATAAATTCAAACAAAAACAAATTGAAAGAAAAAAGGAAATTAAATTAAAAGAAATATATAAATCCTAATTCCCAAATCATATTTATAATTAATTAATAATCACATGTATATAAATTAACAATTAGAAAATAAATCAAAAATATAAATCTGAAATTAAAAATAAACAACACTACTCATATTCCTATCTTCATCCTTAGCAACAAACACAAAAATTAACAACACCATTCATATTCATCTCTTATTCTTTAGCACAAAAAATTAACAACATCACAACTTTCTCCCATCATCAACACCCACCACCACTTGTGTTCCTCTCCTTTTCACCCACACCCACTTATCTTCGATCCCTTAACACTACTTCTTCACCATTTTCACCCACAAAAAATCCTCGTAAAAGGCATTGCTGCAGCACGGTCAAGAACATAATATCCATCATCCGCACCATATCTATCCCTCCCACGCCCAGATTCGTGGCAAAACCCATTTGAAAAAAACTTGAACACAAAACGAAACGGCGTCGTTTTGTTTGTTACTCTTCAATGAAATAAATTTTTTGAAGAATGATGACCAGAAAAATTATGTTGTTGTTGTTGTCTTTTCTATGATAATTTTCTGAGCAAAGAGAATTGTTCCATGGAGAAAACACAATAACATTGTTCACAAAGCTTTGTTTTTGCAACTGGTGAGTTCACCAAAATCTGTAATGCTTGGTTTCTGTTCAGCTTCTCCAAGTCATCAAAAACACCACAAAAAGTGGTTCCGCCATCGCCGTAGCCCATGGCATTAGTTTCTGAAGACAACATGTTTTCTCGCTTAGATTTTGTCTTCTTTGTCTTTCTAAGTTGCTTTAACAAGAGATGTGAGATAAGAGAAAAAAAGATATGTTGGTATGTGATGGTTTTTTAGGGTTGAAGATGAAGATCATGAAGAAGATGAATGTTCTTAAGTTTTTAGTTTTATTGTTGGAAGCCAAAATTTATTTAATTTAATCTTTTAATTTTCCATGAAATGTTTTTGTTTTAATTTGATCTTTTAATTTTCCATGAAATGTTAAAATGTTTTTCCATAATAATATAATTAATTTCTTCAATTTTATAAATGATATTTTTCACATATGCAATGCCATATAGGTGTTTTATTTGCCAATCAATTAAAATTCTGACACATCAGCGTTTTTGGAGGATAAAATGGAGGGTAGGACGAAAAGTGCAACAAAAATGATAACTGAAGGACAATTTTATTCTGTTTTAAAAGAGCATGATCGATATTGTGAGTAGGCCAAAATACGAGGACCAAAAGTGTAATTAAGCCTATAATATAAGAATCATTTAGCTTATTTTGTAATTCACTTTATCTAACATTTTCATTAATTGTATTTTCATATTATGCTTAATTTTATTTGTTACTATATGAGATTGGCTTGGAACTATTTATCAACATGTACATATATTATGTGCTATATTCTACTATATTTTAATTCACACTATAAATGCCCGTGCGTCGGCACGGATAGGGGATCTAGTTACTATTTACTACTCATACAAGACAGGTGAGGCCTACGTTACCCTCTCTTGTTTAGAGGGTAATTTACTATCTCATGATATCAACCAATCAAAATGTAATATATATAGGTAACATTAGATGTCAAATAAATGAGTAGATTTTTTCTAAAAATAAAAGAGTTAATCTTAATTTTTTTTTTTTGAAGGAGAGTTAATCTTAATCATAAGGTAACTTTTAATACTTTTAATTTTTATTTAATTTTTTTTTTGAAACAACAAATGATTTAATTTTTCTTTTTTTATATTAAGGTGTTCAATCTTAATTAATTTACACTACAAGACTTATAACAAATAAAATTTTACATCAAATTTCTTTCATCTGTATGTCCTTAAATTCATCATTTACATTCATAAAATTTCTTCCATTCCAGAACCCCGAACGTGAGAACAAAAACATCTCATTCTTTCAAATTTCTTCTTCTTTATTCTTCCATATTGATCAATTTTTGTTTCTTTTTCATTCTTCTTCCCATTTTGATTGTTCAATTTTGTTGTTACAAATTGCTGCAATTTCCAATTATCGTGACAATTGTCGTTGTATCTAGAACCGCGTCAGGTATCGTGACTTATTTTTTTTATTTAAGCAGCCAACCTAATAAAATGCTAGCAAACTCCCACAACATCACAGCGGCAACACCTGCTAGCAGCCCTCAAATTACAACGGATGATTTACTCAATTGTTATAATTAACTACCTCACAACCAAGAAAAATCAAATCAAAAAGAAAAATCAAGTCATCATACCTGACGTTGTACTGGAAATAACGGCAATTCTCACGATATTTGAAATCATGACGATTCTCACGAAAATTTAAAAATGCGGCAGTTGGGAACGACCAAATTGAACAATCAAAATGGGAGGAATAAATTTTATGAATATAACTGATAAATTTAATGACATTCAGATGAAAGAAATTTGATGTGAAATTTTAATTGTTCTAAGCCAGTCATGTAGTGGAAATTAATTAAGACTGAACACCTAAATATAATTAAGGCAATATTACATTATGGGTCATTTATCTTATTTATTTGTAACACTTTGGTCCTTTGTCTTTATTTTTTCACGTTTAGGTCCTTTATCTCTCTTAATAGCACATATACATCTTTTTTCGCATTTTTTTATTAAAAAATACATAATTTTATTTTTAAAAATATATTTTTATTAAAACTGAAAAAAAATCCAAAAATATGATGAAGGTGTTCATCATCTTCATCTTCTTCCTTTGAATCTTCATCATCTTCTTTAAATAAAAAAAATTCTACTAAAATATATCTCTAAATATCGTGAATTAATGTTATATTCACCCTAAATCTTATTTTAAACACAAAAATCAAAACCTTAATTTCACAAATGTTGCAAGGCGGATGGTGGAGGCTTAGTCACTGGCGGAAGGGTTAGGCTTTACGAAAATTAAGATTGTTCTGGAAACAACAAAATTGATGTGCAAAGCTGCTATCAATTTTGAGGTTATTTTTATGTCCGACTTGAATATTGAGTTAGAAAATAATAATAATAATAATAATAATAATAATAATAATATACAGCGTGACAATTTATTTAACTAATTTTTTTTTTTTTTTTTTTTGTGATGAAACTAAATCTCTTTTTCTATAGGAGTTTGATTTTTGTGTTTAAAAGAAGATTTGAGGTGAATATAACATTAATTCATGATATTTGAAGATATATTTGTATAGAAATTTTTTTGATTCAATGAAGATGATGAAGATTCAAAGGAAGAAGATGAAGATGATGAACATCTTCATCATATTTCTGGATTTGTTTCATTTTTAATAAAAAGATATTTTAAAAAATAAAATTATGTACTTTTTTTAATAAAAAAAATGAGAAAAATGTGCTTTTATAATAGATAAAAGACTTAAGCGGAAAAAAATAAAGATAAAGGACCCAAATGTAACAAATAAATAAGATAAAGGATCTCTAATGTAATCATGTCTATAATTAAATAAAAATTAAAAGTATTAAAAGTTACCTTATGATTATAATTGATTCTTTTTTTAGAAAAAAAATTGACTAATTTCTGACATTTAATGTTGCCAATGTATATTACATTTTGATTGGTTGATATCATGAGAGGGTAAAATACCCTCTAAATAAGAGAGGGTAATCTAAAAAAAACATACAAGACATGGTTGAAAATTGAAATGGAAAGCGTGCGTGCGCATGATAGTGATGGTGTTGAAGGAATTAACTGGCCAATAATTATAACACGTCCTATATTTTTTTATTGTTTTAGACGGTAGTATATGTTCTTCAGTCAAGAACTATTGGAGAAACTTTATTAATTCTTCATATAGTTGAGGAGAAAAGAAAATTATATTGAATTGAATTAAAAGGACCACACTCATTCCTCTACGACTCGAAAATCTATTATGCTTGGTTTGTTAAATCTTAAATAATTAACTTCATTAGAAGGTAAATCAAATTATACAAGTATACACACAATTGAGTGTTTCTATTGACCAAAGTAAAATACTTGAATATTGTTAAAATGTTTGATGATTTTCTTTTTTCTTCAAATAGACCAGCGACTAAAAATTAACCATTTAAATAAATAAATGAAGAATTTAAGATTTGAACTTCAGTCTCTGACTATATAATATGATGTTCCTATCAACTGAGTCATGTTTATGAATATTGTTTGATGACTTTTTATCTAATAATACATATGTAATAAAGTTTAGCGCTGAACTAAAAGTTTGTATTATACACACCGCATATATAAATTTTTATGAAAATTTAAAATCACTTTGGAATAAAAAAATGCATGCTATCAAGCTAAATTTCATAAATAAAGACATTTTGGATTAATTAAATATCACTGCTTATTGTGGGTTTGTAAATTTTTTCTCAATCACTTTTTTGAGTTTTTCATTCATGCAAACATGTTGGTTTGAACGGTAAAAAACCAAGACACCTTATTAAGTGGGTCAAGGGCAGATATTAGTCATGAATAAATTCGACAAAATTTACATCTATTCGTCATATATTTTGACATAGATTTTCTTTTGTTACAAAGAGTCTATGAACGAAACTCACATACAGTATTGAAAAATTGAGAACTCCAAAGTATCCCTAAAACTCTTTACCAATTCCAATTGGAGCTGTACTTACCAAACAAGTTTTTTGTTTTAACAAAACAAACTCAACTCGCATCCTTTATTAAATGAGCAATGCTATATATCAAGAAAGATTTTATCAAGAAAATTTTAAGAATGACATGGCAGAATAATCACCCTTAAATTTTATCAAGAAATAGTCATGAAATTAATGTTAACCAATAAAATCTCAGCCTTGCTGAAAATCATAGGGTGGTGGGTGTTATGTATTTTTTTTTTATGAAAGATTAATAAATGAGACTGAAATCTAAAGGTGATTATTGTACCATGTCATTCTTGAATCTTTCTTATAAAATCATTCTTGATATCTAGCATTTTCCTTATTAAATACTACTAGTAATGTTTTTTTGGAGAGGTTTTCTTCTTTAATGGAGTATTTTGTTTCCGTTGACCGAGATTTTTATATCATGAATAATTTTCTCATCAAACTTAATTGTCTTTGTATTTTTTCTTTGTTCTAATTATTTTTCGATTTTATAGCATATACGTATAACTTATCACCATATGCGCGTACAGCGTTAATTATTACTAAATGCTAATTATGGTACAAATATGCCAATGCAATGTATACCACCAAATAAAATGGCAATGTTTGAGAGCTCATTCCATATACTACATGACAAAGGAAATTATATAAAACAATTTCTAATTGAAAAAAAAGTTAGGATTTAATTAAAATATACATCTTTTTACCATATCTAAATCGATCAAATCACTGTAGAAATTAACTTTATCCCGATTAAATTTTATGACGTTTTTTTAATAAAGTTTATGGCTGTTACTATAAATATAAATGGTTAATTAATTTCCAAATTTTCTTATGGTCGGCGATGATGTGTGTTGCTGAACGGGTACGTTGGATCTATATATGACTGAAGAAAAAAATACACTGCCATGTATCAGCACTCTTCAAAAGTCACAACACGCAAACTTTATAGTAGAATGAATTAAATGGTTCTTTGCATACATATTGACACGAATATTCTCTCCAAAAATCTTAAATCAAACCCCTCTTTCCCTTCTTCTCTTATGGTGCATAATCTTCTAATTTGCACCAATTTCTCTCATCTCTTCCAAAAAATTTATTCCCAATAGGAGTGCGAGCGCATCAATCTTTCTCATATGATCTTCGTGATTAATCTGAAGTTCCATCAGAGGAGGTGATTGAAGTATAGCGAAACATTGTCGCTAGGAAGAGGGGAGTGATCAAAATTGATGCAACAAATATACTCCTCTTATCATCAACGACTATATTAGATTTAATTACTCATCATGCATTCAAGGAATCAATGGGGAGGGTCTTTTGAGCTGAGCAGCAATAGTGAAGTGCCATCGGGAGATGAGACCAGCCGCACCGGAGATCAATGGGACAAGGCAGCGTTGCTCGATCATGGTAATCGACGCGAGGGATTGGATGAGACACTACAAAGCTGGATTCTTGAAAGGCCAAATATGAAGAAGAAGACCAAGTATGTGGATTTTGGATGCATCGTGTTGAGTCACAAGGCATTGAAATGGATTTTTGGTATAATCTTTGTGGGTTTTTGTGCAATTGGTCTTCCTATCATCATTGCCAAGGCTTTGCCTAAACATCATCCTTCACCTATACCACCTGATAATTACACCCTTGCTCTTCACAAAGCACTACGCTTCTTCAACGCTCAGAAATGTATGTAATCTTCAACTATCTCATCTCATATCATCATGCAAATTAACATTCACATATATTTTCTATGTGTGCAATATTCTGTTCTCATTTGACATTTTACCTTTTCTCCCATGATTTTATTTGATTTATTAGATGATTGATACGCTCAATATATTTTTTTTTAGGTGAAAGTAATAGACTCAATATATTATGATAAGAGAAATGATATTTATACAACCACTTTCTTACAATTTTTTGACAACTTTCTGTCTCATATTCATATTATCCTCTTATTATCCCTCTTCCTTTTTCTCTCTCCATTGTTTTTGACCAATGAAAAGAGAGAAAAAATAAGTTGTCACAAAAGTTGTCTCATATGGTTGTTCAAATAAAGTACTCATATGATAATAAATAAAAATAGAGTAAGACCCTTTCAAAATGTTGTTTGCTTTCATATGCATTTATGCTTTTGAATAGGCGTGGTTTTGGTTGTTATGACTTTTGCTGAAATATGTGCCTCTAGTTAATATAGATGTTAATGTTTATAAATAAAATTATTCACTTGCTATATTATGGAACTGACAAAAAACAAGATTTGACTCAGGTGTTAATATCATAATCATCTTAAATTGAGTTTGATCTCTGACAAAGAATTATAATTAAACTTTACTTTTTTTTTTTTGAAGTAGGATAGTAATTCAACTTATAAGGTAAAGTTGGGAATACGATGTTCGAACACACCTACATATAAAATTCAACGTTGTTATCAACTGAATCGCGAGAATATAAATAAATTTGGCTTGTTAAAAAAAGGAACATAAATAAATTTTACTTATCTTTCGATCAAATACAACTATCGAGAATATGACTACCCTTAATATTATCTATGAAAAAATAATTACATAAAAAATAACGAATTAAAAAAAAGAGAAAAGTCAACATTCCCTTCTGTAGAATTTATTTATTTTTGACAAAATTCTCTCCTGTAGATATTATTATATAGTAATAGAATAGGAGTATAATATAATATATCTGCTCTCTTGATATATTCAAATTTGTTTTTTTACAAAAGGGATTGTTTTCTAGTGGAATGAAGTATTTGTTGTCCCATTTTACCCGTCAACTCCTTCCAAAGGCTGGTTCATTAATCCCAAAATAAATAAGAAATTAATATTTGAACAACTATTTTATAATAATTTTCTAAAAAAAAAGAAACTATTTTATGACAATTTTCTATCTCATACTCACGGTGTGTTTTGACTTTCTCTCTGTTATTTTGGTCTTTTTATCAATACCTATATTTCTATATCTATTTTAGTTGTCCTACAAATTGTCTCAAAAAATATTGCTCAAATAACATTCTTCTTTTAACTAACTCTCTGCATCAGCATATTATCTCAAAACTCAAAATAATAAAACTGTGCAACTTTTTAACGTGAGATAAACAATTTGGGTGTGTTTGGATCAGTAATTTAATTAAGCACTTGTTGAGTTAGTATCGTCACATGTGTTTATGTTAGTTTTCTATAATAATAAAATAATAAGATAATTTTTTTTTCATATCAATCGTAGGTTACTTTTATAAGCTATTTTGAAGAAGAGTTAAAACTTGTTGATTTGGTTGAAAACTTGTTGATGTTTAAATCCTCTGAAACTGTGCTTTGTAAAGTGGAAAATCTGCTTAAGAGATTTTGTGTCTAATATTACTATTAGACAGGAATTGTTTTTTCCATTTTATTATTGCCAAATGCTATCTAACGTCTTTTCATTCCAACAAGTTGCTTTGAATTTTTTTAAATAATAGTCATCCATAGTTCTTGACTAAAAAAAAAAAAAACAATGATATCAACATTCAACAGAACGGCATTTAGCACGACTGTGTTTGTCTTGTGTCGCTAGTATTTGAATGCTTCTGTTTCTACCCCGTTTTCATTCCATTCTTATTTTGTTTCACGATAACGCTTTAACTTGGTTTTTCACTATTTTCATGCGGTTAGAAAATAATATTCAAATTAATATATTTTTACACGATGGACAAATTAGTCCTTCTATTGATTTATATTTTTTTTTTGTCAAGTAGTCTAGTGATCACATAGCTTAATTATGGAGAATTGGAATGTTCGGGGTTCAAACCCCATCCCTCTGCATATAATATGCAATATCCTTATGAGCTAAATTCACGGAGATATTGATTTATATATTTTTATAGGACACATAAATTAGTCCTTCTATTAATTTTGGTTCATTACAACAATTTGACCGTTTGTAAACAGAAAAACAATTTGACTGCTTTGTCTTTGTATGCAAATTTAGATGTTAGATTTATGTGGGCATTATTTTTTGTTAAGGACAAAATTGAGAGGAAATATATAGATTATTTTGTCTAAAATGTAGTTAATACACCAACACTTAGAAACAGAAAAAAGTATTTTTTTGAATTTAACGTATATTTAGTTTTCTAGTTATTGTTTGTTGCTATCATAAAACATCAATAAATTTATTTCTATTTTTAGTTGGTTTCGTGACGAAACGAAACTCACAAATACTAAGTGTTGAGAAGTGGAGGATTAAAGTTGTGAACCTACATCATAACATATCAAATATTTCTGCAACCTTTTATCATATGAAATGAATTTATAAGACAATTTATATCTGTTTTTTATACTACCACTACATATTATGATTCAATTTTTTAAAAGTAAACTATATTTGTAAAATAGTATACATAGTTTTCCCGAAAAAACAGCAGAAGAATACTAACTAATTTGTCTCAACTCAATTATATAATCGAGTAGATGCACAATAATAACTAGCCTTTAATAAGATGATAATTGCACCATATGTTTAGTAACAATACCTTACAAAAAGAATTTGAATCATGAATCATCATATAATATGTACCTTTGATTTGTGAAGCTGGGAGATTGCCAAAGAGCAATGGAATTTCATGGAGAAGGAACTCAGGTTTACAAGATGGAAAAGACACTGATGATAAAAAAGGACTTGTTGGTGGTTATTATGATGCTGGGGACAATATAAAGTTCCATTTTCCCATGTCTTTTGCTATGACAATGCTAAGTTGGAGTGTGCTTGAATATAAGCAAAAATATATGGCAGTGAATGAGTATAATCATGCCAGAGAACTCATTAAATGGGGTACTGATTATTTGCTCTTAACCTTCAACAGTTCTGCATCCAAAATTAACAAAATTTATGCTCAGGTAAGTTAAGTCTTGTTTCTATGTAGTTTATTCTTCCCTGTATTTCACTTATTTTAATGATATTTAACAAAATATGATCTTGAATCTTAATCAATTTAATCATATATATATATATATATATATATATATATATATGTATTAGCTCTACTGAATGCATCATGTATATATATTTAACTCTTCATTGCTTGATACATTACCCTTAATTTGGATCCTAAGTGCAATACATCTGGATTTCATGTTAGGTTGGTGGATCACTGAATGGTTCTAGGACACCAGATGACCACTACTGTTGGCAAAAACCAGAAGACATGAGCTATCCGCGCCCAACAACGACTGTATTTGAAGGACCTGATCTTGCAGGAGAAATGGCAGCAGCATTAGCAGCAGCTTCTATAGTTTTCCTAGACGACGCTGCTTATTCAAAGAAACTCGTCAAGGGAGCTGAAACTGCCTTTGCATTTGCAAGAGACTTTGGTAAAAGATCAACATACAGTCGCGGAAAGCCTTACATTGAACCCTTTTATAACTCATCTGGTTACTTTGATGAGTACATGTGGGGTGGTGCTTGGTTGTATTTTGCCACCGGAAATACTACCTACATTTCATTGGCAACTAATCCTGATGTGCCTAAGAATTCCAAGGCATTTTATATGAAGCCTGATTTGAGTGTTTTGAGTTGGGATAATAAGTTACCTGCTGCAATGTTGCTGCTAACAAGAGTTAGGATGTTTCTTAATCCTGGTTACCCTTATGAGGATATGCTTAGTATGTACCATAATGTTACTAGTCTTACCATGTGTTCTTATCTTCATCAATTCAATGTCTTTAAATGGACTAATGGTAATTCAATAATGAACACGTTACTTTTGCCTTGGTTTTTTATTCAAAAAATTATGATTTTGAAGTTTCAACAAGATCATAAGATGCATGTTAACATGAAAATTTACAGGGGGGTTGATACAATTGAACCATGGACAACCACAATCTCTCCAATATGTTGTCAATGCTGCATTTTTGGCATCTCTTTTTGCTGATTATATGGAAGCCAAAGGTGTTCCTGGATGGTATTGTGGTCCTAATTTCTTTCCAATATCTGTTCTAAAGTCATTTGCAACCTCTCAGGTACCAAATTCGTCACATCATTTTGAATTTCGATTCATATATTTTTCTCAGTTGTGTTATTTGAACAGACAAATTTTGAAGTGCTTAACACAGTTCAAGTAGTTGGTTAATTACGTTGAGTAAATGGTCAACGGATATACAAGGTGTTGAAACTCATTAGCCACAAATGTAACTTCATTAAACTGGATTTCTGATGTGATTAACCATAATTCTCAGTGCTTAAATATACATATAGTTGAACACCTGAGAATTATGGTCTATCACTCATTTTCAGGTGGATATTGATCAAGCATCTGCTAAACGTAATTAACCACTTCAAAAGTTTTGTTTTCACAAAATTGTCTAAATTAAGTCATACAAAAATAATTTCTGTTTTTGTTCTTTAGCAATGTGATTTTTCTTATATTCCTATGAAACAGATGGATTACATCATGGGTAAAAATCCAATGAACATGAGCTACATAGTAGGATATGGCGAAAAGTTTCCAAGACATGTTCATCATAGAGGTGCATCGATTCCAAATGATCACAAAAATTACTCATGTACTGGTGGTTGGAAGTGGCGTGACAGCCCTGACCGAAATCCCAACAACGTTACAGGAGCAATGGTTGGAGGACCAAATCCCTTTGACCAATTTCATGATTCAAGGAAGAATTACAACTATACTGAACCAACTTTAGCTGGAAATGCAGGACTAGTAGCTGCCTTAATTTCCTTAACAAGCACAACAGGTAGTGGCATTGACGTTAATACCATTTTTGAAGCTATTCCACCATTTGGACCAGAAAATCCACCTCCACCACCTCCTTGGAAACCATGATATCATTTATCTATTTTTTCACAGTTTGATTTTATCCTAGCCATTTTTGTGTTCTGGACAATACTTCTTCAATTTTTAACTTATTCATGCATGTAAATTCATTTATTTATAAATGACTTAGCTCGTTGTACACTCTCATATATCATTTAAATTTGTTATAGCATTTTAGCCTTGTGGATCGCAAAACCATATTTTGGAATTAACTAGTATAGTCAGTTCTTATGGTTAAACTTTCTTATTGTCACTATAGTCAGTTCTTCTAAGCTGATGGATAGAGATTGGACGGTTCACATCTTGATTATAACAAATCGAAAACTCAGAATCTTAACCGTATGATCTTAATTGACTGCCAAAATCATCGATTGCAGTGACGGCTAACAGCAACGAGCTGTTTCACGAGTATAGGTCCTTAGCTCACACAATTGTTTTATAGTAGGGAATTGATTTCTAAGGCGTAGATCCTTGGCATGAAGTGATTATTATATAAGGAACTTGGTTTTGATTTTAAATGGGCGAATATCTAATTGGAAGACAGTCGAGATATCATGATTTTGTTAAGAGAACATGGAGGCAAAAGGATGGATCCAACCTTAAGGCAAAAGGGTTAAGTTTTATTGGATACTAATACTATTGAGTACTGCTGTTATTGTTGCATACACATCCTTTGAACCATAAAACAATATGACTCCATTACTAGTTTATGCTATAGTTTTGTCATGCTCATATCAAGTCCTTGTTAAGCCTCAAAAATGTAGAACAAAGAGTTAAAGTTGATGAAACATAGAATTCCATAAAAATTGAATAAAGTCACCATGCAAACATCAATGAGATCTTCGAAATCACTGTCAAAACCAATATTACTCATATTCATTAGACTAAAAATGTAAAGAAAAGAAAACTATACAATGTCTCTACTAGTTGCCACCATAGTTTTAAATTGTGCCCTGCAGTATAAATGAATTTGAGATCCTCGTAATGGCATTGCAACTTCAATTTTGACTGCAAAGGCTGCATTTTCCAACATTTTCTCGCAATATAATGATTGACAACATAGCCGCAACCGCAATTTAAAAGCATGGTTGCCCCGACTATCATATAAACATTTGGTCTCTTCTCTCTGACTTATAACTTATCACTCAAGTTTATAGGCACAGAGTACAAGGCAAGACTCAAAAGGAGTATAACTTTTTGTTGAATAATATCCACTAGTAGCACTACCATCATCACTCTCACCTTCTAAACCTTTCTCTTCTTTATCACTCTCAACTTCAGTGGGCCCAGGTTTGAAGATAAAAAGCCCAGGACCAGACCCAGACACACTAAACAACCAATCATATACATCCCAAAACACATGCACAGGTTGTTTATTAACCATAACAGTTTGGTTCCCTCTAAACTTCCACTGCAAATTCTTAATATGAATCAAAACAATCCCATCAATACTAATCCACATTTCAGGATCTTTGTTGCCAGCAGTTGAACTTTCAACAACAATATCACTCTCTTTTCTCTTCTCATCAAATTTAGCCTTTGTTGAGAAACTTTTCTTTGCAAAAACATTTTCTCTCTTAACCAATAATGTTGCCTCAACAAGTGCTTGTCTCATTTTCATTCTCTTGTAAGCCTTCTTCTTGTAATCACCTAACAACAGCACAACCTCTTCGTCGGAAACTAACATAACGTAGTAATCGCTGCATGGTTCGGGGCAATTTCCTGCGAATTTAGCCGATCTTAGATCCCAATACACGTCGATTTGATTGCCGTCAACGTCAAACGATCTGTAACCTTTTCTATTCCAAAAGCACCATGGCTTAACTTCAATTTTGCAGTTTTGATGAAATTGTTCGCCTCTAGCGCTGTCAACTTTAAGGTTTAATGTGTGGTTGATGAGGTTTTTGCACCATAAGACTGATATGTTTCTCCATTGGCCACCAATGCTGGTTTGGTAGAGGCATGTAACTGTGCTTTGAGCTGTTTTGGTTGGTAATGGTTCTTCTGTTATTCTTTGTGACATTAGTGAAGCTAGGTTTTGTTTTGAGAATGATTGTGATCTGAATGAAAGTTGAACAGTCATCAACCATTCATACCCCTTTAAAAATGGTTTCAAATTATAATGTGTCTTGTGATTCAAATATTTGTTCTTGTAAGGTTGTAATTTTACTATAATGTTTTGTGGCTGGTTAATGGGTTTATCATCATTAAGAAGACGAATGGAATTGGAGATAGAATGAATCAAGAGTTATTAATTAGATGAACAAAATTGAAAATGAAAATGTCATGGAAGTTGGTTATTTTGACTTAGAAAAAATATGTGCCAGGTAGGTAGATGTGGCTGTATGTAATGTAATACTGTTAGTAATTTGTTTAGAAATTGAATTTTGCCAGAAAATATTGGCGATGAAAGAGTGATGAATGACACGAAAGCTTGTTTGTTTGAAGAAAAAGTCTCCATCTTAGGGGCAGCTAGCTACAAAATATAGATGTATGTATCCGAAGGGAAAGGAAGAAAAAGTTTGTTAATTAACTAACAGTCCTTTTTAGAAGGGTTGGTTAATAGTATTAATTATTACACATCTCAATCAACATCATACTATTAATCCTATAATTAGGAAATAACAACCTTGCCTACCAACAAAGCTTTATGAAGATTCTCACAAACGTTTAGAGATGCTAATTGCTTATGCACGTGTAAATATAAACTAATAAAAGTGAAAGAGAAAAAAATAGTTTGAACTAAGTTTTGATTTGATTTTCTGAGTGTATGTCATTGTGATGTGAAGTATTTTGATTTGATTTTCTAAGTGTGTGTCATTGTATGCCATTTATCAAATTTTTTTTTTTTGAGATGATGAATTGAAGAGATTGAATGCTTATCAATTACTAATATAAAAAAAAGTAAATTTAGTCCATTTACTTTTTTGAAATCAATTTATCAATTTTTTTTTGAGATACTAAATTGTAGAGATTGAATGTTTATTAATTACTTACGTGAATCCATTTATCAATTTTTTTTAGATGCTGAATTTGAGTAAATGAATTTTTTAGAGAATGAATTTTTTTTTTTTTAGATTGATCACTGTTAAACGGTAGAAACTTCGTACCAATATCTTGGTACAAAAAAAATGAGTTCAGGTATATTCCATTTACATCATTCTCCATTTAGTCCAATTCGGGTCCTAGATGGAAGGCATCTGGCAAAAAGAGATTCAAGGGTTGAGATTTATGCATTATAGTGAGATCAATTTAAACTTCATCATCTCTTATCAATCATATTTCAAAAAAATTCTCTCATCAACTGTATTCTAACAATGTTGGTGTCATATTTCTAGTAGTAAATTTAGAGTGAAATCAATTGAAAAACCAACAAAATGAATTTAGAATGAAATCAATTTAAACTTCATCATCTCAGATCATTCATCATCTTTGATCATTCATATATTAAGAATGAATCGACATGTGTGGAAGATAAGAGCAGCAACGGTGGATTGGTATATGACAACGACAATGAGATAGTAGTCAAGAGAGGAGAGGAGAGGAGGAGATGAGGGTAGATGCTGTGATTGATTGAGATGGTAGCAATAAGCGATGATGAGGCATAACGGTCCGCCGGTGAGAGGATACAAGAGAGGAAATGCAAAATACATGATTTTTGTAAAGATAATAAATGTTTTATTTATTTTTAAATCTCTACCCTTCATCTTCAATCTTTTTTGCTACATGTCTTCAATCCAATATCCTAAATAGAGCATACCTCAACTCTAAAAATGTGAGACACAAACCCTTTTGAATGAGAAGAGAATGCACATGACATGACACAGTATAATGATGTTTTATTCTATGCTCTTTGATTTTCATCCAATAGCTAACAATAAGTAACATCATTTATTTTTATTCCACGACAATTGCCTAAGATGTTTGGTATTTGAAACAAAAATGAGAAACAAATGCTCTTGTTGACTAGAAGCAATTCATATTGGAGCGTGGATCAAATCACGTAGGAAAAGAAACTCTAAAAAATTCAAGACTAGATAGATTCATATCAAATGGTGGGAGATATCATCCATTTAGATAGATAAATGACAAACATCATCGATGGTGTGAAACATAACACAAGAAACTAGTACTAGGTTGATATCTGAAACTCCATCAACTCCATCAACTCTAAATAATGTAAGTGGGAATGAAAACTCCATCAACTCCCCTTACCTACATCTCTCAAAAATGTTGATAGAGCATTAACATCGAATCCTATGTTCAAAGTTCCAACTAGCCCAAATATTATACCAGAGCTTGGTTATGTAGACATCAGCAATTAGTTTTGATTTGGAGCATTTTTATGGATGAATCTTGTACTGATGCTTTGATTTGGAATCTTGTACTGATAGTTTTGATTTGGAATTAGTTCTAATTGTGTGTTTTGGTTTTTCAAGAGAAGGTTTGGCTCAGTGCCTCACATAATACCAATTGCTGAAACTGCAACTAAGCTGACAGCTCGTTGTGAACTATGCAGTGTAAGACACAAACCTTATGAATGAGAAGAGAATGCACATGACAGAGTATAATGATGTTTTATTCTAGGCTCTTGATTTTCATCCAATAGCTAACAATAAGTAACATCATTTATTTTCATTCCATGACAATTGCCTAAGATGCTCGGTATTTGAAAAAAATGAGAAACAATGGCTCTTGTTGACTAGAAGCAATTCATAGTGGTGCGTGGATCAAATTAAGAAATGAAACTCTAAAAACTCAGAATTCAAGACTAGATAGATTCATATCAAATGGGTGAGAGATATCATCCATGTACATAGATAGATGACAAACATCATCAATGGTGTGAAAAATAACACAAGAAACTAGTACTAGGTTAATATCTATCAACAATGTTCTAGCAAATATACCACCTACATAAACATCATATTTAATTAATTAACAACGCCCGTAAGTCTGTTCAGGCTTTGCTTTCAACCTCTATATTTCTCTCTAACACAACCAAAACCATATCGATAGCAGGTAGATTCATGCAACGGACATGATTTCCTGCAAAAGGCATATACGGCTATGATTCACAATGATGGATAAAAAAGTTACATTTCACTACAAGCTTCATGAGTTGCATTGCAGAAATTAAGATTTCAATTTCAAAAAATGGATTAGAAATTAAGCCTTATCCCATTAATAAGTGGGAATTAGAAAATTATGAAAAAATTAAAACGACTCAACTATCCTACTGAAAATTCAAAAAGTGAAACTAATAATGTCAAAACACCAAAACCATATGAGAGTTAATCCAAAACACGATGGTTGCATATACTTTAGCAACAAGAAATCATTGAAAGACAAAGGTACTATTATAAAAACAAAATAGTTGGGGACGGGGGTTAGGGTTAGGGTTCATTACTACAAAATAAAAGGACTTAAATTAGCAGAAAACTGGGGCAGTAGTTAAGCATTAGTTTTTGGGGTTCAGGGATAGATAGAATCGCTCAGAAACCTTAACCTTTTGTTTATTTTAAATGTGGAATACAAGGGTTGAACCTGATTTTCTTAACTTGACAGTAAATGGTAACCACTACACCAGCAAACAAATATTGTAACTTCAACAACCTAATACTAAGATATATATAACAAAGTCAAATACAAAATCAAAGGAACTACAAATCTATCTACAAGAATATTGATTATTACCATGGTGGATGGAGTGTATTAGATTTTAATGGTGCACTTTATGACCTCACGTGATTCATCATAACCGTCCCATACTTGGGCCTGGAAAGTTGTTAAAGCAGCAGGGCCGTCGGAGGGGTCTTTGTCTTTTGGCTTTGCTTGAAAGGTAATGTAAAACATATGTCCAGCAGCAATACCAACATCATAGGCACACTTGACAACTTCATGTAACTCAAATGTTGGAGCCTATTAATTAATTAATTAATTAAGAAGAACAATTAGTCTAGTTAATTAATGAATAAACAAAATATAATATAATATTCATTCTCTTCAACCTGATTATCATTTTTTTCACTGTAATAGTCCAATGCAAGCCGAGAGAATTGTTCGAGAGTAGGGCGGTCTTCATCGGTTATGGGGAGGGGTTGGGTACCGCCACATAACAGTGTTCCTGGCGGACGGGGGAGAACATCGTACTCCTATATTATATTGTGTTGTCCAGAATGAATATTAATTAAGAGAGTGAAACAGAATTGAAAACAGCAAAAAATGAAATAGATAGAGATAGACGCAGCATACGTACACTTAGGCCGCGAGAACGCTCTAGATGTTCATTATCTGCTGCCTCTAGTTTCAGCCTGAGTTTATTCTTATACACATATTTTTCACACATATATATGTAAGGCTCATCGTCGTCATCATAGATAGATAATTCACTCAACTCTGGATCTTCATCGTACCACTCATCCCAAATAGAACCCCGCGGTTTGGGTTTGGATTCGGGTTCCTGTTCCGATCCTAATTCCGGTTCCGATTTCGGCCGTTTCGGTTCCTTTTCCGGTTCGGAATTCGGCCGCTTCAAACTTTCTTCCCAGCTTTCCGTGTCAGTATCGAATTCCATTGAAATGAATGAATCACAATTTAGGTATACCGAAACCTTAACCCTAAACGAAGTCACCATTCGTTCATCCTCCTTATTTATTGTGACTTTGGAATGGTTTTGCTTTGGGCTGACCCGCCTAGGCCCAGTAATAAACCCTAGATAACTTTTTTTTTTTTAATTACTTTTTCTCACTTCCAAAATTGCTTCCTAACACTCTAAAAATACAGCAATACCTCACTGACATTATTATTTTTTTACTATTTTTTACATTTTTATTCTTAAATACTACGTACATGCGTGCATACATACATACTTTCAAGGGAGCTTCTACGGTGCAGTCAGGAAACTGACTTTTTTGAAAAAGTTAATTTTGATTTTAATGTTTGATTCATTTTTAAATTGTTGATTACTCATTAATGATCAATGGTAATTCATCTAGTAATGCTTGCGATATATTGGACTTACAGGTACTATTTTATCATTGACATCTTTAACATACAAACAATATTTGATGATATTATGTGATAGTCTTAAGTGTTACACTTTGTGGGGTGATACACTAAAAATAAGGTAGGATAAAATTAGATTAAGTGTAGTCTTGTTAATCTTATGAATTGATGATACTATGAGGACTGAACTTTTGATGCCACTGTACAAACAGTGGGGTGTTACTCACTACAATTTTGATGTTATAGTGTTAACTTCATCAAAAAAATCATTTTTATGACTTCACCATAGAATTTTCCAAGTAAGTATAAGAAATATAGAAAAAGGAAAACAAAAAAATGGCCATAAAGTACAATGATTGCAAAACTCTTACTGAAGTTACAAGAAACTATGGTCTTCATATGTAATGCTTTCAACATTATATTGCTAAGGTTCATCAATATTGTTGCCTTCTTTAGCTGAAGCGCTAGCTTGCAACGCTTCTATATACAAAATTTTCACTAGATTCCTAAATTTTCTTCGAAAAGTTGGCATCCGAGACATGGAAGACCCAATCCCCTGCAACCTGTAGCAATGAAATACCAAATGGGAAGGGAAGGAATTGAAGCACTTAGCATATGCATCAAGAATGTGGTTGAACTGTTTTTATACCAAGTAGTAAGTTGTTTTCATAAACTATGATAAAAAAATCATGAAATAAGTTGAAAATGAAAATAGTTTATAGACATGTCATAAACTATTTTCATACATTCTCACATATAGTTACATAAGTGATTATGTAATGAGATAAATATTTAGAAATATACCTTCTAATTATAGCTTGCAATTGTGCTCTTCGAACATTGTCCTTAGATGGGAAGCCAGTGCTATCCCAATCCTCTGGTATATCGTTTTTGCTTCTCATAACAAGTTCTTTCAAGCATGTTTCTTCACTTTCTTCCAGCTCAAGATTCTTAAGCTGCTCTTTCATGATCAGTAAAGGTCCGATAAACCACTCAAACACTCTATCCTTTGGTCCATTCATCCTTGTCAGTTCTATATCATCAGCTGCAAATGCATTTACATCGAAGCATGAGCATATTTACGTATTCCAATGGAATGAAAGCATGGCATGAGCAATAGAAGCAGTACATATAACCAATCCATCTGAATTTGATTTTGCTGAAGTTAGAAGACATTGTAGCAAGGACCAAGCTGGTAACTTGATGCTTAATTTTTTGCAATTGCCTTTGAAAATGCATTCCTCAATTTCCTTTACACTTATCAGACCATCACGGAGGACTATCCGGCCGTTTACCTCACACGACTTGAAAAACCAGTCCCATACCTGCAAAATAACGATTCTTTTCAAGTTAGAAAAATTCGTAGAAAATGCTTATTTAAGTCATGTTACCATCACCTGCACAGGTTTATATTGCTGAATTTTCCATTTCATACTTCTGGATTGCTGTAGGGTGTGTTTCGAGTTTTGTGAACTATCTCTCCTATTTTTCAAATTATGATCAATTCCTTCAAGTTTTTTCCTCTCAACTGCATGCTTCACATTTTTACGGTATATTGGCCTGGCTGTCACAAGTACTACTTGAAATTAGTGACCAATGTTCGCCACCGAAAACAAACTTACTTAATATGAGGAGTATTAGAAAAAACACCCTTTTCAACAATAATAATCTTCAAGCACGGTAAAAAAAAACTGATAGCATGGTAAAGAAAATTTGATAGCACCTGGGAAGGCAGGATCCTTCTCTCAAGTAGAGTAAATCATTCACATATTCATCAAAAAGTGAAACCACAGATACAATGTAGGCAAACCCCATCTTCAATGAGTCCTCCTACAATAAAATATTCACTTAATAAAATCTCTTAAAACTTGCATAGATAGTTAAAATGACAATTGTGAATTTCAATTACATTTACCGAATAGATATACAAGAAGCTCAACAAAAATTGAAGCATCGTACGTTAACTAACCTGATGGACAACGACTCCACCATACAGGCTAAGAAAAAAACTGACAATGATAGCTGCTAATACAGCACCTAGAACAGCCAAAGGCCAAAGGATGATGGCAAGACCAGCAAATGGGACACATTCAGTTTCTAGGAAAGGTCCCCTTCTTCCAACCAAATCTTCTAATAGTCTCTTCCATCCTCTAAACAGCATGTAAGGGCTCTTCCATATAGCAATTGATGTGATTAAAACCACATCAAAGGGCACCCCAACCAGAATCACCAACAAGCAACATGGTAATAGCGACAATCTAACAAAGAAAACAATGGTTATCAGTATATTACGATACATGCAAGCTGTATCTCATTGTGATACTGAATTCAATTCAATCGGTACAAATCTTTACCGTGTATCTATTTTGACATGAATCCCAATTCGTTCTGATGAATTGCCACCTAAACTTAGTGTAACTACTTTCTTTTTTTGTTGTTGTCAATTTTGTATAACCAACCAGTTTTCTTTTGTTATTTGATACATGACTTGAATCTTCAATTATTACTAGGTTCATATACGATGTTTCAACTTATAATTGTTTGTTATGTCACTTTTTTCATACTCAAACTAACAAACATATATTTGGAAGGAGCAACTTACTTGATATCAAATGGCTTTTCTTGAGGGTTTAAATTTTCTCTTAATTCATCCATGTATGAAAAATAGGAGTGAAAACAAAAGTCTGTGACATCCTGAACCACTGTACAGCTTGTTTGAATTGTTGACCAACAACCATCCTGGCATCATAAATAAGTTGCATTAAAGCTTCCTGCCTTCTGCTCAAGACTCAAGTCAAAAGCTTTTAAGAAATTACTATAGGATAGTTAAGCTAGAAAAGGAGGATAATTAACTATGGACATATTTGAGCTAATCTACTTACATAAACATTTGTGAGACTGTTCGAAAGAGTTTATGGAAATAACTTATTACATGTCCATAAGTTGTTTTCTACTTATTTCCAGAATCTTTTTATGATAGAATATGAAAGCAGTTTAACTTTTATCTTTTGCTATAGAAATAACATATACATAAGCAGTTACATGATAAGAGCTTAAGTTGTTTATCCAAATAGGACCTAAATTACATAGTCATGGTGGCAAAATTTTCAAGGCACTTCTAAATTCTAATCCACATTAAGGATACATAAGCAAAAACCAGAAAGTCTCACTTACAATGAAGCAATGATAAAATTTGTCTTGAACATTCTCTCCAACAACCTCAAAAGTTGCAAGAAGAGGAGCAAAAAAGCCATATCCAATTCCACCTAAAAAGCTACCAACAATACCAACTACCGGCAAAAGTAACAAAGGAACCGGCAAACATATCAACGCCGCAATCTTGAAAACCAGTCCAAACCTCTTTGTTCTGTTTTCAAAGGCCAACAATTGATGAGTGAGATTGAGTTAGAACATATGAAACATATAATCATACATAGTTTGCAATTGCAAGTCCAAAGAATTTGGAAAGAAAGTACAACCTTGCTACACAATAGTATGTCCAAAATACATGTGCAGTCCAAAGTCCAATGATAACAGCTGAATTTCCAACAACCATAATGGCAAATGCAATTGGACCTATCAATGCACCTGCCAAATGAATCACCTTATAATGAATATTTACTTTTACAATGCATTCAACATTAATAATAATCATGAACTTTTATTTATGTAATTATGTACTATTATATAAGCATCCATATGATTCCTTATAAAAAAAATTCAAACATTGAGTTTTTAATATACTTTCATACTTTATTTTTTGAAGCACCCCCATACAAAATTTATAAATGTGTTTTAGTCTAACAACAAGAACATTGAGATAAAAATACAAAAGTGATAAGTAGAAAAGAAAAAATGAACCTTTGATGATACCAAGTATAAAGAGCATGAAGAAAAATGGGAGGAAAGAAATAAAGCTCCACAATTTGGTCCCTAAACCTGCAGATGAATCCATGATAACATACAACTAACTATAAATGATGTTATGGTGAGCTTGTTTTTCTCTGTCTCTCAAGCTTATATTATTATTTAAGAAAACCGAACAAGTGAAAACCAACAGAGAATTTGTAGAATTGTTATCAACAACAACAAACAAAATTTCCAATTAAGTAGTATGAGTATCCATTCAATTCATACTACCATATACTATTATTTCTTTTAAAAAAAAATTAAGAATTTTCTTCCATTTTTTTAAATAAACAACTTGTGTGAGGAGAAAAGTATTAAACAATAAAAATTTCTTCTTAACTTAACATGTTTATTGTAAAAGTTCGAATTTATTTTTCACATGAATATTTTTGGAAGTGGAGTGGAGAGGGTTTTCAAAGAGAAGGGTTTTGAAATAAACAGTGTCAACATTCTTGACTCAAGTAAATGACAATTAATATCCATGAAGGAAAATTTAAATATGTAATAAATATTATACTCTAAATATTTTTGTTATTAATTTTTTTTTGTTTACATCGTTTTTATTTAAAGAATTTGTTTTCGCATTTCCTTATATGAATGCAAACAATGCATGAAAATTAATACTCCCCATATATTTCTTCTATTTTCTATGATGATTCCATGATTCTAGATGTGAATTTGATGTAACAAATAATCGGGTTAAAGTTAAATATATATTTTTTTTGTCAAAAATTTTATGTTATATATGACTTTGGTTATCTCGTTGTTGGTTTTATGTAATTCCCTAATTGGTTATAATTAAATTGAATACTTATTCATTCATGTCTTGAAAATAAGTAATAGAGAATTCACAGAAAATGCACTTTGAAGCTAAAAACCATTGTTTCGTTGTGAGGGGCTGTAATTTTGGTTCAAACGGGAACAAAATTAGAACTTCTGACTTGCGAGAGAGCAATATCAGGAAGAGAACACATGATTGATAATAAGTTAATGAGAAAAAAATTGAAATAAAGGAAGGATAAACTCTAACATCTATAGTAATATTCATTAAGTCGACATATCAATCGGAATAAATGGGAAGAAATGAGAAAGTTTATACATAAAAGCTAAATAAATTTATTGATATTAGTTTTTCGACATATCAATTCATTAAGTAATATTCAATCAACATAAGGTATATAAACTCTAACTTCTTGATTCTATATCAAATACAAAACATTGCCTCGACTAAAAATTGTATTGTAGATTTTGAACGCCTTGAAGTCGAATAATATAGACACATGCTCTTCAATGGGTTCCTGAGAAAGTAGAATTAACAATTAACAATAAGATACACAAAAAATAAAATAAACCTCATAATATACAACCAAGTGATTAAACTTCCATGCTTTTAAAACACAGAAAATACTTTTTTTTTTTATGAATTTGTTTATGGAGGAAGAGATGGGGAAGAGACAATGAAAAGCAAATTGTCAATATATAGGGAAAAAAAATCATGACATGATCAATTTTGATTGGCTGATGAAAACTAAATGTGTCATGAATCATTTTGATTGGTTAATAAAAAATAAATGAGTCATAATTCAATTTGATTGGATGATAAGAAAACATTAAATGCAACTTTCAATATAAGGTTGCCACATGTACTATCAAAATAAAATAGGGGAAATGTTTATAAACTAGTTTGGAAACCCGTACCAAGCACGGGCTAGAATTCCAACTATTATTATTATTATTTTATATAAAATCTAATTAAACGGCAAATTCATTATTTTATACACAATATATCAATAAAACGCATCGTTATCGTATTTTCGATTGCATATTATATACAAATATCAATGTGTACATATTTATTTGGCTTTTCGCATCGTTAAACAGGAATGATTTAACGGATGTAACGTCGAAATATTAGTATTTAATGCCGGAATATTTTACACGGATGACAAAAATTAATAACGGAGACATGAGTCTTGTTTTTTTTTTTTGTTGTTCTGCATATAACTGGGGGTATTAGAGTCTCGAGACCTACCACTGCATATACAATTAATTGTCCTTACCCAACAAATTGTCTCTACTAGATGCCCTTATATCTAGTTTCTTTCAAATTCCATGTTTTCTATAGCGGATACCCTTATATATACAAAGTTAATATCGTGCATACACTTGATTCATCTTAACATCCAACACGAATTTGTAATTATTCAATCGCGTAACAAATAAGTATAACAAACAACGACAAATACACCAACTATCTATCACATTTTTTAACTACAATCAACCTAGTCCCATTGCACAATCCAGTTTCTTGGTCAATGTTCTAAATCAACATAACTGGACATCCAACTGTAAATCTCAACTTGTTGTTTGAAATATCAAAAAACTTCATATTGTTTAATAACTCGGTGGTAAACCATTCGCTTTGTACCTTATTATTCTCGTCTGATTCGGAAACCAAATAAAAAATGATATACTCCTTTTCGTCTACTGGAACCAATGATAGGAGGAATTTTTTTACATGCTCAATTGCATCCAGTGTGGGAGCAAGTATCCCCCTCTCTTGGAAAAAATCCGAGATCCTCATATTTTGCAAAAAATCCGAATATACAAAATGAACCCGAGAACGCAAGGATCAGAGGAATCTTTTATCAACAACTCATCAGGAATGAGTACGTTAATTTCTCCACTCTCGTTGGCGAATCCTATCATTCACTTTTGATTTTTGGTTGGATTTGACAATGAAAAATTGCATGTGTTTTACTAATTTGACAAAAATAAAGGGTTGCTATATTTATTATTAAAACAATGTGATATTTTTTTATTTAGTTTAATTTTTTGGTAAAATATATACTAAAAAATTTCGAACTCCTTCAACAAACCTGTAAATCATCATGAATTCACTATATTCTATATACTCTCATAGACAAAGCACAAACATTATGTTTTTTTTCCTTATCATCTCTCTCATTTTTGAATTACTTTTTTGTCTTCTTTCTTTTTCTAATTTACTTTCTCTCTTCTCTTGAATGAAAAGAATAAAAACATTCATCCATTAAATCACCACCAACCCACTTTTATAGCATGTTATGTCTTCTCTAATCTTATTTGGTTATGTTACCAGATTACAAATGTATAAAGTCTCACATGTAAAAGAGATATGTTAATATGTCATATATGAGTTAAAACTCCATATTGGATGCAAGTGTATGTGGTGAGAAACATATAAATGAGACGGTTCATATAAGTGGTGGGTTAAAGATTATGACGAAGATGTGTTGTAAATTTCATCTTTGTGGTTACGCTTAGCCTAATACAATTATCCATGTGAGAAGACTTTTGGTATTTGCTGGAAATTAACCATGAAAAATATTGATGTGTTACTTGAGCTGATAAATTATATATTTATTTAACATTTTAAATGATGTGATATTTTTTTTTTAATTAAGTAAAAAACTAATGGTAAAAAGAAATGTCATATTAAGTATTCCCTTAATTAAGGGGTGTGATTGTAAAAAGAAGTGGTATACTTATTCAGTCATTTAAATTGAAAATAAATCATACTTACATCAAATTGAATTAAATATCTACATTTATGATGATGTGTATTTTTTTTTTTTTATGAACGATGATGTATATACTTGTTAGTAAGCATTCCATTAAAATTCACCAAAAGAAAAATATGTTTGTTGGAGGACATATTCAAAATTACCAAATACATTTGAAAAAAATAAAAGAATATATTTTGAATTGTGAACGTTTTTCAAACAAAATAAACTTGTTATTTTTAATTTATTTATTTTTTCTATGTGAAAGTTTAGTGAGTCAGACTCCAAGGACTCATCTGAATTAGGGTAGATTTTGAGATTTGTCAAGCTCTAATCGAGATGCTTACGTATCACCCATTAAGAAGTTTTCACGTTAGCAGTAAAAGCAAAACTCACGACAATTGAACCAAATCTTCATTGTGTAAGAATATATGTTTTTGATACTAAATGGGAGAAATCCATAAATTGAAAGTTGAATTAGGAAAACATGTTAGTACCACTTGAAAGACATTTTTATTAAACAAATCAGTAAATGCCCACAATTAATATATATGGGCATAATTTGACTCAAAAAAACAAATATGGATATAATTGATTTTTCGTGTAAATGCTAATATAAAAAACATTTAATTTTTTTGATATCAAAATTTTTTAATTTAGAATGGTACCATAATCATCATGGACAATTTTAAATATTTATTTGAATATTTTGTTTTATAAAAATGAAATATCATAGCATTAAATGAGGTAGGAAATGAGATATCGCCACATGTATTTTATATAATAAACATTTGTCTTGCATTACATTATTTTTTCAAAAAATGTAATGTAAGACAAATATTTATTATAAAGATAAAGATTTATAGCGTGATTGAGAATGTGCTTAGATTGTCGATATATGTTGATTTAGTTGATAATAAATTGACTTTGATCCCCATTGTGTGAGTATGATTCTCGCTATCAGCGTTAGGACATTCTCGATGGAAAATACATATATACGTTTGTAATCTCTTTTTCAGCCTTGAGGTTTTCTCTTTGGACTCAACTCTGTTGAGAAACTGAATTGTAACAGAAAAGAAAGAGAAAATAACAGAAAGAGAAAAATGGAAAAGAAACTATGGGTTTCATTGAATGAATAGAGATTACAAGAGAACCTTTATTTATAGTGTATCATAAGATAGTGCACACTAAGCTAATATGAATCTTACATATATGATTGTAACTCTAGTTGTAACTAACTTTGTAGGTTGTTAGAACAATAAAACTAGCTAAGAGTTTAGTTAACTTTGTTGCACAAGTTACTAGTGTGTAGTATGTTCCTTCTCTTTATCTTTGATCATTTGTGTTTCCATATGATCTGTGTTATTCTTCAATATCCTCCCACAAGCTGGAGCATGATAAATATTTATCATTCCAAGCTTGGATACAAAAGAATTGAACTTTGGAGGTGACAGAGGTTTTGTAAGGAAATCTGCAAGCTGTTCTTCAGTAGATATAGGAAGCAACCTTAGTATTCCTTTTTGTACCTTTTCTCTGACAAGATGGCAATCTATTTCCAAATGGTTAGTTCTCTCATGAAATACTGGATTGGAAGCTATGTGAATTGCACTCTGACTATCACAGTATAACACAGGTTGTCTGATGCAAGTAACTTGTAAATCTTTCAAGAGATATAGCAGCCACTGAAGTTCACATGTGCCAGTAGAAAGTGCTCTATACTCTGCTTCTGAGGATGACCTAGAAATAGTTGCTTGTTTCTTTGCACGCCATGAGATCAATGATGAACCTAAGAAGAAACAAAAACCTGTTGTTGATCTTCTAGAATCAATACAACCAGCCCAATCAGCATCTACATAACCAAGGATTTGTAAATCAGAATGTCTAGGAAAGAATAAACCAAGTCCAGGGTTATGTTTCAAGTATCTGATGACCCTACAAGCAGCTTTGTAATGCGATACAGTAGGAGCATTTAAAAACTGACTGAGTTGTTGAGTTGCTAGTGTGATATCTGGTCTTGTAGTATTGAGATAGAGAAGTCTTCCAATGAGTCTCCTGTAACAAGACACATCAGCAAAAGGTTTGCTATTGTCTTGGTGCAATTTGATGGAAGTATCCAGAGGAGTAGAAGCAGGTTTAGAAGCTAAAAGTCCAGAAGAATCCAATAGGTCAAGACAGTACTTTCTTTGAGAAATAGAGATCCCCTCTTTGGAATGAGCAACCTCTAATCCTAAAAAATACTTTAGAATTCCCAAATCTTTGATCTTGAAATGAGCATCAAGTATAGCTTTGATTCTAGTGAATTCAGTGATAGATGAACCAGCAAGAATAATGTCATCTACATATACTAATAAGGCAGTAAAATTAGAACCTTGTTGAATGGTGAAAAGTGAATAGTCTGATGGTGACTGTGTATACCCTTCTGCTATCAATAAAGATGTCAACTTCTCATACCATTTCCTACTTGCTTGCTTCAAACCATATAGGCTCTTATGTAATTTGCAAACCTTGTTTGGTGCACTAGAGACACCTTCTGGTATATTCATGTAAACATTCTCTTGCAAATCACCATGTAGAAAAGCATTATTTACATCCAACTGATGTAAATGCCAGTTTTTGATTGAAGCTATGGCAAGTAAAATTCTCACTGTGGTAAGCTTGGCTACTGGTGAAAAAGTATCAAAAAAATCAACTCCTTCAACTTGATTATATCCTTTAGCCACCAGTCTAGCTTTGTATCTTTCTATACTGCCATCTGCCTTGTGCTTAATTTTATAAACCCACTTACTACCAATAGGCTTCACATTGTGAGGAAGATCAACAATAGACCAAGTTCCATTCTTAGCTAATGCTTCTAATTCAGAATCCATAGCTTTTAACCAACATTCAGACTGACTAGCTTCTTTGTAGGTTTTTGGCTCAGTACATTGTGTGACAGACATAGAAAAAGACTTTTGGGATGATGATAGATGTGCATAAGAATGATATGATGCAATAGGGTAAAGAGTACCTGAGGATTTTGGTGCGGATGCAAAAGCAGATGAAGAATTACATACATAATCTGTCAGATAAGAAGGTGCATTTCTAATTCTGGCAGGTTTGGAAATTGATGGTAAAGAAGTGTCTGTAATATCAGGGTTAGGTGCATTATCAATGTGCATATCAAGGGATGTTTGTGTTGGAGAATTTTGGTCAGAAGAAGTAAAATCATTGCAAACAGAAGAATTGGAATCAAGATTTTGATCTAATGATTTTGAAGGTATGCTGGAGTAGTAGTTCCAAAGAGGTGGGGATGATACAGGTTGATAAGGAAAGATATTTTCATGATGTGTAATATTTCTAGAAACAAAAATTTCCTTTGTAATTATATCAAGCAAGACAACTCCCTTCATGCCAGATTTATAACCTAAAAAGGCACATTTTCTTGCTCTAGAAGCAAGTTTGTTTATGTTTGCTTGTAAAGTGGATGAAAAAACTAAAGAACCAAAAACTTTCAGTTGATTTAAATCAGGTATCTGTTTATGCAATAGAAAATAAGGAGTGTTATTGTCAATAATAGGGCTGGTCACTCTATTCATGATGAAGACAGCATGAATAGCAGCATAAGACCAAAATTGTTTAGGAAGATGTGATTGAAAAAGTAAAGCTCTCACAATGTTTAAAATGTGTTGATGTTTTCTTTCAACTCTAGCATTTTGCTGAGGAGTTTCCACACAACTTCTTTGATGTAAAATTCCTTTTGAAGAGTAAAAATTTGGCATGAGAAACTCAGGACCATTATCACTTCTTATGGTTTTAACTTTATAAGAAAACTGATTTTCAATAAGAGTAATAAAATCAACAATGTGTTGTCTGGTTTCAGCTTTGGTTTTCATCAAAGTTAACCAAGTATACCTACTGAAATCATCTACAGCAGTGAGAAAATAAGAATGACCATGTATGGATTTAATAGAAATAGGACCCCAAATATCAAAATGTATTAGCTCAAAAGGCTGTTTTGCTTTATTACAACTGGGAGTAAAAGGAAGTTTCCTATGTTTAGCAAAATGACATACATCACAAGTAGCTTTGCTATCAACATTTACAAAGGGAAATTTTGAATGTAAAACATTCATTCTGGAAAAAGAGAGATGACCTAGTCTAAAATGCCATAAGGCACTATCAGGTAAAAAAGTGGAGGGTGATTTGACAATGCTAGAACTGCAAACCATCTTATCTGGTGGATTCAAGTAATATAATTCTTCTCTCTTTTCACCAGAACCAATCATCCTCTGAGTATTCTTTTCCTGAATAAGACATTTGGAACCATCAAAAATGACAATGCAATTTAGTGAATCAGATATTTTTGACACAGATAATAGATTGAAATGAAATTCAGGCACATATAATACATGAGATATTGAAAAATTTGAACTAAACTTAATGGTTCCAGCATGTTTGGCTATTGCATAGTGGCCAGTAGGCAATTTTATATGCATAGGAGTGATTTCATTGTAAGAATGAAACCATTGAAGATTTCCACAAATGTGATCACTAGCTCCTGAATCAATGATCCAGGAGTTTAGAGCAAAACTATGACAAGTTAAAGAAAGAATGCAACTAGTACTGTGCTTACCATTTGATGTATGACCAGATGGAGTGGAAAAAACCTGATTTGCAGAAGCTTGTGCAGTTACTGAATCTTGTTTAGAAGATGAAACCTGAAGTAAACTCATTAACTTTTCATATTGTTCATTTGTGATAGATGTAGAAGCAACTCTCCCAGGCTCATCAGAAGTGGGATTTTCAGTCTCTGAAGATGCAGTATGATTAGCATAAGATGAATTATTGAAATTTCTCTGGAGATGAGGAGGGTATCCATGCTTTTTATAACAAGTTTCTATGGTATGATTGCTTCTACCACAGAAAGTACAAGACCTATTCTTGTTATAGTTGGAATTAGAACTTTGATTGGTATTTTTGTACATATTTCCAGAATTACCATACTTAGGTTTTCCAGAGTTCACAGCATTGATAGAAGGTAAAGAATCTTCAATAATAGGTGCAAAATTACCCTGTCTTTCATGTTGCAATACCATAGAAAAAATCCTATTCATTGGTGGAAGAGGATCCATGAGAAGGATCTGAGACTTCACCATGTTGAAATTTTCATTGAGACCAGTAAGAAAACGCATAGCATATAACAGAACATGATTTTTCCTAGCAGTGCGCATAGCTTCACAGGAACATTGGATTCTGCAACTACAGCTAGGCATAGGTAGATAGATTTCTAACTCTTCCCATAATACTTTCAATTCAGAGTAGAAATTAGTAACAGATTTTGAATCTTGTTGTAAAGAATAGATTTCTTGCATAAGTTCAGAAATACGAACCAAATCACCTTGAGCAAAACGTTCCTTAAGATCATTCCACACATCCATGGCGTTTTCCATGAAAACAATAGATTGAGAAATTGAAGAATCTACTGAATTCAAGATCCATGAGTGAATCAGCATATTACACCGATTCCAAGCACGAAAAGAAGGATCAAACGAATCTGTAACCGGAGAAATAGTTCCATCAACAAATTCAAACTTCATTTTTCCCCCAAGAGCTCTTCGCATCGAACGAGCCCAAGAATGATAGTTAGAACCATTCAACAATGGCGTAACTGTTACAGAAGAAGGACCATCACTAGAATGAACAAAATACGGGCTTGTTTGATCAAGAGCAACCTCATAGGAAGAACCTGCACCATTGTTGTTGCGAGGCGCCATGAAAACTGAAGAACAGAGAAAGGAAAACGAAGAAGAAAAGAGAGAATCGTAGCGGAAGAAGAAGCTCTCTTTGGATCAAGAGGCTCTAGATACCATGTTGAGAAACTGAATTGTAACAGAAAAGAAAGAGAAAATAACAGAAAGAGAAAAATGGAAAAGAAACTATGGGTTTCATTGAATGAATAGAGATTACAAGAGAACCTTTATTTATAGTGTATCATAAGATAGTGCACACTAAGCTAATATGAATCTTACATATATGATTGTAACTCTAGTTGTAACTAACTTTGTAGGTTGTTAGAACAATAAAACTAGCTAAGAGTTTAGTTAACTTTGTTGCACAAGTTACTAGTGTGTAGTATGTTCCTTCTCTTTATCTTTGATCATTTGTGTTTCCATATGATCTGTGTTATTCTTCAATAAACTCACCTAAATAAAGAGAGATGTTGATACACAAAAAATTTCACCTAAATAAAATTATTAAAAAAAAAAAAGACGAATATGTTTTTTTACGGAAAAAGATAGTATGTTTCTATGAGTAAAAAAAAGGAACATACTTGTATGGTGCGCCTTTTTTTTGTTGTTATTTTTTATTGTTATGAAAACATTAAGATATATTAATTTCCAACTTTTAATCTCATGATATAAATCAATGCGAGATTTTTCCTAAATAATTCCTTTCCATTTGAAAAATATGTACACTTGAATATCTATGATTGGGAAAAAACTATGAAGATCAAATGTTGATTGCAATTAAATTGAAGAAATCAAATATGAAAAAGGGGACAATAACCTTTACGGGTTTTCAAGGAAAGTAATTTCATTCATTTTGCATAATAAGTAACGCTAGCAACACACATTTTAATATACATTTTTTAACAGACTCTCTTTGATTGGTTAAAATTCACATGAATTCCACTAAATCTATACGGGTCTCACATGATTTGGTGGGACCCGTGCACATTTTAACTAATAAAAAAAAATGTTGAAAAACGTGTGTTAAAATGTATGTTGTTATCATTTCTCTTTTCATAGGACTACCTTTTTAGAGGTTTTGAGAGATCATTTAATTAATTTTATTGATAGTATAAATCGTTATACTCATTAATTTCGATTATTAATAGCACATGCATATTCATTCGGTCGCAGTAACAAAAAAATAAGAAAAAATTCGTTAGCAAAAAAAAAAACATGCATATTCATTCAATAATAGTAAATGGTTTTAGCAAAGAGCATATACATTAATATACACGGTTTTTTTTTCTTCCATTTACTATTATTTTATTGCATACATTGATACACCATAAAAAAAACTTGTAATATTCGGAAGAAATAAAAAAAGAATATTGTAAATAAATGCTATTTTTTTTTTTTACATCATGTTCCTTTTTTAAGTGTTTTGAATCTGATTGGCTTGGAAATTATCATTGACTTGAATGACTTTTAATGTAAGTGATGACATATATAAAATACAAATGTCTTTTTCAGTTATTCATAACACAAAATTAATAATAATATCCTTCACTTATTTGGTCAAACAAATATCGTGAGCTTAACTCAGTTGGTTTATCTTGCATTTTTTGCCAAAAAAAAATATCTTCCATATTTATCTTGCATGATTGATGCATTTATGTGTATCATTAATCATTTAGTAACAAAAGTCATTTATCTTGACCAAAAAAAAAAAAAAAAAGTAATTTATCTTGCATGATTGATACATTTATATGTATCATTTAGAAACAAAAGGAAGGTCACATTTATGCATAAATTAATTTATATTTCTTTGGAGGGGACTAATTAGCTATAGTTTTGTTTAAAAATATAGTGGAAAAAATCTACTATGTTTTTGCTGTTGGGGTTAACCCTCCGGTCATGGAGGAAAAGGACCCGAGTAATTCTTGCAAAGAAGAAATTAAAGTCTTATCAAGAATTATTTCACAAAATAATCAAACTCAAGTTTTCTTAAATAATTTATCTTTTAGTAGAGCTCGTTAACCACTTGAGTCCAATTAATTGTTTCAAATTTACAATTGTTTAAAATGATTGTACTACCACTTTAAGATCGAAAATAATGTTGTGATGAAAAAACTAATCCGAACAATATTATACGTATAAATGACATAATAAGAAACATCAAATCAATATTTGAATTGAAATATCTAAAGGTACACTATCCACTCCGCATAATGTCACAAAATTTAGTTTGTATTCATGTTTCGTTGTCCAATAAGCTCCAAGATTTGTAGCGCAACATCAAAGTAGAACTTCCCTTCATTCAAATCCTTCTTAAATTTGTAGATCATATTTCTTCATACAATAGCATGAATTTTGTTACCCTGAAAATGCAAATAGTTAAATAGAAGAAAAACAAACGGAACTCTGGATAAAAAAATATTTGAAGGAAAACTAAATACAGAATTTTCACACCTACATGCTATAAAAAAAAAAGGTACATAAATACAACCACAATGAAAAACAATCATAAAAAGTACACTCTAAACCTAAATTATGAGCACAAAATGTCTTTTATTTTATGAGATGAAGATAATGAAAACAAATTGTTTATATATAGAAAAAAAAATCATGTCATGATCAATTTTGATTGGCTCATAAAAAATAAATGAGTCGTGATCTCTTTTGATTGGCTAAGAAAAAAATTATGAGTCATGATCTGTTATACCCTGATTTTGGACCTAAAAATACTCATTCAAATTTCTTTTCTACTACTGATATTTGTCAATTTACTGTTGTTTTACTCTGAGTCTTTACTTTGTTTCATCTGCATCTTTTGCTGTCTCTGTCTCAAAGTATTTTCAATTGTGATTTTCTTGCATAAAACCATCCAAAGTGTTTTCTTGCATTTTAATTCAAATATTTGCAAAAAAATCATACAAAAGGGTATTTTGGTCATTTCCTGCAGTGGAACCCATTTTAGTCCCTGTAACTGTCTCTGAGTCTTTTTAAATTGTCTGTACAAATCATTGTTGAAGCTCTGTTTAAAATCATTTCAAAATTGCATCTAAGTCAGGTTGAGTCATTTTAGTCCCTAGGGGCATTTTGGTCTTTTCCTGTCAAAATTTCGACAGGGAGGTATTTTAAAATACCTCATGTCAGTAATTGGTTTGTTTTAGCACTTTTGATTGATTTTATTTTTTGTTTCGCTTTACGTTTTTTCAAATTACCAATTTTATTTCCGATTTTATTTTAATTTGCATTTTGGTCCAAAACTTCTTAAAATTACTTTTTAGTCCTTTTCCTTATTATTGCAGTTCAGTCCTTTCATTTTTCATTTTTTGCAGAAAGGTCCCAAGTTACAAAAAGACCAAGGCAGAGCCAAACTGAGTCCAATTCCAGGTGGCAGTGTCCCATTGGGTCTCAGATACAAGTGGCAGCCTATAAATAGTGCACAGTGCCACACATATCAAAAAGGATTCAATCACGCGCCACATCACAAACACCTGAGAAATTTCTCTCTCTTGTCAGTTAGATCAAAACTCAGAAAATCATCAAGAACGCCAAGAACAATCTCAAACCCTAGATTTCCAGATTCACCAAAAGTCATCAAGATCATCATTTCTTTCTGTGATTCTCAGAGATTCTGTGCGAATCTTCATCGTCGAATCAATTCCTTCGCAATTCCAGTGCGAATTCATCACCGTTGGCGACGAATTCAAACACGATCACGAAGGATCCGAAAACTTGAGAAGAAGAGGAAAAGAAACAAGAATCTGAACCGGTGAAGAAGAAGAACCGATTTATTTTCGGATTCACGCAGCAAAATCCACAAACGGAATCAAATCGAAGTTTTCCGAAGAAATTCAACAAAATCTCCATTAAAACTCAGGTAAACATTTAAACTTCAATTTTCTTCCTCAAAAGCAACAACGAAGCCAAGGCGATGTAGATCTTTGAAAATGAAAACGTTTTGGTTCAGAAAAGATTGAAAACCTAAAAACATCGTCAAAACCGAAAATAAATTCTAAGATCTACATCATTTAAAGCCCCGTTTCCTTCATTTTCTTTCGAAAACATCAACAAGGACGAAACAGTGTAGATCCATAAGAGTTTGAACGGTTACATTCAAAAAACTACAAAACCTAAAAAGTAATTTTCAAAACCGTAACACAAAATTCAGATCTACGTTGTTTCAAGCCTTGATTGTGAAAATTAGTGTTAGATTCGTGTTTAGGGTTTAGAGACGAGAAGAACGATGGAAAAAAAATTGAATTTCTGGTGAGATTTTAGGTTACCGGAACCTGGAGATCTCGCCGGAGAAGATGAAGTTTCCGGCGGACCTATGAAGGTTCCAACCAGTCTTCATCTTCTCCGGCCGTTCCTTTCAGAAACCGACGGAGGAAGAGAGGAGAGAGGTGAGAGCTTCTCTCACTAGGTTTAGGTTAGAGAGAGAGAGGAGAAGGAAGAACGAATTGAACCGGTCCCCAAACCTTTTTATAACCAACTGAACCGGACCGGTCCAATTCTGGTTCGTTTCCCCTCAATCTAGACCGTTGGATCTAGGTTTCCATCTCCTGGATCAATCCAACGATCCCTGTGCTTTCCTGTGTGATCCGGATCCGTGGGCTATGGGCTTGGACTTGGAGTTTGTTTGTTTCTGCATTCTTTTATTTTTCTTGCTATGCGCACCTCCTGTTTTTGCTATATGAACCTCCTGTTTACTCTTATTTTCTCATAAAAATTCCTAAAATTTCTATGTGTTTTTTGATATGTTTCTGATACTTTTGTGATGCTTTTTACATGTAAAAAAAAATGATAACAGTATAGGTGTTATTTTCTTGATTAATTTGTTCTTTTCGGACTAATTTTTGTGAATTTCTTGCCATATTTTTTCTTCATAAATTTTGGCACATGTTATGAACAATTAGTATGCAATTTTATGATAAATGTGATGTTGATTTTATGATTGTGCTACTGTTTTGGTATGATTTGTGTTTTTCTTGCATTTTAAGCAACTTTTCTTCTCATTATGTCTTGGTTATTCTCATCATTTCTTTACCATTTCATTTCATATTCAATTGATTGCTTTTTCCTATCACTCATGTTATATTTTTTCATCTTGTTTTGCTAACATTGTTGACTCATGTTTCACTCATCTCATAGCATCTTACCACATCATTCTCATTTCTATTAGATTAGGTTTTATTTCTTGCAATTTTTCTTTTTTTTGTATTTCCAATGGTTATGTAATATTTTAGGCTAGTTTAAATTCATCTTTTAAATCCTTGCAAGACCATAGCATGTATTTAGGACTCGATGTAAAGGACTATGGACACTATAAGTGATGTACACCGACACGAGCACCGACACATGCACACACCACACATGGATATTCTAGATGCATGATTAGGGAATGTATGTTTAGATGTATGCTTAGGTTTTATAATGCTTAGACAAAGAAATCATTTTTCCAAAAAATGTGGATAATCTCACTTGAAAACCTTTTTCCAAAATAGGAGTCAAAACTCCTCATTTTCCTTTTATTTTCTTAAGTAAAAAAATCTTAATGAATTTTAATCATACTTAGACTTTATTTTGCAAAATAGCTAATTCCACCTCACATTTTCCAAATCTCATGCCCTTGAGGCCTCTCATCTCCATTCTTCAAAATTCCTCTTTTTTCTTTTCAAACTTAAAATCAACCAATAAAAACAAAAAAAAAAAACAATTTTTGAGAATGAACTACGTTTGGTTTTGATCCCTTAAAAGGGTACGTAGGCAATGAGTTAAAACTCCTCCAAGCCAAATAAAATAAAATCTCAATCATCTTCTTCCCTCCATTCTTCACTCAAATAAAACTTCTTTTTCAATAAGTAGGCAATAAAAGTAAAGCGTAGACATAAAACTAGGAAAAAGGTTCTATAATCATTGCGGGTGCCTAACACCTTCCCGTAGTGAAAGCGACCCCCGAACTTAGAATCTTTCAAGGGTTTTTTCTCAATTTTGCCCTTCCCAAGAAAAAATAGAGATTATCAAAGATTGAAAGGTTCAAGCCTAATTAATGACTTGACATCCGAAAATCGTGATAACATGATCCATTCTGATTGGTTGATAAAAAACATTAAATGTAAATTGTGTGTACATAAGAAATAACATTAAATGATCTTTTCACTAATAGGTTGCCATGTGTACTTTAAAAAAAAAATAGTGCAAATATATATAATAAAGATAGGGGAAATATTTAGACCATTTACAATGGCAAAATATATTCAACAACCCTCAACACTCACTTTTTCAATTCCTAACACTCCACATCATTTTCTCTCTCTTAATTCAACACCCATTCAATTTTGAGTAAATTACACTCCCCTCCTCTCAAAAATGCTTGAATTACACTCCCGTCCCCTCTTAAGTTAAAATATACACTTTACTCCCTCAATATTTTTTTATATTAAAATTTATACTCCCCTTCCTTATAAGATACTTGAATTACAAACTCCTCCCTTAATAATTAAATATGCACTACATTTTAATCTATTTGAACATAAATAAATATTCTTATAATATATATTAATTTTGAATCACCATTTAAGAAAAATTAATTCATTTCTTTATAGTTTAAATGTCAATGATAATTAAATTTAAATATATTGCTATTGATTTTATAAATTTGAGTATAAAATTAACTTTTAAATAATCATGCTTTAATGATTTTAGTACTTTTTCACATATTTTAATTTTGTTTTGGGTTGTTTCATATTTTATAATAGGGTTTAAAAATACATGTTAATGAAATTGTGAATAAAAAATAGCGAAAAATATGTATTCAATTTTTTATTATATTAAAATAGACCCGCAATACTATTTTTTTTTAAGTGTGTTAAATTATTATTTTTTCTAGATTATTAGAAATAATAAAAAAGAATATTGAGGGAGTAAAGTGTAGATTTTAACATAAGAGGGGAGGGGGATGTTATTCAAGCTTCTCTTAGGGCAGGGGAGTGAAATTTTTTCTAATATGTTTTGAATAAGAGGGGAGGGGAGTGTATATTTTAACTTAAGAGGGGAGGGGAGTGTAATTCAAACATCTTTGAGGGGAGGGGAGTGTAATTTACTCTTCAATTTTTACCTCTCCAATGGTTTTTTCATTTAACACCCTACCCCACCACCTTTTATTTTATTCTTATTTAATTTTATATTTTTGTTTTTAGAATTATATAAAATTACAATTATCGATTATAATTAAATTAAAATGAAGAAACACTTAACAATTTTTTTTTTGTAAAAACAAAATTTATTTAAATAATTTATTTATATTTTCTTAACATAAATAAAATGCAATACAACAAACTAAATAAACACTAAAACTTCAAAAGAAAGGCTAATACAAAGCTAATAATAAGATTAAGAGAGTGAAAAACTTGATTTTTTTTTCTGTGTCCAAATCAAATGATCCAAGTCTCTATTTATAGAGAAATAAAATTACGAAGTTTGGTAAAAAAAAAAAAAATATTTGCAATGAAATAATTGGGTCCAAATTATTAAGAAGATAAAAATCCGAGCAGCCAATCAGCGCGCGCCAAGTGTCTCCGTGGGCCAGGCATTCAACATGTTGAATTGTTTCAACACTTTCCTCCTCCAACTCACTTTTTTCCCATTTCAACACCCCCTACAATGGTCTCAACATGTTGAATATGGCATTCAACAAGCCATTGTAAGTGGTCTGTGAGGCTTATGTTACCCTCTCATGATATCAATCAATCAAAATGTAATATATAGGTAACATTAAATGTCAAATAAATGAGTAGATTTTTTCTAAAAATAAAAGAGTTAATTTTTTTTTGACCAAAAAAGAGTTAATCTTAATCTTTTTTTTTAGGCTTAATTGCGGTTATGGACCCCTATCTTTTCAAAAGTTGCGGTTATGGACCCCTAACTAATTTAAATACAAAACAACCCCCTATGTTTTGATTCTTTGGCAGTTTTGGACCCCCAGTCCATTGTTGACTTGGTCAACGCTGACGTGACACCCTAAGTGAGGTGCCACGTGTCATTTTTTTTGTTTTGCCTTGGGGGTCCAAAACTGCCAAAGAATCAAAACATAGGGAGCTGTTTTGTATTTAAAATAGTTAGGGGTCCATAACCGCAACTTTTGGAAAGATAGGGGTCCAAAAGTGCAATTAAGCCTTTTTTTTAAGGAGGGTTAATCTTAATCATAAGGTAACTTTTAATACTTTTAATTTTTATTTAATTATATTAAGGTGTTTAATCTTAATTAATTTACACTACAAGACTTATAACAAATAAAATTTTACATCAAATTTTTTTCATCTGGATGTCCTTGAATTCATCACTTACATTCATAAAATTTCGTCCATTTCAAAACCCCGAACGTGAGAACAAAAACATCTCCTTCATTCAAATTTCTTCTTTTTTATTCTTTCATATTGATCAATTCTTTTTTCTTTTTCATTCTTCTTCCCATTTTGATTGTTCAATTTTGTCGTTCCAAACTGCCGCAATTTCCAATTATAGTGAGAATTGTCGTTGTTTCTAGAACCGCGTCAGGTATCATGACTTTTTATTTTATTTAAGCAGTTAACCTAATAAAATCTGCTAACACGTATAGACCTATCCCACTATTAGCCAAAGCCTTTAAGTCCAAACAAAAGAACAAAAGCCTCATCACATAACCATTTCAGCAGCAACCGAAAAAAATGTTAGCAAACTCCCACAAAGTACAACAGATGACTCACTCAATTGTTATAATTAACTACCTCACAACTAAGAAAAATCAAATCAAAAAGAAAAATCAAATCACCATACTTGACGTGGTACTGGAAATAACGACAATTCTCACGATATTTGGAATCAAACAAACGACGACGATTCTCACGAAAATTAAAAAAATGCGGCAGTTTGGAACGACAAAATTGAACAATCAAAATGGGAAGAAGAAATTTTATGAATGTAACTGATAAATTTAAGGACATTCAGATGAAAAAAATTTGATGTGAAATTTTAATTGTTCTAAGCCAGTCATGTAGTGTAAATTAATTAAGATTGAACACCTAAATATAATTAAGTCAAGATTACATTAGGGGTCCTTTATCTTATTTATTTTTAACACTTTGATCCTTTATCTTTATTTTTTTCCGTTTAGGTCCTTTACATATACATCTTTTTTCTCATTTTTTTATTAAAAATGAAAAAAATCCAGAAATATAATGATTTCTTCCTTTGAATCTTCATCATCTTCTTTAAATAAATAAAAAATCTACTAAAACATATATGCAAATATCGTGAATTAATGTTATATTCACCTTAAATCTTCTTTTAAACACAAAATTCAAAACCTTAATTTCACAAATGTTGCAAGGCGGATGGTGGAGGGTTAGTCACCGACAAAAGAGTTAGGCTTTACAAAAGTTAAGATTGTTCTGGAAACAACAAAATTGATGTGCAAAGCTGCTCTCAATTTTTGGGTTATTTTTATGTCGGGTTTGAATATTGAGTTAGAAAATAATAATAATAATAATAATAATAATAATAATAATAATAATAATAATAATAATAATATACGGTGTAACAATTTATATAACGAATTTTTTTTTTGTGATGAAACTAAATCTCTTTCTCCATAGGGTTTTGATTTTTGTGTTTAAAATAAGATTTGAGGTGAACGTAACATTCATTCATGATATTTGTAAATATATTTGTTGAGAAATTTTTTTTAATTCAATGAAGATGATGAACATCTTTATCATAATTATGGATTTTTTCATTTTTAATAAAAATATATTTTAAAAAATAAAATTATGTATTTTTTAATAAAAAAAATGAGAAATAGGATGTATACGTGCTTTTATGAGATAAAAGACCTAAACGGAATCTTTCAACAAAAAAAAAAAACTAAACGGAAAAAAATAAAGATAAAACACCAAAGTGTTACAAATAAATAAATAAGATAAATGACCTATAATGTAATTCTGTCTATAATTTAATAAAAATTAAAAGTATTAAAAGTTAGGGTTAATTACGTTTTAGGTCCCTATAAATAGGCGTGTTTCCAACATTAGTCCCTACTTAAATTTTATTAAATTTTTGGTCCCCAACGTTTTTTTCCATTAGCAAAATAGGTCCTTGCTATTAATTGTTGCTGATTGAGCAAACGGAGAAGCACACAAGGATGCCACATCTGACTTTTTTTTGTATAATATGTTTTTAGTCCCTGCAAAATTGAGGCATTTTAAGTTTAGTCCTTACTTAATTTTAATAGTTGTTTTAGTCCTTACAAAAATATTATGCACTCAGTATTAGTCCCTGCTCAATTCAAATTTGTTCAATTTAAGCTTAAACTCTTGTATATTGCCACTAGTTTTGCATGAAATGGGAGCATATGGGTTGGTTCGAATTAATATGGAATTATTTTCCCACGCTCTTTCAATATTTTGCCCCTGGTTAATGATATTAGGTTCTATTCAAATAATCTATGCCGATTCAACATCTTTCGGTCAATGTAATTTAAAAAAAAAAAAAAAAAGCTTATTCTTCGGTATCTCATATGGGTTTCATAATTCTAGGAATTGGTTCTATAAGTGATATTGGGTTCAACGAGGCTGTTTTACAAATAATATCTCATGGATTTATTGGCGCTACACTTTTTTTCTTGGCAGGAACTAGTTATGATAAATTAAGTTTTCTTTATCTTACCGAAATGGGCGGAATGCTATCACAATGCCAAAAATATTCACGATTTTCACTATCTTATCGATGACTTCTCTTGCATTGTCGGGCATGATTGGTTTTGTTGCCGAATTGATAGTTTCTTTTTTTGAATAATTATTAGTCAAAAATATCTTTTCATGATGAAAATACTATCATAACTAGTTTTAGTAGGTTTTTCAGTCCCTACAAAAAAAATTAATTCTAGTTTTAGTTACTGCTAAAACAAAGTTTGTTTAATTATCCTTAAATTCTTAAAATTTTGAACGATTTTTTTGAGACAAGTTTAGAACACTATGAAAGGTTCAATTACTAAAATTTAGAATTTTTTTAACATCAAACGAATTAAATATGAATTTTTGAAAACGATAAAAGTTAAAGATAAATGTAATAAAATCTGGACATATAAATCAAATTTTGCGATAATTTTTTGCGGATGAACTTTTAGTAATGTTCTTAACACGTCTATAAAAAATTGTTAAAAAATTTAAGAGTTTAAACATAAATTAAACAAATTTGAATTGAGCAGAGACTAATATTGAGTGCATAATATTTTTGTAAGAACTATAACAACTATTAAAATTAAGTAAGGACTAAACTTAAAATGCCTCAATTGTATAGGGATTAAAAACATATTTAACCCAACAAGAAAAAGTCAGATGTGGCATCCACGTGTGCTTCACCGTTTGCTCAATTAGCAACAATTAACAACGAGGACCTATTTTACTAACGGAAAAAAAACGTTGGGGATCAAAAATTTAATAAAATTTAAGTATGGATTAATGTTGGAAACACGCCTATTTATAGGGACCTAAAAAAACGTTGATTCAATGAAGATGATGAACATCTTCATCATAATTCTGGATTTTTTCATTTTTAATAAAAATATATTTAAAAAAATAAAATTATGTATTTTTTTAATAAAAAAAAAATGAGAAAAAGGATGTATATGTGCTTTTGTGAAAGATAAAAGACCTAAACGGAAAAAAATAAAGATAAAGGACCAAAGTGTTACAAATAAATAAGATAAAGGACCTCTAATGTAATCATGTCTATAATTTAATAAAAATTAAAAGTTACCTTATGATTAAAATTGATTTTTTTTAAAAAAAAATTGACTTATTTATGACATTTAATGTTGTCAATGTATATTACATTTTGATTGGTTGATATCATGAAGGGGTTAATACGCTCTAAACAAGAGAGGGTAATTTAGAAAAAACCGATATGTAAGGGTCGGGGTTTGAACCCCGGAAAACCCTCTTCTCCAGATTTAAAATGTGTGATCTCTAACCATGAAACTATTTGAAAAAAAAAAAATTGATATTATTGTTAGAATTATGAATTTGATGCAAAAAAAAAAACTACTGGGATATAAAATGTTTTCATTGTCACTTTAACACACTTCATGTGCACCTACAGAATCGAAATGCGCTTCTCAGTTCAGCCAATACATAATATCTTGTGTGTGAATCTTTACATGCGAAAAATCAGAAATTGAATAATCAAAATCCTTCTACTTCAACTATAAACAGAATGCCATGAAAAGCACATATAAATAACATGCCAACTCAAAATAGATGTGCAAGAATTAGTTTACTCAGACACAAACAAATCTTGCAGTCATACAAAACACATAAATGTCACACTTGATGAGCACTCGTGTATGAGCATCCACAATCCCCAGTTTTCTCCATGTGATGGCATCCTCCAATAGGATTATTAAAAACAATCTTTTGTAAAGATTTATGCTTTATTTTGGTCTTTCTGGCTTTGCTGTATACAACCTGCCAAAATGACATTTCAGACCCAGAATATTAACATCAGAAGAGTAACACATAGTCAAGGGCTCATGCATGTTACGAAAAACTCCTAACATATAAATAAGCAATCATGCAAGTTAACATTGTAGAAAGTACTACTTACATTGAGTTATTTTGTAACTTCCATGACAACAAGAAAGAACATTTATGATTGCAAGGTCTTTTATTTACTAAAATGAGCTTCAATTGGGGCTCCACTCCCCGTCTTTTCTACATAAATGCCTCTACCACATATAAACTGCAAGGAGTTCTTTGCCACTAAACTAAGCGTACACCTCCAAACGTATGCCAGTAGTCTGCCAACTACTCTATTTTATCCAAAATCATCAAAATAATTTCTGTCATTAGGAAATCATACAAATTCCAAATCGAAAACTTCGGACAAGGCAGCTCTGGAGTGCTTGGACATTTTTTACCACTCAACTCATGAATATTTGCAGACATAGCAACATCATCTCAGCTCTACTTGTATTTTAACTGAAATAGTACTCTGGTGCCCTGCAATTTCGGATTATTTAGTCCAAAAAGCGTAAAATACCTTCCAAAACACACCATTTTTTTTGGATTTTATAATCTGAATAGGGTGCGTGAAAAGGTTGGAGGATAGGATAAGAAATTCTCAGGAAATTTTGTTGTGGGCATTGGCTAATTAGAGAAGATAGTCATAGAAGTGCTTGCTTAATAAATTATGTGTGATTAAAATGATTACAAATCAACTCGAGTAAAAGAAAACAGGAAGTAATTGAATAATCCTAGAAAAGATCGAAACACAATCTATCATTATGTTGAGCACTTGTAAAATAATTAAAAGCTAAGTATTTATGAGGTTCTTAGCTTAAATTAATTAAACGATAATTTTGAGTGAACTTGTACTCAACATAATACGTGGTCAACATAATACAGCAATGTTCATCTAAAACTCAAAACATAATAGAACTCAGTCTAATAATCCTTCAAAAAGACCACCAAATAAGCAGTTAGATTTGCCAACCAAAAAAAAAACCACTTGAAAAAGTATAAGTGGCTAGCCGCCTTGCTTAATCTTGTGTGGGGCAAAACCTCCATCTATTAGTCGCTTATCAGTACCACACATGATATCTATGTTGAACTTCGCATATCCCTCCTTGCCCCAGCCTTCACCATGGCTGTTTTGGACAATCCAATAATGCACCAGCTCTCCCTCAATCCTCTCAGATCCGAAACCAATCACAAGTAAGGCGTGATCCCCAACATGATTGTTTACTGTCTTTACGAATGCATTAGCATCTGCAGGACCGTTGTAAATACCATCCTATAATTGTAAAAACGAAAAAACAAACAAATAAGTCAAATGTTATATTGATTTTTCACTAAAAATCAAAATATATACTTACGCCTTTATAGTCACCCATCTCCTTAATCCACTTCACCTCTACAGCGATCGGTCCTTCATCCCTCAGATGCTCCTTCATCTTCCTAAATGGTAACCACTTACACCTTATAATTTTACAAACAACCTACAGTAAATTAAATAATAAAAAAAATGTTATTAACTCAACCAATAAAAAATAGGAAAAAATATTATTGATGAAAAGAGAAACTCATTCCCAACAAAAATAAAATAAAATTGAAGGATGGAAAAGAGCAAAAGATGGAAGCTTTGGTAGCAACCACGAAGCTAGCGAAAATTCTACACACGGGTCAAATATAAAGAAAAATAATTTTTTTTAAACCAATATATGAAATCTACAGAAATTTTTTATAGGTCTAATCCTTAAAAAAAAATTACTCAATTTTTGTCTCATCTTTTTAAAGTTTTACAAAAAAAAAGTGTTTTTAGTCTTGCATTAATCACTATAATAATAATTAACGGCTAAAGTTAAACAAAGTCTTAGGTACTTAACTTAAAAATTGCCAAGTGTGGTAGATACTAATAACAAATTTAATCCAAAAGTTAACCAATAACTAAAAATAATCAATATAATTTTTTCTTATATGAAATGTAAATCAAAGTAACAACAGCAACAAATGAAATACAAACTGACAACAAATATTTAAAAAAAGTTGGGCATAACGTGTTTTAAGAAGTTAATTTTATCCATAATTAAATGATTAATAAATAGATTATTAATGTCTTTTTAATGTAAATAAATAGATTATTTGCAAGAATTTATTATATCTGTTTAACTTGTTATTGAGATTGAAAATATCAAACTAATACAAATAAATCAGTCCATCATATAGTAATTTTTTTACTTTCTTATTTATGCTAATTTTCAACAAACAAAATTGTTTGAAGTATCTAAATATTTATTATTTGGAGTAGTTAAATATAAATAGATACCACAAATTGAAGAATAGTTTCTTTTTTGAGTTTTGATATGTTACCTCACGGTTTTGAGGTGGTGGTCCATAGACTCCTCTATACGGCCATGACTCCTCGCGAACACACCCATGGTTTCTCATCCAATTATAGGCGTCAGTAAGCGTCATACCATCCTGGTTCTGCTTTTCATTTTTAACCAGATTATCCCAAATGTCTTGAGGTGAAAATTGAATCCGAGGATTCACACCCCTTTCTTTGTGATACAGGTACTCCACAGCAGCATAAGGAGGAAAGGCGAAACAACATCTTCATAACATTAAAATTAATCAATATTTGAACTATAAAAATAAAAAGGATAAATTACTTTTTGTTCCCTTAACTAAATTTTGAATTATTTTGGTCCATTAATTTTCTCTCCGTTACACATTTTCGTCATTTCCGTTAAATTCAATTAAAAAAAACGTTAGGGTTTATATAACTCAGCAACACCATCAACATCAACATGAAAATATTTTTTATTAAACCAATGTCATAATGACATGTGTACAACATTTAATATTTTTTATTAAACCCTACGTTTTTTAATTAAATTTAACGGAAATGACTAAAATGTGTAACGGAGAAAAAATTAAGGAATCAAAATAATTTAAAATCTAGTTAGAGGATCAAACTGAAATCAATTAAATAGTTAAGGGACTAAAAATGTAATTTAACCTAATAAAAATAAAAATTTAGCAATGTTAAAAAGATACTTACCTTCCTTTTTTCTGGTTCCTAACGGGGTTTAAAAAACCCGAATCCCGCAAATCGAATTTATCCATCACGTCAAGACCTTCAAATTTAAACAATTTAAACGTGTGGTTAAAAACACTAAAACACCCTATCTAATCTAATTAGTTTTAAAACAAATTTCATTAATCAGTTAAAACACCAAACACACCCTATCTAATCAGTTTGAAAGCAAATAAGAGTTCAAAAACAGTTTTCTCAACTAAATGAGCAATCAGAGTTCAGCTTTCAACGTATACACATAAACTTAATCAGAATTCAGCTTCAACACATAAACAGCTTTCACATCATAATCAGAATTCAGCATAATTCAGCAAGCAGCCACACATAATTCAACTTACGCATAATTAACAAACGCATAATGAAATATCAGGCCACATAATAATCATAACAATCAGAATTCAGCTACCAAAGTTAATAATCATAAGAATCATGAAGAAGTTACTTTATTTTCATATACACTACCACACTGGATGAGGATTCTAGAAAATGGTGGGTTTCTAAATATGATTTGGGGCAACATTTGGTATTATGTGTTTGACTAAAAACTTAAAAATGGTTTTAGCCACGATAACTGTGTTCACTGTTTTTTACCATTTTCAAAATAATTATTATTCTTGACTTTAATTCTGGACATAAATTCGGTTTATTAATTTGGCACTTTTACCTTACTATTTCAATTTTCATTCTGGCTTGAAACAACCATTAAGTCTGGGCAATAGTCTCGGTATGAATTTACCTTCAATTGACAAACATTAACAATAATGCATTTTTTTATTTGAATAAAGTTAACAATACTGCATTTAACTATTTATAGTTTCTGTCAAAATAAATTTCTTGAAATAAATATATATTAACAATGGAAATGACAAAAGGGTCAATTTAATTTAGCATTAGACATAAAGCCGGTTCACCTTTTGTTAATGGTTGAAAAAACTTTTTGTATGTTACCCAAAAAGAGTTGGTTGTCTATGCTAACCAACACCCTACCTTAATCTATCATCTTACTTGCAGATGACAGAAAAGGCACTGTTCAGATTGTGGTAGATTTATTTAGCATTTTCATTCTCTTGGTATTCCATTATTTTCAATTTATTAGGGCAATATACAATAATTTCAAAGGTTTAGACAATTTATTCTGAAATATGTTATTGGAGTAACTTCATGCAAGTATTATATCATGTAATTTTTAACCATATTTTTTAGCATTTATTAAAAAAAAAAAAAAAAAAATTTAGCATGTAAGGTTTGTCGCAATTTATACTTCTACGGTTTATATTCCTTGGATGAAGTGGGTTATTCTTTTCCTAAAAATAAAAACAAAAGTCTTCACTAGACGACTACAAATTTCATTTTATAGCTACTAGTATATCAACCATACTAACTGAACTCCAACCGACTAATAACAGATTGAGAAGTATTCTTCTCTATCTTATATGCATATACATATTGACCTTAGAAATCCATAGTGCAAAGAACCTTTGTTTTTGTTTTTTTAAGTAAGAACCTTTGTTAAGTATTACCACTTTACATTTTTTGTTCCCTTTGTTACCAAAATAAAATATTCATGACAGTAAGTGTAACAATGTCTTTTTAAGAAAACCAAAATTACTTACCAACAACAGCAAACAGTTTCAGCGCAAATCAACACAAACGAACATGCAGGATCCGTAGAAAGTGAAAAAAGATAGAGTGAAATAAAATGATAGGTATGATATAGAGGGAAAAAAAAAAATAGATCTAGAACAAACTCACCTTCTTGTAGCTATGAAGGGAGGCAACGGTCCTCTTAGTGTGGACAATAGAGAGAGGAGAATAAGTAATAGAAAAAGTTGTTAGGCAATGGTTTTTAAGGGTGCACAAAGGGGATATACTGATAGTGACAGAAGTAGGGTTTAAGGTTGTTATGCAATGGGGTCCTTCAAAAAATATAATGTTGTGAGGCAATGGGAGAATTTGGATTAAATTGATAATAAAAATAAGGGTTAAATATATTTTTAATCCTTGCGTTTTACGTCCCTTTGAAGAATAATTCCTACACTTTATTAAATGTTTTTAAAATCTCCACATTTTATCTCTATTATCAAAATTAGTCCATGCTGTTAATTCTCTAACGGAACGATGACAGTTAGTGGGTCTCAATTATTTTAAGGTTAAATTTGTTTTTAGTCCCTATATTTTGCGTGACTTTGAAAAATAGTCCTTATTATTTTAGGGGTTTTAAAAACATTTGTTGAAATCTAAGGATTATTTTTCAAAGTCACGCAAAATGTAAGGACCAAAAACATATTTAACCTTAAAATAATTGGGACTTACTAACTGCCACATCAACATTCCGTTGGAGAATTTTCAGCCGGGACTAATTTTGATAACGGAGATAAACTGTGAGGATTTTAAAAACATTTAATGAAATGTAGAGACTATTCTTTAAATAAGCGCAAAATGTAAGGACTAAAAAAATATTTATTCCTAAAAATAATAATAACGGTACGTCTGAATATTTATAGGGATCATTTACTTAATTAACCCTAAAAATAATTACTTGTTTTTTTTATGATATGACTCTGACCCCATTTATTAAAATTTATGGATTCGTCCCCGGGTTCGAACCGCCATCACAACATCCAACCTAATAATTTCACATGGGAACATTAATTTGTTTCCATTATTTATAATTTCACCTTATTTTGTATGGAATAATCTAAATCTATTATGATAATTTTTACTAAGAGAGTATAAATCTAAACAAAGTATTTCGTCAATAGAGAGTCCAAGAAGAAGTAAAAATACTCCCTCTACTTTATTATATAAGTGTCTCATTTAGGATATTTTTTTTTAAGGAAATTAGGGTATTTTTTGTTTTGAATTAATTATCACTATAATATAAGAAAATATTAATATTTTTTCTATTAATAGATCTTTATTTATCGCATTTCTATTCGTCTAGCTATCTTATTAACTCCAATTAATATAATTGTTTTTTATCAAAATAATAATAATAATAATAATAAAATTGTTTTAATAATCCTTAAAAAAATTGTTTTAATAAATTAAACTCGTTTTACAATTAATAATTTTCTTAAATACTATACACTAATCTAATGTGATATTTATAATGACAATAAGAGAATTAAAAGTAGAAAGAGGGAGTACAAAAGTTTAGGATTTTTTTATTTTATTTTTTACTAAAAGTTTAGTAGGGGTTATTTAACTAAAAAGATAAAATCACAATCATGATTACACGACTTTCAAAACTAAAAGGACAAAACAATGCAAAGAAGAGAGAACTTGATTTTCAACATGTCACTGTCACATTACTCAAAAAAAGAAAAAAATCAAGTCAATATCACAGTATGCAGCCAGTGCATATGTTCCCTACCGAGTGTCTCCAAAAATTGTTAGTGTACCATATTGATTATGCTTTTCCTCATATCATGTATTCATATATCTTTGAAGGAAAAAAAATTGAGTAATATTATTTTTAATTTTTATGATATTTTCTGTCATTTATATTTGAGATTAAAAAAAATATTCCACAAAGTTTAACTCCACTTACGATGTGAAAATTATTAAATTAGACACATTTACTCAAATTTAACTGAGTGTTAAAATAAATCTTTTATCATATCATATCATTAAAATGGTCTTGAATATAGAAATGCAATTCCCACTAAATCGGAAAATATAAATGGAACAAAATATACAAACTGTAATTTTTCATCGACACTTTTAAAATAAACACTGGTTCATATATAATATCCTGAATTGTTGTCACATAACTGCAAAACTTATGAGATATACCTATACATACACAAAACGAAACAACGCTGCTCCACTGACAACAAACAAAGAAAATCATAATAATGATAATAAAACAAACTCTGCTCCATTACTCATGCCTTGTTTGAATTATAAGAGAAAGTGAAGGAAGAAAATGTAAAAGGAACAAAAAAAAAAAAAAAGCAACCAATTCACCTTTTAAATTAGAGATGATAATGGATATCCATAAAAATATTGTAGTATGATATTTGTTTCTGTTCCGATAGATAAATATTATACCCAAGTGCGAATCTCGTAGATACTGTAGTACGGATAATGACTACGGTATTGAGGTATTCATGGAATTTTGATTTTTTTTTTTTAAAACTTAAATTTTAAATATCTATTATAATTTCATAACTGATGCATAATCGATTCAAAATTCATAAACCAATCAAATTCTATGATCCATACAAACTTTGTGGTCCTTACATAATCTATACAAATTCTTCAAGTTCATGCAAATTTTCAACTAATCGACGTCTAAAAAAAGTATGAGAAGACTTATGTATTCCAAAATTAAAAAAAAAAGGGTATAAATGTAAAAAAAGACTTTTAAGAATTTTTCAACTAATCAGAAACTAGTATTATTTTAGAAAGTCGGATAATTTGGTTAAATATGTTTTTGGTCCCTATAAATATGTTAACTTTTCATTTTAGTCCTCCAAAAATTTTTCATCTTCACTTTTGGCCCCTCTTTAAAGTAAATTCATATGTAGACTTCATACTTTTGAATAAAATTTTGCAGAAAAATTTATAATATTATAAGGATCTCTACCAAAAAGAATTAGAATTTTTTTACCAAAATATGAATTAAATATGAATTTTTATATTTTTTGTGGTAAAAAATTCATATTTAATTTATGTTTTGTTAAAAATTCTAATATTTTTGGGGAGTGATTTTTTACAATATTCTACATATTTTTGCACAATTTCATTAGAAAATACAAAAATTTACTTAAAAATAGGGACCAAAAGTAGTGTTTGAAAATTTTATAGGGACTAAAAGTTGAAGAAAACTTTTAAGAGGGACTAAAATGAAAAGTTGGTATATTTATAGGGACCAAAAATATATTTAACCCTAAATAATTTAGTAATTTATCTAATTTATTAACGAGTATGGATACATGTGGGCACGAGTACCATCAAATCTATATTTGTATCCATAAATCAATGGTTAGTTAAATACGAGCTTATTTTTAACAAAAACAAAACGACATTCTTTCATTCAAATCAATAGATTACATCATTCAACACCGCTAAAAACGTAAAGGATGAATCCGCGAAGAAACTCACAACCTTCAAGTTAATAGCATATAACAGCATAATGCCTACAAAAATATATGATCAAATTAAAATGATTGGAATACACATATCTCCGGATCTGCAACGTTGACGTCTAATTCTTTAATTGAATAATTGATCTTCGATATGAATCAAATGAGCACCGCAACAATACGGAAAATCAAACAACGCTGCACAAGACGACGGACAACAGACCATCACACTCGGGTGACGAAATCAAGAAGAAAAAATCTAGATCTATGTGAAAAATCACTTATTTATATTGAATTAGAGAGAAAAAGGTGAAGAGAGGTGATTTCAGGTAAAAAATTGATCCAAAATCACCCCTCAATGAAGAAACTTGAAAAAACCTAGAGAGAAAAAAACTAGGGCTAGCTTGTTAGAGAGAAAATTTGGTGAATCAGGCGATAGTTAAAATACGAGCTTATTATTCTCATGGATGTCCGTTAAGCTATTCACCCTATGCATGTGGCAACTTTTATCTCCGGACGCTCGTGGGAATGGTTTTTTTTTTCTTCTTTCATCCCTATCCTAAATTCTCACATTTCTATCCTCCACATGATGGCTTTATCAATTAACTTCCGGTCTAGCTTGGACAATGCTTCTCCATGTGAAATGCGGATTAAAACCTATTCTGTTGTGTAGAAAAATGTACCTTAGAAATTAAGTAACGACTTTTTTAAGAAAGTGGCTAACAAGCTCTCTCCATGATTGATTTTTTAGGAAAGAAGAGGGAACAAGAAGGGTGATACATGTCAAATTAATGTTATTTAATACAGCATTTATCGACTTATTTGACAAGTAATTCAATTTTGAAAACCGCAATTATATATAAATATTGTATATATCACAAAACTATGCCATGAAGCTCAGCGCCGTCCCTAAGAATTCGGAGGCTCGGCTCTGGGAATGAAAAGAGGCCAGTGATAAAATCAAAACGTATTTTTTTTTAAAAAAACAATGTTCTATTTATATTTTTTAAAAGATAAATATAAGGTGCCGTATATATGTGGTATACCCAAAGGTGAAAATGACTACCGTATACATGAGGAACTCCCACCTAACACTAAAAGCAAGAGGACCTAATTATAATAGGCCTAAAAGGCTAAAACAAGGGGACATAAAATAGCTGGGGGTATTAAAAAAAAAATTGGAGGGCAGTAGTACTAGTGGGTATTAAAAAAAAATTAAGGCCCATGACTGCCCCCTCAGGGCCGGGTCTGATGAAGCTATTATGTTTGTTTCCCCTCACCTTTTCGTAGGTTTTGGACATGACTGCTTCAATACGGAACAAAGTGAGGCAAGCACACACGTCAGAAACTAAACCAGAGCATCACGTAGACATATGATGACAGGTTCGATATGTTAGACGAGCTCAACGATGTGAAAGCGAACCAAAACAGAGAGTTTCATAAGGAAATATTAAAGGCGGTTCGCTAGGTGAGTTTTGGCTTGCCTAGCGAACTAAGATGGGTCAAGAAAACATTTTAAGACAAGCTTTTTTCTCCAAGGACGAAATCTTGATTCGCTACGCAAGCCTTTCTCCGCCTAACGAACTTAAAAAAACATAACCTCTATAAATAGAGGCTTACATATAGCGACGGAGGGAGTAATAACTAGTCTAGCAGTGTATCAATTTTCCCCCAATTTAAATTACTTATAATAACACGAGAGAAATTAAATTCTCAAAATCTAAGACATATGTATAATTAAGAAGTAGTATGATTTGGTTTGGTAAAATTAATTCGAAAAAATAATTGAACCAATCAACTATAATAGCCAAAATCAACCTTGAAACAATCTGTACAACAATTAGGGAATGATATTTTTTTATTGATATGCTACCACCACCAGATGTAGCCAACAACTGATTGTAATTAATAAGCTCTGTCCCCTCTGATCTCTGATTTTTTTCGCTTTATGTAATTTACAAGCAAGCTCTGATATTCTCCAACTTACTGCAGCTAGCTAGCTACAACCTTTTACGACTTCTTGTGTTGTTGTGAGACCTGGGTTCTAATTTTGTGTTGGTTAGGACTTAGGATTCATTTTTTGTGTTGCTATATGATTTCATACAAACTAATATATGCATATATTATGTCCATATTCATGTAATGGTATAGCAAAATGATAAACATGAATGTGGAATTTTATTTGATATAACAATCTTCTATATAGTAAGATTGACAATTTTTGTGTTGGATTGGGCAATACATGGTTTCACTCTGATTCTCCATTAGTAAATAGTAAGATTACTGGTATTTTTTTTTTCTATCATTTTAATCCAAGATGATGACAAAAATGCTAACAACCTTAAACCCATTCTCTCACTATCCCTTTGTCCCCCACCAACTCACAACCTTAAAAGTTAAAACCCCTTCACTGGTTATGGCGTGGAGAAAGGACGTCCTCTTTTTTTTTTGTCTCTATTCACAACATATTAAATGCAGAGGAAATAGTACGAAACTACCGTCCTCCTCTCTCCCACTAACTAAAGCAAGTCACCAACAATATCAGATGCTCGTTCGTTTGCTATGCGGAAAAAGAGGAAGGAAAGTTTGCATGAAAAACAAAACCTTAAAATTGTTCGTAATAATAAAAAAAAGAACATATAAAATAGTATAAAATATTTATAATTTTTGCTAATAATCAATTAAAGATATTTTTTTTAACAAGCAAAAATGATACTCCATCAGTCCCATATTAAGTGACACGGTTGACCTTGTTACACATATCAATGAATAATTTTGATCTTAAATAACTTTATTAATCTCTTAGAAAAAATTATAAAAATTTGATATTTTAAAAATATTCATCGAGACGAATCCCTCATCTTATATAATATTATTTATCTTTTTATATTAGTGGAAAAATACGGTCAAAATATGTTTCGTCAATAGAGCATATTTTTTAAATAGGTCATCTATTGTAGGACGGAGAGAGTATATATTAACAAAAGATTATGCTCTCGAGCACAAGGAGTGGTGCGGAGGGAACTAGATAAAAAATAAAGCAACCAATCCTTAAGTTCAAAATAGAGATAAACAACTGTCAGTCAATCCCCAAACAAACAAGGGGTTGCTGCCACCACATATGGTAACCAAAAGGAAAACACACGTTTTTAGTTTTCAACCACGTTAGTGAAGTGATTTTTACCTTTTCCATAAGTTGCATGATAGATTTAACATTATTAGAGAACAACCTATGATTCCTTTCATTCCAAATAGCACAAATGCAACAGAGCCAGATCATATGCGAGAATGAACGGCGAGGAGTGTACCCTCTTGACGAATACACACCTAGCCAAGTCTTCATGTGTTGCCAAAGCGAGGCAAAAGTGGGGAAATGAATAATAAGATATTCTGCTGTTTCATATTGGCCACAACCTAAAACACACAATCGAGAATCAATGGGAATAACACCACGACGCCATAAGTTGTCCTCTGTAGACCACCAGTTGTGGAAAAGACGCCACACGCATATAGACACCTTCAAAGGAACGTATTTGTGCCACACCACTTCGGAAACAACATCATGGTCATGAATCTCCTGCCTCATGAGGATTTAATACACACCACAAACTGTATATCCATCGTCTGTGTTCGGACACCAAAGCCAAGCATCCATACTAGAATCCTGTAAAGACACATTAGCAAATAAAAGTTTCACTTCCTCCACTAACTCTTCCTCCCACGCCATCAACTGACGCCTCCATCCCCACACCTCTCCATCCTCCCCCCACCCTAAAACATGCATCTCTCCCACATTTAGGTTCTTGTGGATGGACAAGTCATATAACCTCTTAAATCTCTCCCTCAACGGCACCGACCCCACCCAACAATCCGACCAAAAAAATGTATTAAAGTCATTACCTACACACTTTGCAACGTTCGCTTCAAACCAACTCCCACCTTCAACTCCTATCCCCTCTAGGATTTTCGCAATCTCTCGCCACCACGCTGATCCCCTTCTACCTCCATCATTAATTAAATGTCAAAAATTATGTTTTGACATATGTGAGACACTCAAGTAGGTAAGTCATTTTAAGACAGAGAAAATACATAATATTCTCCTTATCTTTAAATATAAAGTATTCATTTGATAAAAAAGATATTTATAAATATAAAACCTTTTTTTAAAATTATTAGATATTTTTATTGTTTCATTTTAAAATAAACTCCTAATATCACTAATTGTTTTGAAATGTGAAAAACAGTATCAACTTAACTATACACACAAACACACACAAAGGGGTATTACTCCGTCCTTTTCAATAATTTTTACTTTGCATATATAAATACAAGAGTCAACTGATTGTGAGATTGATTTTATTTTTTATAGACGATTTTTTTTTTTGTTGATAAACTTTTTACAGACGAAATTACAATAATAATTTGAATCTCACATACATAACAATAAAATTGTTTAAAAAAATTAAACTCATTTTACAATTGGAATTAACTTGTACAATTAATATTATTTTTTTAACAAGACAATTTATAATTTTCTTAACGTACACTAATCAAATCTGATATCTATAACGAGAATAAGGGAGTTAAAAGTAAAAAGAGGGAGTACAAAGTTTAGGATTTTTTATCTTTTCTTAAAGTTTTAGTAGGGGTTGTTTAACAAAAATACTCGTATGAATTATATATGAATATAGATATCAATAAATGGAAATTAAGAACGAAACTAAAAAGACAAAATCACAATCATGATCATATGAATTTCAAAACTAAAAGGACAAAACAAAGCAAAGAAAATAGAATTTGATTTTCAACTGTCACTGTCACAGTATGCAGCCGGAGCCGACGTTCCGTGCCGAGTGTCTCCAAAAAAAAATGTAAGTGTACCATCCTTGATCATGCGGTTTCCTCGTATGTATTTTATTCATGTATGTATTGAAAAATAATTTTGAATTTTTAGAAATTTAGAAGTAAAAAATTGAGTTATACTTATTTGTAATTTTTTATGGCATTTTTTCATTTATATTCAAAATTAAATAGTTGTTTTGTTCGCAAAGTTTATCTCAACCGACAATATTGAAGATGTTAAGTTGAACACCTTTAATCTCAGAACAATTTTCTTTAGTGAATTTGATATATGTGATAGTTAATTTTAAAAGAAGGGTACACAATAAACTAACATAACTAATGACAAATTCTTGTACATGTACTATATCAAATCATACCAAATAGATGTTTTTGAGATACAAGAATTTGTTCCTTAAAAAAAGATGAATTTGTTCCTTAATTCATGTGTTATTTTTCTTAAACAAACCTACTAAACTTTTTCGTAAAAAAAAACCTCTTAAAATTTAATGTGATCTCTCTTCTGCTTTTTACTCTCTCACTCTCGTGATAAGTATCAAGTGAAGTGAAGAAAGTTATTGATGGAATAGGTTAATTTCAATGGTAAAGTGAGTTTATTTTATTAAAACAATTTCATTATTACTTAATTTTTTGTAACAATTTCATTATTGTATTTTTATATGATTTTTTTTTCTTTTCTGAATCGTCTAACAACAATGTTTAGGCAACATATTTTGGTGAATGATGATACTTTTTGTTCGTCACGTTGTGGTTTTGTGGAGATGTTGCCAACCACCAAGTTTTAACACCAACATACAATGATCCGACACATCTCGGGATAGCATCTAAAGAGCCGTTGCCTCCCCAAAATTGGGTCCACTCCTCCGAGATAAGAACTCCATCAATCTTACTAATTGCTATCTCGTTCGAGTGATACCACTTGTACCTTCAACCCAATAAATTCAAATCATCTAACTCCACATCCCTAAAAAATCCATAAGAAAGATTATTTTCCACCACTTGGGATGACGACACTCCCACATTAACACATCTTCTCTTTAGACCACATTAAAATCCCCTAAAATACACCTCGCTCCCTCCCTCAAACTCCTTCTAAACTTCACAAGACTTTCCCATAACCTCCTTTTGTCTTCAAAATTCCTACTTGGCCCTTCCCGAGAATCTCCTGAGTTCTAGCTGCCCCTTGGACTCGTTTTATTTCTACCATTTCTAACGATCTCCATCAATTGCAAGAACTTTGGAACTCCCAATTAACTTGGTTGAATTTTCCCCATTTTACTTCTTTATTTCTCTTTCCTCTTTTGTTTCTTCAGCCTCTGATGTTTCCAGCACCTGCATCACGCGCGCGTTCATTTCACCGGTCCTAACAGATTTGACTTCACCTCTCCTCTCTCCATCCCATCCCATCCCATCCCATCAGTCTGCCTCTCCATTGGAATTCTACCCTCACTTTCCACATGTTAGTCCCCCATAGGCTTGTTCAAAATCAAATATCCCAAATTATCACTTTTTGGGGGAAGAAGATCCCAAAAAGCTACCTGCTACTTCCTCATTGGAGACCAGCAAACCTAGTACTGCACTCCTTCCCCATCATCAGATTGTGATGACTCATCCCGATCATCAAACAAACCTCCATCTTCATCACCTTCCCAATCCCCTTTGCCGGACCAAAGATAAATATGGTCACGAGGCTTATCAAAAGGTAATTTCAATGAGGACTTGTATGACTTTTGCTGCAAGGCCTGAATTAATGGTGATTACTTGAGTTATAATTTACACAAAATTATTATTGCATTTTAGTCTTTAGTTCTAATACAAGTATTATTGTTTTGCAACTTTTCCTTCTAATTGTGTGTTTTGTTATTCAGGAGGACTTTTGGTTTTGTGCCTCACATAATAGCAACTGCTGATTCTATAACTAAGTTAACAGCTCGATGTGAACTATGCATCTTTACTTTGAGGAAGACAGGAGAAAAACAAACTGAACTAATTGGTGGGGCTGATTTATACATGCCGGTTTGCAGCCATCACTATGTGAATGGCCAAGTTGCTGTTAAAAAAAGTTATTGAGGTAGCTCCCATTGTTTAATAGTAATTAATAGGAATATAAAATGGTCTATATGTTTCCTTAACATGTTTACTTGATTCTGGTGTGTGCTGGTGTTGTGTGATTCAGCCAGTTTCTTCAACAACAAGCAATGTTGAATTGCGTTTCACATAATCTATCTTTTTTTCTTTCACTCTTAAGTTCTAATCATGTGTGTTATGTATTTGCAAGTTAAAGAGATACTGCTATTTTCCCTTAACAGAAGCAGGTCTATTGAAGTAACTTGAACACATTTATTGAAGCCATTGGCCTGTGTTTCATTCAAGTTCCTTATCCATGACTGATATCCATAATAAAAACTAATTCACCACTCATCACTCACATCTGTCTAAGTCTAACTTAAAACATACTGGTACATAAATTTTGCAACGATAACAAATTCCTCACAAAAAGCATGTTAATGCTTAGAATAAGCTAGTTTCTCGCAGATTTAAGGCTTTACTGTTTTCTCTTCTATTGTAAAGACAGATAAGTACAACCGACATCCAATTGGATTAGATTGGTGCTTCCCGAACTGTTTTAAGACATTGCCATACTATGGAAAATGAATGATTGCTCATTGGACTGGACATGAGCATATAACCATTTCCATCTTGCTTATAGCATCCTTCACCATTTCAGCAATTCTACGTAATACATTATGGGGAGAAATTTACAATCTTTATGGTATTATTGCATTTATTTAATCTATGTTATCGTCTACCTGAGTCACGGTTTATCTACCTCTGTCTCAGTTTATCTATTGACTAGTAGTACCATTTTAATCCATAATACTAGAATATTTTCAATCTTCATGGCATTAGTTATATTCCCATGTCATTTTCATTAGCACGTAAATAGTTGTTGACAGCACTGAATTTGTAAATAATGTAAGTGGGAATGAAAACTCCATCAACTCCCTTTACCTACATCTCTCAAAAATGTTGATAGAGCATTAACATCGAATCCTATGTTCAAAGTTCCAACTAGCCCAAATATTATACCAGAGCTTGGTTATGTAGACATCAGCAATTAGTTTTGATTTGGAGCATTTTTATGGATGAATCTTGTACTGATGCTTTGATTTGGAATTAGTTCTAATTGTGTTTTGGTTTTTCAAGAGAAGCTTTGGCTCAGTGCTTCACATAATACCAATTGCTGAAACTGCAACTAAGCTGACAGCTCGTTGTGAACTATGCAGTGTAAGACACAAACTTATGAATGAGAAGAGAATGCACATGGCATGACAGAGTATAATGATGTTTTATTCTAGGCTCTTGATTTTCATCCAATAGCTAACAATAAGTAACATCATTTATTTTCATTCCATGACAATTGCCTAAGATGCTCGGTATTTGAAAAAAATGAGAAACAATGGCTCTTGTTGACTAGAAGCAATTCATAGTGGTGCGTGGATCAAATTAAGAAATGAAACTCTAAAAACTCAAAGTATTCAAGACTAGATAGATTCATACCAAATGGGTGAGAGATATCATCCATGTAGATAGATAGATAGATGACAAACATCATCAATGGTGTGAAAAATAACACAAGAAACTAGTACTAGGTTAATATCTATCAACAATGTTCTAGCAAATATACCACCTACATAAACATCATATTTAATTAATTAACAACGCCCATAAGTCTGTTCAGGCTTTGCTTTCAACCTCCATATTTCTCTCTAACACAACCAAAACCATATCGATAGCAGGTAGATTCATGCAACGGACATGATTTCCTGCAAAAGGCATATACAAAATTAGGGTTAGGGGGGGTAAACACAGGGAACATACGGCTATGATTCACAATGATGGATGAAAAAGTTACATTTCACTACAAGCATGAGTTGCATTGCAGAAATTAAGATTTCAATTTCAAAAAAATGGATTAGAAATTAAGCCTTATCCCATTAATAAGTGGGGATTAGAAAATTATGAAAAAATTAAAACGACTCAACTATCCTACTGAAAATTCAAAAAGTGAAACTAATAATGTCAAAATACCAAAACCATATGAGAGTTAATCCAAAACACGATGGTTGCATATACTTTAGCAACAAGAAATCATTGAAAGACAAAGGTACTATTATAAAAACAAAATAGTTGGGGACGGGGGTTAGGGTTAGGGTTCATTACTACAAAATAAAAGGACTTAAATTAGCAGAAAACTGGGGCAGTAGTTAAGCATTAGTTTTTGGGGTTCAGGGATAGATAGAATCGCTCAGAAACCTTAACCTTTTGTTTATTTTAAATGTGGAATACAAGGGTTGAACCTGATTTTCTTAACTTGACAGTAAATGGTAACCACTACACCAGCAAACAAATATTGTAACTTCAACAACCTAATACTAAGATATATATAACAAAGTCAAATACAAAATCAAAGGAACTACAAATCTATCTACAAGAATATTGATTATTACCATGGTGGATGGAGTGTATTAGATTTTAATGGTGCACTTTATGACCTCACGTGATTCATCATAACCGTCCCATACTTGGGCCTGGAAAGTTGTTAAAGCAGCAGGGCCGTCGGAGGGGTCTTTGTCTTTTGGCTTTGCTTGAAAGGTAATGTAAAACATATGTCCAGCAGCAATACCAACATCATAGGCACACTTGACAACTTCATGTAACTCAAATGTTGGAGCCTATTAATTAATTAATTAATTAAGAAGAACAATTAGTCTAGTTAATTAATGAATAAACAAAATATAATATAATATTCATTCTCTTCAACCTGATTATCATTTTTTTCACTGTAATAGTCCAATGCAAGCCGAGAGAATTGTTCGAGAGTAGGGCGGTCTTCATCGGTTATGGGGAGGGGTTGGGTACCGCCACATAACAGTGTTCCTGGCGGACGGGGGAGAACATCGTACTCCTATATTATATTGTGTTGTCCAGAATGAATATTAATTAAGAGAGTGAAACAGAATTGAAAACAGCAAAAAATGAAATAGATAGAGATAGACGCAGCATACGTACACTTAGGCCGCGAGAACGCTCTAGATGTTCATTATCTGCTGCCTCTAGTTTCAGCCTGAGTTTATTCTTATACACATATTTTTCACACATATATATGTAAGGCTCATCGTCGTCATCATAGATAGATAATTCACTCAACTCTGGAACTTCACCGTAGGGGTACACCTCATCCCAAACAGAACCCCGCGGTTTGGGTTTAGATTCGGGTCCCTGTTCCGATCCTAATTCCGGTTCTGAATTCGGCATCTTCCCTCTTTCTCTGCAGTTTTCCGTAGGAGTTGGTGTGACTGCGGGCACACCGGTATTGAATTCCATAGACATTCTGCAACACGAAATGAATGAATTACGATTTACACCGTATCGAGGACAGTTAACTTGCTGTCAGGGGCATTTTAGTCTTTGGCTTTGCTTAATTTTGGTTGGTATCCGCATAAATTAATCTTTGGCTATCTAAAATATTCTTACAAGCTTAGGTTGTAGTCTTTTTTTTTTCTTTTCTTTTTTATCAGGATTCAGGACAAAGAAAGTGAACAAGACTAAAGCCAAATAAAAGAGATTCTTTTAAAAGCTATCTAAAATGTAATATGGAAATCAATTGATGTTTGTTTTGATTCCCATTATGATCCCTTTGGTTGTCTTTCTTGTCTTGCAAGTAAAATAACTTTCGGAAGGATTTGTTGAAAGTACTTAGTTGCAAAAATGAATATGATCTCAACTCAAACAAAGTTAACCCCTTGTTTTGTTGTTCTTAAGTTAGTTGCATTCATTTTTATTTTATTTTTTATTCGGCAAATATTATAAACGCCATCCCCGCAAGACGCAAGGTATGGACGAAACAGGATACAAATGGTGCCGCATATAATATGGTAACACTATAACCACCTAAAAACACCCCTGAAGATAGTTGCATTCATGAATCATGAAATTTTATTTTTCAGCTGAACTTTGCAGATAGTAATTCCTAGACTAAATTTAGGCTTAGGAGAGAAGGGTTAGTTTTTATCCTAGCCTTTAGAAATCAAGGCTTGCATATACTACATGTTTATTGAATTTGTCTTATATTATAAAGAAGCTAAGTAAAAAATTTCAACCTTAAGTTTTTCAATTATCTTTGATGTTGTTAAAAAATCGAACCGGAGTTAAAAAAATCAATCTTTATCTTAGTTCGATATGACTTTATAAGACTATGAACCGGTTGAACCAACTGCCAAATTGGTTGATTCTCGGTTTAACCAGACCGGTCTAATCCCATTTTCAGAACACTGGTTCTTTTGGAGCTATCAAAAAGAACACTTTATGGCAGCATGTGAACTAACAAAGACTGCATCTCTTGGCAAGTTTTGCATACTTCATATTTTTTGAATTTGGTGCATTTAGTTCTTTTGGTAAGCAAGTAGGGAGCTTCTACGGTGCAGTCAGGAAACTGACTTTTTTGAAAAAGTTAATTTTGATTTTAATGTTTGATTCATTTTTAAATTGTTGATTACTCATTAATGATCAATGGTAATTCATCTAGTAATGCTTGCGACATATTGGACTTACATGTACTATTTTATCATTGGCATCTTTAACATACAAACAATATTTGATGATATTATGTGATAGTCTTAAGTGTTACACTTTGTGGGGTGTTACACTTGAAATAAGGTAGGATAAAATTAGATTAAGTGTAGTCTTGTTAATCTTATAAATTGATGATACTATGATGACTGAACTTTTGATGCCACTGTACAACAGTGGGGTGTTACTCACTACAATTTTGATGTTATAGTGTTAACTTCATCAAAAAAGCCATTTTCATGACTTCACCATAGAATTTTCCAAGTATAAGAAATATAGAAAAAGGAAAACAAAAAAATGGCCATAAAGTACAATGATTGCAAAACTCTTACTGAAGTTACAAGAAACTATGGTCTTCATATGTAATGCTTTCAACATTATATTGCTAAGGTTCATCAATATTGTTGCCTTCTTTAGCTGAAGCGCTAGCTTGCAATGCTTCTATATACAAAATTTTCACTAGATTCCTAAATTTTCGTCGAAAAGTTGGCATCCGAGACATGGAAGACACAATCCCCTGCAACCTGTAGCAATGAAATACCAAATGGGAAGGGAAGGAATTGAAGCACTTAGCATATGCATCAAGAATGTGGTTGAACTGTTTTTATACCAAGTAGTAAGTTGTTTTCATAAACTATGATAAAAAAATCATGAAATAAGTTGAAAATGAAAATAGTTTATAGACATGTCATAAACTATTTTCATACATTCTCACATATAGTTACATAAGTGATTATGTAATGAGATAAATATTTAGAAATATACCTTCTAATTATAGCTTGCAATTGTGCTCTTCGAACATTGTCCTTAGATGGGAAGCCAGTGCTATCCCAATCCTCTGGTATATCGTTTTTGCTTCTCATAACAAGTTCTTTCAAGCATGTTTCTTCACTTTCTTCCAGCTCAAGATTCTTAAGCTGCTCTTTCATGATCAGTAAAGGTCCGATAAACCACTCAAACACTCTATCCTTTGGTCCATTCATCCTTGTCAGTTCTATATCATCAGCTGCAAATGCATTTACATCGAAGCATGAGCATATTTACGTATTCCAATGGAATGAAAGCATGGCATGAGCAATAGAAGCAGTACATATAACCAATCCATCTGAATTTGATTTTGCTGAAGTTAGAAGACATTGTAGCAAGGACCAAGCTGGTAACTTGATGCTTAATTTTTTGCAATTGCCTTTGAAAATGCATTCCTCAATTTCCTTTACACTTATCAGACCATCACGGAGGACTATCCGGCCGTTTACCTCACACGACTTGAAAAACCAGTCCCATACCTGCAAAATAACGATTCTTTTCAAGTTAGAAAAATTCGTAGAAAATGCTTATTTAAGTCATGTTACCATCACCTGCACAGGTTTATATTGCTGAATTTTCCATTTCATACTTCTGGATTGCTGTAGGGTGTGTTTCGAGTTTTGTGAACTATCTCTCCTATTTTTCAAATTATGATCAATTCCTTCAAGTTTTTTCCTCTCAACTGCATGCTTCACATTTTTACGGTATATTGGCCTGGCTGTCACAAGTACTACTTGAAATTAGTGACCAATGTTCGCCACCGAAAACAAACTTACTTAATATGAGGAGTATTAGAAAAAACACCCTTTTCAACAATAATAATCTTCAAGCACGGTAAAAAAAAACTGATAGCATGGTAAAGAAAATTTGATAGCACCTGGGAAGGCAGGATCCTTCTCTCAAGTAGAGTAAATCATTCACATATTCATCAAAAAGTGAAACCACAGATACAATGTAGGCAAACCCCATCTTCAATGAGTCCTCCTACAATAAAATATTCACTTAATAAAATCTCTTAAAACTTGCATAGATAGTTAAAATGACAATTGTGAATTTCAATTACATTTACCGAATAGATATACAAGAAGCTCAACAAAAATTGAAGCATCGTACGTTAACTAACCTGATGGACAACGACTCCACCATACAGGCTAAGAAAAAAACTGACAATGATAGCTGCTAATACAGCACCTAGAACAGCCAAAGGCCAAAGGATGATGGCAAGACCAGCAAATGGGACACATTCAGTTTCTAGGAAAGGTCCCCTTCTTCCAACCAAATCTTCTAATAGTCTCTTCCATCCTCTAAACAGCATGTAAGGGCTCTTCCATATAGCAATTGATGTGATTAAAACCACATCAAAGGGCACCCCAACCAGAATCACCAACAAGCAACATGGTAATAGCGACAATCTAACAAAGAAAACAATGGTTATCAGTATATTACGATACATGCAAGCTGTATCTCATTGTGATACTGAATTCAATTCAATCGGTACAAATCTTTACCGTGTATCTATTTTGACATGAATCCCAATTCGTTCTGATGAATTGCCACCTAAACTTAGTGTAACTACTTTCTTTTTTTGTTGTTGTCAATTTTGTATAACCAACCAGTTTTCTTTTGTTATTTGATACATGACTTGAATCTTCAATTATTACTAGGTTCATATACGATGTTTCAACTTATAATTGTTTGTTATGTCACTTTTTTCATACTCAAACTAACAAACATATATTTGGAAGGAGCAACTTACTTGATATCAAATGGCTTTTCTTGAGGGTTTAAATTTTCTCTTAATTCATCCATGTATGAAAAATAGGAGTGAAAACAAAAGTCTGTGACATCCTGAACCACTGTACAGCTTGTTTGAATTGTTGACCAACAACCATCCTGGCATCATAAATAAGTTGCATTAAAGCTTCCTGCCTTCTGCTCAAGACTCAAGTCAAAAGCTTTTAAGAAATTACTATAGGATAGTTAAGCTAGAAAAGGAGGATAATTAACTATGGACATATTTGAGCTAATCTACTTACATAAACATTTGTGAGACTGTTCGAAAGAGTTTATGGAAATAACTTATTACATGTCCATAAGTTGTTTTCTACTTATTTCCAGAATCTTTTTATGATAGAATATGAAAGCAGTTTAACTTTTATCTTTTGCTATAGAAATAACATATACATAAGCAGTTACATGATAAGAGCTTAAGTTGTTTATCCAAATAGGACCTAAATTACATAGTCATGGTGGCAAAATTTTCAAGGCACTTCTAAATTCTAATCCACATTAAGGATACATAAGCAAAAACCAGAAAGTCTCACTTACAATGAAGCAATGATAAAATTTGTCTTGAACATTCTCTCCAACAACCTCAAAAGTTGCAAGAAGAGGAGCAAAAAAGCCATATCCAATTCCACCTAAAAAGCTACCAACAATACCAACTACCGGCAAAAGTAACAAAGGAACCGGCAAACATATCAACGCCGCAATCTTGAAAACCAGTCCAAACCTCTTTGTTCTGTTTTCAAAGGCCAACAATTGATGAGTGAGATTGAGTTAGAACATATGAAACATATAATCATACATAGTTTGCAATTGCAAGTCCAAAGAATTTGGAAAGAAAGTACAACCTTGCTACACAATAGTATGTCCAAAATACATGTGCAGTCCAAAGTCCAATGATAACAGCTGAATTTCCAACAACCATAATGGCAAATGCAATTGGACCTATCAATGCACCTGCCAAATGAATCACCTTATAATGAATATTTACTTTTACAATGCATTCAACATTAATAATAATCATGAACTTTTATTTATGTAATTATGTACTATTATATAAGCATCCATATGATTCCTTATAAAAAAAATTCAAACATTGAGTTTTTAATATACTTTCATACTTTATTTTTTGAAGCACCCCCATACAAAATTTATAAATGTGTTTTAGTCTAACAACAAGAACATTGAGATAAAAATACAAAAGTGATAAGTAGAAAAGAAAAAATGAACCTTTGATGATACCAAGTATAAAGAGCATGAAGAAAAATGGGAGGAAAGAAATAAAGCTCCACAATTTGGTCCCTAAACCTGCAGATGAATCCATGATAACATACAACTAACTATAAATGATGTTATGGTGAGCTTGTTTTTCTCTGTCTCTCAAGCTTATATTATTATTTAAGAAAACCGAACAAGTGAAAACCAACAGAGAATTTGTAGAATTGTTATCAACAACAACAAACAAAATTTCCAATTAAGTAGTATGAGTATCCATTCAATTCATACTACCATATACTATTATTTCTTTTAAAAAAAAATTAAGAATTTTCTTCCATTTTTTTAAATAAACAACTTGTGTGAGGAGAAAAGTATTAAACAATAAAAATTTCTTCTTAACTTAACATGTTTATTGTAAAAGTTCGAATTTATTTTTCACATGAATATTTTTGGAAGTGGAGTGGAGAGGGTTTTCAAAGAGAAGGGTTTGGTGGCAGTATGTGAACGAAGTCACGTGTTGCAGTGTAAGTGTGATGTGTTATTCATCCATCTTCCTAGAGTGACTCATGACCAAAAATAGTGATTCCCATAAATAAAAAATCAAGAAAAGTTATACTCCTCCTTCTAGTAAAGTTTTGAAACATTAATCAAGAAAAATCACGAATTTATAAAAAAAATATAGGATATTTTCATAAAATAATGATTAAAAATTATTTTAATGGTCAAGATAAAGATAAATATGGTAAAAGTGTTGGATATCCAACTCACTTGTCGAAAGATAACTTGGAATCACTAAGCTGCAAAGTTAGAGTAATTTTTATACACTGGTTGGATATAGAGTTTTTTTTAGGAAAAGAAAAACTATCTTTTCTAAAATTTATAGATTAAATTTAAGGGTTAAATATGTTTATTCTCTGTCAAATTAGGTTTCAAAGAGACAAATATATTCAAAATAAATATTTGTTAAATAGGATAACAATTTATTTTTCAACGTCATCAAATAAACTATTTGTATTAAATTATGGTTCATTTTGTTTGACTATTGGTAATTTTTATTGTAAAAAAATACTTTTATTATAGTTTTTTTTTTTAATAGGGTAAAATGAAATATATTACCACGACAAAAGGTCCTTCTAGCATATGATGTGATTAGGACGAAACACCAAAATCACCAACATAATCTTAAAATAAGATAAATAAGTTTGTTAATCAAGTGACTATTTTTTAACCTTTTAGAATCATGCTAACTTGAAAGTGTAAACGGTTAAACTTTTGTAATATTAAATACACAATTTCCAAGAAAATAATTTTATATTTAGCTTCTTAAGGACATAAGCTAGTATATCTCTCCATCTTTTCTAGAGGTTGGTATGGTCCGGTTCAGAATGAAAATTGAACCGAACTAAATTGAACTGTTTGCTAAATTTAAAATAACTGAACTGAACCGAACCGAACTGTTTGCATTTTTTTTTTTGGTAATAAAGCTAAAAACAAAGAAAAACTGAAAGTAAAAGTACAGAAACAGAAAACTATGCTCTAGGAAACAGAGTTCCTATGGCATCAAAGCGAATTAAATCCAAGAGCTCTTGAGGTGGTGTGGCGTGAAATAAGCACTTTTAATTAGATGAAGCTCCTAACTTGGCCAAATAGTCCGCGCATTGGTTTCCCTCACGGAGACAATGATGAACTGAAAAATTATGCACAGATAAGAGGTCTTTTATGTCTTGTATTAAGACCGCGTACACATGAAAGCTTGAAACTCTTCCTGTAATGAGGTTGATGGAGAGAAGGGAGTCCGAGTAGCAAGCTAATTCCTCTATTCCCATTGTAGCAGCCATGAGCAAGCCTTGATGAAGGGCAGTGAGTTCAGCTAGCAGGATGTCTGTCGAATCCGGAATGAAGCCAGAGAAGCCAGCGAGTTAGGCTCCAACATTGTTTCGAATGATACCTCCGAACCCCGCACGGATTGGTGTTCCGAGACAACTCCCGTCCACATTAAGAATGTTACAAATATTGTTATTTTGATTCCATTTTACCATGCGATCGGGAGGGATGATATTGCTCCTCTTGAAACATGTCTGGATGATGTTGACAGAATCGTTGATGCGGTAGCTGATCCGAGTTAAAGGCCAAGTTTCATTGCTGATGCACATCATGTTGCGGTGCCTCCAAGACCACCATAGACCGGCAAGGAATGTGGTTGAGCGCGGCCCAGAAGAATGATTCCTGATCCAGAGCTGCACACAATTTGTAGAGAAGGGATCCACCTTGTCAATTGGAAAACAGTCACTACGCCTAAGTCTATTGGTGGTTTAGGGGTTCGCTCCGCAAGAGATGCTAATGTTTGTCTGCTCGGGAAACTTGTTTGGGACATGGTTCAATCCACGAATAAATTATGGGTAAATCTCCTTGCAAATAAGTATTCATCCGGACCAAGCATGCTTGAGGATAGCGTGAAAAGCAGCAGCTCACCTTCATGGTTCTCTATAATTCGAGCTAAGGATATTCTCAAACCCGGATATATTTGGCGGGCGGGGGCGGGCACGTCCTCTTTTTGGTTCAGTAATTGGAGCTCTCATGGCTACCTTGGTTCATTGGTCCCTATCATTGACATCCATGATATCCATCTCACTATCAAAGAGGTATTCACGTCCGTTGGCCAACATACTGATGCCATTTACACCAATCTTCCTCAAGGCATAGCTGATATGATCAATAACTCAAGCATGAGATTCAATGCTAATATCGTGGATGCCCTCATCTGGAATCCCAACAAGAATGGTGTGTACACTACTAAAAGCGGATATTCTTGGCTCTGCTCCCTTTCGGAATCGTCAAGTAATGGCACTGCTTGGTCTTGGATTTGGCAACTGAAGGTTCCAGAAAAATACAAGTTCCTAATCTGGCTTGCCTATCACAACGCAGCTCCTACTTTATCGCTGCTGCACCACAGAAATATGGCTCCTGCAGCTACTTGTTCGCGCTGTGGGGAGGAAGATGAAAGTTTCCTCCACTGTGTCCGCGACTGCAAGTATTCCGCAGCCATCTGGCATCGAATGGGTTTTATTAGCGATGCTTTCTTCTCTACGAACTGTTTGCATTTTGGACTGAACTGAACTAAACCGAACTGTTATTATTTATCCCCTTGAAAAAATATATTAAAAACAAACGAAATCGAATTTTTTGGTTTATTTTCCTACCACTGATCTTTTCCATATTTGCTTCCCAAGACATTCTAAAATTACATTCACTTCTCTCTTGTTTTCTATAAATTAATTATTCCCCTAAAGTAATCTCTCAAGTTTTTGTGTTCCTATTCTTTACAACTTCTTATCATTCATTTCAGTTCTTTTTGGCCTAATGTCGATGGAGACTCCCGTGTTTGGCGCCATCCAACCTCCCTCGGGAAGCCGCGACGATAAAGGGAAGTCACGGAAAAGTGAACCGGGATCAGATTCTGACTTGGATTCGGAATCAGAATCCTGCTATGAAGAAACAACGGGAGAAAGCAAAACAGGCAGTGGCTCATTACTTAAACATAAGTCCCTTCGATGCTATTGATGTTCCACCAGATGCAAATGTATGTGGCAATAACTTTCCCAAACCCATGGACCTTACGGATAGTGATGCCACCATCTCTCTTCTCGGACACCTCTCGCAGAGTGCTTTGGACAAGTACAGTAGCGAAAACCAGGTTCTAAACTACTTCACCACCACCATTGTTATATATATATATATATATATATATATATATATATATATATATATATATATATATCTTTATTCTTTCTCTTATTAATTTAGGGTACCAACTAGGTGCCGTATTCCTCTTGTTACTAATTATTACATTACCTTTGAAGCCACCCATGTTGATGTCGATCCATCCAACTTTTCAGGCCCAAGTCCAGGACAACAAAATATCAGGAGAGGCTCATGTCGAATCATGTTCCATTAAAACCTCTAATTAACGGTAACAATGTTTCTTCTTTACTATTATGTTTGCTTACATGTTTAGCAGTGGTTTATTTAAGTACTTTTCATAGTAAAACCAGACTAGCTTACATTCTTGAGACTGGAATATGTTGATACAAAAAAACACCATTTTATTCAGTTCCATAATCGCTTATATCCTTTTCATGCTAAATTCAAATGACGCCATCAATTTTATTGCCATTGCTAAATTCATGTCTGGGAAGTTGAGACAATGCACTAGTATTTAGGCTGATTTCAAAATCAAGTAAATGTGATGTAATAGTGCTGGTAGTGAGTCTAGGTTGCGATAGCGGAAATCAGATTACCAATGTTTTAAAATCCTATCGGAGATCGAACTAGCAACACCTTGGGGTATGGTTCAATTAGTTCAACCGGTTGAACCAAATAAATGATAATTAATAAAAATATAGCATTTGCTAATACTACCTTCATTGTTCTCTACCCTATATATATCTTTACTCTCCCTTCAACCCCAGTTCCAAAGACTAATATCCACAAATTTCATATTTGCTATGTCACAACTTTTATCACCATCAAATAAAAATCATGTATTTTTTAATCCACGCACAATTTTATACAAAATCAAAACTGCCAAGTTTTAGGGGGAGTACATGAGATGAGGGACCTTGCCATCATCAAAAGGGAATTTCACATATATACTGCCGCACAAACTCTTCCACAATCTCGGAAGCCAGCTCACCATGAACGGCCTTGCAGTGCATGTACAATTTTGTGATAGATACCCAGGTAGGAATGATAAGAAAAAAGTGATATTATGTAATATAGAGTGGGCTAGGATGCTTAATTGGGCAGGTTTTTAGGATTTAACAGTATATATGTGATATGCAAATGTGTTATGTGTACAAATATATAATTGGTAGTAAATGAAAAAATAATAGATCAATATTACTGGATAACATACATGATTCTTGCAAGAGGACAAATAACATGATATTTGCGATAGGACAAGAATTAATGATTACACGATCACAAAAACACAAAAAGTGAAGACCATTATATTATGCATACTTAGGCCCCTGTTAACTAACCACAATCTTGTACTCGAGAGTAAAACCTAAACAAATAGTATGTCTTAATCAAACTCTGGTATCAGTTAAAGTTAAAACCCAGCAGAGTAAAAAATAAATCAGGAAGTAGAGAAAAATTGATCTAATACTCATGACTATATTATAAAACTTTTTTATTTGAAGTTTGTTAGTTGATATGAGCATACTTAAATATATGCATTTATTATTATTGTCTCATAATTTCTAACTTTTAACGGTCGTACTGCAATATTTGTCACCTTAAAAAACTCTTTCTTTCATTTCCTCTTCTATAAAAGAGAAAGATTTTCAGAGTATAGGAAAGAAAATTAATGTACTATTCATATACAGCTACACTCTTTCATGGGCTCCTCTCTTGGTCTCACATTTGAGACTTATAATTGTTCATAGGCCAAATACTTCTCAGTGTCCTTTAAGTTTCACGTTTGTAACAGTTAGATCCTTTAAGTTTCTAAGGTTTCATATAGGTCTTTAAGTTGTTAAAAGCTTATACTGTTACCCTTTCAGTCATCCCCTATTACAACAAAATTGATATGTCCGTTAAATGAGTGACGTGACATAAAACGCCGCATTTTAGCATGGCAACATGGTATTCCTGTTACAGAAATCACATATTAGAAACATTGTCTAATATTAATTCTGCTGCATACATTACAAATCACATATTAGTTACAACCCTGAAGATGAATGATGAGAAATCTGTTGGGTCAGAATTGGAACACGCTGGAATGCCAAAACGCGGTGTTTTATGCCACGTTACTCACTTAACGGACAAATCAGCTTTGTTGTAACGGAGGATGACCGGAAGGGTAACGGTGTAAGCTTTTAACAACTTAAAGGACCTATCTGAAACCTTAGAAACTTAAAGGACCTATCTGTTACAAACATGAAACTTAAGGACCCAGGGTGGTATTTGGCCTTCTTTATAATTAAACTTGTTAGAGTTTTTGGCTTTTTTTTTCTTCAACTCCGCCGGTTCCGTCGAAACTTTCTCAGCCCATTATCTTCAGCACAATTTCATTCCAGAAGCACGCATGAGAATCAGGAGAATTGAAGGAAAGACTAGAACTAGAAACTAAAATCTTTCCACCCAAATCTAACATAATATCCTAAAATACTTCAGAAACAATTAAATTAAATTGTAAATAAAATTATTTAGGACTTTGAAATCAAATTTCATTAGCAACAAAAATGGTGTAGAAACCCAGACCTGAACATGTAACTATAAAAATAATAGCCAGACCCGAACATTAGAGAATACAGAGCTTCAGGCTATGGTTTTCGTAATGGATTGATAATCGCTATTAATTTCTCTTAATTAAGAGTTCAACATTGATTTAATTAATTAATTCACAATTTTGTTTTCAACTTCGTCCAACAAACATCCCTTGTAATTTATCCTCTTCAATTTCATACCTTTAGCTACACAAAATCATATTCAAAACAAAAGGATTATCTCTAAATAAATACCTCTCAGATAAAAAAATTGCAGAAAGTCAGAAACATTATGAGTAGAAAAGGAATGAAGAAAAAATGATTATCATTAGTTGTAACTAGCTTTGTACATCAAGTATTTATAAGCTATGCTAACTAACATGAACTAACTTAAACCATAGGATTATTACATCAGTAACTAACTTTCTAGTTTACTTGCTATGCAAGTCATCACTATCTTCCTTGGCCCTTGCTTCTATCTCTATTATTTGCGTGATGCAATATCCCCACAAGTTGGTGGTTGATAAATGTTGATCATCCCCAACTTCTTGACGGCTGAAGCTGGACTTTGTCGTTCACATGTCTTTCAATGGTGGGTTTTAACCGGCGACAAATCTGTTGGTTTTAAGGTAGTAAAAAAAAAAATCAGGATTTTTGTTAAGAACTGAATAGGTTCTTTGATGGTTAAAGCTCCAGGATCCGGTGAATGTTACATGTTTTTGTGATTCAACTGGCGAGTGGTGCTTGAGTAGTTACGAGTTGGGTTTCTCATTCGTGGTCAATGTTTCTGACTTGTGATTCTCTTATTCCTTTTTAGAGTTGTTAAGCACATCAAGTTTCAAAGTTTGTTTTGTCGACGCCGCACCGGTCCGCTGTAACTTGTGATATCTTGTTCATTTTTATGTTTGATTGAGATTGTTGGACTCAGAAGAGTGTTCTGCTTGCTGCGTTGTAGGGCGTTTGGTTCTTGGTTTCGTTCTGTGTCGACGGTATGTCCATACGCCAGTTTTTTGAACTCTGGTTAGTGCTTCAAATGTTTTCAAATCATCTCTCTTTTGCAATCTGGTTTCGCTCCCATACGCGAGTGTGTTGGATTGTCCTCATGACCGCGGTTTGTTTGTTGGGATGAACTAGGGGTTGATCTACTAGTGTTATTTTATTCGTATTTATTACTTGTTTGGGTTGGACTACACATTTATGTAGACTCACTAGGTCAGGTCTTTTGCTCCCGTTTTTTTTGTACGTCTTTACTTTCATTAATCTAATACTTGTTTGCTTTAAAAAAATTAATAGCTAAATGAATTTTTGTTAAATTATTTTATTCTCTATCATTTACAATAATAATAACTAAATCTTATTTACCAAAAATGTCGGTGAAATAATTGTTTTTTTTTTTTTCTTTCAATTTTATTACAAATAAAAAAAATGAATATTGATTATTTTTTACGATAAAATGTACAATATTTAGTATGATACGGTGTTTTTTTTTCTTTTGAAATGATATTTCTCAAAATATAAAAGTCGATAAATAACTTTTTATTTAATAAAAATTATTGTTAATTTATTGACTTAAGAAGTTAATATATGGATACACTTCAATTTACGGGTGTATCATAGAAGCTCCTATATTTTTTTTGCCAAAAAAATGTCTTATTTTGTTTGATAAATTGCATAAAATATGAGCTTAGTCACTACTAGAGCCAAAATGACGAGTCTAATTCAACTAAAAATACGGGCTACTATCTCCAGGCCTAGGTTCTCATGAGAAGGTTACCTTAATTTAGAGTTCAGATGAAACTCACATAACTAATCTATCTGAGTTTGATTTTGCTAAAATTAGAAGACATTGGAGCAAGGACCAAGCTCGAACTTTTTTTTGGTTACAGAGAGGCTAGCAGAAGCAAAGAAACAGAAAACAGAAAACAGAAACTAAAGAAAAAAAACCAAAACAAGCAGCTATCTCCTAATAAAGACAGTGCCTATAGCATCATCTCTAAGCAGAGGGAGGAGGTCAGCTGGCGGCAATTGGTGGACGACAAGATGAACTTCTGAATTAGCACCCAACTTGGCAAAGAAATCCGCACATTGGTTCCCCTCTCTTAATGTGTGATGGAGAGTGATATTTCGAACACTAAGCAAATCCTTTATGTTCTGAATGAGGACGGCGTAGGTGTGATATCTCGGAGTGTCATTCATAATAAGATTAACTGCAAGAAGGGAATCCGAGTAGCACATGACGTCATTCATATTCAAGTCAATAACCATATGCAGACCTTGGTGAATCGCGGTTAGCTCGGCTTGCAATATGTCCGTCGAATTCGGGATGAAACCGGAAAATCCTGAGATGAGCAAGCCTGCACTATTACGGAGAATATCACCGTAACCGGTGCGTGAGGGAGTGCCTAAGCAGCTGCCATCCACATTAAGAATATGGTCATGGTGATTCCTGTTGTTCCATTTCACGAAACGGTCAGAATGGTTCACATTTTCCTCGCTATCAAAGGCAGAATTGATATCTGCAGCTGCTGAAACGATATTGTTGCACAACCGAAAAAGAGACATGTTTTCATTATTAAGGCACATTAAGTTACGATGTCTCCAAACCCACCAAAGACCAGCGAAAAAGATATCCGGGAGGGAGCTGGACATACCGATCTTGAACCAATCGTGAGCTGATGTAGCTGTGAAGAAATCATTACATGTAAACCCAATTTTCTGCCATATGCTTCTAGAAAAATGACAGTCCCTGACACAGTGCAGGAAGGTTTCATCTTCTTCTCCGCATCGAGCACAGGTGGGAGATGGCGCTATGTTTCTGCGGTGGAGCAAGGAAAGAGTTGGTACAACATTTTGACAAGCGAGCCAGATGAGAAACTTGTACTTTTCCGGAACCTGCAAATTCCAAATCCAAGACCAAGAGGGGTGAGCTAGGGATGATATCAGCTGCCGGGACTCTGAAGGTGAGAAGCCAATGGAAGCCGCTTTTTGTAGAATAAGTACCATTTTTGTTTTGAGACCAAGCTCGAACTTGATGCTTAATTTTTTTTGCAATTGCCTTTGGAAATGCAGATTCCGCAATATCTTTCACAAAAGAATCATTCTTTTCAAGTTAGAAAAACCAGTCCGATCACACCTGCACAGGTTTATCAAATTATGATTATGATAAAAAAAAAAATTAATTTTTTTTATGTATAATATTAATGGAGATGTCTACTTAGTTATTAGTCCATTAGTCATGGGGTCATTGGTATTGACACATTTATATGTCGTTGTTTTCTCCTATAAATATGACTCCCATGGTCACAAAATCACACAATTGAAGAGCATAATACAATTTATTTTTGTGTCTTCTTGTTTTGAGGAGTTTCAGAACACGTTCAAGGTTACTCCTCTCAATCACATGCCTTTGTGTTTTTACGGTATACTACATGCCTCTTAATTATAATTTTACATATATACCGATATTTATTATACATCTTTTTCTTCAATCAGCAATAAATAATATGTTGAAAACATAAATCAACTCTCTCTCTTAAAAGATAAAATTGTAAAAACAATAGTAATTACAAACATATTTTAATAAAAATATCCACTATCTTAATTCCCGTTAATTTTTCAAAAGGGTTCTTATAATTAGGGACGGAGGTAATAGTAAGTACACCATTTTTGAAGGAGGCAGAACTCAATTGTTTTTCACCATCCTAAATTCTTTTGGAGGTTCAATGTCATAAAGCATTTTATATTCAATGAATGAAGTTTTAATCGTCAATCTTAAGCTTTGGGGTATAATAACAGGTAGTTTAGAATTAGAATTCTATATTCAATATTTAATAATGTTAAAAATAGCTCTATGTCAATCTTTAGGATATAATAACAGGTAGCTTAGAATTTGTAAGTTCAGCATCTTAAGCTTTTATTTTTATTTTGGATGTTATGCTTTAGTTGTTAAATTGATATTACAAACTAATGTACGTGGGACATCCTAATTGCACATAACCAACAAGTGAAAACCTATACGAGAATTTGTAGAATTATTATCAACAGCAACAACCAAATTTCCAATTAAGTAGTTTCTATTCTATTCATGCTACTATATACTATTATTTCTTTCCAGAAACAAAATTACAGGATTTTCTTCAATTCTTTTATAAATAAGCAAGTTATGTGAGGAGAAAACTATTAAAAATTTCATTACAACTTAAAATTGTTGTAAAAGTTCGATTTTTTTTTCTTCAAGTGGAGTAGAGTGGGTTTTGAAAGTGGTGGTGGTATGTGAATGAAGTCAGGTGGTAATTTAAAATTGTGATATGATATTTATCCAACTACTTTGTAACAATACATTACGTTCTTATTCCTTTTTTCTTTTTCCCTCCTTATTGTTTTTTACCAATAAAAAGAAGAAAAAAAATGAAGTTCTCATAAAAAAAAGGACTTTGTTTTCTTTTACATAAAAAGGAAGTTCTCTTTCTCACTACTCATTGTTGTAACATAGGAAAAATTAGCACCTTGTCCGACACTAAAAAAATGTCCTTCATAAATGTTGATGTGACTAGACGAAAGAAAATTTAAGGAAAAAAAATCATATCTAAACGAGTAATGATATTTTGACAACTAATTTCCAACAACTTTTAGTGACAACCTTTTTCCTCTTTTTATTGGACAATAACAATAGAGAGAATAAAAGTACAATGAGAGTATGAGAGAGAGGGTTGTCACAAAAGTTGTTAAAAAATGGATGTTCAAATATCATTACTCATCTAAACCTTATATAATTTTGGTGTTGTTCAAAAGGTGATGTTCACAGTACATAACACATCTCAAAAACAAACAAAAAAAACTTTTCTTTTACAATTAAAATGATGAAATATGGTATATATTGATTTGATTTTCCTAATCAGCATATGAGCATATCATGATGTGTTTAGAGGGAAGTTACGTAAGTAATGCAGAACCATCAGCAGCATGATTACGACCAAATGAATAAATTAAAATTTCATCCTCAGTAATGAATACTATAGAATCCAACATACAGGCTTCAAGGACAACTTTGTATACAGTAACTTTACATCTTGGTAAAATTGCATTTGCAACCCATGCCCCTTCTTTCTATCGAAATTGCATTTCTTGTTTGAGAGAAGAAAACAAGAAGCACTAAAATTTCCTTTACATCAATTCAAAGGTGTCCTTAACTCGTGAGTCAAAGTAAGAAGCTACCGAATTTGCTATTCTATTCACTACAAACAGATGCTTGCACGACTTTCCTTGATTTGTAAGAAACAAGAATGAACATTACATGTTCATGGTCTGCTCTGACCACATGAATCAAAATGGGGGTGAGATTTCGGAGAAATAAGAACACAGGATAATATTATCATTTCCCACTTGAACTTCCTTCCTGTTCAATAACCAAAACCGAAATAGATCAAGAAACAAGAACATGTGCAATTTGCGGCAAGTTGAGAACCCACAGCAAAGAGTAGATATTAAAATATCTAAGTTATAGAACAATTAAACTTGGCTCAATTAAATTTTATAAAAATAGTTACGTAGCACTCTTACCATGGAGGGTGAATACGGATTAAGCTCCCCACTTCAAGGTCAACATTATTGCAAACTCTTGGACAAAAGATAATGGTTATTTGACCATCTTTGCTGCCACCAAACCCCATTCCTTCAGCTTGTACGAGAAAATTCTGCAAAAAGAACATATCACCTTCCATCAATTTATAAATCAAACATTAAATAAGGGTATATCTTAAATGTAGCAGTTGTTCCATTTCAAGTAAAATTATCATCTCCCGCCAGTACAAATCTTTATTGCATACGACAATATTTATATTAAAAATATTGATTAATATACAGTTTTTTTTTTTTATCACAAATAATCTTTTAAAATCTCAATCCAATGCACCTCTCTAAATGTAGCAGAAAATGCATGAGTTTACAAAACACTAAGAGACCATCATGAGTCTCCATTCTCCAAGTCTTCGACTAACATGTTCTCATTTGTCATAATTCAACAGACAATCATGCTGAATAACCTAACTTCCTTTACTTGCAGGCTGCAGCTTATAATGGTTATGAATATATAATAGGAAACTTAGTCTTGCTGTTATGTGCTTTCCCAACATACAAACTATTAAAAAGTCATTGTGCTTGACACTCAAATAGTCATTGAGCTGTTTGTTTTTTATAGATATAGATTAATAAAAAATAAAACTGAAAAAGCGTAAAAATATTTTTTTCTTTTAAATGTACACATATATCTATTGAAATAAGACAAATGCTAATGAGTGCCTTCAAGATATAGTTAAGGAAATATAAATAGAAACTTTTTATTAGAAAGTGGAGTTTTCTATATTATCAAAGGCAATAAATGTTGTACTTTTCAATAAAAACTTTCTAATTATTGACTCCTTACTCAGGACCCTTGAAATCAAGGCCTTGAGGGTGCATTCTAGGATACCCAAGCACTTTCTTAAGTATAAAGCATAAACTTTCAGGGCAATAACAAGCATTTCGTGCAACCTATGGAAATTAAATTTGTTGATTTATAAAACTTCACCTCGGTATACTTGCTAAATGAGCAATGACAAACAATCAGCTTTCCATCCAGGTATCTTGAAATGATGTTTACATCAACACAGCCAAATTCACCTGAATTTTAGTTTCTTTGTAAGTCAAGCATCTCTGTCCACGTGTATTAGAAACAAATGTAAAATCTGCTATATGCATCCTCCCAACCCCAAAAAATGAAAGAAAAAAAAAAACTACTAATGAATGATTTTCTGTGCAATAGAGTAAATGGAAAGGGAAGACAAAGTAAAAGCAAACGTTTTACCATCTGGTTTAGCTCCAGCTTGTAACTTTTTGGAGAAATCTATGTCTCTTTCCTTTTCTTTTTGCATCGCCTGCTGTAGTTTTTCAAATATTCCAGTTCTGCACAATTTCATAAGATAATCACACACTGAATTCAGAATTACTTCGAATTCAAGTGTTCAATTGCATAAAAATACTAGGAAACCACAATTTTATACCTCAATGAGTTATGTGCTCCAACACTTTCAGTAATAACAGAGGAAGTCCCTAAAGCATTGTGAAATCTATCTGCCATCGTCTGCATTTTCTTTCCCGGGAAAGTAATTCTCATGTGTTGATCAGTTTCCTGTACAAGTAAACAGAATTAAAGCCAGATATGACAATAGACTAATAAGTGTATAAGAGTAACCATAGAACAGTAATACCTCATTGTCACTTGATGATCCGCTATCCACAGGTTCAGGGGAGTCTTCACTGTCAACAACCGTCTCTGGCAAATGGGATATACTACTCTTCTGAAAAAGCTGCACTGCTTTTCCTTTTCTTTGATTATCACGTGGATACTGGAAAATAGAGGTGGAAGGATCTTATACACGGAAAAGTAAACATGTGTCAAAGAATAACGGTAGCATTTCTAAATTTTCCACCCACCAGATCAGTCTTATCCTGGAGGTTGTCAAAAAGATCAGCCATTAGGGGAAGATTAAATTCATGTGGACGAGCTTCAGTTTCAGAAGGCTCGGTGTCTAAATTTATTTCCACTATGTCATCATCTTCGAGATGATTTCCATCTAAACTTGCAGAAGGCCTATGATCAACAGCTTTCATAATTTCAGGCAGCCTGTCAATATTAGAGATTGAAGGACCAGTGTGCCCATATTTATGTGTCACTGATGACAATGAAATTCTTGGCTTAGCTTTGTTCCAGATGCCTGCGACAGTTATCAGTTCGATTTAATATTCAGATATTTCCATTCAAACATTGATATAATTGTGATTACTATTAAAGTAAACCTAAAGTGGATCCATCATTTATAAAGAAAATATGTTAGAGGGCACAGCAATTATGACCAAACTCCACGTACAGCAAGATGCATCTGCAATTCTAGATACTGTGAATGAACTTCTCTTTATGTGTCAAAAGGTGAGAAATTGACAATATTTGCAAAAATGGTGTCTTATTCCATCATTAAAAATGTGACATATTCCAGATCCATAACATCCATTTACTCTTTTGAAGAAACATCCATTTGCTAATACTCAAGATTAAATTAATAAGCATAGAAATATAGTTTCCCATGTGCCTCTCTCTTTATCTAGGAAGGTCAAGTCTTTGAATTTCAAATCCACACAGGGTATATCTAAAATATACACAACAACTAGTGATGCGGAAATAAATATATACTTATTAAAAACTGTTAATCTGTTAGTTATATCCTGGGTTTAACCAATAGGGGAAATAAAAGTCACTAAAAATTGATATGTTGTGAAGTTATTGCAGGGAAAGCAACAAATCATGTCCGAGATGAAAATATAAAAAATATTTTAGTTGATTCTCTATCTATATGATTGCGGTTGCACATATCCTACAGAACTCAACATCACTTACAGACTAGGAGTTAGAAGAGGCACTCATAAATTGGACTTCTAATTAAGCATAGTTCTAAAAGGGAAAGACCTTACTCAGTTTCGGAGCATAAATTATTTTACAAATCCTGAAATGTAGCATGGAGAACACGTAAAAAAACTGCAGCCAGTATTGAGATGACACAGACAGGACACTCAAGAAATATAGGAGACTTCAAAGTTCAAAAAGAAGCCCCACTAACAAATATTTTCAGTTTCAACAGGGAATTGCAAGTAAATTGTGCTCTAACCCAGAAACTAGCATTTTTCTTGGTGCAGGTACCGGATGAATTTGCTTTTGAGAAGGTAGCATGGGATGAAGCACTTTCTTGAAAACATAGCAATGCTTCTGATTTTCTTTTTGCATCTTTAACTTCATCATTTCTGAGAAATTGACTACCATATCTTTGGAGAAGTCTGGTCGAGAGGATGGTGCTACCCTTTAAGAATAAACAAAAGATAAAGAGTCAGTAACCAAATTAGCCTCCGAAAGATACAACGTTGGTCATATTAGTTCATAAATAATGGAAATTACGCCCTGAGGGCTGAGGCCACTAAACATGCATTGTCCTTAAACGCATTCCATCAGACAAGTTAGTCCTCGAATCACAAGGACTAATTTAACTAAACCAATCTACATTTAAGGTCATCAGGCATAATATTTCCATTACTCATTTGCTAACATAACCGAAATTATATCTTTCAAAAGACTAATCTAACTAATTTACTCCAAACATAAAAGATAAAATCATTTAGTAACAACCAAAACAAAAGGGAAAAACATAAACAAACACATGGTAGCAAAAAAACATTATATGTAAACTTCAGAGAGTACCTCATCTTCCGAAACAGTATCTTCGTCATCCGAATCAGCAACCACCTCTCCCAATTCATCGTGGTTGTCACCCTCATTGAAGTCCGGCATTTCAACCTCCTCATCTTCGGGCAACTTCTGACCACAACAACAACATTGTAATAATAAACACTTGTGAGAGACTGTTTGGATTGGCTTATTAGAATTTATCTACTGACATAAACACTTGTGAGACTATTTGACAGAATTTATACAAAAAAGTTATATGAGACTGTTTTCAGCTTATTTTCCTAAACTCTCTAAGATAGCTTATGAAAATAACTTATACATAAGCACTTATGCTATAAGCTTCAAATTAAGTTGTTTATCCAAACAGTACCTGAGTAAGAATGAATTAATAATAATGAAAACTTAATACCTGAAATGAGGAAGACGAATTGTGATTACAGAATCTTTCTGCGAAATATTAACAAAAATGAATGAAAAGGTTATAAGTAATAACAAAGTATAAAATGTAAAACAGTAATTAATTAATATTTATGCACCTTTTAACAAATCTAATCGCACCGGAAGAGGTAGTTCTTCATCTTGCTAAAATAAACAAAAGATAATATTAGTTAATTAATGATAATTACAATTACTAAAACATAAGTTAAGGTTAGGTGTGAACGAACCTCGTTGGTAGCGTGGTTTTGTAACGAAAGAAGATTAGCGTAATGGTCGTCGTCATCTGGAAATGAATTAATGAAGGTGATTAGATTAAGGAGGTGATGAAGATGTAATTGGAATGAATAAGTAGAAATTACCGGAAATGCTGTCTTCTGAGTGTGGATTAGCCTGTAATGTAAGAGTGATTAGGATTGAATTGAAGAAAGGAGAAAGAAGTAAGAAAATTGGTTAGTAGATTTACGTACGCGGAGGAACATTTTAGTTAGATGCAGAGTTCAGAACATGGATTCAACTTCCTTCACCGCCGGTGAATAAAATCCTCATTCATACATACATGTCAGCTTTGTGGCTGGGTTCGGCCACAAGTAAAGCGTGGTAAATGGAGCTGGCGTTTTGAAGGGGTTAAAATATGTCTATGGTCCCTCCATATATTTTTTTGAAGGGATGGTCGTTCCATATATGGTAAGTTTGGGTTTTGATTCTTGAAAGAAAAAAAATTGAAGTATATTCTTGAAAAAAAAATTATTTTCTTTAAAAAGTTCTTGGACCCAATTTTCTGAATGATTTTTGCACCATTTTACTACTTAAAGTTCTATGATTAAAAAAAGTTTGGGTCAGCATCTACACACATGTAAACTTTCGACAATGTTTGGTTGAATGATGCAGTTTTAATGTCAAATTTAAGGTTGGAATGATTAGAGCTGTCAACAATGAACCGGATCATTAGCCCATATTTTAGGTCGGATCTAAAAAATTAGCCCAAAAAATACAATCGGACTTTTTTGGCCCATACAAAAATGGGGCTTCGGGCCAGGCTGACCCATTATTACCATTTAATTTGATTTTTGTTAAAAAAATAATATACTTTTGAGATAAGTTATCAACTATTTTAAAATTTATTAATAAAAAAATATTTAAATAAATAAACTTAATAAAAATGAATGAATTTAACTTAAAGTTTTAAAATTTTAAAGTTTATAAATTATTAATTTGATTTAATTAAATAAATAATCTAGAATGTTAATGTCAAAATTATTTGCACTTTTATGTCCATCCAATCATATTTTAGCAAAAGAATAGTGGTGAGTGACTAATATATAAAAAAATACATAAGAAAGAGTGAATAAATTTTAAAAGTAAAAAATAAACGGGTCGGCGCGAGGCTGACCCATTGCCCACACAGGCCGGGTCAGGCTCTAGAAACTACAACCCAATTATAATTAGGTTGGACGGGGCCGGGCCATCTATGTAATCGGGCCTCTCAGGCTCGGGCCAGCCCATTTGACACCTCTAGGTATGACTCTTTTTAAGGGCTAACAATTGGATGTGATTCTCGTACATTATCGTTTTGGAATCTTGTGGTTGATCATATAAGAGACAAATTGTCTTCTTAAAGATGTCGTAATTTATCTATGAGATTCTCTTCAAATTCGTCTTAATCTCATTCTCGATGTACTTTCTTTGATCTTTTTCAAAACTTCTTCAAGTACCATCTTTAAAATTGGATATTTATTTACATATTATATGGAGAGAGTGAGGAATCTCGTAAAATTCATAGGGGTTCATTGAGATAAAGCGTGTTACCACAAAAATATATATTTTGTTGTGGGATGAGGGTGGAGTTGGAGAAAAGGTTTATTTACTTGGGAGGAATATTTAGCTGCGGGGTGCATGACTTTATTCGCTAATTTTTCTTTGCAAGATGATGCGGAGGTTGTTTGGCAACGGGATACTAACCCTGATGTCTTATCTTATACTCAACCAAAGAAGCTTACGACTTGATCTCTAAACACTTTTTTTATTGTCATGTATCTTGTAAGTTATCATATGTTTTGTCATGGCTAGTCATTAGTAGTGCTTTGTCGAACAAAAAATCTAGCCATGCTACTCTATTTATAGGTTTGATTTCCAATGGAAAAAAGGTGAAGGAGTGCCTTCATTTAAAATGAATAACTTGTTTGTTAATTATTTGAAAGCGGTGTAATCAAACTACTTTTGGTAATCAGGACAATCACAAAGGTCATCTGGTTGGTTTGGTGAAGCTTTTGGTTTGATCTTAGATTGAAAGTGAAACCAGGGTTTCTCCTACAATTTCTATTAATGGAGTACTCAACCACTTCAATACTTAGATGTGACTGCTCGTGTTGCGGCTTAGTGAGATAAGAATTTCAGTTTTCGTACATTCTATTTCCCCAATTTGTCCAATCATGAGAACAATTTTACAGTCAAATACAATACAATTGGAGTTGTTATGACAAATCCCTTATTTTTTAGCGGATCAAACACACCATTAAAATTGATTTTTATCGACTCAAATTTATTACTCAACTCATCATTATATAAAAATATTAATCACTTGATATTTTATTTATTTTTAATCAAAACCAATCTTACAAAATCAATAACTTCCAAATAAATCTTTGTCACTACAAAATGTACCCTTTAGTATATATGCTTATTTTCCTATATATGTATTCCTCTGTTTTCATTATTTACCATGCATATTCTAGATGACATTCACATGATGGAACAAGAAGGTTCGTTCTTTATCTCATACACAGGGTAATGAGGAACACTAGAATATACATAAGGCCATGCCACAATTGCCTCTGCTTTCTCTTTATCTTTCTTTTCCTCTGTCTTTCCTACTGCTTCAATACTCACCAAATCTGCATAACCGAATTTCTTTCTTAGTAGAGATGCCAGTTTAACTGAGTCAATCTCTTCTCCAGTTACTTCTATTTGATCCTTGTTATCTCCTTTTATAGTTGTACCTTCCACTCCTGAATATTTTTACACATGAATAATTGGTTAATCAAGTAATGATTTTAATTTTTTTTTTTTTTTAATATATGAGAAAATTAGAGTGAATTTTATTACCTGAGACTCCAACTGCAATTGCCATGGCTTTGTTCCTTAATTTTTGGTTGTTCATAGGCACCCTGATCACTATCTTTTGCTGCAAACATTTCACAAACAAACGTATGTAACGCTAATTATTTAAATTATGAAAATACACATATAAATGGAATTTAATTATGATATATATTTAAGGCTTTGTCTAATATTCGCAAAAAAAAAAAAAAAAAAAACTTGCATCGTGCACAAGTGTCTTTTTTACCATATCATCAATAAATCATATCTGATTAAATTTAATGGTAAAATTTATTGATCAAACAGTGAAAACTAACTAATGCATGATAAAAAGATTTATCTCATTTATGCAACATAAAATTTGTCCACATGTAGCAAACGTAGCTAGATATTTTGAGAAATGATATTTGTACAACTATTTTATGACAATTTTTTAACAACTTTCTCTTTCATATTCATATTATATTCTTATTTTCTCTTTCATTTATCTCTCTATTGTTTTTTGAATAATAAAAAGAGAAAGAAATAAAGTTATTACAAAAGTTGTCTCCAATAGTTGTTGAAATATAACAGTTGTTATTCTTTACCTTAGTCATGATGGCTATGAGAAAGATCAATGTATAAATAAATGGACTACTGTCAAAAGAAAAGGATTAGAAGAGGCTTTGTTTTGATAAAGATGGTGCGATAATGGTTTCTCTTGAGATTATAGTGAGAAATTGTTTGAGGAAGTTCTCATGTATTAAACATATTTATATGTATTCTCAGCTAATAAATCAAACGTGTGGTCGTTGAAGAGTTTGATTTGCAGCTGTACTATGCTATGGTTTTCTTCGTCTTATTATAGTTATATATATACAAATATATGTACAAGAATGGAATATTTTCTTTGCGTCAACCGTTTGCTATTTGTTTTGGTTGTGGAAAATTGTTTAGCTCAATCCAGTCATTTTATATTCATTTTAATTGAAATATATCAATCTTTGAAAATAAACAGCGTCATGGAGATTAAAATCCACCAAAAAAAGTTAACTCATGGTTGTTAAAAATAGAAACATTTGTCCCTGTGAGCTTAGCTCACTTGGTAAAGGATAATGCATGTTATATACAGGAGTCAGAGTTCAAACTCCGGACACCCCACTTATTCATCTTTAAGGTGAAAATGTTCCATTTCAAATAATATGAAAAAATATACGAAGATTTAGCCGTATGAATAAAAGTCTTGTGTATTAGTATTTCTTACATCAATAGTTAGTGAATTTTGCTATAACTAATGTTAACTCTACTATATAATCTATAATTATTAATTACATTATACAATACTTTCTTTCTGTTCTTTATAATGAAAGAAATAAAATTATTTTCAAGTCTAAACCTTTTTCCACATAGCACTTGTTTACTTCATCAAAAGATAAAAAAAAATACCCACATTTTCTAAAGCTAAATAACGAAATTATTGCTTTTTAAATTAGGCTAAATTATATTTTTGGTCCTTTAATTATTTAATTAGTATTGTTTTGGTCCCTTACTTAAAATATGATTTATTTTGGTATCTTAACTCTATCTCCTTACACATTTTGGTCCTTTTTATTAGTTTTAATTCAAAAACGGAAGAAAAATCTAAGAAAAATTCCAGAAGAAAATGAAGAAAACCTAACGTTTTTGAATTAAAACTTACGAAAAGGACCAAAATGTGTAACGAAGAGAAGTTAAGATACCAAAATAAATCAAATTTTAATTAAGGGACCAAAGCGATACTAATTAAATAGCTAAGGGACCAAAAACATAATTTAACCTTTAAATTATTATCAAAATAAAAATTGCACATATATTTACACCTGAATAGAAGACAATGGGACAACAAACTGCGCCGCTAGACCTTTTTGGATCGCAAAACCAATCCTTATAAACACAACATTCATTAACTTAGGAGACATGACATTGCTATGCATGACCTTTAGAACTCTATGTAGAAGGTCAACAACCTCTGGTGCTAAGAAACCGAAAGTGTAAAAAACAAATGGTATAAAAACATGTTGATTGTCAGAACACGCTTTCTCATGTTTAACCACTTTGCTTGACGTAGCTTTTAGGGCTGTCTGTTCTCCGATAAAAGGTCTGACACTTAATCCCACAGGTGGTAAAACCTCAATCATGTCTACACATGCATGTTTTTTTCTACACATCCGTACACCATAATATCCACATGTCTTAGTGTTGATTTTTGTAATTAATTATGTTGATTGCAAGTCAAATGTTACATTTGAAACCATGGAGTTAAGACTAGATTGCCAAATCCTTTCTTTGACTAAACTAAAATTTAGAATTAAAAAGGGAAATACACTCTTTAAGCAAAGCAGAAAAGATAAAAAAATGTTGGATGTCAACACACAAGTTTCTTGGAATGATTGGGGAAATTGTTGGAGTAAGGTGGTCTATATCACCATGCATCATGGTTGCTGGCTACCGTGACTTTTTGTGTGTGTGGATGGACTCTTATAACCACGACAATATGTTCCTTTTCAAAGAATGATATTTTCCTATTTGAGTGAATATTAAATAAATGACGGGATAGAGCTAAGCAATTTCCTGTAACTAAAACAAATAGTAAACCATTGACCCAAGTAAAACAGTAGGTTCTTGTACATATATTTGCATATATAACTAATAGTAACAAGACTTTTGATTAACGAAAAAAACTATAATAATAAGACGAAGATGGAAGCCATAGGTACACACGCCCGCCTAATCAAACTCTTAAACGACCACGCGTTTGATTTATTAACAAAGAATGACTATAAATATGTAGTTAAATACATGACTACTTCATCAAACACTTTCCTACTCTATCTACTCTCATCAAGATAAACCAATCCAGCACCATTTTTATCCAAACTTTTATATATTGATTTCTCTCATAGGCATCATGACTAAGGTAATGAATAATTTTTACTTCATTGATTCAAAATATCTAGTTACCTTTGCTACTCGATCATGTATTCACTTAAGGCGATTAGTGCTTATATATGGTTGATATTTTTGTTTTGAATTATTATCAAAAGATAAAAATGGTTTAAAATAATTTAAGACAATCCCCAATTGGGGGTGTCTGACCCATTAAGCATTGGTGCCAAATAGATACTCTATTGGGGAGAAAAATTTAGTTGATGCTTACAGAGCAAGTGTCCTTAATTAAGCACTCTCTCTTTCCATGGGTCCCAAATCATTTTAATGATATATAGTTATTAATAAATGTGTTCAAATATTAGGAACTATTATTAAAAAAATTATAAATATGTGACGTGTATAAGCGAGACTCACTGAAGTATCAAAAAATGACCATCTCTATTGTGGATGCTCTAACAAATCCATCAAATTATTCTCCTTCAATAAATAAATCAATTGAGTTACTTGTATACAATGATCTTTATGTACTTTTCTTTCATTCTATAATTCCTTTCCCGGAAACCCCTATTTCACTTTGTCACATAGCTTCTAAACAAAGACTTGGTAAATATTTTTATTAGCTTGTATGACTAAATGGTCTAGAGAGTTGGTGATGACTTTTAAAACAATATATTATTTATTATACTGTATATAGGAAAATATGTGTATTTTCATCAATTAGTCAATTAATGTTGCATGTCTTTGATGGTAAAATGTGTGCAGCAAAAGATAGTGATCAAGGTATCTATGAACAATCAAAAATTAAGGTCCAAAGCCATGACAATCGCAGCTGGAGTCTCAGGTAATAAAATTTACTATGATTTTCTCACCATTAATTTTTTTCTATAAAAACCATGGCTTAATTAAGAACCTATTCATGTACAAAAATATTCAGGAGTAGAAGGTACAGCTATACAAGGAGAAAACAAGGATCAAATAGAGGTAACAGGAGAACAAATAGATTCAGTTAGACTCACATCTCTGCTAAGAAAGAAATTCTGTCATGCAGAATTGGTGAGTGTTGGTCCTGTGGGAAAGACAGAGGAAAAGAAAGTAGAGGCAATTGTGGCATGGAATTATGGTGCTCCTAATTACCCTGTCTATGAGATAAGGAACTCATATCAATATGAGGACCCTTCATGTTCCATCATGTGAAAGCCATCAACAATATGTATACTAAAGAATGAAAACAGAGGGATACATAAGGAAATAAGCATAAAGAGTGCATTATGTAGTGACAAAAATATTGAAAGATTTTCTCATTTTCAATATAAAAACTACAGAGAAGATATATTCATAGCAGATAAGACTATGTCATGTGATGTCGTTATAATCTTTTGAATGTATTAAAATTACAAACACATCTCCTAATGTGTTTTTTTGTTAATTATTTTATAGACTAAATTGAACAAACAAAAAACTTGTTTGAAAACTAAATTAACTAACTAAAAACACATTTAAAATCCAATACCACTAACAAAAGGTACTTTAAATAAATTTTAGTAGATTTAATACATTTACTATATGGTGGCCTCAAACATTTATAGGAAAAAAATATATAAAAACACGGTGGGGCACTTATAAAGTTTATATGTCCATGTCTGTGGTGGTACAACATCATTAATAAAGGAGATAACATATGTGGTTCAAATGCTTCGCTACTCGCGGTTTTCAATAGAAGGTTGGACATTTGAGGCGAAAACTTTCATTTTCCCTCACGTACAAAAGTGAAAATCAATAAAGAAACCATTTTTTTAGCGAGGGTTCCTTTCTTCTTTTTTGAACGACAACCTTTTACCTGTGTCATACACTCCATCCACGAGCCAATTAACCTCCCAAGCCGATGGTTGGAACAATGACCAATCTAAATCAACCCATCACGTTGGAACGGTTGTTGACGGTGCTGAATCGTATTACCTCTGTCTTGGTTGCAGAACTAATGTTTTTTCAGAGTTTGAGAGGTTCAGTGTGTTGAAGATGGTAAGAAACACATCGCTCCGCATAGGTGGACACAAAGGAGAAAGGTAGAAATTTGAGAATGAGGTTTTCAATTTATCAAGAAAGACACGTGTTTTCCCTTATTATTTTTCTGTGTTGTGGAATTAAAGTTGAAAACATTAGGAAAGGTAAATCTGCACCATTGATAATGATCAAATTATTATGTTTTGTTTGACTGTGTGACTGCATTAATTTTTTAACTGCAATGAATCACATTACATTGCGAACGATGAACGATTGATGAACAATTTGATAAGTCAAATTTGAGATGGGCACCAGGTGGTTGCAAGATATAGATTAGAGAAGACATATTTTTGTTGAAGAGGGAGAAACATTTTTTTTTTTCACTTTGAGGACACATGACAAAATATAGAACATTTGATAAATTGAATGGTTGTTATTTCTTTGACTACTATGACTACATGAAATTTCAACCGCAATGAATCTAAATTCGATTTTCACCAATTACTTGAACCCGTTCACGTCAGTTTATGTGACTTTAGTTCACATACTTTTTTTTAATTCAAAAATTTTATAGACAATATTTACGTGAATCCAGACAACTTAAGCTTATGTGAATTGAGTTCACATAAGATCTAGAGTTAAAAAATTACGGGTCATATTTTAATTTAAATGCGTTAGTTAAATATTTTTAACAAGTACCAGTGAACTCAGTTTATAACAATTCACATACCTATGAAGTGAAATACCTTGTGCAAAATTCCTAATCCAACGATTTATCAAGAATTTTTCACATCTTGAGAGATATAGATAGAGAGATAGGATTAGGAATATGGTTTTTGAAATATAAATATGATATGACGTTTTTGGCATTTTTTTTTGTTTTTGAATTAGTGTTGGAGGGTGTAACCAGAAGTAAAGGATGTAAATAGCACAAATGGGAATATATTTTGTGTTCAGACGGTTTCATGAATCCTTAAAAAAAAATGATGAAAATTACTCTTTTTCCTTAAAAAATGTTCACTTCCACGTGAATTAATTAAAATATCTCCACGTGAGTTAATTCATGTATAACTCACGTTAAGGTATAACCTATGTAAGTTAATTCACAGACTTAAATCACGTTCTAAACACCAACGTAAGGTAATTCACGTTGATAACAAGAGACAATTCAAAACAGATTTGGCAAAGCTTCTTGGGTGCAAGGTCAATGGAAATGAAGAGAGAGGGATCCATGTTCTTATCAATTTGTTATGATTGTAGTGATTTTGTTTTATCTATCGTGTCTATCTACAATTTGGTATGCCAATTGTAAATAGAGGCTATATGTGATTGTGAAATGACTACTGTTCAAAAAACACAAGCATGAAGAGCAATTTTCAAAAATGATTGAGACTATATTTTTTTATTTCTTTCTTGTACATGATTGAGACTATAACCTTAATTTTCACAAATAAATAAAAGTGAAATGTAAACAAGTGCATTTAAACACCAAAAGTGAAAATATTTTATGAAAGTTTATACATTTATTACATTGAAAATTAAAGTCTTACTCTTTATAAAGAATAATTTCTTTAATAAGAATGTTTTTTTTTTTGGTATATAGAAGAAATGACAAAGCTATCATAAACTCACACACAAAAAATAGAGGTGATGGAGTTCGAATTCCAATCAAAACGTCCGGCCTAACAATTTTAATCAGATAAACTAGAACTTATGAGACTGTTTAATAAAAATGTTTAAAGAGTGCTTTAGAAGCACTCGTTACCAATACATAAACTCTCATCCCCCTCTATCTTTTTCAAACCACCGTGTAATTTCTTTGAAAAAAAAATGTTATTTTCTTCAAGGCAATGATTCGGCCTGAATAAACGACGGTATCGAGCTAAGCAATTTCCTATTTAATTAAACAAAATGCAATCATTGACTCAAAGAAACTTCTTGTGCATAAATTTTCACATAAGTACAAAATACAAGAGGAAAAATTCACACTCGTTTGATTTATTCCACAAAGAACTAATGCTATAAAGACAAATTTTTGAAGAAAAATATTATTTTTTATCATTTATAATTATAATAACTAAATTTTATTCATAAAAAATGTCAACAAAATAAAATTATTATTTTTTAAATTTTTATCATTCATAACCGAGAACATTTATTATTTTTTATGATAATATGTAAAAAAATTTACTATAATTCTTATAAACAATGAAATGATGTTTTTTCTTATGAAATAATGTTCTATAAAATATAAATATTAAAAAATAGTTATTTATTACATAAAAAATGATCGTTAATTTATAAAATTATGAAGCAGAGTACTGGTACACCTCATTTTATGAGTGTACCGTAGAAGTTTCACGCTATAAATATGTAAAATGTATGAGTACACTCAAGCATTTTCCGTTTTTTTTTTTTTTTTGTTGAGCAACTCAAGCATTTTCCTACAACTTTAAACATACACCACTCCGGAAAGCTTCTTCTAATCTATTTATTTATATCTCATAAGTATTATGGCTAAGGTAATGAATAATTTTAACTCCTATTAAAAAAAAGTAGTGTGACCTCCTTTATTCAAAATATATAGTTAGTACTTAGTACATTTGTTACTCATATATTATATAAATAAATTCAATTAACGTTCTTTCAATTATATATCCTTTGCTTGGAAATTGAGAGGGAAAGAGGGAGAAGAATGCTGATATTTTTGTTTTTGTTTGTATCATTATAATAAGTGAATAATGATTTGAAAAACTTAACAAAGTCCACCATAAGTTTCAAAAAAGGATTAATATATTAATTTTTTTATTAGTTCACATGATTTTTTTTCTTTCTGAATCACCACATGATATGCTAGTTTCTATGACTTGGTTGGCTAGAGAGTTGGTGATGACTGACGACTTTCAAAACTATATATATATATATATATATATATATATATATATATATATATATATATATATGAGGGTTAATTAAGTTTTTGGTCCCTATAAATATCTACAGTTTTGTTTTTAGTCTCTATAAAAATATTTCACACTTTTTAGTCCCTACAAAATTTTTCGTTAGTGTTTGTCCCTGTTAAATTAAAATTTGTTTAATTATACTTAAAATTTAAAATTTTTAATGATTTTTTACATACTTGTTTAAAACATTATAAAAGGTTCCGCCACAATAAATTAGTTCAAAATTTTATTTTTAGGTCCAAATTTTCGTTAGTTTTATCTTGAATTTTTGGCGTTTTAAAAAAAATTATATTTGATTCATTACATGTTAAAAAATTCTAATTTTTTATAAAAGAGATTATTATAATGTTTTTAATATGTCTGTTAAAAATCATTTAAAAATACAAAAGTTTAAGTATAATTAAACAAAGACTGGTGCTAGTCACACCCCAAAAAAAACAAGTTACACCCAAATTTATTTAAAATTTTACAATAATACCAAAATTGCCCTCTTCATGTAAATTTTTAAAAACCCATCTTTTATGATCATTCTGAACCCTTACCCCCTTTCATCCACAAATCACCATAGATATACAACCAATATCTGAATCAACATCTTTGTTATTGATATGTACTATATTCATAAAGGTTAGTGAATTTCATTTTCGATGAGTTTCTATTTGTTTATTGTTTGTTTTGGTATGAGATATGCCTGTCAATTTGATTTTAAGTGAGAGGTTAGTGTAAATTAAGTTTACGTGTATGTATATAAAAGGGGTTAGTGTAGTTTACGTATGTAGGTTAATGTAAATTCAAGTTTACGTATGTTCAATTTAGGTTAGTGTAAATTCAGTTTACTTACATTCAATCTAGGTTAATGTAAATTAAGTTTACTTATGTTCAATTTAGGTTAATGTAAATTTAGTTTACGTATGTATATAAGAGGTTAGTGTAAATTCAGTTTACTTACGTTCAATCTAGGTTAATGTAAATTAAGTTTACTTACGTTCAATCTAGGTTAATGTAAATTAAGTTTACTTATGTTCAATCTAGGTTAATGTATATTCAGTTTACTTACGTTCAATCTAGGTTAATGTAAATTAAGTTTGTAAATTCAGTTTACTTACGTTCAATCTAGGTTAATGTAAATTAAGTTTACTTATGTTCAATTTAGGTTAATGTAAATTAAGTTTACTTATGTTCAATTTACGTTAATGTAAATTTAATTGATTTGAAATTTTTATTTTAGTTAAAGGGTATATTAGTCATTTTGGAGTGTAACTTGTTTTTATTTGGGGTGTGACTAGCACCAGTCTTAAACAAATTTCAATTTAGCAAGGACCAACACATACTTTTAGTTCTTGTAAAATTAAAATTTGCTTAATTGTGCTTAAACTTTTAAATTTGTAACATATTTTTCACATACTTACTTAGAATATTTTACAAGTTCCTCCGCAAAAAAGTAACTTAAAATTTTATTATTAGGTCCAAATTTTCATTAATATAATCTTGAAAATTTGGCTTTTAGAAAAATTCATATTTAATTCATTACATGTTCAAAAACTAAAAAAATTTACAAAATAGTGTCTTACGATTATGAACATGTATGTAAAAAATCTTTCAAAAATTTAGAAGTTTAAGCATAATTAAACAAATTTTAATTTAACAGGGACTAAAAATAGCAACAGAAAATTTTGTAGGGACTAAAAAGTGTGATTTATTTTTATAGGAACTAAAAACAAAACTGCAGATATTTATAGGGACCAAAAACTTAATTAACCCTATATATTAAGTGAATATGTGTATTTTCATAAATAAATAAAAAATGTGAATTATATATCTTTGATTGTGAAATTGCAGCAAAAGATAGTGATCAAGGTGACAATGAACAACCAAAAGTCAAGGTCCAAAGCTATGACGATTGCAGTTGGAGTTTCAGGTAATAAAATTCACTGATTTTGTCACCATTAATTATTTTTAATTCAAAATTAGTTCAAAACCATAGCTTAATTATCCATAGTCCAAACTAATCATGTACAAAAATATTTAGGAGTGGAAAGTGCAGCTATACAAGGACATAGCAAGGATAAAATGGAGGTTACAGGAGAATAAATAGACTCAGTTAGACTCACATGTCTGCTAAGAAAGAAATTCTGTGAGTGTTGGTGAAGTTGAAAAGAAAGAGGAAAAGAAAGAAGAAAAGAAAGAAGAGCCAATTGTGGCATGGCCTTGTGCTTGTGTAGCTAGTATTCCTCATTACCCTGTCCCTGTGTGTGAGATAAGGAACCTGTGTCAATGTGATGAACCTTCTTGTTCCATAATGTAAATGTCATCAAGAATGAACCTTCTGTGTCAATTAAGGTTTCAAAAGAAGAAATATATATAGTTTTAAGAGCAAGAAAACATAAAGTATATGAACTTTTTTGTTGAGGGAATAAAGTATATGGACTTTTTTCTTCAAAGTCAAATATTTTAACAATAAAAGGGGCATATTTTGAGCATGTATGGTGTGACCGTGTGTGAAACAAGACAAAGTTTGATGTTTTCTTTGGTTTCATGTACTACCAACACTTTTTTCATTCAAATCAAAAAAAGTTATTTTTTACTGATCTATTCAATGTACTACTGTAAGTCTTAGATTTATGAAAATCATTTTTTAATTCTTTGATTGCAATATATATGAAAAGCTTCTCTATTTTCTCTTATGGAGTTCAAACTTATGCTAATGATTGACGTCTGATAAAAACTAGTATTGTTATTTTCAATAAAGAGTACACTAGGTAGCATAAAGAGTACACTATGTAGCGACCAAAATATTGAAAGATTTTTTCAATTTCAATATAAAAACCGTATAGAAAATATTTTTTTTTTTTGATAGATAGACGAAATGGCAAAGTCATTATAAAACTCACACACACAAGGGGAGGTACCGAGGTTCGAACCCCGGTCATGGCATTCGGCCTAACAATTTCGGCATTTTGCCAGTAGAGCTATGACTTCTGGATCCGTATAGAAAATATTTATTCATAGCAAAGAAGACTATGTCATGGGATGTCAATGTCATTATAGTCTTTTGAATGTATTAATGTATTAAAACTACAAACACATCTCTTAGGTGTTTTTTGTTAATTATTTTACGGACTAAATTCACAAACGAAAAACTTGTTTGAAAACTAAATTAGCTAACTAAAAACACATTTAAGATCCAATACCACTAAAAAAAAAAATACTTACAATATTTTTTTTTTTTATAGATTTAATACATTTACTACATTGTGGCGTCTCCTCAAACATTTATAGGAAAAATTAATATAAAAATATGGTAGGGCACTTGCCGCACACCTATAAAGTCTATATGTCCATTTCTGTGACAACACAACATCATTATTTTCTTTAACAAGAAATTTTATTAAACAATTAAATCTCTGCTCAAGACGAACTGAGACCGATGAAACTGAGAATACAAACAAAAGGCGTCCTACATAGTCGGAACACCCGAAAATAAACACCCTTGAAGACAACACCCACCAAAATACACATCACCATATAAAATAGACTTCTTCACGAAAACGACCACTGTAAAAACGATATCCAACACCACCTGTTGTCACTACTCACCGCCAAAGATGAACACCCCTCCAAATTAAACTCTCAGTCCAGAACATCAAAGCTGAGCCACATCGAAAAGCTCATGTCTGAAAGATCATACAGCTTCCACCACCTATCGAACTCCGATCCTCGAAAGAAACCATAAAAAGCCCAAAACCAAATTTGATCCAAAGAACTGACTCCCAATCTCGAATCAAAAGTGATCGGCCCACCAAAATTTAGGACCAAAACATAAGGGCACCCCTCTCCTTCGGTACATCAGAGAAACACCAAATCACGCCAAACAAAATTGCAGCTAGACACCGACTCCCGATCTCGAAGCAAAAGTAATCGAAAACCAGCACACAAAAAGTATGACAAATGCATGATGTGCGAAGGTGCAAACAACCAGCAGATCAAAAGGAAAAGACTCAACTCAATGGAACCCGCTTCCTCCAAACACCCTAAACTCCTTAACAACCCCAAAAAACACAAACAAGAGCTAGTGACGACGAACAAGGACCCGAGTACCAGAGGCCGCCTCCGAAAGAAATCACCCTCAACAAACACCTGCCTCCTCACCTAAACAACACCACCATCACCACGCAACACCACCACCACCACAACACAAACATAATACAACATCGAAATAGTAAAAATAACGAACACACAGTGACCTCAGGGGGATGCCACCAAACAAGCAAAGTCTGAAGCGTCACGACCAACGACACGAACAACCGCCATCATCATGATCCTTACGACGACAAACGATATGGGAGTTCGTTCCAGGAGGATTAATCATGAATGAAAGAGATGTCACCACACTTGCAGCCGCAAAAAATGGATCACACGTATCAAGACCACACATCACCCCCTCCACACCGCACGTCCGTCACCACCACCGACCACCCCTTCAAACCTTGCTCAATCACCCATTAATTCAAACCGCACCCTCAACTCCAAACTTCACCGCTGCGATATGCCAACAGAGCACAACCACCTTGTACTAATACCTACCAAAGGCACCGAAAGCAAAACACCCAACAAGCCTAGCCACCAATGATCACTAAGCCGTCATCGGAAGCAAACAAAGCTTAATGCATCCAAAAACCACTATACCAACGCCTCAAATACTCTTCTCACACCGTCAAATCCATGTCAGAACTCTTGTTGTGAATCTCCAAAACAAATGCAACTACACACCCGCTACTGCAGCACCCAAAAAAAAAAAGCAGAAAATAGCAGAAAAAATCCTACTGCTGCCACCACAATCTCTCCAGCATTGAGCCAGACACTAGTGTCACTGTTAAGTGGCGTGGAAAGCCAGTATTCATTAGGCGCAGAACAGATGGCAATGTGAAGTTGGCAAAGAGTGTTGATGTCGGATCTCTTCGTGACCCCCAACAAGATTACGAAAGAGTCAAGAACCCAGAATGGCTCCAAACTACCCACTACACCACAAGAAGGAAAAATCTCCAAACTATCTATCTAGAACCAACCACCGCCGTTGCGCGGCGCTGCCTTAAAGAAACCCAAACTCCCAAAATCACTAAGAGAGAGAGAGAGAGAGAGAGAGAGAGAGAGGAGTTGGGGTTTGGAGGTGATGCGGATTTCGAACTCGTCGCACCACCATGGGTTGAGGCTACATCGAAAAGGAAGGTTTGGATTTGAAGAGGCGCATATATGAGATTTTAGAGAATAAAGGAGATAACATTTGTGGTTCACACGTTACGTTACTCATGGTTTTCAAAAGAAGGTAGGGAATTTGAGGTGAAAACTTTCATTTTCACTCACATACAAAAGTGAAAATCAAGAAAGGAACCCTAGGGAGGGTTCCTTGCTTCTTTTTGAACGGAAACCCTTTACTAGTGCTGTACACTCCATTCACAGGCCAATTAACCTTCCAAACCCATGGTTGGAACAATGAGCAATCTAAATAAACCCATCCACTCCATTCACGGATAAACCAAATTAAATGGTTGTTATTTCTTTGACTACCGTGACCGCATGAAATTTCAACTGCAATGAAACTTATTTCGATTTTCACCAATTACGTGAACCCGTCCACGTCGGTTTATGTGACTTTAGTTCACATACAATTTGTAAAATAAAAAGATTTATAGGTAATATGTGCCATGTACGTAAATCCAGACAACATTAGCTTACATGAATTGAGTTCACGTAAGATCTAGAGTTAAAAAAATGTGTTAGTTAAACATTTTTAACAAATACGAGTGAACACAGTTTACATACGATTCACATATTCATAAAACTTAAGCACTAAAAATCAGTCAACCATTCACTTACCTATGAAATGGAATGTTAATGAAATACCTTATGCAAAATTTCTAATTCAACGATTTTTCAAGAATTTTTCACACCTTGAGAGGTAGAGAGATTGGATTACAAAAATGGTTTTTAAAAAATAAATATGAGATGGCGTTTTTGGTATTTAAATTTTTGTAATTAGTATTGAAGGGTGTAACCAGAAATAAAGGATATAAATAGCACAAATGAGAATATATATTTTGTGTTGAGACGGTTTAATGTACATCAAATCCTTAAAAAAATGACTGAGACTAACTTTTTTTTTTTTCTTGTTGACAAAAACGATTTCATTTAAACATGAACCATATCGGTTGCGGCAACAGAAGCAATACAAGAAGGAGTTTCCTCAATCCAAACAGATACACTCGAATCTAAAGCAAACTTAGTTAGAGCATGAATGACAGAGTTACCAACTCTTCGCATATGAGAAACTAAAAAAGAAGAAAACAAACAACTAAGACTCCTACAATCATCGATCACCAAGCCAAAATAAGAATTGTCATCGCTATGCGGCTTCAAAGCCTTAACCACATTAAGATAATCACCTTCCACAATAATGTTTCTAAAACCCATATCATAGGCAAATTGAATTGCCAACCAAAGTCCAAGAGCTTCAACAATGGTAGCATCAGGAAGTGCCTCAAAGTTCCACGCTTTTTTCTTGTTACATATTGAGACTAACCTTAATTTGCATAAATAAATAAATTCCAATTCCTCTTTTTCTTTTTCTAACCACCGTGTAATATTTTTGAAAATAAATGTTGTTATTTTCTTCAAGACAATAAATCGGCTCGAGTAAATGACGGTTTTGAATGACGGTATTGAGCTAAGCAATTTCCTGCAACTGATTAAGCAAACTGCAACCATTGACTTAAATAAAACATTTACTTCTTGTGCTTATATTTTCATACAAAATACAAGTGGAAGAAGTTCCTTAAAAAAAAATAAGAGTGGAAGAAGTCACACTGGTCTACCACGCGTTTAAATTATTCCACAAAGAACTAATGCCTATAAATACGTAAATTGCATGAGTACTTACTCAAGCATTTTCCTGCAACTTTAATAATACACCGTTCCGGAAACAAAGCTTCTTCTAATCCATTTATTTATATCTCATAAGTATTATGGCTAAGGTAACGAATAATTAAACTCCTCCTAAGTAGTGTGACCTCCTTTATTCAATAAATATATATATATATAGTTAGTACATTTGTTACATATATAATATAAATTCATTTCACGTACTTTCAATTATATATCCTTTGTTTGGAAATTGAGTGGGAAAGAGGGAGAAGAATGTTTATGAGTTATGATTTGATATTTTTGTTTTTGTTTGTATCATTATTATAAGTGAAGAATGATTTGAAAAACTTAACAAAGTCCACCAAACAAAAATTTCAAAAAAGGATTAGTATATTAATTTTTTTTATTAGTTCATATGATATGTTAGTTTCTATGACTTGATTAGCTAGAGTTGGTGATGACTTTCAAAACTATATATATATATATATATATATATATATATATATATATATATATTAAGTGAATGTGTGTATTTCATTAAAAAAATGTTAATTATATATCGATCTTTGATTGTGAAATGCTTGCAGCAAAAGATAGTGATCAAGGTGTCAATTATGAACAGCCATAAATCAAGGTCCAAAGCCATGAAAATTGCAGTTGGAGTTTCAGGTAATAAAATTAACTGATTTTGTCACATTTTCAATTCAAAATTAGTTAAAAACCATAGCTTAATTATCCAAACTAATCATGTCCAAAAATATTATTCAGGAGTGGAAAGTGCAGCTGTAAAAGGAGATAGCAAGGATCAAATAGAGGTAACTGGAGAACAAATAGACGCAGCTAAACTCACATGTCTACTTAGAAAGAAATTCTGTCATGCAGATTTGGTGAGTGTTGGTGAAGTTGAAAAGAAAGAAGAAAAGAAAGAAGAGGCAATTGTAGCATGGCCTTGTGTAGCTGGTTATCCTCATTACCCTGTCCCTGTGTGTGAGATAAGGGACGACCCTTCTTGTTCCATCATGTGAATGTATGGTGTGACCATGTTTGGCGTGACTGTGTGTGAGTCAAAGTTTGATGTTTATTTTGGTCATTTAAGACGGATTTTTTGCATTTTTTCTTCGTATGTTATTAGCAAAGTAGGCAGTACTTGAAAAAAGGCAGTACGTGAGTACAAAATTGAGAAAGACAGTTCTGAAATCTTAATTATTGCTATATCTATATTTATATTAATATGAATAAATGAATATTGTTTTATTTTTGTAAAAAAAAAAATAGCATTGCATACATGGCTCAAGCTAGCGTGAGCAATCCTTGCATATCTCTCAATTTGCGCAAGGATTATACGTTGTCATATGGTGATGTTCCACAAATGCGATCATGCACCACCAACACTATCACATACGCAATTTCTTAAACCACTCGACATTTTCATTAAAAAAAAAAAAAAACTTATTAATTTAAGCACATTGTGAAATATAAATGATCTAAACTAGGGTAAAAAAGACAAAGTACTAAAATGTTGCAACAAAATAAGATAAAAGTTTCCGGCATAATTTTTGTTATAAAAGGTGAAAATCGTTTTCATTTTCATTTTTTGTTTTATGATTATTTAAAATACAAAATAAATCAATAAATTTTACTAATTCCAACGAAATTATTTATTTTTTTATATCGTATCTTTAACTATTTGTTACTTCATTCCAATCACTTTCCACCCTTCTCTATAATAATTATCAAAGGATAATTTTGACAAAACAATATTTAATATTACTTTGAACTTTTTCCTCAAAAATAAAATAATATACATATATATAGACACACACATAATATTTTTAACCGAGCCATTTCTTCTAAATTCGAGTTCTCTTTCAGAAGGTTGCATGTTCATGACATCGACAATGTTATGAATACGTTATCTCCTGACTAGTATCGGGCACGATCCATCACTTGATGACTTAATCCAAGTTACCTAGCTAGCTAGCTAAACAAAGACCATGCATCGATCACAAGTTACCTAGCTAGCTAGAACACATATGTGGAGGAAGACTACTAGACTTGTATACTAATTTCCAAAGGTTAAATTGAAAATTATTCGACGACTTGACTTGACCCCTTGTTAAACAAAGACCATTAATTGCCACAGTTTCGGGTTATCTTAATCTTCTTACTAGTAGCAGTAGTTCGTTGTTGCTATTGTAAAGAACTTTCCCTTCACGCAACATATTAATTAAACATGAGAAAAAGATATTCTTACAACTATTTTGTGACAACAATTGTAATAAGGTATCTCATACACACTTATACTACATTTTTACCCTCTATTTTCATCTTCCTCTTTTTATTGTTTTTTTCCTAAAAGAAGAGGATGAAATAGTTATCTTAAAAGTTGTTTAAAAAATAATTGTATAAATATCATTTCTTAAAAAATAGTTGGTTTTATGTTTGAATTTGAATGTCAGATTTTTTTACTACGAATTAAGAATTTGGAACATCTGTTTCTGAACTTTTTTTCTAAATGTGAAGAATCGGAATTGTAAAAAGTGAAAAAAAATTAACAACATTAAGTGTGTGTTTGGTTTAGCCGGTGAGAATTGATTTTGATAAAATTGATTTTAAAAAAATTGATTTATATTTGAATATACTCATTTAAAAATGGTTATTATAATTTAATATTATTTGAATAGTTTAAATTAAAATTAATTTTAAATGTAAAATGAGCAAATGCAACTAAAGATAAGCTTTCTTATATCACATTTGTGAAGGCTGTATTTGGACGTGTGATAAAAAAAATATTTATCACAAAAAAAACCACTACAACCCAACCCCAACTTTCTTCCTATAAAAAATCCAACCAGACTTTCAACAAACAAAAGTTGGGAAAATCATAGATTTATGAGCACACAACCTTCATATCAGTTTCTAGTTTTACACCAAACTGCGTCCCTTCTATTTCTCTACAACCTTGTTCAATGGTTTCTAGATCCTTCCTCGCCTCTACTTTGGAGGAGAAAAATAGAGTAAATAGGCAATTACCCCTCTGAAATTGTATATTTCGTCAATTATTCCCTGAAATTAACAAAATTTCAATTGCCCTCCTGAAATTGCAAAATGTTAATCAATTTATCCCTCCGTCAAATTTTTCTGTTAGTCAACATAACGTTTTGCTAATATCCCCCTAAAGTTTTGCACTTATGTGCAAAATGCCATCCGAACTTTAGAATTTATATATTTTTTTCTTATCCTTGACTTAAATGATATTAAAGACAAACAATTAACATTTAGCTTTATGTCTCCTCTTAAGTTCTTGGAATAGAATTATTGAATTTTATCAATGTCATGTGTATCATCATTGTGATTTCGCCTTTGACTTATTGACCTTCCTTTACAAGTTGATTATGGTGTCATTCTCCTCTGTCCATTTGTGTTTGTTTACAATTTTCATTCATGAAGCTCATGAACATTGTTTGGATTGGATAGAGTTTTTGTGTTCCTTTTATGCATATAGATATAGATTATGTTTTTGAAGCATTTGAGAGCAATAGTAAACAGCTACTCCTCATCAGTAGACCATACAATATCTCTCATCAGCTCTTTTATATCCTTCACCATGTATTGTAATGGTGCGAGCCTAAAATGGTCGACTCAATTACCCTTTAGATCGTCCAACAACAAATCCCATTAAAAATTTGGCATGAAGGACGAATAAGCGAGCTAGTCCAAAATCCACTAAGGCGACCACCTCGTCTCATAACAAGGTGCAACACAAGATCCTACCTTTTACACCACCTCAAAAGACATCATATCTTTGAACGACGTGCATCTCAAGGCAACAACCTTCTACGACATCTCAAAAATAAATAAAGCATCAATGCGCTCCACCGCCTTAAATATAGTCAATTTCTAAATAACTATCCGATTGTTTCTTTTTACATTGCTTCTATTTACATGGACCTTACTTGAATCGGATAGGTGCCATATCTTAGCACCTTTATGTATTGGGATAGACTTTGATTTGGAAAAAAGAAGGGGGAAACTATTAGCACCCTGGGTTTTTCATCTAACTAGCTCTCAGCTTTTTGAAAATTTCATGTAAGTTTTTTGTTTGATTAATCTATACTTTCGGTCTTTTCTTTATTTTTAGATGATATTGGTCTCTTATTTTATAAAAGGTATACTATTTCTACTCTTTTCGTATAAGTTGTGTTAATAGTTGACACTTTATCATCTATGAATGTTATATTATTATTTTTTAATAACAAAAGTGATTATGTTAGTAAATGTTATGTTATGTTAAACTGAGCCTGTTTGAAATAGTTTTTGTTTTCAGTTTTTGAAATATATAAGTCATCTTCTCGCAATAGTTATCATTTTATATGTTTTAGTTTTAGTCCTCAAAATTAAAAAATTCAAAACAGTTTCCAAAACTGTAAATTTTTAAAATAGTTTAGCAAATTTTTTTTTAATTTTCAAATTTTTAAAAATTAAAAAAGAGTTTTTGAGAAGTGTTTTAAACAGACTCAACTTTTCAACTTATTTAATCTCTTAGTTCAAATCAGTTAAACTATTAAACCTGAAAGTTATATTATATCAACGATTTCTTAAGTTCAATATTTGTCATTGACCATGTCATGAAATGATCCATAATCCGTATGTTGTCCATTAGTGGATGATTGTCTAATTATTATTTTTTAATTTGGGTACAAATTATAAGAGTAAATTATGTTTTAATCATGTGGCAATATACTTTGGGGAAAATTGCATATATCATGTACAAAAGACATACTAGTGTCTTGAATGAAATTTTTCACTATATACATGATATAGGGCCATGGAGAGCTAGGATCTTATTAGAATATTTTGTTTATATTGTTATTCCAATGGCATCTGGTATCATGGTCCAGTCCAGAGCACTTCTCTAGTTTCCTTTGTTGTGAAGCAATAGTAAGTAATAATGCATTTAGACTATATATGAATATCTTTACAATTTATTGAACTTAATTCTATTTGTGTTTTTAGAATTTTAGATGAGCCACTCTCGTAGTCTTCTGGGGACGGTTGTTGTCCCTTGTCAATTTTGTTTGTGTCCACAAAGGATACCAAAAGAAATGCTATCCACTTTTTTAATATATCCTTTATATTACAATATTGATAATGTCCTTTATATCATCATATACTTTTAGAAATTATACCGTATATATTAAATTATTAAAAGTTTATATGGAATTATTTTATAACATGACTCTCCTTCATGAATCTGAGGACCACAGTACCATATGCTTAAAATGCATCAAAATTTTCAAGATAAGAAAAACTACATATATTTCCCTCGATAAATAACTAGCAGATTTATAATTTATTTATTTATTTTTTGATAGAAAAAGGAAGAAGAAAAACTATAACAAATTGTATAACCAATCGGGACAGACAACTGGCCATAGCATCCTGTCTTGTAACAAAATAAAAGTAAGGGGAATCTTTGTTGACTTTGGTCCAAGATCAGAAGTTTATTTCTGACAAAAATTATTCTGCACTTGTATTTGGTTCTCAATATGTAATGGGTTACAATGATTCTCCGATCGGATGAAGCTAAATAATATCATGCAAATGCAGTTGAAAGACTTAAATCTCATTTTTAAAAATTAGTTCATAAGACAAAGTTGTCCAACCACGTATATATGATCGAATAGTTTAGAAATCTTAGCTATGTAGAAAACTTAAAGAGACGACTCAACTTGAAGACCTGTTTTATTATGGCTCTGTTATTTAAAATATAATCTGATATCAAAATAACTTATGAGTTTGAATTAGAAAAATCTTAAAAGTAATAAAATATACAAGAGATTTGATATATGAGAGGAAAGTCATTTTTCTTTTTTAACTATCGATAGAAAAAGTGAGAGAAACAGAAGCATGTAGACCAAAAAACAATTTTACAGAGTTATAATATTGATAGAAGAGAATTTCAATATTATAAAATAATTTGATTGAATTGACTTATCAAGAGGACCTATGTCATATGTTGTTAATTGAAAGAGTATAATATTAAATTCAAATTATAGTAGTTATGTTATCTTCTTTATTAAAATCATATGTTAAATTAATTTATCAAAACACAATAAATTAATATTGTTTTCATATATTGTTGATGAATAATTTGCAAGTATCTCTTTCAACACTATGAACACTAAAATCTGTTGGATCCTTGCGAGCCCCGACTCAACAAGTAATGAGCATACATGCTAAGAATGAAAATGTTGACAAATGTCTTTGGAGCACTTGTTTAGAAGTCAAAATATATATATTTTTTTAAATTGTGTATTCAAAACATTAAAAAGAAACTTTTTTTTACATAAAATTTAGAGATCATTTCACCTTTTGAATCTTTAACAAGTTCCCTTAAAATACTGGTTAGCGTAACCCATAAAACAATAATCACTTAAGTTTAAAAAAAAATTGAATTGTAACTAACTTGGAGATTTTAGCAAGTAGGGGCCTTTGCCTCATCTAAATTTTATGATAATTATGACCAGCCAGAAATATAATATTTAAGAGTAGTCCTAACAGTGACAATATGCTTTCATTTTTGTTGGTTGGTTAAAATTGGTGTTCAAACAAAATTGCAGCACATAGCCAATATTTACACGATGTTGTGTTAATGAAAAATAATTGATTTTAACTTGACATCTCAACTTGATTAATAAGGCTGAGATAACTATTGCCAACCCTCTACATCCAAACAAACACGAACTTTGTATCTTTCACAAGCACGTAAAATAGTCCAAAAATGGAATTTCCAAATTCAAGTGTGTGGTCGGCTTAACAAAGCTACTAGATGAAAGTTTGAAATAGAATGAGGCCAACCTATAAAGAGAAAGAGTAATGGCATTTATACAACTATTTAATGATAATTTTATTTTTCTCTTTTTCTATTGGTCGACAACAATAGAAAGAGAAAAAGAAAAAGAAAGAGAGTAAACACATGATATGAGTATGAGAGAGATAATTGTTATAAAATGATTGTACAAACATTATTTCTCAAAGAAAAACTATGTTAGTATAATTATTTTTAATTGGAATAACTATTTAATAGTGACACTATCCTTATACTTTCTCTCTTTTTTCTCTATTGTTTTCGTCCCAAAAAAAAGAAAAAAATAGTTGTACGAACATTATTTCTTACCTACAATTAAGTAAGTATCTATAGTTTGTTTACTACACTGTGTTTATAATTTTTATATTTGAAGTTTTGAACTATGTTAGTATCATGTTAAAATTATTAAATAGTGTTCACTTTATTATTTTTATATTTTAAAATTATTAGCGGCTAGGTTGGCAAGTTTCACCAATCAATAGAAAATAAATTATATCTAAACATATATTAATAATTATTTTTTATTTTTTTTGGGTCAAGTAGCCTAGCCCTGCATATAAAATGCAATATCCTTACCAACTGAGCTAAGCTCAGATGGATTAATAGTTATTTAAAACACTTTAATATCGATTTTGATACTTTTACTATTTGTTTTAATATGTTTTAAACGATTCTATCCTGCATACACTGTCTTTCACACCAACCAAAAAAAAAAACCTTATACAAAAATCGTTTTTTTCAGAAGCAGGGTAATATTCATATCGTTCCTTTATAAAACCCAAGGTTTTGCTTCTATTGCATTGAAAAACAAAGCAAAAGAGTTGAATTTCTCAAAGCAATGGGGTTACCAATTCCTACCCTTCACTTTCTCCTTCAAATTCTTCTTGTCTCTCTACTTCACACACCAACCTTTGCTGAGATAAAGGTGAGACATTACTTCAATTTTCTATTTGCATTATAGTCTTGGAAAATCTCTACCAATAATTCTTGTAATACTTGAAAAATAAAAGTATATCTAATCTTTACACCATTTTTATTGTAGTCATATGTGGTATACTTAGGAAGCCATTCACATGATTCAGAAGAACTGTCTTCAGTTGACTTCAATCGTGTTACGGATTCTCACTATGAGTTTCTAGGATCTTTCTTGGGAAGGTATTTTAATTCAAAACCATATATATATATATATATATATATATATATATTATATAATAATTAAGTAACACATGATCAACTCAAAATCTAAATTTTGTTTATTTTTATGATTGAATTTTCTTTCATTCATGTAGTTCTAAAACAGCAAAAGAATCGATATTTTACTCGTACACAAGGCACATAAATGGTTTTGCTGCAACTTTGGAAGAAGAAGTAGCAGCTGAGATAGCAAGTTAGAGCTCAGAACACAACATTCTATTCTATTTTCTTTTCTTTCTCTGATACTCTTTTGTGAAAATTACTTGTTGTAGAACATCCAAAAGTGTTGTCAGTGTTTGAGAACAATGGAAGGAAACTACACACGACTCATTCATGGGGGTTCATGGGGTTGGAAGATAGTTATGGAGTGATACCGTCCAGCTCAATTTGGAACAAAGCTAGATTTGGTGATGGTATCATTATAGCAAATCTTGATACAGGTCACTTTCCTTATTTGTTTCTTAGCTTTGAAATTTTACAAATTATTATGTTCAAAAATAACGGCATTATAATAATGTTATGTTATTGGTGTAAATTATCCATCGATTTTGTTTACAGTTAACCTCCAACAAAAAAACCAAAACGATTTTTAATTTACAAAGCTCGAATTCAAGACCTTAAACTCATTATTATTATTATTTCTATATAGATCTTTGACTCATAATACATACACACATGTGACATGGATTGGTGAGAAGATAGACAAAGTTATCACTATATATCTGTATCCCCCTGCCCCACGCATAAATAACGACTGATCAGACTTCAGAGTTTGAATATTTTTTCAGTTGAAAAAGTTGATTTCATGATATTAGTATATTATTTGTTTGAATCTGGCCGTCATTGGGTTATAAAGTGTCAAGACCAATGCCAATGATTTTCTAATCACAACGTATGGTTTATGAACTTTCACGTCTGATCTTTTGAAAAACTGCAATACCTTTTTGTGGTTGGAAGAAAATTCATAGAATACACAATGCTGTGGCTGAAATTCAGTTGTTTTACCTCAATACAATTAAGTCCATAAACACCTTTGAAAACGCTATAATGAGCATTTAATCAACGCATTAATTCATGATCGATAAACCTTATAAACAATATTACAACATGCCAACTTGCAAGTACATGATAGTTTATTCAAAACAAATCAAATGTAAGATTGATTGTATATACCCAGATTATAAAATTGTAACGTATATGGATCCGATTAATAATTAAATTCTTGATTCAAACCGAAGTAATATATATTACAATAACTTCGAGTTCATTATTATAACATGAACATAAAAAAAATTGGGTGTTTTAATATCCTGAGAGAGGCGGGATTGTGAATTGGTTAGCCCTATCCAATCAAGACAAGATAAGCCACACCAACAAGAAAATTGTTATGTTTCAATTGTTCATACATCAGCTTAATAAAAAAATATTATATATTCAAAATTCTCCCCAAGTGGTGTAATTAACCGTGAAATTAAAGTGAGTGGGCATGAGAGCTAAAATAGGACCATATAAGGTTTTTTTTTGAAAGGAAAATAGGACCATATAGGTAGCTTTTAGCCAATGGTAGATATGAGAATAGGGTGAGTAGAATTTTCCAATCTATATGCTTCTTAGTGGGTTATCTTACTTTTGTACCACTCCATTTGATCCTATAGGCGTTTGGCCTGAATCAAAGAGCTTTAGTGATGAAGGGTTTGGACCAATTCCATCAAAGTGGAGAGGAATATGTGATAAGGGGAGGGATCCTAGTTTTCACTGCAACAGGTATGTTATGCATATTCTTATTTATTCATTTTCCACTTATCAGTTCTAAAGAAGGTATAAATATGTTTTTGATACATGTAAATGTCCTACTTTATATTTTTAGTTCCTATAGAAATATTTTTGTTTTGTACTAGAAAAGAAATATTTTGCCTTAGATTTTTTTAGGTAAATGGGGGTGCAGTTGAATAATTTGCATGTAAAAGAGTATTCTTATACAGTGCGAGCAATTGACTCATGAAAACTAATGAATGTGCACTTGTACAATTTTTAAGTAATCAAATCATGATTACTAAGTTGTTTAACAGAATTATGGGATAGTGGCCAATTATTTCTATTGCTATGCATTTTTCATTATCATTTCATGGAATACATATGTTTTTTTTTTTTTTAGAGGATGGAATACACAAGATTGTTAGCATTGAAAATATGGAATAAACGGCCTTCATCAATTTACTTTAAAAAAAAAAAAAACAAGAAAAAATACGAGGTGGGTAGGGAGACATTTACCAAAACCTTCTTGGGCTAAGACAATCTAAATGATGGATGATTTAACCTATTACGAGTAAAGTCTTCTCAAATCTCTAAAGGAAACAAATCCTACCAAACATTGGAATCAATATTCAACCCTAAGTTGGCAAGTTTGTTTGCTCATCAATTATATTGGCTATAAATATCAGAAACTAAGTTCATATTAATTCTTAGTTAGGTACAAACAATTAAACCATCTATTCTTCAATTGCCAAGGAACAAAGAAAGGTCACTTGAAAGAGTAAGCATATTAGACTTTAGTACTAAAATCTGATGTTAAAAAAAATATCGATAAAATGGCACACTTTATTTCACTTCTTCATTGCATCCATGTTACTTTTTTGGGATCAACCCAAATGAAGAATATGTTTTTAACCGGTCATTGGTGGAAAATATTTATGATTTTGTCAATGATTAATCTTTGGTAAGAAAATCTAGTTAACTATTTTTAGATGGTCTCTTATCATAACCAAATTTTCAATCTACAATGTTCGAAGGAAAATGCTAGTTCTCGCGAACGATATGCCTCCTGAAATTTTCCCGACATATTCTTGAAGAACATTAATTGGAAAATGCTATATTCTTGAAGAAATCGTGATACTCTTTTTCTAGAGATATAGAACTGCTCATGTTCGAATCAAAAATACAAAGGAAGAATGTATGCATCTTATTGCAAAACGGATGTTTGTTAACATAAAAAGGGTGTCTTTTCCATCAAACAAAAAAAGAGGAGGCTTTTTTGGAGTGATGATATTTTTACAATCATTTTAAGATATCTTTTGAGACAACCTTCTCTTTTGAGACAAAAACAATAGAAGAGGGGGAGAGAGAGACGTGTGTAGAAATTAGAGTATAAGTAATAAGAGAGACTTGCCCCAAAACTTGTCTCAAAATGTTAAAATTTCTTTGGTGGATAAGCATTTTTTAAGCCTTATAACTTTTTCTTTGGTATATAATGTATCTAATATGAATCACAATATTCAGAATGCAATATAGATCGTCAAAATAATTGTCGGTGTTTGTCTACGTGCCGATGATCTTCACTTCAATTTAAAGAATGTTCCGAGTTAGAGTATTGTGTTAAATTGAAAAGAAATAAAAAATGGATTTAAGTGATAGAAAAATCAAATAAAAGATGCCTATAAAATTATATCACTTACTCTGAGGTTTTAAACAGAAACTTGTGTAAATCAAACTAATATATATGTATATGGAAAAAACAGGAAACTGATTGGAGCAAGGTATTTCAACAAAGGCTATGCTTCGAGACTAACTGTCCCACTAAATTCTTCCTTTGAAACACCTCGTGACAATGAAGGTCATGGATCTCATACTTTATCAACAGCCGGTGGAAACATGGTACCTGGAGTCAGTGTCTTCGGTCAAGGCTATGGAACAGCAAAGGGTGGTTCACCAAAAGCAAGAGTTGCATCATACAAAGTTTGTTGGCCTCCAATTAATGGCGACGAGTGCTTTGATGCAGACATACTTGCAGCATTTGATGCAGCTATCCATGATGGTGTTGATGTCTTGTCTGTGTCACTTGGTGGCTCTGCTTCTAACCTTTTCAATGATAGTGTTGCTATTGGATCTTTCCATGCTGCTAAGAAAGGTATTGTTGTTGTTTGCTCTGCTGGCAATAGTGGACCAAATGATGCTACTGCATCAAATCTAGCTCCTTGGTATATCACAGTTGGTGCCAGCACAATGGATAGAGAGTTCCCTAGTTATGTTGTTCTTGGTAACAATTTAACCTTCAAGGTTTGTCTCTTTTTCTACACAAGATGAAAATAATATTATATGTGCAATTTTGGTGACATTTTTGTATGTGACATTAATCTTGGATTTGGATTACCTCGGTCACTAATCCCACACATTCAGGCAGTTAAGACAGTAGTGGTCGTTGGATTGAGATTGGATGGTCCATGTTTAATGCTTGGTATTTTAGATTTAAGAAAAAAATCAAAATCTGTATTGTAACCTAGACCATGTGATCTCAATCCAACGACCATCAATGTGTTGACTATGTGAATGTGTGTGATTCTTTGTGCATGAGCCAATGATCCACATTACATAATGCAAATATTAGTGTTATAAGCTCTAAATTTGAAGTTAAAGGGAAAAGTTTTAGCCAAGAACTTGTGGTAACAACAATGCAAATTCATCTTACTTGCAATACAAGTTTTTTTTTACCACAAATATCACAAGACCAAAAAAAAAAGTAAAAATAAGCCTGGGGACCCTATGATTACATAATTGTGCCTGATCGTGATATTAAACATCACACAAGTTAATGCAATTTTCTAGTTGTAGGGTAACATTAACATATTTTTTAACTTTTGCTTATTGAAATTACAATACCTAGATTCACAGTTTTCTTGTTTTCTTCAACTGAAGGGAGAAAGCTTATCAGCTGCCAGATTAGCAGACAAGTTCTACCCAATTATTAAAGCAACAGATGCTAAATTGGCAAGTGCAACAAATGAAGATGCGTAAGTATCAAACAACTGAATATCATTGCTGAATCAGTATTTACATTTGGCATAAACACAACGCTATAATAGTGAGTATAGTTTATATGAAGCTAATGTAATATTAACGAGTTCAATAATTATTGCAGCGTACTTTGCCAGAATGGAACTCTGGACCCCAAGAAGGTGAAGGGTAAGATAGTATTATGCCTGAGAGGAATAAATGCAAGAGTGGACAAGGGAGAGCAAGCTCTTCTAGCTGGTGCAGTAGGAATGGTCCTTGCCAATGATAAGACTACTGGAAATGAAATTATAGCTGATCCTCATGTTCTTCCTGCTTCTCACATCAATTTCTCTGATGGTGTAGAAGTCTTTCATTATGTCAACTCTTCCAAGTAAGAAATCTATCATTCTAGTTTGGTTTGGTCTTTGATTAGAGCAAAAAAAAATATAACACTTAAAACTTGATCATTTTGACTTAAATTTTAGGTCTCCAGTGGCTTATATTACACATCCAACAACAAAATTGCATACTAAGCCAGCCCCTTTCATGGCAGCATTTTCCTCCAAAGGACCAAATACTATTATACCTGAGATTCTAAAGGTGTTAATCATTATCAGACACCAAAAAAATGTTTTTCCTCTTATAATCTATTGTCATGTGTTTGATATATAACAAATCTTTGTTAATTTTCAGCCTGATATCACTGCACCAGGAGTGTCGGTTATAGCAGCCTACACTGAAGCTGAAGGGCCAACTAATCAAGAGTTTGACAATCGCCGAATTCAATTTAACTCAGTCTCCGGCACGTCCATGTCATGCCCTCACATTTCGGGAATTGTAGGCCTTTTGAGATCCTTGTATCCTTCTTGGACTCCTGCTGCTATTAAATCAGCTATCATGACAACAGGTAAGAAATTCAAGGTTCTCAAACTTCTAACCATTTCTTGCATCCCAAGAAATATCAACTTTAACATAACATCTAATGAACTTTACTGTGAAATTCGATTTTATACGCGGTAGTGACAAATCTCAAATTTGATATACTTACACCTTGAACTTCGTACAATGTGAATTTAACCGGTGTAATTGTCAAATTAAATTTTTTCATTAAGCAGATCAAAGTTACAAAATTTTGTATGAGCTAAAAAAAATCTTATCACTGCTATATAACATTCATCTCAACTTTGTCATAATTGTCCTCTATTACTTTCAGCTACAACATTAGACAATAAGGCAGAACCAATTATGAATGCTACTAAAAGCCAAGCTACGCCGTTTAGCTACGGAGCAGGACATGTTCAACCAAACAGTGCAATGGATCCTGGTCTTGTTTATGACATAACAACGAATGATTACTTCAACTTCTTATGTGCATTAGGCTATAATGAAACACAAATGTCATTATTTTCAAAAGGTCCTTACAAATGCCATAAGAATTTTAGTATCCTCAACCTAAACTATCCTTCAATCACCGTTCCAAATCTCTCTGGGTCAGTGACAGTTACAAGGACATTAAAAAATGTTGGTGCTCCAGGAACATACATTGTTCATGTTCAGAGCCCAAGTGGGATCACTATTTCTGTGAAGCCAAATATATTGGAGTTCAAAAAAGTTGGTGAAGAGAAGAGGTTTGAAGTAAAATTGAAAGTAAAGAAAGGAAAAGCAACAAAGAGTTATGTGTTTGGAAAGATGATTTGGTCAGATGGGAAGCATTATGTTAAGAGTCCATTAGTTGTGAAAGCTGTTTAGGTAGCTAGAAAATTGAAGTGATTTAATGGCTAATTTGCATTTCAAGTTGATTGGTGGCTTTATTCTAAATTGTATCATATATAGCCACTAATTAAATTTTCGCTTCTGGGAATTTTCTCTTGCTATGATTGATAGGAATGACTGTGTAAGAGAAAATAGAATAATTGAATAATAATAACGTAGTTGATTTTCTTTTACACACTTGAATTGGTCAATGTCATGTGACATTTTATCGCACAAGTGCAATCCGTATCCAATTAGGCCAATGGAGGTCAGTTTCTTTGGACAAGAAGATACATATGATTAACAATTAAGAATTTGAATTTGAACTATTACTAAAAATACTCTCCAAGACCACTAAAATTTTCTTTAATCATCTTTGGAAAATCTTTGTAACTAGAGTAGAAATGGCAAGAGGACTTAAATCTATAAGTGTCTTCTTGAGCTCAACCCGATTTTTACGGGTTCGGGAGCAATTGAGGAGACAAACTTCATCCTAGACCTTTCTATTGGATGTTTTGAAAATCAAATTTGACTACAGGTGTTGTTATGGTGGCTGCTAAATGAGAGGTGCCGTTTAATTTGGGAAACGAGACTTTTTTCCCACCATGGGAAAGTTTTTTTAAACCATTAGATTAAAAGGGAACATTGATCTTACTATAGACTGTCCACACTATATGTTTTTTCTCACTGTCATCAACCTCTGAATGTTATTGACCCACGTAGCTTTCTGTTTCCATTCCTGAAATCATTGTTTTCCTTTCTTATTTGCTATGTCTGGTTTTTCAAACCAGAAGCTACTTAAGGATTGATAAGAAAAACATTAAGATCTACTTAAGGATTGCTAACTCGTTCAATGACCACCAAATAAATATCCTGACTAGACTTCTAAATAGACATAGAACAAGCTTGGATTGGTGAATGTTATTGCTACATGATGAATCACATTACCTGAGTAAAAAAAATATTTGGATATTTGTTTGTTTGCATAGATGAATACGTTTAAACATGCTAAATGCAGAAGTATCCAACAAATTAATAATTTTAAGGTTAAAAAGGGTAGTATTTGTGAATGATGTGGAGTCCAGATGTAGCTCAAATAATAATCATCTGGAGCATAAAAGATTTAGGCTGAAATCAATTTTTTAATGGTGGTTCTTGGAGTCGGTTGTGGTGGTGGTGGTGGTGGGTCTATTGGTGTCTCATGAGAGGTTGAAGACAATGAGAAGAAAGATATAGTGTGGACAACCTATGATAAAATCAATGTTCCCTTTTAATCTAATGGTTTAAAAAAACTTTCCCATGGTGGAAAAAAAGTCTCCTTTCCCAAATATTTGTACATATTATTTGGACACAAACATGTTATTTCATTCTACCTTTTTTTGATCGTGTATGTGTGCATGATATCCTCCATGATCAAACACAGAGTTAAGACCATCTGTAATGGTGGGTGTTTCACCTATTAAGCACCGGGCTAAATAGGCACCCTATCGTGGAGTGATATTTATTGGTGCTTATAGAGAAGGGTGTCTATATAAGCATCTTCTCTCTCTTCATTTTATGTGTGAATTTCAATTAATATTTTCCAATGAAATAAATGAGTGTTTTAGAAATGTAATAATTATTAATAAATTTTGTTGTGGTGTTGTGTTGGAGGAATTGAGTGCTTATTAGGTATTAACATTAAAAAATTATAAAATGAATAATAGGTACATGTGGGACCCACTTAAGCATCCAAATAGGGGAACTCCATTGCGGATGGTCTAAGTGTTGTTATTTATGCATTGGAATTTTTAGTGTTTGACTTTTTTTTTTTTTAAAAATCTATATTTAAAATCCTTAAATGAGATCTGAGATTACTAGTTAGCAACACCTTAAACTTATTTACTTTAAGTACTTTAACGGTTAACCAATGTCCTAAACCACTATTTAAAGCATTCTTCTTAAAACCAAAAAAAAAATTATGTTCCGTTGCCAAAGACATCGTGTCTCGGTCAAAGTGGCAATCCCGCTTTAAACCGAACCAAACAAGATAAACCATACAACCGGTCCGGGTTTCTGTAAACCGTCCGTCCGATCCAGAAAATAACAAAATCTGAAATTTCACTTCTTTTTCCCCAAAAAAAACGTATGAGAAACTATAAGAACACTTAAATTCCTTTCTGAGAAACCTAATCGGCCACCGTTTTGCACGAACAGGTTAGTCAATTGAATCTCCTGCTTTGCGATTCTATTTCTTCTCGTTCTGTTAATTTAATTGATCTGATTTATATGAAGGTTAAGAAGATGGAGGCAGAGGTAGTGGATGCAGAGTTAGTGTTACCAAATTATCTCAGTTTTAAGAGAATTCAAATGTATGACAAATACCCTAAAGGCCAATCCAGAGGCAGACACTGGAAACATCTTAAGCAGATTATTCAAGCTGAAAATTACCAGAATTACCCTCCTGATGAACCCAATTGTGAGTAAAATCATTTATATTACAATTTATGAAATTTGTGTTTCTCGTCTTAGGTGGTTTCGACATAAGATGGAGCGTAGTCAAATCAGTAGAAGCATAGGAAGACCACCTAGAAACACCGTAACATAAACTATTAAGAAAGATTTAGGTATTAATGAGTTGAATAGATATATGATAGAACATTATAGCGTTTTACTTGTTTAATCAATGTAGCCGACCCCACTTAGTGGGATAAGGTTTGGTTGGATAAGACTTGGTTGTTATTGTTGTTGTAATGTGTTACATTGCTCTTAGACTTTTTTACTTTCTTAGTTTTGTTATTTGTATTTTCCCTTTTCGTATTTGGTCCATGACATAGAGCGTTATGGTGTAATTTGATCCATGTAGCCTACCCCACTTCGTGGGATAAGGCATGTTTGTTGTTGTTATTTTCGCTTTTGGTGGATATGTTCTCTTCACTCTAATTGCACTTTTTTTCACTCTAATGTTATTTATTCTTTCATTTGGAATACTAAAGCAACAATTGGAAGAATTTTAATGTTTAACCTCAACGTCGGATACTCCTATGTGCCAATTTTTGTTGTGGTTATATGTGTGTCTTCCATGGAAAAGAATCTAAATTGTTTTTTTTTATTGAATTGTCCTGCAGATGTCAATATTGAGTCACCCCCTTCTATGCATCCATGCAAGAGAATTTGCGATATTACAGGCTATGAGGTATGTAGTGATCTTTGTTATGGTGTTTCCCTGCAAGAGAAATTGCTTTTCATTTCTGGAAGAAGTTTGCAAAATCTTTATATTCTCACATATTTTTATTTTTTAGAAGTTATGAAACTAATTATGTTCTATTAGGGTGTGTTTGGATTGAGGGTTTAGGAGGGGAAGGTTTACTTATCTTTTTTAAATTACGGACTATATAACATGTTTTTTCTAAAATAAATCAAGTGTGGTTGAAGTATTATATGATCGTTATTATGTTAATATGTTAACTTTTTAAAAAACATTTCATAGTGTCCGTAATTTAAAAATGAAAACTAAACCCTCCCCTCCTAAACCCTCCATCCAAACACACCCTTAATGTATTCTATCCTTTTTCTTGTCACTAGTATTACTTTAACATCTTATTTAAGAATCTGTTGATAGCATTTGATATTGAAGCTTAAGATTCACACACATCTTGCTTTTGTACTAATATTCAAATTTTGTGATTTTATCTTCTAATTACTTGTGGTGGTAAAAGAATATTCTACTTGTGTTGAAATTTTTTGCATGCTATGTCTTCTCAAAGAACTATATTTTACTTTCATCTTAGGATGTGCAGTAGAGTGCTCAATCTACCGTTCCTTTGGTGTTCAACAGTTATTGCCTTTTGCCAGAAAAATCCTTGTTTATTTTTCTCATATTCATGCCCAGAACTTTTAGTACAACACCCCCCTTGTACACTTTCATCTCACACAGCTCAAGATATTAAATGAACAACGGGAGATAATGTGCTTGAATGTCTATGACATTTATTTTAATGTCCATGGCGCTTTTATCTTCCACTTGCATATCACTAACACTGCTAAATTGTTTGAGTGGATATTAGTTTGTTTCCCTGTAACCTGATGTTTATCTTTTTGCATTAGTGCCTGTTTAATTTGGGTATTCTTAGACATGGGAAATGTTTTGGAGTTGAAATGTTTTCAGCTTGATCTAATTTAAAAGTACAAGTTTGGTTGAGATTTAGATCTAGCATCTTAGTTGATAAATGTCTGAAATTAAGAATAATTTATAGTTGGAAATGGGTGGGATATTGTGAAGTAATTGTATACCGCATTATTTATCTCCTCTTTATACTTTCCTTTTTCCTTACTCGAAAGACAGTGCTGAAAACGAATTTTGCAACAAATACTAGATTGATTTAGGATAATGTGAACAACCTGAATAATATCTTATTTAGTCACACTGATTGAACTCGATTTCTTTGTAATTGTTGAACTTCACACTGGTTTTTTTGGATGCCATAGTGATGCTGACCTTTTAAACACCTTGTTATGCAGGCTTGACTAACCTTAACATTTTCCATTGAATTAACGTTTTTTTAATAGAAAATGTTAGTAGTTAGATTAATATTCACTCCTTTGTCCAGATTTGAACCCAAGACCTCCAACTCTTCATCTCTTGGCTCAAACCAGTTGATCATCTACCCATTGAATTAACTTCATGCTAAAAGCCTAAAACAACATACTACTAAAAAATTTCTATGGGTATTATATTACTTGGTGTGAAGTATGTCCGTTTAAGTAATTATTTAACTAATTAAGAAAATGTTAACGATGATGATAATTATACCATGGCATACTAATCATTTGCACTAGAGAATTAACCAATCGGTTCACTTTGCAGGCACCTTACTATGATCCTAAGACTAATCTCCGGTATGCAAATACTGATGTTTTCAAGATGATCAGATCGCTTCCAAACGAGTCTGTGCAAAGATACCTAGGTATGAGGAATGCAGCTGTCGTTCTTAAGTAGTTATGTCACTTACTCCGACATCTGAGACAATGTTTTCTTTTATCAATTGCTGCATTAACTCTTTTACGATGTTAAATAGATTTAGGGGATGTTTGCAAGTGCTTATGGGTGATTAGCAGAATGTTTGTAAATTTCCTATATGGTTTAATACAATGATTATCAGTTGCCTAATCGTATTATTCCATATATGCATGAAAAGTTACCAATCACTTTGTTGTGGTGCAAACGTTTATGACTTGACTAAGGGTGCATTGCATAAACTGTCAATGCGAGGGAAATTAAATTAAACCTTAACTATAACACTAAATATATGCATTATTTTATCCAACCATAAGAACAGTTTAGTCAGGTTGCAAGGTACATAGTCAAAATTTAACTCAATGGAACCTTATGTGGGACCAAGTCAACAAGTCTACCAATATTTAAAAGAGTTAAATATGTTTTTGGTCTCTATAAATATACCATCTTTTGGCTTTAGTCCCTCTAAAATTTTCCTTCAACTTTTAATCGTTATAAAATTTTCAATCATTACTTTTGGTCTCTATTTTTAAGTTAATTTTTGTATTTTCTTTTTAATGAAATTGTGGAAAAATATGTAGAATATTGTAAAAATCTTTCCCAACAAAAATTAGAATTTTTAACGAAACATAAATTTAATATGATTTTTTAACCATCAAAAATATAAATATTCATATGTTAAAAAATTCTAAATTTTTTTGGGGTGAGATTCTTATAATATTATGAATTTTTTCTACAAAATTTTATTCAAAAATATGAATTCTGAGTTTACTTTAAAGGAGGGGTTAAAAGTGAAGATGAAAAATTGTTTGGAGATTAAAAGTTGAAGGAAAATTTTAGAAGGATTAAAACGAAAAATTGATATATTTATAGAAACAAAAAATATATTTAACCCTAAAATCAAAAATTCTCTTTCATCAAAATTAGATCGTCCACCCGTGCTGCCGCACGGGTCATATACATTGTAAGTGTAGTAGACAAAAGTAAAATTTTATAATACAGTCCCAACTTGTAATTTTAATGTCATAATTTTAAATACAACTATAGAAGGAAATTGTATAATTGATTCAAAATGTTTTTAGTGACATTGAGCAACAATCTATAATTTAATAACATAAGAGATTTTGCCAAAAGCATTGCACACATCTCTTTTTCTGGTAAGTCAATTACATTGAAAATTCATATATTATATATCACTAACAAAGATACAAAAATTATGTTGAAAGAAATTTGTATAATTGATTCAAAATATGTTTAGTTAACTTTAATATATAAGAAGATGTATCGAGAAATTGAGAAGGGGGAAAATTCAATAAGGTTAAACAAAGGAATTTAGCATCAGGGTTTAAATAGTAAATTTATGCAATAGGTTTAGGTTAAAATTAGGGCTAAAATATGCTTCTGTGTTAACTTTAATATATAAGAAGATAGAAGGAAATTGTATAATTGATTCAAAATATTTTTAGTGACATTGAGCAGCAATCTATAATTTAATAACAAAGAGATTTTGCCAAAAGCACTGCACACATCTCTTTTTCTCGTGAGTCAATTACATTGAAAATTCATATATTATATATCACTAACAAAGATACAAAAATTATGTTGAAAGAAATTTGTATAATTGATTTAAAATATGTTTAGTTAACTTTAATATATAAGAAGATGTATCGAGAAATTGAGAAGGGGGAAAATTCAATAAGGTTAAACAAAGAAATTTAGCATCAGAGTTAAAATAGTAAATTTATGCAATAGGTTTAGGTTAAAATTAGGGTTAAAATATACTTATGTCTTGACTTTAATATATAAGAAGAGAAGATAATTTATTTCTCTGTGTCAACCGACTCTTGCGGATCAACAGTTGAGATTATATTCTGGAAGAAAAAAAAAGGAGTGAACAATGGTCATGGAACACTTTATTTATTTATTTATTTATTGAAACAGATGAATAATAGAACACTTAATTTAACATGTCTATTGTAACGAAAAAGAATATTTAACATGTCTATTTAAAATGAAAGGTTTCATAACTCACCAACTGACGTAGAATCAACTCACATAGGATCAGTATGTTCAAAATCACTTGTAAAAACTATCAGTTGCAATTCCATTATACTCCCACTTTTCAAATTTTACGACATTTTACTATTTCACACAAATTAAGAAGATAATTAATTTAAATGAAAAATTAAAATTACTATAATTGAACGAAGAGACCAATTAATTTGTATAATGATTTTTTTTTTTTAATTGATCATCCAACACACATAACACAGAGATTAAAGAGGCCAAAAGTTTTTTTTTAGGGGAAAGAGGCAAAAGATTATAAGATTGGTGGAAATTCTTGTTAAAGATAGTAGTGATATCTTGTTTGTTTGTGAGAATTTCATCAGAGTTTTGTGAAGATTCTTGTTGTAAGGACAGTGGGGTGCTATCTTGTACTTTTTAGAAAGATTGTTGGCCTTAGGGTAAGGCTTGCTTTGTAACAAAGATTACGTTTTATTGAAAATCCTTCATGTGGTATGAGGGGACCAGACTATCCTTAGGTTAGAAGGGGAACCAGTATATATCGTTGTGTCCTTTTTCTCTTCTATGCTCTCTTTTTTTAGTATTTTGTTCATACATTCATAATAGTTTTTCAGAAAATAAATAGAACCAAAAAAGTCTTAAAAAATTTATTTTTGTTTGGAAATAAATTATATTATATGATTCCGTATAGGCAATAAGTCAAAGCTTCGTTAATTATCGACGACATTTGCTGCGCCGTTGTCGACACCCATGATCTCCTCCGGCCTCCATTGGGCATCAACGGTGGGAGATAACGGATGAAAGGTGAAGAATAGTCAAAAACCCTCTCCATTCCGGCCAACATGTTTACAAGTTGGCGGTGATTGGAGTGAAACACCGCCTACCGCCTGAGTTCCAAACCCTAGTTTATACCACTTAGAAATTTTTGATATCCCGTGTGGATCCAGTCTCGATGCAGGTCGGGAAAATTAGATTAGTAATATTTTTTTTAGGGATAGATTAGTAATATTTAAAGAGGACAACAAACAAGTTATGCATAAATATGTATGATTAACGTAAAGTTTCAAGTTCAATATGTTTTGTGCTATGTACAAAAAAAAAAAAAAAAAAAAAAAAATTGGTGATATGTTGGATAATATGTGTATTGTTTTAGATTCCCTAAAAACAAAAGTGTAATGTTTTAGATAAATTGAATAAAGTTTTGTATTACAATAATGTATTATTTTAGAAAATTTAGATTTAGTTTGTCTTAATTATGTCAGATATTTGTGTCTTATTTTGGACGATTTGAGCCTTAAAAACATGTCGTCATAATATTTTTAGAACTGAATAAAATACTTTAAAGTGACATATGTTTTTTAAGAGTAAAATATTTATTTGATAGACAACGTAAATAACCCCCCTTTAAAAAAAAAAAAAAAAATTATTGTGACTCTGTGAGTCTTATCTTAGTTTATATAGACAATGCATAATAATAACATGTAATGTACATGGTTCGAATCCCAATCACCACAAAAAAAATTAAAATAAATAAATTAAAATATCCCTGTAAGCTTAACTCAGTTGATAGGATATTGCATTTTACATGCAGGAACCGGAGTTCGAACTCCGGTCACTCCACTTCTTTAGGAAACCTTGATATCAACCATATTCCGATGTTGTTCAATGTTTTATTTTAATCCGAGCTTTTTGGGTCACATCCCCTTGCTCATTAGAATTACCTTCATTCATCAATCTCATTATGACCCTACTAAGCCAGCACCTTAAATGTCAATCACCAAATGAACTACTTTAGCCATGTCTCCTTGCTTAGTATCATCACATTCCACAACAATTCTGACATTTATTTAATTTTTCAAATAATGAGAAATTTAAAATTTAATACAATTTATGTTGACACCCATAATTTGTTGCGAGGGCGTTGTCGGTGATTGCACCTGACGTGATCAATTATCATACATTGCATGTATTGGATACGGGCATGCGCCAGATACGAGTATAGGTACGTGTACATGTGTACGTTATACATGATTTTAAGAGAAAAAAACTAAGGTAAATATATATAGATAGATGTAATTTATAATACTGAACATGAGTACAACATGGATTTTGGTTACTAGTTACTACAGTTGCCACTTGCCTATCATTTTTATTTTATACAAGTACAGTTGCCTATCATCTTGTTTCAGTATTGGAAAGTAGTACATAAAAAGAATAGAGTATCAAATGTAGATAGCCAACAACTCAATGGTGCAAAATAAACCTTAAGCGGGGACAAGTCGAAAAATCTACCAATGTTTAACATCAGTAAGCTGGAACAATATTCATGAGCTTCTTAATTTGTGATGTGATTTCCTCTGTTAGATATACATATCTTATTTTCGACTTTAGCCTATGGTCTTGAAGATTCTTTAACTTGATATTTTACCACGAAGTCGCAAAACCAATCCTTCGTTTCAGAAATGGGAGAAAAGAAAACAAGAGAGACCTTAAAGGCAACTGATTCTTATGGACCGGCAGTCGAGGGATTATCTTCTGAAAAATATAAAATTTGGAGCTTTTAATGAAACACTGAGAGCTTATACTTTATAAAACCATATACAATTGAATTCAAATATTCTATTTAAGATGAAGGAAGGGTTTCATTACTCACCAACTAACATAGGATCAATATGTTCAAAAAAACTTGCAGAAACTATCAAATAGCAAAGAATAAGCACAATCCCTTTGAAGTAGTTTGAAGTTCCATTCTGCATTTCGAAACAAAGTTCAAGTTGTAAGGTTTAAATGTGATTATCCACTTGTTATTGATACTATCATGGCATATATATAGCCAATTACACAAGGGATTAATTGTCTCTGTTCTTACTTGTATTACAAGTAACGTGCCAAGTAAGGACTAACTAAACAATTAACACTAATAGTCCTAACACAGTAAAGATCAAGTCTATAAAGATATAAGTGGTTCATATAAGACATTACTGAAGACAAAAACTTAGTACAAAATCATTTGTAGTATACTCAACAAATTACGGAGAAGGAATTTAGTTCAGTGATTGACTTACTTGCAACATGAAGGCAACTATGATAACTGACATGAAAAGTGAAGTTGTCTCGAAAGGCTTAAAATTCAAGTCCATAGGACATTCAATCGTCCATCCAACGACCACACAAAATGGAATCTGCAGGGAGTGGAGTAATAACCATTCATATGGAATAAGATGATTAGTAGAGTGTTAGCTAGAATCTGTATCTCAAAATATTCAGTTATATTCAATTTCATTTCCTAAGAGTTCTATAACCTGAATCACATTTGTGTTTTGTTTTGCTTCATTAAACTTGATTCATAACAAAATAGAGTAAAAACCGCAGTTAAGGAACTATGAAACACTATAACAAACCATGGAAAAACCAAAAAAACATAAGAAATTTCGTTGACAAAATCTTACCACAAACATTGATATTTGTATTGAAGATCCTACAGCCACGCCCAACGATATGTCCTACAGAGCCAGTGAATTATAGAGGAAAATCACACTCTTAATTTTTCTCATATTCATTTATCATTAAGATTATTTTTTCATCATATAAATTAAATGTGACATTTTAATGTATCCATTTTTAATGGTAAGTTTTATGTTGTTTTCTTTCTTTCTTTCTTTTTTTTTTTACATTAAAAAAAAGGAAAATAATACAAAACTTACCCTTAAATTTATAACAAAACCTTTCATATATGTTAAAATCACGAAACTTGTAAGTAGTCAAAATACTTACAAGTTTGTCTTTGATAGCAAACATAACAGATCCAACATGCTCAGCAGCATTCCCTACTGCTGGAAGAAGAATAACACTAAGAAATGACACTGGCATTTGAAACTGTTTTGATGCCCCCTGAAAATATTTTATTATATGTTATTTCAATAACTTATCCCATAAAAACACAAATATTAGGAAGGAAAAAGTAAACAAATATTAAGATTTTTTTGACGACAAAGAATATGCTATTATTAAGTCGAAAATAGGAAGAAAAAAAATATTAAATCAAACAAAAGATATATGCTCTATAATGGAATGAAATAAACAAGATTTTAATTTACCTCTATGGTGTTAACCAAGTATTCTGACAAGATAGATATACCTCCTGTTAAGATTGAAATCCATATCATTGATTCCCACATTGAAATCTCAGGAGTTTCTGCATCATTTGAAGCATCTTCATTGAAATTCTTGTCCTAAAAATCATTAATTACAATTATAGATCAAAAATAATATTAGTACGATTCTCGCTGTAACCTGGATATCATTATTTGCATTAATAACTAACAATTAAGGCTTAACCTCATGAACTGAAAGTTCTAAATTCTTCTGAATCTTCAATTGAAACACTACATAGGAAGCATATGCCACAAGCATAATGCAACTAGTAAATCTTGAAAGAGATAACTGAGATGTCCCATATTCTGATTCTGTTTGTGTAGCATGGAGAATTGCTGGAAATAACAGTCCCATTACCGCCATCAATAATAATCCGAAATCCACGTTTGCATCTGCCTGATGATCAGTTAAGGTCAATTTTCTGCTATATACAAGAAAATAAACTCAGAGAAAGCGAAATTGTTTGAATTGAACAAAACCATACATGGTTAAATAGTTGTTCCTTCTTATGAAATACTAATCCACCAGCAAATAATGCAGATCCAAGCACTAACAATAGGTTAGATAAAATTGAACCGAGTAGCGATTGTTGAACAAGACGAACCAATCCACTTTTGAGGGCGTGAATTGATATAATTAATTCTGTTGCATTTCCAAATGTGGCGTATAAAAGACCACCAACTGCAACACAAAGTCATATTGGAAATGAAGTAATTAAAATAGGCTGCTAACGATTATGTTAGCGAGTATTGGCAAAAACACTTAAATTCCTCGGAGATTCTCGTTTATAGGTGCAAATTAACATCCCTAAATGTCTATAGCAGTGGTGCTACTTCAGAAGAATTTCAATGAACAGATTTGCACAAAGTTAAACAAATTAGGATGTAATTGAAGGGAAACCTAAGATTACCCGCAGGTCCAGTAAAGAAAGCTAGTTGCCTGCATCAAAGGAAGACCAAAATTTCCATTATAATCAAATTCTTAAACTAAGTTTCTATGAAATTCCATTTGAGCATGTTGTATTAAACATCACATATGATTGATCTTATTACAACATGCATACCAAAATAATAATGAGAAAACAGAATAAATGTCACATTTTTTCATCTTCTTCACAAAAGAGGGGTAAGAATTAAGGTGTTATGAATGATGATTATAATAAGGTTTTTATTTTAGTTGCAATACTTACATCACAAAATTATTCCCACTCTTAATATTTTAGTAAAAACAAAGTTAGCAACAGTTTTATGTGCAATTAAATGCTTAGTATCCATCAACAACAAAAAAATTAAAATAAATGTTTAGTATCCTGGGTCCGAATCCAACTCTAGGAATGCAGCAACGTTAAAACTCTTAAGCGTGAAATTTTGAATTACTTACTCAGTCGTATATCCCAAACGCTCTGCCAAGGGTATAATGCCTAATAAGCTAAAAAGAAAGACCCAACCCTGAAACACATTTGAAGAAATCAAATGTAGCATGATTTACAATTGAATTTGAATATTTAGCAATCAAATGAACAAAGAAACTTACATGACTATGAAACAATTTATCTACCAAAATTGCCATGGGACCAAAAGGCAGGAGTAAGTTTATCTTGGTTGAAAGGATTACAAGTTTTATGCTACTAAGCATCTTAATTTTTATTACATCCTGTGAGAAATTCCTATACTCATGATCAATTGGTGAATCTTCTTCTCCAAATGATGCATCTTTTTTAGGAAATGAAGAAGGATTAAGTAAGCTCGCGTTTTCGAGTTCTATCACACCTCTTCCCTCTAAAGATCCCACCTGCACAACCATATCTTTCTTAACACATGATATTCCTAACTATATAAAGAAAGTAAACCAAGTTGCTTGGGCTCCAGTGGCAAGGAGCTTCTTCCAAGGACGTACCCGTGGAATATCGGATTAGATTTCCAAGGGGAACAACGTTTGGCCAGTGCGCATGAGCCAGATTAGTCGTCCACCAAAGTCGGAAACCGGTGCGAAAGCCAACAAAAAAAAATAAAGTAGAAAAATGCATTGATATAATTGTGTGTATAAAAACATATCTTGAATTAGTGACATACATTAAGTTTTTATATACACGATTATAGTCACGGGACTGAGTCTTCGATTTCTTTTGAGAAATAAAGAGAATGTGTATCTATACCGTACTTACAATTAGACATCAACATAGAATGCATGTAAGTTAGCAATTAAGGAAATGTTACGACGTACCGAGATAGCCCTCTTCATATTGTTTTCAAAATTTCACGTCTTCTTTGTAGAAATGTTTACCAAATGAATGATAAAAAAACTAACACCTGCATGAAAACAATTAGAACGTGACAAAATATCATCACAATTCACAAGTTTATACATTTAATAATTGTGGAAAGTGGAAAGTTAGAAGAAAAATGAAATTAAAACATAAAGTATAAACTAACCTTTCACAATTCCATTGTCCAAACCAACTTATATGTGGATGAATATTCAGAAGGGGAGTTAACTCAAACGGATGCAGATAATAAACAAGTTTTATTAAGAGAAGTTTAACTAACAAATTATATTTTCTTGTTCTTTGGTCATAGAATCTGCCTTTTGTTTTAGATCTAAGTTCGTAGAAGAGATTAAGAATTCATCAAAACTCATTATCGACGTGGCTCTGATGGCGCAAACATAGCCTAGTTCTCTCTTATTTTCTAAACAATGCAATTTTTATTTTTATTTTAAATAAAAACAAAGCACCTAATCAACTAACAATTTCATTACATACTATATATACTATTAAGATTTGGATTATTATTACCGTAAAGAAAAAGATTTGAACTATTAATTTCTAATAAACTAATGAGTTTAATGGTGATGTTTTGTATCATAAAAATTGTAAGTATCTTAATAAGATATGACGTTATGGAAATAAATTAATTAATATTTGAATTTGAAACAAGATTAAGTAGAAATAAATTAATTAATTATTTACTATTGGAGCAAAATATGTATGAGTTGCATAAGTATGATGTGACAATATGAAAACACTTATTTGTAGTTTATGAGACTTAAAATAAATTCCTTATAAACGAATCATGGAAGATATATAGAAATTAATCTTATCTAATATTTTTATTTTAAGAAGTTAAATTGAAATATATTAAACGAAGAGGAGATCCTAACATGCAAAAGGAGTGCAAAGCTAAGACTCAAAAAAATATGAAGTTATGTTACAAACCAAACAACTACAAGAAATAAACAATGAAACACCTAGCTAGGAAGCAAAACATGGTTCTAGCAAGGTAACAAGGTTCAAACTTCAGAAGAAGGGATTTATCCATCACTGATGAAAATCAAAGTTAAGTGTTTGTGTTTGGATTTCAACCACCACAAAATAGAAGTTTCACTTTATCACATAGATGATGTAAGGGCAACTGATTTTGCTGAAAAATGCTACAATTCCTTTCTTTTTAGAGAACACATATACGAGCCAACCAAATCAAATGTTTCAAAAGCTGAATTTTTCTAGAATCACCTCATAAACTTCTGTTGCCAAATCAGAGACCATATGCTACCGTAAAAACCACATCCCACAAATACATGATCAACGCTCTCCTCCTTCACATAGCCATCCGAACAGATAATAGTTATACGGTATATTTCCACGTCGAATCAAATAATCCTTCATTGGTAAGCCGTATAGAAATGACCGCCCTTAAAAAAAACAATCAAAGGATATGTTTTGTTGCAAACTATGATAGACGTTGCAAACAATATAACATTTGCTCGGATCTAAATTTTAGATTGATATCTAATGTGACAATTTATTTTGGAATCCAAAGTATTATACAAGACTACTTTGTAAAAATTACATTTTCAAATTAACTACCCGTTACACATTCAAAAATTATTCAATAAATCAACTTTTTATGATATATTGATATATCAGTAAATAGTCAATCTCCCTCCTGAAATTATAAGTTTCGTCAATTATCCCTCTAAAATTAACAAAACTTCAATTACCTCTCTGAAATTGCATAACGTTAATCAATTTACCCTTCCGTCAAATTTTTCTGTTAACTGTTTACAGTTATGATCAAATACCCCCCTGAAATTTTGCACTTATGTGCAAAATGCCCTCTAAACTTAAAATTTTAGATTTTTTTTTACCAAAAATCATACATTTTGTTCTTCAAGTAATATATTGTACCTATTGTCATAAAAATTCTATTCACAAGAAAATGAATGAATATATGCCAAAGAAATCATGGTTTTGTCATGTGTAGTCTTTTCATTTATATTTCATATTTATCAACAAGGAGCAAAATAAATTTTTTACAAAGAAGGTAAAACTAAAAACCAAACATTAAAAAGATATCAAGTTGTTGAAATAAACCAAGACAAGAATGTCATAGCAGCAGAAAATTAATATCTATCACATAACTTTGTAGTACAATGTGATATACCGGCTTCATGCAGAAGGTCTATGACATAATCTATTTAACATGTTGCAGCTAATAGATATGACATTTCCTGCATTATAAAAATTATATCATTAATTAAGTTGCAAATTCACAAACCTAAGTCTTGTTTCTTCTTCCTTATGCAGATATTAACCTATGAATTTTCTTTATGGATACACAATTATCAAAGACTTGTATACTTTATGATTGCATACTCTAACATAATTACCAACTTGTGTAAAAAAAAATCTTCTATATATATATATTTAAAACACATGAGAGTAATATATCTTCCATAAAGATTTATATGACCAATAGCTGCATAAACATACATTCCATAAAGATTTATATGATCAATAATTGTTAATTGTTTGCCTTTAATATCTTTTGAGTCAAGGATAAAAAAAAAAAATCAAGTTTAAGGGGCATTTTGCACATAAGTGCAAAATTTCAGAGGGGGTATTTGATCTTAACCGTAAACAGCTAACAGAAAAATTTGACGGAGGGGGTAAATTGATTAACGTTATGCAATTTTAGGGGGGTAATTGAAGTTTTGTTAATTTCATAGGGGAATTGGCGAAACTTACGATTTCAAGAGGAAAATTGACTGTTTACTCATTGATATATTATTTTGACAACTCGTTACACATCTATTGGACCGTGTCAATTCTTTAGCTTGTTTGGCAAGTTTCACTTAATGTGATTTGCCTAAACCCTAAATCCACTAACACTCTCTTTTAACACATCCAATAACGATCCACCATGTCATCAACTCTTTTAATTAGTTTTACCTACAAACCAGTTTCACCCTTGTGAGTGTTTCCATTTATTTTATTTTTATTATTATTAAAGATTTTAATTGTTCATCTTCTGCACTGCACTCAACTTCCCACAAAACTGGGTCACTTCACAGAAATGGTTTGCTTTCATAAAGCAAAACAAAACAAAAGATGCATAAGAGAAAAAAATAATGGAACGTAACCATACTTTTCAATCTCTAAGGCTCTGTTTGGTAAAAATAGCGGATAGCTGATAAGCTAACTGATAGCTTTTAGCTGATAAGCTAACTGAAGTGTTTGGTAAAAATAGCGGTTTAACTAGCTGATAAATGTAAAATGACATAAAGGGTATTCTTAATTCATAATAAAAATTATATCATTAATTTAAGTATTTGTAATTTTGTAAACTAATTTTTCTTTAAAAAAATACTTTAAATTTATTAATTTAATATATCATATGTATTATAAATTAAATTAAATTTTATTCACTAAAATTTTATCTTATATTTATTATCATTTAAGTGTTTCTACTTTATAAAGGAAATAACATTTACCTCAAAAAAAAAAAAAAAAAAAAAGGTAGCACTAATAGAGTAATACTAATAACAGAGAATAAAGAAAATAACACTTACCTCAAAAAAAAAAAAAAAAGTAACACTAATAGAATAATAGTATTTTGTTTCGTAAAAAAAAACAAAGGTATATATTTTTTCCAAAAAAAAAAAAAGGCCAGTTGATATATATACAAAAATTGGAATAAAGGGATAGTAGTCTTTATTACGTAACTAATTATAAAAATTATAATGGATAAAAATACAATTTAAATGAAATAATAAGGGTAAAATTGGAAGAAAAAGTGAGAAGCTATAAGCTATAAGCTCAAACGCTACTTGGAATAGCTTCTGAAAAATAGCTTATAAGCTCGTGAAATAAGCTATAAGCTCATGGTGAAAAAGTATTACCAAACAGAGCTTTTTTTGTCAAACGAGCTTATAAGCTATAAGCTAAAAGCTAAAAGCTCTTTTTTTGGGTTTCCCAAAAAGACCCTAAGTTTTTGTATAAGTTGTACCCTTTCAAAATAGGCTTAAATTCACTTTTTACCCCCTAAGTTTGCAAAAGTTGCAAATTTTACCCCCTATTAAAAAAATGGCAAAAGTTACCCCCATGTTTTCCCCCTTTTGCAAAACGTCGATTTTGACCGAGTCAACCATATGTGGCATGCCACCTGGATATTTTATTTTTTATTTTTTATTTTTTTTAATCCATAAATTCCACATGTATAATTAAAGAAATAAAAAATTAAAATTAAGAAGAGAGGGCACGTGAGTGAATGAACATAACACCATTGTTGTTTCTTTTGTCCATAATGCTGGAAAGAATGCATTTTGCAAAAAAAAAATCTTCCAATTCTTTCTTCCTCTTCCTTCTTTCCTAACCAAGACTTGCAAATTATTAAAATTATCAACACTGAGAAGCAATCCATGGAAAAAGGTAGCAGTTCATCATCGGCAACTGTCATAAGAAGTGTAGCTTCTGGAAAACAAACTGAAAACAATAGATTTAAATTCCGGCGTGGTGGTGATGTTTTCCGGTGCGGTGGTCGTCGGAGAAATGTCATCCAAACATGATTTTTTGTGGGTTTTGTAGGGAATACGAAGGAGAGTACTTTTATTGTGGCAATTTGTCGAAAAACGTTTTGTGGTGGTCTAGATCTAACAATGAAGGTGGTGGTTTGAAAACTCAAAATATCTTCAATCCAAAAATAAATTTATGATGAGATAGAGAAGGAAGGGTGAATAAATATTATGTATTTTGTTTGACAAAGGATGGTTGGAAGCACCATGTTGGATGGCCGGAAAAAGGGAAGAGGGAGGCGGCAATTAGGAAAGAAGGAAGAAGAAGAAAGAATTGGGAGGAAAAGAAAGAAGAGAGAGCATAGAGACTCTCTCACTCACGTGCCTCTCCATTTTTTATTTTTTTTTAATTCAAAAGATACACACGTGACAATTTTAATATTTTTTAATTAAAAATTTACACATGTGGCATGCCACATATGGTTGACTCGGTCAAAATCGACGTTTTGCAAAAGGGGGAAAACATGGGGGGTAGCTTTTGCCATTTTTTCTAATAGGGTGCCAAAATTGCAACTTTTGCAAACTTAGGGGGTAAAAAGTGAGTTTAAGCCTTCAATATAATGTGCAAAAGCATTCTTTAGATTTTATCAATCAAACAAATAAAACTTTACTAAATTTGAATCGTGCAATCTCCACCCCAACAAAATCAATAAAATGAGAAAACGAAGACAAGATCGGAATGAAAAAGAGACGAGATGGGTCAAATCAAACGAGAAAGATATAGATCTTGTGCGGCAGAGAAGGATGGCATGAGCAATGGACAGATCGGATGGAAAGGAGCAGTGGACAGGCTGGAAGAAGTTTTAGATCTTTTGTCTTTGTTTTTTAATTCATAGACAAACGATGAGTTGCAGTAAAATAAAATAAAGGGTTAATAGGCTTTTACCCCCCTGCCATTTGAGCGTCTTTTGGTTTACCCCCCTATGAAAAAAAAACTTGGAGATTCCCCCCTGTAAAATAAAGATTCTTTGGTTTACCCCCCTACAGCCAACAGTCAGCATCTGACTGGATAAATTTGATGATTTGGCATGCTGACTGTTTAACGATGGGTGACGTGGCACTGACACGTCATAATTTTTAATTTTTAAAAGTATGTTTAAAACGTGAAATACCTAAAATACCCCTAGTGATAAATTAAAAATTCCAAAATTTTTTTCTCTTCTCCTAAATCGAGCCTCTTCTTCTGTTCTTCACCATCATCAACACAACATCTTCAACCTAAAAACTTCACAAAACCTAGAAGAAAAAAAAATCAGAAAACACCCTCCACAAACACACAGTCCCATTTCTCTCTTTTCCTCTCTCACCAAACAAAATGAAACGGTGGCAACAATCACCACCGTCACCGCCACCATCACTGCCGTTACACATCATCCTCGGCAAATACCAACCGTCGCCGTAAAAGTCATTGACAAATCCAAACAACTCATTTTCTTCTCCAAATCCACCACCGAATTCGGATTTGAATGGGTTGAATCGGATTCAATCAACAACAACACACAAACAACCCATTTTCTTCTCCAAATCTCAAACATAGGCATTCCACTTCTTCTCAAACACAAACATACAATATGGGTTCTTAATCCTTTTGTTATACAAATCACAAACCAAAAAATAAAAAGGGATGAATAAAGAAGAAGAAAAAACCAAGAAAGCACAAAAATTCGACATGGATCGGTTGTGTTATTATGTTTGGATTTTTTTAATGAAATATTAGATTTGTGTTGTTGTGTTGTTTATGAAAAGAGGGCTGTGGTTTAATTTAAAGTTGACAGAAATTCCTTCCCCCTTTTAGATTTGATGATGTTGTTAATGAAAGAGAAGTTCAATAAGAAGAAAATGAAGAACAAAAAGATGATGTTGTTAATGAAAGAGAAGTTCAAGAAGAAGAAAAGGAAGAACAAAAACAGAAGATGGGAGAGAAGAGAAGGGGATTTACGCAGAGAAGAAGAGAGAAAAAGAAATGGTTTTTTTTTTTTTTTTTAATTTATCATTAAGGGTATTTTAGGTATTTCATCTAAAATCCATTTTTATAAAAATAAAAAATTATGATGTGGCAGTGCCACGTCACCCATCGTTACATAGTCAGCATGCCAAATCATTAAATTTATCCAGTCAGATGCTGACTGTTGGCTGTAGGGGGGTAAACCAAAGAATCTTTATTTTACAGGGGGGAATCTCCAAGTTTTTTTTCATAGGGGGGTAAACCAAAAGACGCCCAAATGGCAGGGGGATAAAAACCTATTAACCCTAAAATAAAAAATGTCATTTAGCAACCTCTAGTACCGGTTACCAGTCAAGGAATTAAAATAAGCGGGTGATGTGGTTAATTGTCATTGATATGTGTGTTATAAGAGAGTGTTAGTGGTGTGTCCTTAGCAATTCTCATTAAAATTTATTAAAAACAATAATTCATATTTTTAAAATATTTTTGGGTGTTTTTCTGGGTTTTAGAATCATTCGTCTTTTTCCCTCTGAAAAAGCACAAGAATTGTGAGCGATGAGAAAAAAATCCGTCGTCAGCGGTATTCGCCACCGCCGTAGTATAACACCTTCAACCGCCTCTCCCATTCCTCTCCTCTCCACCACCAACGACGACCACAATGCAACCGTCTACAACAGCAACAGCGACGGCGATGACAACCACCACACTCACACTCCATTTCCCGATTCCGTTCCCGAAACCGTACCCGTTGATTCCTTAGACGATAACATTTGCATTACCTGCAACAAACTCGGAGGCGAATTGCTCGTATGTTCCCAAACCGATTGCCCCGTTTCTGTCCACGTCACTTGCATCGGTTCCGAACCTAAATTCGATGATTCTGGAAACTTCTTTTGTCCTTATTGTGCGTACAAGCGCGCGTTGAAGAAAACTCGAGAGTTAAGAGAAAAAGCGGTTCTAGCGAAGAAAGCCCTTTCTAGCTTTTTAGAAAAACACCAAACAGTGCATAAGGATAAGGAAGAGCAACCTGTTGAACCAGAACCGGAAACGGTTCAGGATCATGTAAACCGGAATGAACCGGAAGCGAATGAACCGGAAGTGGATGAACCAAAAGTTTCTCATTCTGAAGAGGAAAGTAATAATGATAAGGAAAACGATGAAGAAAAGGTTTCTGTATCAGGTAGTTCAGTGAGTGAAACTAAAGATTCTGATTATGAGGTTTCGGTGGCGGAGAAGAAAGTTCGTGCCAGTGTTAAACGTAAGGCTGCTCCTGTGAAAAAAGCATTGCTCAGGGAACGGAAAAATGGTGGTGGTGGTGGTGGTAGTGGTGGTGGTGATGACATAGACGAGGAGGAAGTTACTAGCTCCAGAACTTCAAGTCTACGAAAGCGAGTGTGAGTCATTCATCAACCTGAAGTTCAATGAATGTGAAATTTGATTATTCATGTTTTTGTTGATTTGTTCAATTTTAGTTTAATTTCTCATGTAAACACCAATTAAGTAGTAGTAGTAGTAGTTATATCTTATGTAGCACTGACACTTTAGATTGAAGGCGTGATAAGGCTCTATTTGGTAAAAAAATAGCGAATAGCTTGATAAGCTAGCTTATAGTGAATGAACTTATAGTGGATAGCTGATAAGCTAGCTTAGCAGATAAGCTAGATGATTGAATTTTAGTGTTTGATAGCATTAGTGGTTGAACTAGTTTATAAGTATGAAATGACATAAATAAGATATATTTAATTAATGTTTAATTATTTTTCAATTAAGGCTACAAGGGTAAAATTGTGATAAAAATATGATAAGCTATAAGCTACTTGAATTAGCTTATTAAAAATTGCTATAAGCTAGTAAAAATAAGCTATAAGCTCGTGAGAAAGTGACAGTTACCTAACGTGTCTTTTTTAATCAAATGAGCTTATAAGACATAAGCTATAAGCTCGAATATGTGGCTTACCAAACAGACCCCAAATGTGGTTATATTCGTCATTCGATCAGTTCTATTTTATCAGCTTATTACTCGTGTCTACGTGTCAGTGTTGTATTTGATATCCGTTTTTTCTGTCAGTGTTTTGTAGAATAGAGCTGATATTTTGATGGAGAGTTGATTTGTCTTTAGGTATTGTTGGTTGTGTAAATGAGTTATTGTTTTTTACTGCAGCACGAAGCAGAATATACTGACTGGAAAACGTAAGAGATTGAATTGGACAGCTGAAGAAGAAAAAGTTCTCAAGGTTTTCATTGCAATGCCTTATTGATATCATGCTCTAATTTAATTCCTTTACTTCTGACTTGATTTTGGATGGCTTCTGGTTTAATTACGGAAAGAACAATGCATGATCCATCTCTTTTATGATCGAACATTATGGCGTAATTTGGTCCTTGTAGCCGACCCCACTTAGTGGGATAAGGCTTGGTTGTTGTTGTTAGTTTAAAACTTCCTGGTAAACATTTTAAGTTTCTCAGAAATTGTTATGAACGTTAAAGTTGTAAAGCAGATATAATCAATTATGGTATGCTTACATTTGATCAAGGTATAGAGTATTCGTCTTAGCTTTATTTTCTATAGGAAAATTCTTGGTGGTTAATTTGTCAGGGGGAGGGGGATTTGTAAGTAGCATGGATCAGATCTTAAATCTACGTATTACTCTTTTGGTGTCCCAAACTCATACCACTGGGCAAGAACTACACTCATCTTAGCTATTATAACTGCTCAAGGTCTTCATTTCTCAATTAATAGTTACTTTTATTTTTTGCATTGCAGGAAGGAGTGTTGAAGTTTGCAACAGAAGATCAGAATATACCTTGGAGGAAAATTTTAGAATTTGGTTGCTGCGTGTTTGATAAGACTCGTACTCCTGTTGATCTCAAGGATAAATGGAGGAAAATTACCTCCAAGCAAGGTTAAATTACCAAGATACAACTGATATTTATAATTAGTGAATTTCTAGGTTATATTTCATTATTTCTTGTTTTATATTGTATCGTATGTCCTGGAAACTTTGGGTTTTCTGCTATGAGGTAGCTTTATTGGAAATTTCATGGATAAACAAACATACAAAAGAATTTTTTTTGGGGAAAATGTTTTTGTCTCTTCTTAATAGGTGTTCTTCCAACTTTCTTTCAGATGCATTATTTACAATTCATCTTTTTTCTATGCATCCACTCACCCACCTTGATATTTCATTACACTTTTGCTCTCGTATGCACATACTGTCTGCCACACACTTTCATAGGGTATTGTCAGTCTTGTTAATCGAAGTAACACTGATGACTTTTAGTTACTGCATATTTAAAGTACGACAGGGCCCTCTATTCTGATGTGATGTTTGCTTAATATTCAAAATGAACTCCTAAAGAGTAAGGCATTTTTTCCTGCGTTGGAAAATAATCACTTTTCTAATTTCTTTGGAACAATCATTTTAGTATTCTTGAGTACCTTTTTGACGATTCTATATTAAGTATTTTGTGAAAATGAGAGGATTATTTCATGATATTCATTTATGCAATCATCTTGTGCCTTTTGTTGGAGAGGAACATGCAAGTTTTCAGCTTGCGAACTTGTTTTGACATTTGTCTGGGGATTTGTTATTAGAAGGCCTTAGTATGTAGCTTCTTTATACAAGACCATTGGTAAAAGAGGCTGTATGATATGAAGAATATGATGAGAAATTGGGGATAATGCTACCTACTTGTACCATTACACCTTCTAGAAGTCGGTTCAGTAGTTGGGAGAAATAGTTGTAGGCTGTTATGACTGAACTGTATAACAGTTAGGAGGGGGAAGGAGTATAAGGGAGGGCTAGAGAAGTGGTAGAGGGGTGAAAAACTTGTGAAGAGAAAGTGGGAGAGTAAGAAACAGCTCTCTAATTTTCCTTGAGAGGTGTATTCAGATCCTTTTCACCCTTTTCTTTCTCACATTGAGCGGCGACCCAATAAAGAATTTTTTTCTCTTTGCATATGTGCCAGTTGCAAATGCTCTTTTGTTTCATCTAGTTTTTTTTTTCCTTTATTCCAACTGTATTCGTCTGTCTCCGTCCTCCATTCCCTAGCTAAATTCTGTTTTCCCTAAAAAAAATTGATAGTGACTGAAGGTTTCCTTTCCTCTTTATTGTCTGAAAGAACCATTAAACTGTTATTAGTATTTTAACATACTTTCTCCTTTTTTCTCCTTTTTACCACACTCACCCTCGGGTTACATTGCCTGAAATAATAGAAGTTAGTAGCTTTATATTCAAAATGCATGTTTCAACTAATATTCACAGAAATGTAGCCATAAGATTATGATTTAGATGACTATGAACTTCTTTTAGATTATTTGAAATAATAACCGTTTTGCTACACAGGATGCAAGTAGAAGTTGTGCAGACCTGAGTTACTTACCGGTAACAACCAACAGGGGAGTTTTGATTACATTACAGCAAAAAGTGGAGGAAGGATAGGAGTTGCTAATGAAATTTGATGACCTAGTCATGTTTTTTATGGAGTTCTATGTATATAATTGATTGCCTCCAATAATTGTGTTCGAAGTCATTTCAATTTACCTCTGACTTAATTATATCAACTGTACGAAGAACTGTGAAAATGGGATATTCTATTAACTAAATATCCTAGTTCGGAAAATTTAATCACCAACTTTTAGTTTTTGAAGTCATATGATGCGCTGAATATTCGAACAAAGGAATTTGTGATACACTGGTTCAATAGAGGTAAAAATTGAACTTAAATGATAGTCTAAATAGTTGGCAAACACATGATGTTATAAAATGGCTAAAATTCTCTCAACAACTAGTAATCTTTATAGAAGCAAAACAATCTTGTGTAATTACACATTGATAATGTAAATTTTTGGATTAAATATGTTTTTCGGGTCTTAAATTTTTGTTATTGTCTCTGATTTTAAATGTCATTTGTGTTCCTTTATTTTGTGGGAATGTGCATTCCCTTGAAGCAAAAACATCAAAGGGAATTCTAACGAAATATTCAGAGATCATGAAAATCAGCATACATAAAAAATTGGAAAATAAAAACACGTCATTTTGAATATGGGACTACAACTGAATTTTAGGAATCGTTGCATGTTTCAAAAGATGTTGAAACTTGTAACACTAACGAAAACTCAAGCATCAAACAACTTATCAGTGTCCCTATAACAAAGTCATTTTCTCAATAGTTTTCTTTCTCTGACCTAAACAAAATTTTATCAACTGGGTTCGTAAAATTCAATTTATATTCCATCCGTCGTTGGAGAGCATTCCAATAATCAAGATAAAGAAATATGATTAACATATCTATTCTCTGGCTCAATTATATTTTCTGTTCTGCCCTCACTCCACTTAGCAAAAGGTATGCATAACAAATTAACTGGCCAAGTGTCTTAGAAAGTTACAAAAGGTGAATTAATATCTATTAGTTGAGTTGAAATAGAAAAGAAAAAGGTCTTGAAAGACCTACAAGAAGCAAATTACATCAGCAGAAGCTAGTGTCCAACGCTTTTATTGTATTCCTTTTCATTGTTTTAAGTGAATATTATTCCACCCTTCTGATAAACTACAAAAGAGCATGCATTGCAGACTAAAGAAGCTTTTATTTGACCGAATAATTAAATTTACATCATGACTACCAAAAGAGTCTTCTACTCTATATACTTTCGAGCCAAATATAATGTGCACCAGAAAACCAGCGCGGAAGCAGAGCTGTTCTTGTAACACCTTCCAGCAGTGAAAATGAGGTGTTGCACAGCAGCAAGAGGAAATAGTTGAGACTAGAGAGGACTTTAGATGACAGTTCCACTTGGAATCAATGCATCCTTGATTACTGTGACAATCCCACTTTTTATGAAATAACCTTCGGTTTCCCTTGCAGCTTCTTGCACATTGTCACTGTTAATGATCTGAGAATTGAAACAAGATGAAAGTTATGAGTGAATGTTTTTCCATGTAAACTTGATTAAATATCAAAAAGTTAGTTTTGTAAACCCCATCTCCCTCACTCTTCCAGCATGCATGTGGAGCAAGATAGGGAAAAAAGAGAGAACAGTGCAGTTTAGACTGGAAAGAAAGAATATGATTGAGAAAAAAATTCTGATGAGACTGTATATAACCTTCACATCGTCTCCAATTCTAGCATTCTTGTCAATAATTGCCCTTTTGATATGAGAATTCTTGCCAATACCAATCGGAACACTGCCTTTAGCAGCCAAAAACCTCCTATCAGCATCTGTCTGCAGCACACCAATCAGAAAACCAATACTGAAGTTAGCACTTCTAGTCAAACTAAAGTCAATTCCTATTAACTTAACAATGTGACAGCTATTTAGCAATGTTACCTCATAATAATCTGCCCCCATTAACAATGTGTCCTCAATAATTGCACCTTCTGATATGCAAGATCGCAGCCCAACCACAGAATGATGAATTTTGCAGTTCTGTGGAACAAAATATTGAAAATAAGGTTGTTTTTCAAAAAATTAACTAGTCTCATTCATTTAGATATCTTTGCCAAGAAATGTACAAATTTGTGCCATACTAGTAACAATGGACTAAGGAAAAATATGAAATTTTTGGAAAAGCTTGCCTTAATTACACATCCTTCACCAATAACACTATCGGTGATATCAGCATCAAGCATCTTAGATGGAGGCAAATACCGAGGTTGGGTGTAGATTGGAGATGAACGATCATAGAAACTGCAACCAATGTCCCAACAAACATTAAACACAAGCTGACTGTTATTATGGTTAAAATAAAACAGACAGTAGGATGAATAAATAAAAGGCCAAACATTGACTTACCTAAAATCCGGTACTGGCTTTTTGGTGATTCCCAGATTTGCATTATAGAAAGCCTCAATTGTACCGATGTCTTCCCAGTATCCATCGTATAAATAAGCTTGCACCTAAGCAGATTCACAAATACGTCAATGATACAGTTGCTAAAGATCTGAAAAACTTTTCTAGCAAAACTATACACATTTTCTTTGTATTGAACAGATAGAAGGAATTCTTACTCTCATCCCAAGTTCAGTTGCACCAGGAATAACTTCACTCCCAAAGTCGTTTGCACCAGGAAACTTGTCGCGGAGCAGATCTAGCATCACATGTTTGCTTACAACATATATACCCATACTAGCAATATAAGGCATTTCCTTTGCTCTCTCGTCATCGAGACCCAAAATAGTAGTATCAACCTAATACAGAAAAGTCATAGCAGAAATCTTTAAGCAGTTACAACTAAAGAACAAATAATAACATAAAAATAGAGCATATTATATGGCCTCACTTTCATAGCTTTCAACTGTTCTCCTTTTGGCTTCTCGGCAAATTCAATTATACGCCCCTCTTCATCAATCTTCATTAGACCGAATGCAGTGGCACGTGCTTCATCCATTGGCAATGCAGCAACAGTGATATCAGCATCACTTTCCCTGTGTGCTTGTATAAATCTCTCATAATCCATTCGATACAAATGGTCACCAGCAAGAACTAAGTATTCCAAAACATTGTGCTCCTCGAAAAGCCATAAATATTGCCTCACCGCATCTGCAGTTCCCTGTAATAGTGAAAGCATTCAAAATCATAAGATAGTTCTAGACTACCATAAGTGATCATAGCAATAAACAGTAACAATAGAAAACATAAATAAGGTTGCTTATTACCTGGAACCAGTTTGGATTCTCAGGACTCTGCTGTGCAGCAAGAACCTCAACGAAACCTTCATTTTTGTAACCACCCATGTTGCTCGCATATGCACGGGACAAGTGCCTATTCAAGGATGCTGAATTGAATTGTGTGAGGACGTAGATCTTTGATATGTTACTGTTTAGGCAGTTGCTGACAGGGATATCAATCAGCCTATAGTTTGCTCCAAGAGGAACAGCTGGTTTTGCCCGCTTCTTGGTCAATGGATAAAGACGCGTCCCGGCACCCCCTCCAAGTATAATACCAAGCACACTCTGAAAACCATCATAAAAATCATTACATTACATTCACAACTGACCCTGCCAAATTCAAGTATAGTTCCTAACAAATATGCCTAAATAAAAATACAGGGTTAACATTTTCCATGTAATAGTTCTTGCTTTGTATTGGTCTAGCATCAAGTTTCACCAATCTAGCAGCCAGAGGCCACATGATAATATTGTGTGAATCAAGTACCAACAAACTCCTACTATGCACAATCATTAATCAATTGCACAAACAATGAGGAAACAGGCAAGTTTGCATTTTGAATATGAAGCACGGACATTCCTTGGATTAGGTGTGTCCCCGTGTCGGACATGCGTCCGTGTACGACACCGACATGACAATGACACATATGATTCCATTGAATTATGTTATATTCTCAAATTATTATCGGTGTCGGCGTGTCACTGTCCGTGTCTTTATCCGTGCTTCATAGATTTGGATCATTTCAAATTAGTGTGATAATGCAAATAATGTCATGGACTTGACATTATCAATCATATGAGGTAAACTCAACAAAACATATTTAAAAAAGCATACAAATTGAGTCAGAACCAACCACATACAAAAACTCAAATAAAGAAACTCAACCCATCAAACACGTAACATCTTACTCAATTAAAATTTCAATTTTATGTCAAAAACTCATCATTTTTCCAATCTGATCTAATTTAAGAAACCCAAAAACACATTACAATATTCAAGAAAACCCATCATCAACAAACTCCAATTATGCATACCCAATTGCTAAAACATTGCGAAAACAAACAAAAGATTGATTTTTCTCATTTCAAACATACCCCACTTTCTCTATCTCTCACTACACTCAAACCAAAAATAGTCAAAGTCGGAAAACAAAAGTAAAGACAAGTCAACTAACTCTGCTAGCATCTGGATCAAGACAAGTCTGAGAGTTTTTGGAATCAGAAACAGCCTTAGGAGAAACAATGAAGGGTTTGCTGCATCCATAGCTTCTTCTTGTTGAAACTGTGGTGATCTTATCACCACAGAGCTGTGATGAAGTGAATGAGAGGTTGCGTGCAATGGCTTTGGATGATGATGAAGAAGAAGATGAGGATGAAGAAGAAGGTACTTTGAGAACACCGATCGAAGCCATTGAAGCCATATAGATGGCTCTTCGAGGTCTGTACTGAGTGTGTGTGAATTCTCTCACTCACTCTGTTGCAATTGCAATGCAAAGACAAAGAAATAAATCAATGTGTGGCTCTACATTCATCTCTTACTTATGTTATTTTTGGTACAATGTTTATTTATTATTATTTATTTATAATATATTCATCATTCATGATTCGATTTTTACCCCATATATACCACTTTATTTATTTATTTATGTTGTTTAAGAAAGGAAAAAAAAAAAATTAGTTGGTTTATCCGTGTGTTTAGCTTAGTTTGTAGCGACATTGTATGTTTTTTTTTTTAAGGACATTGTATGTTATATATAGGGACTTTGAACACCCTACTTCTTTATATTTAAAATGTGTGAGCTCCAGCCATTAGTTTATTTGATAAAAAAAAGCTTAATTACATTTTTGGTCCTCGCATTTTGATCAGCTCACGAAAATGGTCCCGCCTCTTTCAAATCGAACAAAATCGTCCTAAACTATCATGTTTTTTACATTTTTAGTCTTACCTTCTATTTTTTAACTCTAGAAACGTAGAGAAATGGCAGTTTTAGGCAGTTTTAGACTTATCCCCTATGCTCAACCATGAAATAAACAAGGAATAAAGCATGTGGATACAAAGAATCTACTCTATCTAAAAAAACCCTAATTTGAAACATATCTTAGAAATTAGGATTTTTTGGTTAGTGTGTTGAATAAAGTGGATTCATTGTACCCACATGCTTTATTCCTTCTTTATTTCATGGCTGAGCATAGGGGGTAGGTCTAAAACGGTCATTTCTCTGCGTTTCTGGAGTTGAAAATAAGAGGTAGGACTAAAACTGCAAAAAAAAACATATAGTTTAGGGACGGGTTTGTTTGATTTGAAAGAGGCAGGACCATTTTCGTGAGTTGGTCAAAATGCGGAGACCAAAAGTGTAATTAAGCATAAAAAAAATCTTAATTACTAATAAATATAAAATGAGGTAAAAAGGATAGATTTAATTAATATTTTAATTTCTTTTGATTAATAAAGATGGCAATGGTAAATTTGAGAAGGAAATTGATAAGCTACAAAGGGTTGTGCTAGCGAGTGTCCTTAAGGCAGAACACATTAAAAATAAAAATAAATGATTAATTTTATGTAGAAAAAATTAATTTTTGTTGTTTCAATGTCTAGAATGCACAAATATTTTCCTAAACTTAAATGATATAAGCTTGTTCAAAAAATAAATAAATGATATAAGTTTGTAGGATGTGTTTAATATGCTAAAAACTAAAGGATAGAACAACTCTAATTGTACTGAGTTTGATTGTAAAAATGATTGAGTGACGAGACAACAACTCGAGGGTGCAAGGGACATGATAAGAATTGAAATTCATGTCTCTCATTAAACCATAACACAATTTTTTGTCTTACGTATAAGTTGTCCAAAATACAGAAATAGTATTTTGCCCACCAATACTCCCTCCGCCCCAAATTATAAGAAATGAAAAAAAAATGATACTTATTAAAAAAACTAAAACATAAGAATTTGAAGTATAATTTTTTGTGTTTTCTTTGGAAAAAGTTTTATAGGAAGATGTAAACACAATTTTCATTGGCTATTGGTTATAGAAAAAATGAAAAAGAGCGATAAAATTGAATGTAATTTGCATTTAATTTTATGAGAATAAACAAAATAATTCTTGAAAAAGAGATTTTTTTAGAAAAACAAGATTAAATAGGATAAAAGTTTGTCTTTTTTGCTTATATTTCGGGACAAAGAAAATGAATTTTTTTTTACTTATATTATAAGACGGAGGAAATATTGTATAAAACAACAAAAATTGTTCGATACTATAAAAATTTATTTTGTGTTGTTTTACCTAATATTATATTGTTATGTTCAATACTTATATTTTAGCATAGTTTCAACCTAGTTATTTGAATGTGATGATATTTTACGTAGGATTTCAGGTTCAATCTCGATTCACCACACTCCCCTTTTTATGTTTATTTGAGTATTGTATTATCTACTAGACCAATAATAAAATAAAATAAAAGCTATAAGATATCGACTATGGCTAAATCTTCTGCAATATTTTTCCTGTCACTTCCCCCTTGCAGAAAAATGAATCTTTTTTTGTGTTTAAAATTGTAAAGACTTGTGTATTATTTAATTTATCATCTGTAGAAAAACAACTTTCGCTGGGAGAAAGTGACACGAAAGATATACTACTAATTAAGTGGATATTCTTTAAGGCTAGAGGAAAGGGTTCTGCAAATTGCAATGGGATCACGTGAAAGTATCAAAGCAATATTTGTCCGCTAGAGAGTAGAGGTATGTTTGGTTTATGATTTGCAATTTGGACCGTTCTTTTTTGTCTTCCTTAAATTATATAGATTATTAGATTACAAAACCCGGATGGGTGAAGGAGGATCGTTGAAATTCTGCCTTTACAAAACAATGAACATGCATATCTCATTTCAATGCACATAAATCTTATTTTTAAAAGATTGATATTATTTGGTCAAAAAAAAAAAGATTGATATTATTACCCTACAAAGTCATATTTAAAAAAATATATTGACATTTCATGATGAATCAATTATAAATAAAGAGTATTAATTGTGTCAAAAATAAAGAATATTAAGAAGAGTATTCTTAACATTTCTATTGTATTGTATGTACGGTCAAATAATAATTCCTATCATGTGTATTTTTCTATATAAATTATTGTTGTTTTCATAACCTTAACTTCCTACCAAGAATTAGGATACATTTTTGGTAACATTGGATCTTTCAGAATAGAGGAATGATATTTGTACAACTAATATTAGATAATTTTGGTGATCATCACTTTTCTGCTCTTGTTATTGGACAAAAACAACGGAGAAAGAAAGAAGAAGAGAGAATAAAAATATATGTGAATATGAGAGAGAATGTTGTTTCAAAAGTTGTCAAAAAGTGGTACAAATATCATTTATTTTCGGAATAACATGAGGTCATAACAAACTTTTGGTTGTCTTTGTTTTATCTTTTTCGTAAATAGAGGTTTGGCGTTGGAAACATATATATGCTCTTATCAGAAATTTTTAGTGCATGTTTGGGTTTAAAATTCGCAAACGTCAATTTGATTCAACTTTATTTTATAAACTTAAGTTTATAAAAGTTTACTGTGACAACAAAGTATTGACTATTGAGGTTCGGAAGAAACTGATCCTGTGTCATACCATAATTGTCTGTTTACATCATTAAACATTTCTAAGAAATGTTAACGACACACATTCTAATACACATAAAAATGTCACAAAAAAAAAAAAAACAAATTGCTCTACCACTGAGTGTAGCCTTTGGGAGGGACACAAGGTAAACTCAATTTTGACAGATGTATCTGATATAGACAAACGTTTGCTAAATTGCTTGAGAAATCCTTCAGCATAATCAATTAATCGTTAACAATATCTGCAGCTTGATATTAAAAACTGCATCACTAATGCAACTAATTATATGAAAAGTGAAAACTAAAGAAAACACAAACTCACATATATGCATTAAATAGATTATGCTATTAAAACACACACACACACACACAAGATGTAAAACAGAGTGCCATAGGAATACTAACTATATTCTTCTAGAATTTAATATTTTCCCATATAAAGTGCAACATACAGAGCTCCACCACAGTAGGGATCAAGGGAAATGTGAATCTATTGTAGTAGGTACCCTTACATTAACCCGTGAGTGTGACCTCACAGAGGCATCCAAATATTGTGCCAAGGCTCCTATTCAATATTTTCATTTTTCCATATCTAGAGTATTATCAACTAAAATCTACAAGCATCAAGTTATAAAATAATTTCGCAAAAAAAATAATATTATAAGTACAATACAAGCCAAAATTGTGGCTTGTGGACAATAGGTATAGATAAAATAAGAATAAATCATCATAAGTATAATACTTGGTCTTCCTCCCTATCCTTGAACGAATAGAAGATATAAAAACACCCACAAACATAATGAACATCACATTGAAAGCTGATTATCCATCTAACAATTTTCTATATATTGAAACGAAATGTAACACAGACTAAATTACAACTTCCTAAAGAAACTTAGATAAACTAGAGTACTTGAAACATGATGAGCTCAAACACTAGTCCTTGAATGACTATGTTCAGAGACGAACTGCAGACCGCATTGCATTATAAAATTGATTGATGATTGTTTAAGGCAATCACTAAAGCATCAGCCTCCACCCTATTCTGCAATGCAATCAAGCTACAAAAAGAACTCGGTAGAAGTTATATCAATTGATTGATCTTTTACATGGGTAATAAGAGATACAGCCAGAACCTCAGTCTATCTTCACTGATGAGAACAAGTAGTGCACAAAGTAGAATGACATAAGGAAGCCAATGGTGCCAGTTGACAACATGATTGCAATTGCCATGAGTAGTGAATAGCCAAGGTAAAGGGTAGCTGACACAGGTCCACTCAAACTCTGCAGGTCGAAAACCAAGTAGTTAATGGAGTACAAGAATACATAAAGAGCAACAGAACCGGAAGCATAGAATGCCTTCCACCACCACCGCCAATCTTCCACACACAGATGCATATATGTAAGCACCACCGACACCTCGGCACAAACAACAATCAGCAATAGAAGAACAACCAACAGGAAACCAAACACGTAATAGAACCTCCCGAGCCAGATGCTAGAGAGGATAAAGAAAAGCTCAATGAAGAGGGTTCCAAATGGAAGAGTTCCAGCACCAAGAACAAGAAGCCAAGATGGATATTTCCTTGCAGGAATTTCCCTTGGAATCTGATTGGTCCTTACAGGATATTCGATTGGCTCTCCTTTTGTCCCCATAAATCCGCCAATGAGGGTCAGAGGTACTGAAATACAGAACCAGAGGAAGAACAGCTCAAAATACAAGGAAATAGGTATAGCACCAGTACTGTTGCTGTTCCATAGAATAAAATTGAGTACTGTAAGGATAACAAAAGCAATGCCAGGAAAAAAACATGCAGCAGACCAAGAAACTGATCTCCACCCTTCTGATGTTCCCTTAATGATCCTCCATAGACGTACGCTGACATAGCCAGCGGCAATTCCAAGGATAAGATATAAAATGATCATCCCAGTTAGTAGCATCCCTCGGGATGCTGGAGACATGAAACCAAGTGCTGCAAAAACAATAGTAACACCTGCCATTCCAAGAATTTGAACCCCATCTCCAACCATTACACACAGAAGCTTTGAGCATTCAGGCTCCCTAAATACATCACCTACAACAAGTTTCCACCCAGAAAGCTCCTCGTTCATCTGAGCTTGTGCCTCTTTGTCCAATTCCTCATACCTTGTCAAATCCCTTCTTACAGTTCTTAAGAAAATGACAAAAACAATGCCAGCAAGGAAAATAATAACCATCAGTGAATTTAGGATTGAGAACCAATGAACTCGAGAACCCTCCATCTTCAAATAAGCATCCCAACGTGATGGCCATCTTATATCACTTTTCACAAATTCAACATCATATGTGAATGATATCCTCTCTTGCTCTTTTATTACCTGGTATTTGTCGAGCTCATTTGGGCAGCTTACAGAAGAGATACTATCATACATTTTGTGCTTTGCCATGGCTTCGGGGTCATATTTAATACTACATGGGACAACATGAAAACCAACTATTTCATACCCAGATGCCTTCTTCTTGTCAGCTTCAGAAATAATGCCCAAACCTTCCTCCCCAGTCCCAATAATTTCGACCCCTCTACCTTCATATTCATGAACCAATACAGTGAATTTCAGGTGGTTAATGATGTAATCTGCACCGCCATCAGATGGAGTGTACCCAACAGGGTACCCCGTCCACTGGATTTTAACCCCATTTTGGCTAGTATACCTCATAACTGGCAAGTTGTCAAGGATCATATTCACTTGATACAGATCACGAGTTCTTTGTTTGAGTAGCTTTACCTCGTGCTCATTTAATGGTGCTGTTGTACAGAGGTAGAGAGTCTCATTTTTATTCATTCGAAATCGGTAGGGTGAATTATCAATCTGATCACCCATAAGAAGTTCTCCAAGATTCTCAGCACTTTTCTTTATTCCACCAGGGGGTTGGCAGTAAGGGAGGCTGTAGTAACTGAAGGGAAGCTCGGTTTCAATAGATGTCAACGAATTGACTTTGGCATTAATATATTCTCCATTGGAATAAGTGTGCATGTAGCTTCCCGGAAGATAAAACCCATTGCTAACTTGAGCAAACACAGTGAAAGAAAAGAAAACCCAGTAGATGAAAGGTTTTCTCAGAGTTGGTAACTCCATTTCCTTGAACGCAAGACAACTGCAGATGCTGAGAAGTTTTCCGTGAATCAAAGCTAATTCCAACAGTGATATCAAATCTAGATAGGAGCAAAAATATTAACATCAGATGCCATAGCAGTTTTTAAACAATATTAAACTAAGATGAGTAAATAATCAAATTAGCCCTTGAAATATATATACTGTTGCCTGTTGGTCATATTAGTCCACAAAGTCCCTTATTGTATATTATTTCAGTCAAGTTAGTCTTCACATTTGATATCATGAAAACTTAATACACAGACAAAATTTCATTCAGGGAAATTTAGCATATTTCGTGTTATTCGTGAACCGATATGAACAATGTTGTAGGGTTTAGAGTTTTAAGGATTAATACGACTGTCTAACGAAAGAAACAACACACATGCATATAACACGAACAGCAACAAATTCAATAACAAATCTCCATAAGAGTAAAAGTCGACAATAAATGCTAAAGATGATTTTATTAAAATAAACAAATCATGAAATTAGAATCTAAAAATACGGATCAATGGTCTTAAACTCGGAGATGCCGTCTACTTTTGGTTAGGATACTGCGTAAATGGGTCATTGGTCAAACCGGCGGCTTACTAGTTAAATTGCAAGACTCGGTATATATTTATTTTGGTGAAACATGACTCAGTATAGAATATATTATCAAAATTAAAGTGTAGTGAAGTGGCCAAGTGAATATATTCTCGAAATTAAAGTGTAGTAAAGTGGTCAAGTACAAAAAGCCCACATAAACATAACCGCAAAATATCTTTGTCGTCTTCTGCATACAATAGCCGCCACACACATCAAACATACCACAATGTCTTTCTCCATATCTTTTTTTTCCTTCTGCATCTCCTTCCCACAACAAACTTTCTCCTTCTCCTAAGTATGTGTACAACTAGGCTTTTGTGTGTTACATTGTTTGACTACGGATGAACTTTTGTACAAGGAGCTCCGCAAGACAAAACCACAGAATGTTCATATTTTCACTCAGCGGGATCTTTGGAGCCAGTTCTATCTGGTTTGGGTTTAACCACAGGGTATGACGTGATAACATAAAAAATTCAAACATGTGACCAAACTAAGACCGGATCTCAGTTCACGGTCAAACAGGTTCAAACAAACTGACAGCACCGGTTTTAATGACAATATACGGAATCATTAACATTATTTCCTAACAACCAAATCTAAGTTTAAAGTCTAATTTTGTCGATACCGCAGGCACTAACTCAACCATTAAATGCACATTCAAAAACTAAATCCAAAAACCTTTATCATAATTTTCTTTTCTAAAAGTCTAATACGAAGGACATTGCAATTTCATGAACTAATTTGACTAATTGCATGCAAACAAAACCATCAAAGTACAAAACCAAAGGTTTTAAATCAGATCCATTAATCATGAAGCATAAATGAAATAAGAACAAAACAAAACAAATCAGCTAAGGAAAAAAATTAAACACTAGGTAAACCAAATTACGGTGTATTAATCACATCAGTAAAGTAAGAACAAAAAAATGTAAGTAAAACAAAAATTAGCAAGAAAAAAAAAAAAGAAAAAAAAAAAGAGAGATCCAGGTATGGCGTCGTTTAATCTCTATCATAGCTACATGAGTAATTTGAGAGAGAGAGATTTACCGTAGGGTTTTGGCAATGAATAGAAATGGATAGAAGGAGCAGAGAGATAGATAGATCGATCGAAATTGAACTCAACGCAAAGCGAATGATGATTTTGTAGCTTTGGGTGAGATAGAACAAGAAGGAAGAAAGTGAGAATCTGAAATGGGATTTGGATTGGGTTTGGGTTGATTTCATATGGGCCAAGCGGCCCAAGAAAAGAGCCTTTGTAATTTGAACATTTCTTTTTAGGCCCCCTCAATTTATGTGCTTTTTAGAAATTATGACAGATGTCTTCTCAACTTAATATTTGTGAGGTTAAATCTCCATTATTAATCGGGAAAATTACACAAATCTCTCCTAAAGTTTCATTAAAAGACACTCACACCCCGTCCAGTTTAGAAAATGCACTCAACTCCCCTTGAGCTAAGGTTGTTAACTTTATGGTTTATATTCAACTTGTTGATATGCTTCTTTCTCCTACTTGCCTCTAAAATTGGAAGTCTACGACTTTCTTTCAAACGAAACCAAGCCCATAAATCTGGAACGTCGACATTTCTTCCATTGGCTGGTTTAATTTGTCCCATTTGTTACTAATTTATTCGTCCCACTAATTATTGGGTTTAATTGGTTGCTATTATTATTATTATTGGAATTATGGGATAACAAATCGGTCCATATTGATTTTTTTTTTTTGAAGGGACGGTCCATATTGATATTATGTACCAGATTACGGATGCTGCCATGTGTGAAAATCGTGAGTTAAACCTTCTTCTGTAATATATTATGAATTATTGGTAAAAAAATGTGTTGAATTCTGTCCATTTATATTATTTGTTTTTAAGTTTTATCATTTTTATTTATTTCATTTAATAATTTTTGTTATTATAATGAAAAAGCTTATTAAACACGGTTCTGATTATAATCCGAAAATGATCAATTAAAAAACGTGTGAGAAGTTAGTAGGATGAGAGAAAAATTCTCTTCAACATAAATGTTTCTAACAAGGCAAGATGATGTAATATTTCACCCAACTTCGAAAGGAATTGAAGCAGTCAACGTGGAATAAGGAGTTGATTCAATGACAATGTTTTCACTTTGCATGGACAAGATCTGCCTTCATACTTCATAGAAATTTTGTAACGGGGGTGCCCAACTATAATAAAACGTGTCTTCTAAGTTAGGGGTACTAGTAAAGTAGTAAGTGTAGAAATGAACTCTTTGATAGACATATCGACATTATGTCACTTGCACAGCGAATCAAAGGAGTCAAGCAACTTTCAAAGTTAGAAAAAGTCATTGGAAAACTATTAAATACTTCAATGGACTTTTTACGACAAGTTGGTTAAACTTAAACCATTTTCTCATTAAAAGCTTTCTTTACATATTCTTTGTTAAAAAAATTATAGAAAAAAATGATACACTTTTAAATTTCTTTTTTAAAAAGTTAAAATAAGCAGACTCTTAATTTAAAATACATTTATTAGGTGTGATATCCAAACTTAAAATTTGTTAGAGCAACTCCAACGGTAATCATTTGCCAGGGTCCGCCAGCTGGAGCTACAAAACATGGGTTACTTTGCAAGAATTATGGTTGGGGTGATAATTGGATTTTCCATATTTTTAGCTTAATGCTGCTGTTTTTTTATGAATACTAGTGGTACACGGTTCAATTTGTAAACAGTTATGGGATTTGCCATATTATTAGCCGAATATTGTTAACAAAATTTAAGTTCAATTTATATTAATTTTTTAATAGAAATACATCAAACAACACAAATTCTAAATCGTTAAAATACGGATTGAATTCGCGAAAAACTCACAACATATATACTATTAACATACAATAGTAAAATGTCTACAATTATGAAGAACTTAAATTGTCTGAAATACTCATGTATTCAGATTTGTAATATTTAAGACATTAAAATCATTGATTGAAGTTGCATTGAAACAAAGTTAATATATATATATATATATATATATATATATATATATATATATATATATATATGAGGAGAGATATTTTGACTTCAAGAGTAAGTCTCTAAACTTACTCCAAATCTTGATCCTTAATCTCAATATCAATTAATGGTTAGGATTGAATAATAGTAATTGTTAGGGTGAGGTTTAATTCTTTTCTGCACTGGAAAACGGCAAAACGCTTAACGCTGCAAAAGCTTGTCATGACAAAACGGCAGACAACATTAAACTCATGATCATCATCATAGATATAAACCTTCTCCGTTTCATGATTTGAAAATTTGATTTCAAATCATAGTCATATGTATACTGTCTCCATTTTTTATTCTTTAAGAGTGGTTTTTTAAACTTGGATAAATCCCAAAACGTATTTATTTCGTCAATTTTCATTTAGATTCATTCTTCTTCTCTTTGGATGAACACAAAATTCTTAGGCTATCCATATGTACCAATTGAAGAGGTGAGATGCTTGTGGATAATTATTGTTGGCAATTGAATTAATAATTTGAATTAGTCATGCATATACTGTGCGATAAAAAGATCTGAAAATTGTTTTGTGATAAAAAGTTGAAACAAATTCAAGAATTGAAATACTGTGTTTAGTGGAAGAAAACCGAAAAGGGGTTCATGTTAAATAAATTTTAAAACCGTTAGATTAAAAAGAATTAAGGGCAAAGATTTGGAGTAAGTTTAGAGACTTACTCTTGGAGTCAAAATATCCCTCCTCTATATATATATATATATATTGTTCTGAACCGAACAAACACGGCAACGAGAAGGAAAAACAAAACAATATTGCACCAAGACGGCAAACAAATCAAATGAACATTAATTAAGATGACAAAATAAAAGTAAATACACGTGAAAATAAGTTATTCAAACAAAAGAATAGGAAAAAGTGATCTAGGTGATTTTGGACAAAAAATTAACCCTCTTATTTTTAAAAGTTAGCTGTTACTCAATCTCTTTTACCCAAATGAATTGAGGCACGAATCCTCTCCCATTTGAAATTCACTGACGCTGATCCCTACCCTTAATTTTTTTTTTAAATAATTTAAATTACATATTGCAAAAAAATAAAAATGAGTGGAGGAGATTTCATTGGATGAAACTTTCATAGGAGACAATCCCCTCCCAATGAATTGACCTATCTTTTTATTGGAGAATAATCAACGCACGAACCAATGTTGAATATTTCTTATTTTTAAGTAGTGCTACGTCCACATGGTTGTGGAAATAGGAAATAGATAGAGTTGTGATAGTGAAACACCACCAACAAACTTAACCCTTTAAAACCCATCACCACCACCCACACAAATTTGTAACACTTCAAACTAAATAATATCAACCATGTTAGGCTTCACTTCACAGATTCCCATTGTTTGGCTACTGCTATTATTGCTATCTACAACAATATTTGAAAGGTGCAATAGTAGCAATACACAACTTGGGATTAGTAACTGCAATGAGAAGGATCGTTCTGCATTGCTGCTCTTCAAACTTGGTGTGGAGAATCATTCCTCCAACAAGCTTTCCTCTTGGTCCATTAATGAAAAAAATTGTTGTTCATGGAAAGGAGTTCAATGTGACAACATCACAGGTAGAGTTACAACACTTGATCTACACCAACAATACTTGGAAGGTGAAATCAACTTGCAGTCTTTGTTTCAAATTGAATTTTTGACCTACTTAGACTTAAGCTTGAATGGCTTTACAACTCTAAGTAGTTTCAACCAATCAAATGATCATAATAATAATAATTTGTCTAATATTCAGTACCTAGACTTATCCTTTAACGATGATCTTCACTTGGATAATCTTCATTGGCTTTCCAAATTTTCTTCACTCAAATCTCTAAACCTTAGTCAAATTAATCTTCAAAACCAAACAAACTGGCTTCAGTCCATAGATATGTTGCATGTATCATTGTTAGAACTGAGATTATCAAGTTGTCATTTGACCGATATCTTTGCATCCGTTAAGCATGTGAGTTTTACTAATTCACTTGCAACTCTTGATCTCTCAGCAAACCATTTCGATTCTGAATTACCTGCTTGGTTGTTTGAACACGGCAACGATATGAATATCTCCCATATTGACCTTAGCTTCAATTTTTTAAAAGGACAAATACCAAAGAGCTTGTTAAGTCTTCGAAAACTTGAAACTTTAAGGTTGAGTAACAATGAACTAAATGAATCTATTCCTGATTGGTTAGGGCAACATGAAAATTTAAAATACCTTGGTCTAGCTGAGAACATGTTTCGCGGTTCTATCCCTTCATCTCTTGGAAAACTCTCTTCCTTGGTTGACTTAAGTGTTAGCTCCGATTTTCTGACCGGTAATATTCCAACCAGCATTGGAAAACTCTTTAATTTGAAGAGTTTGGTCATTGGAGGAAGTTCCTTGTCAGGTGTTCTATCTGAAATACATTTTTCCAATCTCTCTAGTTTAGAAACATTGGTCTTGAGTGCACCGATTTCATTTGATATGGATTCTAAATGGATTCCTCCATTTCAATTGAACGGGATAAGTTTAAGCAATACAATTCTAGGTCCTAAGTTTCCAACATGGATATATACACAAAGGTCACTAGAATATCTTGAGATTCCTAACTCTAGAGTTTCATCCATAGATGGAGACATATTTTGGAGATTTGTAACTAATATTACACACCTTAACTTGTCTAACAACAGCATGAGTGCAGACTTATCAAATGTCACGCTAAACTCGGAACTTCTATTTATGGACCACAATAATTTCAGAGGAGGGCTCCCACATATATCAGCAAATGTCATCTATTTGGATTTGTCACACAATTCTTTCTTTGGAACCATTTCCCCTATGTTCTGCCACAGATTAGGTAGGGAAAATAGTTTGGATTATTTGGACATTTCATTCAATCTTTTAACCGGAGAAATTCCTGATTGTTGGGAGTATTGGAAAGGCTTATCTTTCCTTTTCATGGAAAGTAATATGCTAACTGGTGAAGTTCCTCCATCCATGGACTTGTTTATCGATCTCATAATACTGGATTTGCATAACAACAGCTTGTCTGGTAATTTTTCATTGGACCTATCTAACATAACAAATTTGCAATTCATTAATATTGGAGAAAACAATTTCTCTGGAACCGTACCAGTGAAGATGCCACGTAGTATGGAGGTGATGATATTGAGATCAAACCAGTTTGAAGGTAACATTCCACCACAACTGTGCAATTTCTCATCACTGATACAATTGGATCTTTCCCACAATAAACTTTCAGGGTCTATTCCCAAATGCATAAGTAACATCACTGGCATGGGTGGAGCAAAGAAAACGAGTCATTATCCATTTGAGTTCAAATTGTATACAAAAGGGCGAGACTTAGAGTATTATGACTATGGACTGTTGAGAACTCTTGACCTTTCAGCTAACAACTTATCAGGTGAAATCCCCTCACAAGTTTTCAATCTAGTTCAACTCAAGTCATTGAACTTGTCTCGAAATCATTTCACAGGAAAGATACCAAGAGACATCGGAGACATGAAAAACTTGGAATCTCTTGATCTATCCGACAATAAACTTGTTGGAGGAATTCCTGTTACCACATCAACTTTGTCCTTCTTGAGTTTCTTGAATCTGTCAAACAATTACCTTGTTGGGCAAATCCCAGTTGGGACTCAACTTCAAAGTTTTGATGCTTCCTACTATGTTGGGAATCCTGGACTTTGTGGAGCTCCTCTACCAATATGTGATCATGGGTCATACCTACATGGAGGACACAATGATATTGATAATGATGAGAATTCTTTTACACAATCACTCTACTTTGGGTTGGGTGTTGGATTTGCAGTGGGTTTCTGGTGTATTTGTGGTCCTCTATTCCTCAACAGCGCTTGGAGGCACACTTATTTTCGGTTCCTTAATAATGTGTTTGTGGTTGTGGGATTTTCCAACTGAGGTAAGTGAAAATTGAGCTCTTTCTTTGTCAATACTTTTACTAAAACCTTATTTTCTTTATCACATTTAAGTTTTTTTTTGTTCTATGATGTTTTATATATGTTTGATATCACGGCGGTGGGTTTGACAAAATTACATAGTGAGGCAAAGTAATTTTGTAAAAGCCACACTCTATAGCTTTTGCAAAATTACGGTCCGGTTGCTCATTGTGATTCTGTCAACCTCACCGCAAATTCAAATATGCACTTAAAACACTATTTACATGAATAGAAAGAACCTCAGCTAAATTTGTAGAGCTAACACATAACTTTTGTGATTGTCAGGTCCAAGACAGAGTGCATCCATAATTTGCTGAAAAGATAGGAAGAAAGTTAAATGACACTAAAATTTAGGGTAGACCAGAATCAAAATAGAAGAAGCAGATTGAATAGGACCTTCCTCAAGTGGTTGCTGCATTTATTTACGTTATGTATTGCTTGCTATATTATGTAATCAATATGATTATGATGATATACGTATTTTTACACAAAAGTCTAGAAATGTAATGCGACAGTAGCAAGATTAACACATAATTGAAGTGCTTCATTTCATTTCATCACAATATTAATAATACATTTGATCACATAACGTTTCTCTACACTAAAATACATCTTATTACACTATCAATGGTAAAAATAAAATAAAAATTGAAAATTAAGCTATACTCAAACCTTCATATTAATTGCCTAAGTCTAATCCAATTAACCACTGTCATCATTGTTAAACACAGAGCACTGTGCTGCCGGCCTCGACAATTCTTCTCCGGCATTCGCCGGACAAGTCATTTGCTTCGCCGGAGGTTCCATGCAGTTATACGACAAGCACAAGGACACCGTATCAGGCAGCACGATTCCTTCATTCAACGGTATCCCCGTGAAGTAGTTATGCTGAAGATAGAGTGTTCGAGTGCTACCGCGACACACGCTCTTGACATACTCTTCAGGCACCTTTCCCATCAAACGGTTATTATTCAAAAATAAACTCTCAACTCCATCTAACACCGTTGATAATTCTCCGCTGATTAAGTTATGACTTAGATCAACTATCGAACCTTGACCGTTTGATCCAACCAACGGTTCTCCATCTTCAGGCTTTAATGGAAGCCCACCAGAAAGATAATTTCGTTGTAAGAAGAGTGAAGAAAGCATGGGCCTGAAGAAGAGCTGGGCTGGAATAGGCCCAGTAAATTGATTCATGCTCAGGTCAAGAAACTCCAAATCTGAAAGCGACTCTAGTGTTCCGTTGGTAAGTGGACCCCACATTTGATTCTGTGATAACGAAAGATAACGTAGAGATAACGGAAATGACGTTGGTAACGTTCCTGTTAGTACGTTGTTTTTCAAATCCAAATGAAGTAGCGGTGAAAAAACGTTTTCCGGTAACGTTCCGGTGAGGGAGTTCGAAGCGAGGATTAATATTCGGAGTTGTGGTAACGCGGTGAGCGACGGTGGGATTGTTCCGGCGAGTTGGTTGTGACTGAGATCGAGTGTGTGGAGATTTGTGAGAGAGGAGAATGTGGCGGGAATGGTGCCGGTGAAGCGGTTGTTGGGGAGGGAGATGACACGGAGGTTGGTGAGTTGAGCGAGCTGAGGTGGGATGGAACCAGTTACGATTCCGGGGGAGAGTATGAGCTGGGTTAACTCGGTGAGGGAGGAGATGGAGGAGGGGAGTGAGCCGGCGAGGGGGTGTCTGTCGATACCGAGTGAGAGAATGGTGACTCGGTTGAAGGTGCAGGTGATGCCGGAGAAAGTGGTGCAGGGATTTGGGGAGGTGAAGTTCCATGTTGAGAAGAAGGAGTTTGTGGGTGAGATTGAGGTGAGAGTGTTTTTTATGGAAAGAAGAGCTTTGAGATCTAAGGGGTTCATTTTTTGAGAATTAGCATAAGGGGGTGTGAAAAGTAGAACTTGTAGAAGAAGAAGAGCCACAAAGGTTGCCATTCGTGAGTGTGTTTGGAAGCAGAAGTGATGAGAAAACTTTTGGAAAAATGACAGTACAGTACAGATGTTTTGGGAACTTTGGGATTAGTTTTTGGACTTTTGTAGTATTATTTGTTGAAAAGTTTCCGGAGCTGTGTTAATAAAAAGTTAACTCATCTATAAAATCGGAGATCTCCTTAATGGATGAATAGTTAACACTGGTTGAGTCTTAACACCTGCATTGACTCTTGTGATCTCAGTTCTCAGAGTTCAATCTAACAAAAGAAATGAAGGGTTTACTATTGATGGTGTGTGTCGGTTATGAAAGCAATTCCAAGGGAGTTCATTGCTCATGCATTGTGACTGACAGAGTAGCGTGAGGATGGTGGGTCCCATTCTCGAGATTTTTGCAGAGAAATTTAACATGATGGATTTGCATTAATGAACAATACAAATGCTAGCTACAGGTTTCAGATCTTGTAGGGCAACTTCAATTACTTTGTTCACTAAAAGAGATAACCTAATTTAAGTAATGTTGATCATTTGTACGAATAAATCGTACAATTTGACCCATTTACAACGGTGCAATCAAAGTATGGATGCTAACAAAGATATCAGACACGATACAGACATAGACACACGCATACATGAATAATAACTTGAGAGAAGGACATCATTCGGTGTAATTTTAGATGTTATGTCCTGTCAGTGTTGGACACTGATGCCGCAACGACAACGAAATTATGCCGCGACGACAACGACATTATGTTCTGTTACTGTTGGATACTGACGCCGCAACGACAACGAAATACATCTAATCTAAAGAGTGTTCCTACTTCATAGGAACTGAGATTAAAAAATTATATCAACAATGTAAGTACTGTAGACGAATTCCAACCGCAAAAGAGAGAGAGAATTGAGAAATTGTGACCAAGTTAGGCAGTACGTACAGATGATGAGCCCATCTTCGGGTTAGAATTTTCTTTAATTAATCCCAATCCATCGTTACACCTACTCTTCCTATGGATGGTTCAACGTTTTTGTATTAATTCCATTGGAACCTGGAGGTAGGATCTAAAGACAGTGAAATCATAACTGGTGCCACTCAAGGTTTTAAATAGATGTGTCACATTGGAGTAACAATTAAACATTTTGATAAATTGAATGAGTCAAACTGACCCGTTGGATTTAATTGGGTTTTGCAGCATGTTCTTTTTTTTTCTTTCTTTTGTCAGGTAGTTTAGTGGTTAGAATTCATCTTATAAGATGAATAAGTGAGGTGTTCGGGATTCGAACTCCAGCCCCTGCATATAATAATGCATTATCCTACCAAGTGATTTATATTCACAAGACGTTTTGGAGCATGATCTATTCCTCAATGATGATAACAAAAATACAAAAAGAAAAAAAAAAGAAGCTTAGGATCATTAACAACATAGTACTTTCTAATAAATTTTTTTTATTGGTTAGAATTTGTATGAACCTACATAATTTGTTGAGACCTAAATGAATCCAACCAATAAAATAGAGTAAGTTTAGAGTATGTTTTCAGGATTGTGTTAGAATTATTCATAAGAAATAAAGATATGAAAAAGATGGAATATGGATATAGGAGCGGTGAAGTTTTGTTCTGTGTGCAATTTACGAGAGAAGATTATTCTTCTTACTTTTAAAATTGTACATTATCTTAATTTAACGTAAGTTAACTTACGCTCGACATTTTTTAACGGAAGTTAACTCACTTTAACATTTTTAAGATCGATTCAATCATTTTTTAAGTCGATTCAACCGATCTTAAAAGTGTTTGCGTTAGTTAACTTCCGCTGAAAAAATATCGAGCGTGAGTTAACTCCCACCGAATAATAGAATGAACAATTTTAAAAGAAAGAAGAACAATTTTCTTTATGAAGGTATTGGGAAAAACCCAAGTCCCACATCAGATAGACAAGACTCTTGAGAAGAGTATATAAAGAGGAGGTAATCCTCACCTTACAAACCGGTTTTGTAAGGATGAGTTAGGCCCAAAATTTCAACATGGTATCAGAGCTTGTCGAATTCAAGGGCCGCCTAAACCTATTCACGCACCAAGCCCAAAGAGTGCTGGGCGTGAGTTGAGAAGAGTATATAAAGAGGAGGTAATCCTCACCTTATAAGCCGGTTTTATGAGTATGAGTTAGATCCCAAATTTCAACCGAAGGCATGAGATGAGAATAAGCCCATGGGCCCAAAAGCCGAAAACATGTGCAATATATTGTCCGTAAAATAAAGTTCAAGTGGTCCTTGACGTGAGAAGTGCAAGACAGGTTTCAAATCACCAAACATGCTATCAAGTTAGTTGTTGCTTGACGCTAATGCTACGCGTATTCAGACCTCAAGATTCTTCTTTATGTCAGTTACCAGATTAAATTGAACTCGATCATTGACCAGATAAAATTTGATACGGATCCATGCAGGATTAGACCGAGTTAGTCTCCCAAGTCACCAAATAGTAAAGCATATTTACAAATATAATAATGTTGACATAATCTTTTTACAAATTTATTTGTCAAAACTACTCCAGTCTTATACATGAGGTTCAATGCAACTCCAATATTTTGAAATATAAACTACTTTCAAAGTTTCAATGATACGAGAATATAACATATATTGTATAATGTAACTATGTAAGTCGCATCCAATAAATCTAGATCAATGATATATTAACAACCAAAAATCTACAACCTTGCTTCCACCACCGTATAGATTCCATCAAGCAATTCTAAGCATGCACAGATTTCAAGATTGTAAGAAATAGTAAAAAATTAAGTTTGTACATAAAACCGTATCAATATATGGTGTGGGACAACTTTTTGATTGTTAAATTATCATTTCTCATAAATCTAATTATTGGTTAGAGTCAAACCGTATGAAACAACATATATCGGCAAATGTTTTGTCAAACAAACAAAAGAAAATATCGGCAAATGTGTAACTCGAGTAGGGAAGTGAAGATATATCGACAAATGTGTAACTCGAGTAGGGAAGAGAAGGTGAGACGAGTTGCAAGTAATAAAAAAGTTCATGTCCTCACAAACTAATGGGTAAAATGGGTGATCCGCATGTCAACCTAGACTCGGTCCATCCTTCCGGCCAGCGGCGAAGCTAGCAATAATTTTATGAGGTGACCACCCGAAAGTAACCAAAGTTATAAAAAGTTATTGCACCTAAAATCGAACTTGGGGTAGCCAAATATATATTATTAGGGGTAGCTAAACATAAAAATATACCTACTAACTCAATAAAATTTATTTTTTTGGGGTGGCCATAGCTACCCCTCTCCTGTACAAGCATTCGCCCCTGCTTCCGGCCACCAGGACAAATTCTTTGGACTCCTTTTTATTTTTATCTTTTTATTGGTTAGAGTCAGACATGACCCATAGCCTAGGAGACAAAATAAACTGAGTTTTGTACACCCCTAATTGTGTCACTGTGCAATTTTTGGTGGCGTACGTTTAGGCTAAGTTTGGTTCCCAAAGTTGGTGGCGTTTACTGTAGGAGAGGGGTATAGGTCTCCTACCGTAGGAGATCATATAAAAGGGTTTTTATTTTTTAACAACTATATTGACATGTGTTTGTAGGTGGTTGGCAGAATGGTGACCAGTGTTGCATTTTTTTTCGGGAGTCATGAGAAATAATATTTGAACAACCATTTTTTGATAATTTTTATGACAATTTTCTCTCTCATGTTTACATTAATTTTTTACTTTATCTCTCTATTGTTTTTGTTTTTGTGTCAATACCTCATTTTCTTTGTAAAATATTGGTTGTCTCAAAAGTTGTCATATAAATGGATGTTCAAATAACACAACTCTTAAATAATTCTTGAGTCAATTTTGAAATTTCCTTCTTAAATAAAATACTCCCTCCGTCCCAAATTGTATGACGTTTTTGGCATTTCACACATATCAAGAAATGCAATTAATATTGTGTGGAAAATATATATTATGAGTTGTTTTACAAAATTGTCCTTAATAAATAATATGGGAAAAATAAATGAAAGAATTGAAATAAGAGACTAATAAATAGTTAAGGTTATAATAGGAAAAATAACATTAAAGTTGTATTGGTATTGTAAAGCGACATACAATTTTGGACAATTTTTTTTCCCTAAAGCGACATACAATTTGGGACGGATGGAGTATTATTTTTCCACCTAGAGTTTATAGACAATATATTCAATATTTTCCAACTCGTTCAACAGTAAGACATTAATATAATGACTTTATATAATGAGAGGTAGTTGAAAATATATTAAGGTTTTTACTATAGATATGTGAGTTTTTTTTTTTAAATAACTGAATATTATTAGTTTTTTTAACAATAAAAAATAAATTGTATTGATACAAAAAAAAAATTATATTAACAATGACAGTGTAATCTCCTTAGCATAAATGAAACCAAAAATAATTACAAGCTGTCAATCCATGAATACACTAAAAGGTGAGTCGATATCCAAGCACCTAAACGGGTTCAACCACGAGCCATAAACAAAATTGACCTTATTAACTTTAAGCCACCATAACAATAAATATTTTACTTTTTCTAATAACTGTGGAATGGTATTTTCTAAATTTGTAAATAATTTACCATTGTGTTCATTCCATGCAATCCAAATGTTATTAGTTCAATGGTCAATAGATAGAAAGGTTGAATAAATTTTTAGTCCCAATAAATATACTGAATATTGTTTTTAGACCTTAGAAGAAAAAAAATTGGCATGTTGGGTCATATAATTTTTCCAACAATGTCAAAAACACCCTTTGTTAAATGTGATTCCAAAATCAATTGAATTTTTAAATCATTCTATATATTTAAAAAATAGAATTCTAGTGAATCACATTACCTGAAATCCCAACCATTCAAAAACTTCCTCCTATTTTTTTTTTTAAAAATCTCGTTTAAAAAAAAAAAAAACAAGTCTTCTATAGTAGGAGACCTAAGGAGGTCACCTACCGTAGCCTTGGTCCCCAAAGTTAAGAAAGTGAAAAAGTTTCAGCAAAAAATGATGTGTAAAACTTAAGTTTTTTTTTTTTTTTTATCCAAATAGTGGTGATTGTTCATGGGTAAACATTTTACAATGTTTATAATTTTTTTTTTGCCATGGGTATCTAATAACTTTTGATAAAGATATCCAACTAAAGTAGACATAGATTGGATCTCTAAAAAAAAAAAGAAAAAAGAAGCCTATGATTTTATTAATATTTTAAAGGGTTTGTCTAACATGTACAATATTGCATATGTTAAAGGAACTAAAAATAGTAACTTTACATTGAAAAAGAACAATTATTTATTAAAAAGTTTTATAGTTAATATAAAAAACACAAGTTCCGATACAACTTTACTATTTTAAACTTCTTAATATGTGCAAATTTTCACATGATAGAAAAATCCTATTTTAAAATAGTCTCTAACTTTATCAAACGTTATATTAAGTTAATTCCTTTGATCAACACTGTTTGATGACACTATTAATAGCTTTAACATGGCTAGTTAAATGATCAAGTTGGTCTCTAACTCTACGAGTCGCGCTTATAAATGTCCTTGACTTTATCAATATTTTATAATAATACTCGACTATGTCAAACATTACTTAGTAAGTCTCTCATCAACATCATTTTTTGGAATACAGTACAAACAAGTACTTGTTAGAGGGCCAATTATACATAATGGCTAGGAGAATATGGATGAAGTTAATGGAAGGGTTCAATGGTTATCAGAAATTGATATTTAAAAATTACAAATGTGTAATGTGTACACATAAATCACACTTAAAAATTCATTTTCAGAGTTATTCATTATAGATTCTCTAAGAGTGTGTTTGGATGGAGTATTTGAGAAATTTTGAAGAATTTAGAATTCTAGGTAATTCAAATGATTCAATTAAATTGCTTTCATTCTTAAATATTATTGTTTGGATGGAGTAATAAAAAAAATTTATTGTCATCATTTTTGGGCAACTTTTATAAATTTCAATTTTTTTGGGCCAAATTTGAAAAATGAAATTAGAGGTCAATTAGTAAATTTCAAATTTTTTGAGGGGCCAAATTATAATTTTTGGAAAATTTGAGGGGTCAATTTGCAATTTTTATAAATTTATTGGGGTCAAATTGAAAATTTTGGAAAGTTTGAGGACCAAAATGTAAAATTTGAAAAAATATGACAATGAAGATTTTTGAAATTCTTAACTTTTAGGTGTCATTTGAAATTCTCTACATTTAACTTGAACAAAATACTTCATAAATTTCCATCATTTTGAAAATTCTTCAAACTATTACCCAAACAATGAAATTCACCTCAAGGTATTTGAATTCCTTCAAAACATTACATTCCCTTAAAACATTCCCCCATCCAAACACACTCTAAGATTCCTCATTAATTTAAAAAGGAAAAAAATAAAAAATAAAAACAAGACTCCTCATTTAAAGATGGTCTTATATACTAACGTAGTAAAGCTTATTTAAAACTTAAAAAAAAAAAATCAAAACAATGTATAATCTTGCTTATTTTCACTATGTATGTCAATTCTTACTTATTTTTCACAACATCGACTCATTTTACATCGTACTAAAGCTCTACAAAGTAGAAAATTGTTTATAGGCAACAACACATCATTATTGGAAGGGGTCATGTAATGTTAGAAGGTTGCAATTTTGATTTATTGAGTTGCATGTTGACTCCTTAGTTATTGTAAAAGCTATCACTTCACATGTGCATGATAGCTAGAGAAGGAGGTAGCTAGTTGAGAAGATTCATCGCTTCCTTTCACTTGATTGAGAAGTTGTTGTTATCACTCTTATCATGAAGCAAATCAATGCGCAAACAATTTAGCTTGTTCGATGGATTTAGGGACCTGTTCCTTTGATGTTCGTCCTAACAATATTAGTCTTTGTTGCTTTTTGATTTGATAGGGAATTTTACTCCACCTATAATCTCGTTGTTATCTCTTTCTTCTTTTATCTTAGGCCCTCATTGTTATAAAAAAACATACTATTATTACTTTTTTTATAAATAAACATTATTTTAAATTATTATTATTATTACTACTACGTCGGTGTTTAAAGAAACATTATTGCATCAAGGTCAAGCATCCCATACTTGTTAGATTAATCAGAGCCAACCACACGAACATAAAAGATAGTATGATGTCTAGATCGTTTCTTGTTCTTTATAACCTTTTTATTTGCTACTGACACTATATTCCATGCTTGAGACACATGCTTGAGTCATTTTCCCATAGCTTACACATTATACCCATATGCTTGAGACACATGCGTGAACATAATAAAAGATAGTATTACTAGCGTATGGTATAATACATAAACATAAAATTGATAAACCTGAATAATTTTTTCTCAATTTAGACTCAAAGTTTTGTATAATGTTATTTCTAAAGTTTATGTTAATAGAATTAAACTTTTATTTGATGGGATAGTTTATCCATATCAGTTTATTTTTATTTTTGAAAGAAGTACCCATCATAACATCATTGTAGTTGGGAGATGGTACACTAAAAGATTCTGCATCTCAATCCTATTTCTCTCGCTTGCATCTCTCTCTCTCTCTGCAATTTCACCTCTACCAAACACACTGTATATGTCTATTAAAATTGAACTGAAAAAAGCCTATGATCGTCTAAACTAGAATTTTGTGAAAAAATGCTTAAAGGGGTGCAATTTCATTCTAAGCTCATTTAGGTAATTCATCATTGTATTTCTTCTCTCTCATACAAAATATTGTCGAACAGAGAGAACATTGACACTTTCGTTCTCATAAGTGGTATTAGACATGGTGACAGTGTTTTACATGGTGACATGGTGACAGAGAGAAAAAATGCATATCCCTTAAACCTCTCATTTGCTTTTTGTTGATGATAATCTTCTTTTTGCGAAGGTTTCTATTGAGCAAGCTCACAGTGTTTTACATTGTTTGGATATGTTTTGTCAAGCATTGGGACAACATATACATAACCAAAGACCCAAATTGCCTTTTATCGAAATTTTCTTATTGAAGACTCTCCACGCAAAAAACGACACTTTAAGAGGCATTGCATTGTTTTAAATAATCTACGTAAAAGGTGCATGGACCGGCTCTTCTTGAGTCAAAATATGATCAAATCATTTAACTAAGTAGTTTGAGTTTCTGAAGCATGTTTCCAAATCCAACTATCAACTATTTTATCAACGTATAGTTCAAAAGATCAAATCCTTTATCGAGTATTTTTTATTTTGATACAAAATTCTTCATTAATTAGGCAACACTTGACACTTATTTTGTAGTATTATTTTCTTAAAAATATAATCAATTAAATAAATTTAGAGAGAAAAATTATAGGTTTAACTGCATATTTGACCTTTAAGTATCACGATTGTGCGATTTCATGACCTTCCATTCTTCCTTGAGCGATTTCGGCATCTTATAGTGTGTTTGTTTCAAGGGTTGTAATATGATTCCCGGGAATGTGAGATTGGAAATGCAACATTCCCGTGCTTGTTTCAAATTTTGAAAATTTGTTCCCATGAATGTCATTCCAAGGAATGTAATTTCTTTCCTTGAAACAAACACACTCTTATGTTTTCATCTCTTCTTTAATTTGGTGGCCTTCCTCCCCGATTTTCTCCAAAATTTACATCAACCGAACATCATTTATTGACGTGACACTCAATTTCGTAACTTGCGCAACTCTTCTCGAAAATTAATGTTTTTTTACACAAAACAAAGGACACATTCATTCATTCAAATTGACAGAGTACATCGATGCAATACAAATTCACTAAAAACAAAAAGGATGAATTTGTGAAAAAACTCACAACATCCATGTTAATATATAGCATAAAACGGCAAAGTACATAAGCCTACAAATATGACTATATTAAAATCTTCGGAATAGCTATGCCTCCGGATCTGCAACGTTGATGACGCCAAAGTTATTGGTTGGATCTGCACTGGATCGAAACTGATCTGACAATCTGAATCGAGCAAACACCTGAACCATGGAAAAGACAAACAACGTCGCACTAAGACGACGAAATCACAAAAGGAAAACCTAATTCGATGTGAAAATCACTTACTTAAATAGAAGGGAAGGAGAAAAACGATTTAGAGGGGTGATTCAGGGTCAAAAATTGACCCTAAATCATCCCTCTTTGGTGGATGAAAGAGAAGAAATTAGAGTTTCGGCCGACGGCTCACAAAAGAGAGAGGGGGAGAGAGAAACATCTGATTTTCGAAAATTAATGTTAAAAACAAAGGCAGCATGAAATCTATGGGATCAAATTATTTGGTTGCCAAAAGTATCTTATAGTCAAAAGCTAGATATTAGGAATTTTTAAAGTACGAAGATTCAATTAAATGACCTTTCTCTTTCAACAAATATTTTTTCATATGAACCCACTTGGGTTGATTTAGTGATATTGATTTGGGATCTGGGAGTGTGTTCCTCCTTAAAGTCTCAGGTTCGATTCTCTCTTGCACCGATTTGAGGGGGTTAGTTTAGCTTCTTCAAATTTTATTTTTTTTCATATGTAGGGATTAATTTCATCATTAAATTTATTGGTCGAAATTGGTACATGATTTTTTTTCTTTTTCAGACTGTAATTTTAATATTGCACTAGTGGAGTAAGTACGCTTAGTTAATGTGTCGTGTCAATTATTCCATACGCATTATAAACAATAGTATGTGAAAGGGTCAATTTATTTTATTTTATTTTTATCAAGGAAAGGGTCAAATTCTTTTTGATCAAGGAAAGGGTCAAATACTGAAAGAGAAATTATTAATTTTTAAGATAGTTAGAGACATTGTTTAGAAAAAAAAAAAGTAGTTCGACTTTAATAAAAAATAATAGTTAGACATTAAGAATTAATTTATATACACATGAATGCAAAATAGAGATTTATGCTCTGAGAAATCATATTATATATGAACTTCATTTGTTAGTCGTACACACAAAGTGATTTGAAGTAGATGCGTTCACGTTAAAGTTTGAATCATTTATGAAGTAAAAAGAGAAATGTTAATTAGTGTCTTAGAACACTAGTTAATAAAACCAATATAGTTAGTATGATCCAACAAAATATCTTTTAATCAAAAAATTAAAATACTCATAGTTCGATTTAGATGATTTCTAAAAAAGATGATGAGATCCGTTTCAATTTTATGGTATTTGGTTTTTTTTTTTTTTTTTAAATGACAATTATTATTTTCGTTGAGTATATGGAAAACGTACAAAACACTCGCGAAAAAGACTAAAAAAAAACAAAGCGGAAGGTTTTTTAAATAACAGTTTTGTGAAAAAAATCTATTGATGCTATAAAGATACGGTAAAATAATAAGTTTGATGCAAAATATAGCCTATAATATATTAAAATTTAACAATCATGGATGATAATAATCGATTATGTTTGAAAGATATGAAATAGGGTTAATAATGTTTCACCCCTATAATATAAGTCATTTCTGGATTACCCCTATATATATATTTTTAGATTATGTCCTTATAATTTGAAGATTCTTTGATTTTGGACATTCTTTGACATCAATTACAAAATTTAAGGTACTTTCGCCCCTTGTAATTTGAGCAAATTTCGATTTACCTTCTACCATGTCATCGATTTTATAGTCAAAATTCATGAAGGTCTAAAATAAAAAATCTTCAAATTACAAGGATGGAATCTAAGAAAAAATCACAGGAGGTAAACTGGAAATGACTTATATTACATGGGGTAAAACACTATTAACCCCATGAAATAATAAAAACAAACAAATTAAATTTAACTCATAAGTATTATTAAAAGAAAATAAGAAATTTACAAATAATGGATTAATGCAATATATTATACCAATTAAAAATAAATAAGTATTAATATTTATGTATGTGGTCTGTTTTGAAAAATGAGTTCAAAATTCAATCCGATCAAAACGGTTGTTATAAAAGTACATCCTAATTAAGACATCCAATAAAATTTGGTTTGGCACAATTTTTTGTTTTTTTGAATTGATTTACGGTTTTATTTTGGATTTTTTTGGATGTAAGTACCTCTAACTTAAAGTGTGAAATTGTGGGTTCAATTCCGCGTCAATTGTGTTTAGGGGGACATATTTACATGACATATTATATATGAATTTAATATAGAAAAATACTAATGAATATCCTAAGAGCAATATTTATTAATTAAAACGGAAGTTTTGTGAAATTCATATAGTCCATTTTTTGAAAATTCAAAATTGAAATGCATAGTGTACACTTTGCACACTAATATAGACCAATTTTTTATGAGGGGGGAAATTTAGGTATAGTACTCTATAATGTACTGTTTTAGACATTTTTTTTTTGACAGTGCTACTGTTCTTCAAAAAAAACTTTATCCTAATTTTAAGGAAATAGTTTTGGCGATATGTGTAATTAGCAAGAATATTAAAAAACATGCACGTACGTTTGGCGCAAATTAGGGAAAATCGGCGAAAACTAGCAGATATGCTCTCCAAACAAAATCATTAAAGAGAAGTTTTGTCTCTAATTCACAATACTAAACAACATGAGCAAAAAGTTATGTGGAAGATATATAGTAAAATTTTATTTTATTATAATAGAAGATAGGTTAAACCAAACTCTTATTATTTGATAAAAATAAAAGAGAAAATATTATATAAGTTAGACCCGACTCACACATCCCACCAACAAAAAAATCAGTAGAACAAATTCAAATAAAAAAAAAGTTTGTTGTTAATTTTTAATTGTTTAAATTAGCACTAATTTTTTTATTAGGGTTTTATTTTTAATATTCGAGCGGGTCCTCCAATTTGACTGAGACCGTTATGCTAAACAAGCATTTACTAATCATCATAAGGAGAAATATTATCACACTGTTTATTCTTTCTTTCAAGATTTTTGTTTGTAATTTTCTTTTAAAGGACAATATTCCGGATAATACGAAGAAATGTGTTAGATGAGAATCAAGCATTTTGAAGAAAATATAAAAAGAACTTATTATACATTTCCCCAAAGCACTCACGGGTTGAACTTACAAACGCTGACATACACACACAGCATCATACGCAATGAAAGAAAGTGACAAAAAGATAGAAACAGAAAATAATTAAATTGAAAGTTTATGTCATATTAATGCATGACGACGACTACTACGTGAAGTGCAGAATATTTTTTTGGTCTTCTTCCAGTTACATAATTTCCATCAAAGTACAATTCTACTACGTTCTTGTCCTTCATTTCTGGTATCCCTACACCAACTTGAACGAGAAACAATGACAATTTTTTCACTACATCTCTTTCAACTTGTAAACGCTTATTCCGAGCTAACTAATATTCATGGAATTCCTGTAAACATTAACACATCTAGGTCACAATCACATAGTATAAAATCTTAATCAATGAAATTGAATGTAAACAAATTTTATTAATATGATTTTAGCAATAGAAAAGTTCCGAACACAACTAATGACATAAATATACCAATTTTTCGTTTTTAGTTAGTCCATCCAAATATATGAAATTTTTGTTTTTATTCCCTATAAATATACTACTTTTTACTTTTGATCATTGGTGTTTTATTACATTCCCTGCAAAGTTGTTATGTTGGAATTGATCTATACAATATTTATTTTAGTCCTTATTCATATTGCAAAGACTAAAAACAAAAGAAAAATTACGAAGACCAATAAATGGCAAAAAAACAGTATACTTGTAAATACTAAAAATATATTTGAATCTAATCTAAATAATAAAATTGCATGTACACAAATTTTACTAAAAGAAAAGTATATAAAGTTGAATTAAATAGTTACCTTCAAAATATAAATGTACTAGCTTTGTGCATATATGATTAAGAAGCTGGGCACTTAAACCCTTCTGGTGGAGTTTTGCCACAATCAATGAGAACCTGAAGAGCAAGGGGGATAACAAGATTGATATTAAGAAGTTTAAGTCTAATAGTGGTGCAAAGACATATAGCAGCATCCAAATCAACAAGTCCTTGAAGCAATGGACAACATGTTTGTTTAGCACTTCCACCTATACCAATATGTATGAGTCCACCAAGCACATCAACACATGCACCCAACTTCAAAGCATCAATGGAACATGTTTGTTGTGCTGGTGGTGGTGGATAAGGTACAAGTGGTGGTGGAGGACAAGGTGTTTCACTAGGTGGTGTTGGTGGTGTCACAATTGGAGGTGTTGGTGTTGGTGGAGTTACAATAGGTGGTGGTTGCACATAAGGTGGTGTTACAGGCACAACTGGAGGTAGAGGAACATGTGGTGGAAAAACAATTGGTGGTTTCACAATTGGAGGTGTTGGTACATAAGGTGGTGGTGATGGTACAACTGGAGGTAGAGGAACATGTGGTGGGAAAACAATTGGTGGCTTAGGAACATAAGGTGGTGTTACAGGTACAACTGGTGGTTTAGGAACATAGGGTGGTCTCACAACAGGTGGTTTAGGGACATATGGTGGTGGTTTCACAACTGGGGGTTTTGGTACGTAAGGTGGATGTACTATTGGAGGTTTAACAATTGGTGGTTTTGGAACATAAGGTGGATGTGGTTTTGGAACATGTGGTGGGTGTACTGCTGGGGGTTTGGGATGATGAGGTGGTTTTGGTGTTGATGATGGGGGTGGACAAGGTGATGGTTTAGGAGGATATCTTGGTGGTTTATGAACTGGTGGTTTAGGAGTAGGAGAATGCTTTGGTGGTTTGTGAACTGGTGGCTTAACAATAGGAGGGTGGTGTGAAGGTGGTTTAGGGCTTGGGTAAGGACAATAAGGGCAAGCAAGAACATTGAGTAAGGTACTCAAGTTCAAGAGAAGGATCAAAACATTGGCTATAGCATAGTTAGCCATGTTTTAAAGAAAGTAGTGTAGTTTACTATGAAGTCATACACTTAAGAGAATTGAGTGAGAGTGAGGAGGTTTATATGGTGAACAAGACCTTGAAATTTTATTTGTTAAAAATAAAATAAAATACCTTGATACCTCTTTCTCGTGAGTTACATTCACGGACCGTATTGCAGCAATCAATCTAAATCATAATACTGCAAATTGGAATTAAATTATTCAATGTTATATGTTGAATCATTGACTTGGATGGACATTGAAATCCTTCATGGATTTATATGTGGGTCCCACACATGCAATGGGCAGAGTGAATTTTTTGTTTGAATTCATAGCCAAATTTGATCAATATGAGTTTTCAAACAAACTAGGGCAGAAGAAAAAGGAAAGTGGGGGCAAATTTTTGTGTCCAAATATTGTTTGATTTTTTCATGGACAAGGGGAATCAAGTAAAAAGCGGTGTTGTACTAGAGGACATTTTTAACATGTAGTGACAAGTGGTGCTATTAGACCCGTGATGAAAGGGGCAATCCTAATCCTATATTTCTAAATGAATATCCACATGCTATGAAGCTTTATAATCTTAGCTTTAAACTTTGTGCTAGAATTATTAGTATTTTGTTTTTGTAATCGAATCATGCATCCTTTAAACTATATGAAATGTGTCATCGCAAAAACAACATTTTGCTAGACTTTGATGTTTTTATGCTTAACGAAAGAAGCAACATTTCAATGTTTATTGGGTAAAAAAGGAGGATTGACGGGGTATGTATTGACAACAATATTTTTAAATTTGATACTCCAACCATTAATTTAAGTATATGTGTGTGTTTTCCAAAGCATGTTATGCTAATGATTCTTGTGTTTGATGCATGAAAAATCTATATTCATCCTTGAGTGGCTTTTGAAAAGGTGTAAAAATCAATACCCTCCATGTTCCAAAAAAAAATGTCATTTCATATAAATCAAGAGAGAAATTTTTTTTTTTTTTACCAATTAACTTTTTTTTAAGAAGGTAAAATGATATATATTCACAATAAGAGAGACACCTCTTTAGCATAAGGCGTACTAAAGAGGTCGCTCAAAGTACAAAGAGACTGTCAAATAGATACAAAACCAAACCAAACCATAACATAAGAAAAATGTTAATTAAACATATGTCATCAAGACCAATACTCATAGAAACTCAATGAAAACTTTTATAAAATGTCATATTTTTTTTCTCTTGTTAAGTTCATTATTTGCTTTTTATTTAAAAATGTATTTATGTGCTACTTAACTTTTAGAGAATGAGAACATCTCAGTCTTTTGCATTTCTTACAAAATAAGATTACTTTTTGTCCGCGTTTTTAATTTGGTTTATGTTGTTGGAAACATTGTAATGAAAATGAAATTGTAATGTTTGATGAAATTTAAAACATTGTTGAAAATATATTGTGTTTCAGCTTTTTATCTTGATTTTAATGTTGGAAACAAAAAATCGTATCGTCACGAAAAAAACCGCACCAACCGATACAACCCAAACCATATTGGTTTGGTTTGGTTCGGATTTTATTTTAAAGCCAACCGAACCAAACCAAACTGTAACATCCCAGACGACTTTAAGCATTGTCGACTGACCCTACAAACCAACACGAGTCTTTTCAGCGTGTTTTGTCCTCACTCGCATGCTTATCGGGAATCCCGGTAGGTCACCCATCCAAAGACTACTCCAAGTCAAGCACGCTTAACTGTGGAGTTCTTATGGAATAGGGTACCAAAAAGAAGATGCACCTTGTTGATATAGGTATTACCAAACAATTCTTATAAGCATTCCTTCATTCATGTAGTCCCACACCTACACGGCCTCAGGATCCCTCTCATTCAGATGTGATTCGGTTCCTCTAGAAGCTGTCGGGAGCCGCTCATTGGCGTGCCTTGTGCACCGGTGACCACTCCCCTGCCCTCGTCAGCTGTGGGTGTTACACAAACCGCATGTTTTTTTATCTTGCGGTTTGGATGACTTTTTCTCTCAAAACCGAACCAAACCGCACCGTAAACACCCCTACCATCAACCACCAGTAAGAGTGAAATTTTACCAATTAACTTCATTAATTACTAGTACTGGGTATCCATCTATCCATTTTTGTACTGCGACAACGCTCGTGAATTATAAACAATATTTATTTTTTTATGAAATTTTTGATTTTTTTTTGGGTGAATTTTTATTTTTATTAAAATTATATGTATAGACTATATTTATGAATTTTAAATAGCAACAAATTATTTTGTCAAAAAAAAATATAGTAACAAATTATATTCATCTTTTACCATCAACTAACAAATATAATAAAAATTATTATATATTTAACTAGGAATTGGTAGTGGTTTATAGATCGACAAAATTATTATCAACGTTTAAATATTTATAAAATGTTATAATAACGTGTCTCCTACACTCACGTACACTTTCGTTCTGTCTCATTATTAGTCCTTGTAAGTTTTTTTTTTTAAACATTAGTCCTTGTAAGTTATAATAATGTTTATAATAATGTTTCTCCTACAACATCATTTATTTATTTTTGACAAGAAAAAAGTAATCCTACAACATCATTTAACAGCTCATAAGTCATAATCATCATAATGTGTCGTACTTATCTCAATTGTTGTAATGTACTACCTTACTTAGTTACTTAATTAGAGCATGGTTTTTCTTTTTCAAGTTCCAGCTTGGAAATACTTAGCCCCTCTCTTTAATTAGGTTTGTATTTCTTCTTCAAATTCCAGCATGATTTCTATGTTGTCCTCGATCGGTTCCTATTAAACATTAGAATCCGTTTAATTACTTTGCAAAAATATTTTTTATTTATTTTCCCTGTTTGTTGATCTGGTAGGGTGTTTGTTGATCTGGTAGGGTAAAACTACCGTCGTTCCATCAAATATTGGTTGTCACGCACAACAATTTTTTGGCGCGCATGCTTTCAGGAAGGACATTAGCTCTTGTTTTAAAGTGGTGTGCTGACATGTCTTTGAGTTATTTCGAAGGAGAGAATTTGGAAGGAGAGAAACTCGAGAAATTTCAATAACAACGTGTCTTCTAAGGATCAACTTCTCGACAATATTAAATTTCATTTTTTGTGGTGGCTAAAGACACATAAACTGAATTTCGCTTTTGATTTTTATTATTTGTGGTTTCTTTCTTTATCGAGTTTGTTACTTTGACGTTATACACAGTTTTTCGTTTGGCACATCTTGTGCTTAACTAATTTGGTTTTTAATATATTTTGCATTTAGCTTCTTAAAAAAAGTTTTATTCATTAATAAAAAGATAAAACCTCATCCGGTGATAGTTGCCTTGTACCTGGACTATATTATATAAGGAAAAATGCTATTTCACACGAAATAAAACTGTCCCGAGATTTTCCAGACACATGTGGCATGTATGCCATCCATCCATTAGTTTATGATTTCCATCTTTTTCTCCCCCACCTCCCATGATTTCCACTAACAGCTGTTTTTAATTGGCTTATTTTCATTCTTGATGCATTCGGGACAAAACTTGTCGCGGTAAATAGCAATGTTGATTATATAAGTGATGTATCCGGATTATATTATATAAATATATTGTATCCGAACTATATTATATAAGTGTTAGTTTTTTTTTTTTTTTGGTAGATATATAAGTGTTAGTTTTATTCGTTAATTAAGAGAAGGAAAAAAAAAAAACTCTTCATTAAATAAGTGATGTATCTGAGCTATATATATATATATATATATATTATATTTCAGAAACATCAATTATTTAAGGAGAATGTTAACTAGTGTTCACACTGGTTAAACAACTAAATCAAGTAAGTTTTTAATAAAAAGTAGTATAATCATTACTTGATCAAATGTAACATCCTACAATTACAAGACAAAACTTTTACATTTGAATTCCTTAATCATCACCCTTAGGACACTGGTTAACAAAATTTATTGTTTAATTAATCTAAAAAACAAAAATTGCATATAAAATATGATTGGATAATTTTTTAAAAACAATGAAAACGTTAAAAGAATTACTACTTCCATTATTTTCAGAAATTTACGATCCTAAAATTGCCATTTTATCTTTTTTTTCGTCACATTGACTCACTTAAATGGACTCTCATCTTCCAGATATCACCCACGTGGTGGAAAATGTTTGGTATAAATAATTATGTGGTTGGTTGTCCTATGTTTATTCTTTAAGGTAAATTAAAGGCCCTTAAATTAGAATTGAATGCTCAATCCAGCTTAACCAAGTACTCCCTCCGTTCCATAATATAAGCAAAAGAAATTCATTTTCTTTGTCCCAAAATATAAGGAAAAAAGACAAATTTTAATCTTTTCCAAGATTTTTTTTTGTTATTCTCATAAAATTAAATGCAAATTACATTCAATTTTCTCTTTCTTTCATTTTTTCCATAATCAATAGCCAATGAAAATTGTTTTTACATCTTCCTATAAAACTTTTTCCAACGAAAACACAAAAAACTATACTCCAAATTTTTATGTTTTAGTTTTCTTAATAAGTGTGATTTTTGTTTTTTTGCTTATAATTTGGGACGGAGGGAGTATAGCACTATCAAGACGTTTTTGGGAAGTGAAATCAAGAGTTAATTGGTTCCTTGACGACTTTGTTCTTACTAACTACTCCCTCCGTCTCATTATACATAAGTTTTTTTTATTTTTTATTTTACACATTAAAAAAGTGTATAAGTGAAAGAGAAAAAAAAAATAGTTTTGTGTTAGAGAAACATTCTCTTCATTTCTTGCATTTTAATTCTTAAATTTACTTTTCATTGTCATGTTAAAGTGTTACTCCCTCCGTCCCATAATAACTAAGTTATTTGTAAAAAATATTGTCTCAAAAATCTTGATGCATTTAACTTTTCAATACAATTATTAATTACTTTTTTTTTCAATTATAACTCTAATTAATACTACTTTCATCATTTCCAATTCAATATATTTCACTTTATATTTATGATAGTGGAGAATAGACCAATACATTTATGGCAATGAGTACCCAATGGATAGGGTACTATAGTACCCATCCCCATACCCACGTTTGTAAAAAATACCCGTACCCGGACCCGTATCCTCGTGGGCAACAACTTCAGTGCCCTTCCCCATAGTATATTTTAATATACTATTGATCAACTATGGGGAAGTTGTTGCCCACGAGGATACTGGTCCGGGTACGGATATTTTTTACAAACGTGGGTATGGGGATGGGTACTATAGTACCCTATCCATTGGGATAGGGTACCCATTGCCATCCCTAAGGTTAAAATTTTGTTGAAATATTTATGCCAAATTAAATATTGATTTTTTTTTTACAAAATTAAATATTGATTTTAAAAAATATAAAAATAATAAAAATATTGCGAATAAACATGAAAGTGACACGTGGCATAAGAAACCTTACTATATATACTATTGATTGATTGATGATTTTTAATTGAAGGGTATCGTATGTAATTTTGTTGAGATATTTCTATTACATAAAATATTAGGAATTCAATAAATAGTTAAGTAAAATATTTAATAGATAAGATCAAAAGTTTGTTGAGATATTTATGCCAAATTAAATATTGGTTTTGAAAAATTAGAAAAAAAATAAAAATATTGCGAATAAACGTGGAAGTGACACGTGTCATAAAAAATCTTACTTTATATATATACTATTGATAGAGAGAGTTGAATTGGTGAAATATGAAATTTGATAAATATCGGGGTATAGTTTTCCACTGAATATCTTGCTTAGAAGGGTTCTTCATCAGGTTCTCTTTCAGTTTAGGATGCTGATAGTTTTTGTCAAGTTTCTGCATATGATCAATCATGGACATAGCTTATTTGGAAACCTTCAATTCCTCAATCCAAATCATTTTTTCTTTGGAGACTTATTTATGGTAAAGTTCCTATAAATGAGCATCATTGTTTTAAAAGTTGTAGTAAATTATCTCTATTTATTATCATTGTAGGCATGTAGAGCAAACTTTTAACCGTTAGTTTTTTTTTTATTTTTTTTTTTAATAAAAACAAAACGATATTCATTCATTCAGATTGATAGAGTACATCAGATACAAAAATCGCTAGAAACGTAAAGGGTAAAACTGCGAACAAACTCACAGCACCCAAGTTAATAACATAAAATGACAAAATGCTACAACTAATATGATTAAATCTAAGTCACCGAAATACTCATGTTTCTAGATCGGCAACATTCACACCCAAATCATTGATTGGATTTATAATTGACCGATGTCAATCTTTCAATAGAAACTAAACGAACGCCGCGACAAGACGTGAAATCAAACGCCGCACAAGACGACGACCAACACAGCGTTGTACTTAGACGACAAAATCACAAAAAACACAAAAGGAAACACTTGTATGTGAAAACCACTTATTTAGATTGAAAGAAAATGGGAAAAAAGATGTAGAGGGGTGATTCTAGGTCAAAAACCACCCCTCCTTGATGAACGAAAGAGAAAGAAAGTTTAGAAAGAAGTTTGAGTTTCTTTCTCGTTTATTTACTTCAATCGTTAGTTTCTTATTAATCAATGGTGACGTCTAAGGTGAGGGAGTTGAGTCCCTCGCCGTTAGTTTCTTATTAATTAAGGGTGACGTCTAAGGTGAAGGAGCTATTGAGTCCCTCACAAATGGACTATTTAATTTTTACCATGAAATGAGATTAACAATTTTGATCTACTAGAATTAAAAAAGATAACATTTACAACTATCCACACACAATCCTACTATATCTCACCTTTCATCGTAAGGATTTGTACCATTGAGCTCAGATTTTTTTTGTTCTATTCACGAGAATCAAACCACCGATCGATGATGTACACCCATCACTCATATGCCTTTCCATGACAACATAAACTGAACAATGAAATGTCTCATGCTCTAGAGAAACAAACATAACACGCTATAATTCTATTTTTTTTTTCTATGTAGAATTCAAAGATGCCGCGTGTTTAAACTTTAAAGGTCATTATTGAAAAAAACTCATGTTCCACATCGAAAAGATAAGACTCTTGATAAGAGTTAATATAGAGGAGACAATTCTCACCTTATGAATTAGTTTTTAAGGATGAGTTAGGCCTCCAATTTCATTATGGTATCAGAACCTGTCGAATTCAAGAGTTACCTATCGATTCACGTAAGCCCAAATACCTACCGATTCACGTAAGCCCAAAGAGTGCTGGGCGTGACTCACCTTATGAACTGGTTTTTAAGGATGAGTTAAACCTCCAATTTCATTAGTCACCACCTCCAATTGAACCCATAAACTAGATTTTTAGCAAACCCCGTAAACTTTTGAAGACACACTCAATTTTTTGTGCAAATTCTCTTTTGTAGCATTGCTCCTAAATTGAAATGGAGTTTTTTTTTTTTTTTTTATTACGAAAAAATTGGAATGGAGGTTGAAGATGATGAATACCAAAAATAAAAAAGTTTAATAGGGGCAAGATTGTGCGAGGCAATTCTTAAATGTTCTTATTTTTATTTTGTATAAATCATGACCATTGATTGAATCTAATGGTAATTTTGCTCTGGTTCATCGATGATAGAAAGCACGTTTGTAACGCCCTATTTTAATATTTATTTATTTTATTGAATTTAGATGTCTTTTTATAATTTAGTCGATTTATTTTGATGAGTGATATTTTGTTATGTTATATGTTGGTATTTATTAGTATAATATATATGTTATTTGGTGTAGAAATATATATCTAATTTGGTGAAGAAATATATATGTTATCTGGTACATAAATATATTTGTTATAGAGATATATTTGTTATTTGTTATAGAAGTATTTTATTATACATATATATTAGAATAGAATATTGAGACTTTGGGGGTAGATTTGGAAATAAGAGAAAATAAGTAGGTTAAGGATTTATATAAAAGGGGAGAGTTAGAATTAGAAAATAAGGATCGCGTAAAACAAGTTTTTGGAGAAAAAGGGAGAAAACAATAGAAGAGAAGAACCTAGAATGATAACATTCTTTAATTATAAGTTGTATAATTCTGAAAATTGGATTTAACATGTTGTAGGTTGTAGTTTTGGGAATTTGGGAAATTAGGGTTAAAAGTTGTAATTGGTTGATTAGATGATAGAAACCTGTTGAATTAATGAAGAAACGATGTTCAGACCTTAGATTATTCACAGTACAATGATTAGAACCAGTTTTGGGGTTGAGTTGATGAAAATTGAGATTTTCGCTTGAAAAGTCGGTGTCTAAACGTTTTTGCAAATAAGGGATTATGTGAGGTTTTGGAAAATGATTCTTGGGATGGTTGAGACTTGAAATAGCTGTAGATTATGATAGAGCCAAGTTTCAGGAGCGTGTAGGCGAAAACGGCATCAAAATCCGATTAACGGTTTGAATTTTACGCGCGAAATGGTGAAAATTGCACTTTTTGAAAAGCAGATTTCTGGACCTGATGCTGTCAAAACGTGTCACGATTTTGCAAGCGTGGCACAATTTTGTTGGCCGAAAGTTCAATGGTTCTGGGCATAAAAACGTGGCACGATTTTTGTGAATCAGATCCTTCTTATTTTACTATTTTTCACCCCTTTCCGCTTTGAACTGTGTCTAGTTGTAAACATGAAAGTTTTAGATAATTTTATTAGCTTTTCAATGGCTTTGGTTTGATTTGAAAATGATTTTTGGTTTTTGAGATATGATAAAAAATACTCCAGAGAGGTCTTAGTGAAATCTTATGAAAATTCAGCATAACCATTTCTAAGTTAATCCAAAACTTATGGGATAATTCAAAACCTCAAAACTAGAAGTACTATGAGTTCAATTAAGATGTTTAAGAGTATTTAACCTATGTTTTGAGTTGATCTTTGGATAAGAATGGAAGTTGTTATTAAGTTATAGAGTTAAAGAGAGCCTGAATCAAATGATTAATGATTGTTGGTTAATTTAAGATATTTATATAAGGTGTTGAAAATGTATGATATAGAAATTATTATTGTTTATATCATTCAAATTGTTATTATTGATGTTGCTATGTTGCAAGATGTTTATGTTGCTGTTTCTGTTGTTGTTGAACCATTATTGTCATTAAGTTGCAAGTGTTGGTCTAAGTTGTAAAGTTGTAAGTTGTTATTCCAAGATATTGGATCATATAAGTTGTGAATTTGTCTAAGTTGTACGTTTTTGAGTCCATGCATAATCATTTGAAGTTGAGGGCTTGATGCTCTGTGAGCTTTTGCTCTTATGTTGAGGGCTTGATGCCCTGTGAGTGTATTTATGCTCTTTATGTTGAGGGCTTGATGCTCTGGTTGGTACCACATGCATGATTAAGAAGTTGAAGTTGCATATGTTGAGTTTAAGATGTAGAAGTCGCATTGTCGTTGTCGTTAAGTTGTCATTTGTCAATGAGTTGTTAATAAAGAACTAAGTGAAGTATTAATATTTATTAATCGTTGTTGTTTATGTCGTTATGAGATGATGTTTATGATGTGTTGTTTATGCTGTTATAAGATGATGTTTATGATGTATCGTTTATCTTGTTATAAGATGATGTTTATGATGTGATGATTATGTCGTTATATGATGATGTTTATGATCTGATTATTATGTGCTATATGATGTTGTATATAATGTGATGAATATGAAGTTAATGATGATTAGAAATTGATTGAGTTATTAACGAAGTATTATAAGAAGAGTTAATGTTATTAATTGATGAAGTTTAAGTTGTTAAATGCATTTAATGAATTATATGCTTATTATTATTTGAATATGAAATCTCACCCCTTCTGCTTGGAATTGTTACCCTTCATATGGGTAACCTGCAGGTGATCGAGAATAGTTGCTGTTAGTTGTTGTCGTGAGTGGACTATCTCTCACGTGTGTCTTAGGTGCCCTGATACGTAACGGGATGAGAATTTTGTTGTTGCTTTCTATTCCTTACGTATTATTTTATGAACTTTCATGAACATGTTGTTGGAATAACTTTAAGAGATTTTATGTTGAGGCCTTGGTGCAAAAGATGTTTAAATGTTGAATACATTCCGTTGCGATGTAATAAATGATATGCTGTTGAATTTGAAGGATAAATAGTTATTTTATTCTGTTTATGATTTTATGAAAAGAAGTGTGACATTCTGTTTATGTTGAAATACTTTAATTTATATGTGAAATTTTTAAGTTGAAAAAACGAGGTGTTACAAGTTACAACGTTAATCAATTTGATGTTAACATTTAGAGTTGACTTTGGACTTCCATTGATTGTCATATTGATACATCCTTTTTCTTGTCTACTTCGTGTTTTTCTTTAAAAAGGTTAGAATTATTAGTCACAAATTGTTTTGTTGGCCGCAATTATGAACGTTTTTTAATCTCCACCGTCATTATCGGTGAAGTCTTTTTAGAATTCTCGGTCTATCACGTGGAGATTAAAAAACAGACGATGCATGACACTTCAATTATTCATCTTTAAGGTGAATTTCTATAGCCATTAAGCTAAATGACAAAAAAAAAAAAAAAAAAAGACAACGCAATGCTTTGTCATTGTGTTCTCAAATGCAATTAATTGTAATCTCTCATATTTATAGCGGGATTTGGTTTTTAATCTAAACGTTATATTTGGTGGACTCTTCCACCTAGATTTATTTTAGAGGATTGTTGTTATAATAATCGACATAGTTTCCCTTTATTTCTGTTTGATGTTTTTTCTTTAGATTTTGGTCTATGCACTCCATCATGCCTGTTTTTGGTTCTTTGTTAATAAAATGTTCTTAGTTTACAACCTAAGTAGTTAAGTTCTTCGATTTCACCATAATTGTAAACTTGTGATAAAAAATCTCGCTTAAATTTTTGCAATTCACTTTTGCTTAAAAATATAAATTCTAGAAAACTTAAAATGTTTTCACAAAATAAACCTACTCCAAATACTTTTATGTTTTTAGTGACGGGGTTAAAGAATTTGAAAACAAAGGGTGGTAATTGATATATTTTTAGAAACCAATAAACCCCACCATTAAAGAAAAAATGTAATAAAATGAGATATGATATAACTTTTTGATCTTATGGTAAAAAAATCATGAAAATCTCTTATTTGGTCATATGACCAACACCTCACATTTAGGTACGCATCCATGAAGTTAAAAAAAAATTAAAAACTAAATGATTAAAATGATATTGATTGATGTGACTGTTTTATTTATCTTTTAATTTTTTTGATTTATGTATGTGCGCCGAAATGCTTGTGCCTACACAAAACTTCGTCAAAAATCATTTGTGTTTAGTGAGCACGATTTTAACTCGAGCAATGATATTTGAACAACTATTTGCTAACAACTTTCTTGACAACTTTTTTTTCCTCTCTTTTTATTGGTTAAAAACAAAGGAGAGAGAAAAAGGAAAAGAAAGGTTAAGAATATAACGTGAATATGAGAGAGAAAATTGTCTAAAAGTTGTCAAAAAAATGGTTATACAAATATCATTTATCTTTTAAATATTTGTGCATGTTATACAAAAGAGAAATGATATTTTGACAACCATTTTGTGACAATTTTATTTTTCATACTCACATTATTTTTTTACTTTATCTCTCTATTACTTTGGTTTCCGTGTCACTATCTACTTTCCTTTGTAAATTAGTGGTTGTCACAAAAGTTATCATTCAAATGATTGTTCAAATAACACACCTCCATACAAAATGACTTTCAGAAACATGTTAGAATTGACCTATAAGCTATACGATTGTACATCTATCACCTAACCCAAGCCACTGTGTTCTTAACTTGTATCGACTCCATGTACTTCAACAGGATGAATACGTTTGATTATCTAAAAATGTAAGTATTGGACATAAGAACACGGAATAAGACATAAGACACATTACTAACTTTAATTATATTGAACAATTTTTTTTATCTTAGACGACGATCCTTGGTGGATAAAAGTCTATTTGGGTATTTTATTCACTTGTATTTGAGGCAAAAAGTTGTATTCTGATTTAGTAAATGATAATAATTTCAATTTTTATCGTGTCCTTTACCCTCTAAGTTTATCTAGTTCCTGATGTAGTTTTACAATCACATAGTATAAATGTAGTTATCATGTCCAATCTTTTATTTATTTTTCTCGATCGAACACACTATATGTCTATGTAATTTGTTATAACTGATCGAATAAAGATTTATACACAATGTTTGTACAAGATATTAAGATTTTTAATAGATATATAATGTAGACTATTGGGTAACATGTTGCAAATAATTTGCCAGAGTTGAGGCTATAATTTTTATTTGACTTGATACAAAATAAGGAAATTCTCCGAATGGTGTAAATTAATAAAATAATATCCATCCTTCCATTTTTATAAGTGGACTGAAATGACCAATAGCCTAAATCTAACTTAATCCAAAAACCCGTGAACAAATAGATACGATTGTTGCTATAAACTCTAAAAGTCGCTTTTTAACGATAACAATTTATATAATTTAGTTTAAGAAGCCACCATATATATTTTAAGTAATCACATTTATAATTACCAGAATTTATCCATTGGAATGTGTAGCAGGTAATTGTAGATCTAGAGCACATGAAGAAAGCGAAATGGATTTTAGTCGGGTAATACACTCAAGTCTCTTTCATTATCATCATCAAATTTTTTACACTTAATTCTGAATGAAACCAATTAACATTTGACTAATTGTTCAACGACAAAACATGGATCGGTAATGTCTTAACCTTTTATGCATTTAGTGTCGGCTGATAATATTTTTTCTTCAATTATTACGGTACATGACTGGCTTCCAAATGTAACGTAACATGTCAGTGAAGTTTTATAGTATTTTCTTTTCAAAGAAATTAGTGAAGTTGAAAACTTTGAATCCAGCGGGAATAGTTTCAACTTTCGAGCAATGCTGATAATAAAAGTTTTCAAGCAATGCTTTGGATTCACAAAAAAGGGGGAATAGTTATATGAAAACCAAAATAAAGATATTTTCCCGTCCCAAAATAACTCAAGATCGAAAAGGAGTAAAAAGACAATTATATAATATTATTACAACATATAACTCTTAATTAGGTTAGAAACATCATATATATATATATATACATATATACATAAAAAAAAAAATCTAGATTCACCAATAAGGTTGAATTTAGCGCAAGAGATTAAACTCTCATAAACATGACAAACAAAGTTCTAATCCATGCTGAAAGATACAACCACATTTCATATATATGTTCAAATTTTATTATTATTTTATAGTACTTTAAAAAAAAAAATTATATGCTTCTCTCGTGGTCTCAAAATCACATATGTTAAGTTGCACTCGCAAATCTCACATGCGAGTCATCACTAGCTAGTGAAGTAAAAAAAACCTTGTAGAAACTCATGGAACTAGAAAAATAAACACTTTTTTCTTTTTCTAACGTGTGTGATAAGTTTTTCCGCCACATAAATTGGAGATAATCATATTCGATGTGTGTCGAAAACTAATTGTAAGTATATCAACCATTTCCAATAGATAAAATCTCCATTGGTAAGGTGAGATAAATTTTATTTGTTAATTTTTTTTCTGTATTAATTATACATTACTCTACTTATTTTGTAGATTCTCCTTGATTCACTCTTTGTTTCAAGTTTGCGTTATATTGTTTATTGGTTTTTCTTAAAATAACTATTAATTAATTTATAATAATATATTAGAAGATAAGGTTAAAAGTAAATTAATTAATGCATATGTGAATTTTTAAAGTGTGGTACATATTTTTTTAAAAAATGTTTACGTATATACGACTATTATAATATGATTGTATATATAACCAATTGGACACATGACTCCACGAGGACAACTCAATCACCCTTCCGTGTTTTAGAAGTTTGTAACAATTTTAATTTTTAATTATTACAAAAATGATTGTATGCTTCCAAACTCGAAGACACCTAAAGAATTCCTAGAAAAACCACAAAGAAGATGATGAAGGTTACTTCCAATATCGTCACCAATTAAGCAAGGGATGATGATGATCAAGGTAGGGTAACTTCAAATATTGTCACTAATTAAGCAAAGGGGATGTATTGCTACGTAAAAATTACGTTGGAAAGAGAGGTTTTCAATAGAAGGAAGTCAACATGAAGTTGCATAACCTGCCAAATAAACGGTGGTTTTGATTTTGAGGAAAATGTCAGTCTGTAGCAATAGCCCATAGTTTTAACTAAATTGAAGGCACAACAACCATAAGACGACGATGCGTGACAATGAAATGTGTACCGAAACCAAGTGGCATAATATGTCTTTGTTGTTAGGGTATAGTATGTGATGTGAAATCACTTAAACTATAACGACGAAATAAGGAACTCATTGTAAATAAAAGAGTCTCAATATGAAACATGTGAAGAGATAATTTTGTCATTATTTCATTCCAATGTTATTCTATTCTAATATTTACCTAAATATATGTGCTTCATGAATAGGCATCACAATGGGGTAGGGTGAGGATGAGTTTTACCTTCCCCGTCCTCATACCATATTTTCAAATACTTACCCGTTACCATACCCATATTCAGCGGAGATGAGAAATCGAATCTCATCCATGTCCCCGACGGGTTTGGGCATCCCCGCCTCATTCCCATCCCCGAAGTGGATAATTTTTTTTTATTAAAAATAAAAGTATTTTTTATCCCCGAGCGCAAAGTTGTAATGACTAATGCATTATTCAGTAAAAAGATGACGACGATCGATGACTATGGTGATGAAGAAGAGAGAGGCTGAGAGTGTGGAATATTGAAGGAGAAAAGAAAGAACTATGATAATTGTGTCATCTGAAAGACCGAGACTCTGATTGTATGAGTGAAATGATTTAGGGTTTGAGTTTTTATTTATATAAAATGGGTAATAAATTAATTTTCTACATTCAGGATGGGTTTGAGATGAGTACCTATATTCCTGTTACCCGTCCCGTATCTATCTTTTGAAATCGAGACAAACCCAAACCCAATTAAAATAAAAAAAACCCGTCAATTTAAGTTTGGTTCAAACGGATACCCACATATATGGGTTTTGTTACCATACCGCTAGTTTTGAACGGAGGATCACAAGATTGAGGAGTGATATGCCAACAAAGTGACTTCTAATTCATATGCAATGCAGGTGTAAAGAGTACTTGCATTGTCAATTAATCATTACTATTAGTAGATAATTGAAAATATTTAATTCTTATCGTAGCTACACAAGATTGCATTATGATATACTTTGCAATCAGGGATGAAACTAGAACGGAGACTAACATAGGCCATGGTTCCCTTCATATTAGTATGTTATTATTATTTTTATTTTTTTGTCACTATACTATTTTCTGTGAACTTAATATGATTTTGTATAATGAACTTTTTTTTACTCAGTATATTTAGCATTGTATAACTTTCAAATTTTAATAACACAAATCCTTAACTAGAATGCATAACATTGAGAAATTGAGAAATAAAGTGAGTTTTTTTTTATGCAATTAGAAGAACCTTAACTAGAATATTAATTTGTGATTATTTGTTGCAATTTCACTCAAACTGTAAGAAATATTGCACGCGGTGTTGTTTGCGCCCTTTCAGTCACTACTAATGTTTGTGATATTATCTTGAATTTCTTCTCCTACATTTACATTCTTGTTGTTTCTTATTTCCTATCTCTACTATTAAAAAAATCTTCTTTGGTCACACTCAAAGAAGCCTCAAGGAACTCATTTTTCTAACATCTTTGAAATTTCTTATAATTTTAGATACATTTTTTTTTAACAAATCAAAATGAGATATTAATAAAATCAGAGTGGTTCAACCTGTATAAGGTATGCAAAAGGAGAACCACCGACAAGTATTTACAGAGTCAAAGTGCCACTAAAGAAACAACGGCAACAAAAAACAACAAATAAATTACACATGAACACAATTTTCGATACATATTAACTTTGGATATACTTCCTCCGTTCATTTTTAAGTGTCTTTTTATGGTGAATTTTCCGTTCCTATTTTACTGTCTTTTTGGTATTTTAAATTACGATTTGTCAATTATACCCTTTGCCAATTACTTTTAGCTTTTTCAATAAAACTAATTAATGCTATCTATTTGGAACACAGTTTTTTTTAAACAAAGTTTGTTTCTTGTTATCTTCAAATTTAAACAAAATTTTGTTACAAACAATGGTTCCAAGAAGAGTTAAAATTCGATAACTAAGATGAGTATCAATTGTTAAAAATTTCAAGGGCAAAGTAAAATAAAAGATTTGAGAGAAGAAAAATAAAAGACTCCATGTAGTATGCTCAAAAGGATGAAAAAGTGGAAGACTCGTTGAAATTGATGATGAGATGTGAAGAGGGAGCAATAGTTGAAAACTCATTCGACAAGATACAAGAACAAGAACAAGATGACAATGAAGAAGAAGAAGTTTCATCAATTTAATTTTTATATTGACTTAAAATAATTGAAAAGATGTACACAATATTTAGAAAATTGACAATTGTTTGTTATGAGAGAGTGCATGTAAAAAAATAGGAATTTGTTGGAGAAAAAGATAATAGTAACTCACAATGAGAGAAATATAACATATTAAATTTATTGGAAAGATAAAGTGTTTGCAAAACAATTGAAATTTATTAGTGGATTAAAATGAGGGTATACTAGGAAGAAAATGTGCAAAAAATACACTTCGTGATTTTTGTGTTAATTTTCTAAAAAAACACTTAAAAAAAGGAAATGAGGGAAGTAACATATAATTTCTTAAATTTCATGTGTGCATTATATTTGCAAATAAAAATTTGTTTTTTTTTTTTTTTGGGTAAAGTAATTTGTTTTTTCTTTCCTATCTTATACCGTTAAATATGGTTCCCTCCCTGCTTCTAATGTAAATTTTTATACACCAACAGAATGAAATATTTTTCGAAATACATTAGTAAAAATATCAATACTAGCTATAATCTCATTTTTTTTCTCACTTAACTCAGTTCTTTTGTCTATATGAGTTTTTTATCAGTAAGTAAATGAATAAAAAAAACACCACGAAACAATAAAGTAAATTTTTTATTTTTTTTTAAAGAAAAAAGCAATAGAGTAAATTGTTTGCTTTGTTATAATAAAATGTAAATTTTTTATTTATTTTTCCGTACACTTCATTAGCTTCGCAGGAAAATGTTTCTCACTTATTTTTTGAATGCAAATTAGCTTCGCAGGTGCGACAACATATTACAAGCTGGCTGAAGGTAACTACTGTTTTATTCATTGAAGATAACTGTAGAGCACATGCATGAAGAAAGCGAAATGGATTTTAGTCGGATAATGTATTCAACCTGCATTTTGATGTCGGTATTGTCTTAACCTTATATGCATTTAGATGGGTGCTTATCTAAGTTTTCAAGGATTATAACGCTGATAGTAATACACAAAAGATGGGTGCTTATCTAAGTTTTAAACTAAAGAACCAGAAACGTAATAGAGCTACATACATCTCTAAATATCAAATTATGGTCATGAATATATATATTAAACCTACCATTTTAGAAATATATAGAACTACACAAAATTAAGCAAGGGCGGAATATACTATGATCAAGGTAACTCCAAATAATGTATCTAATTAAGTAAGGGAATTTATCGTTGCATAAAAAATTACATTGGAACAAGAAGTTTTCAATATTTGGTAAGTCTCCAAATGCTATGTATTATAGCAAGCAATGAGCTAAGTCGACTTGAAGCTGCACTTGTCATAACCTGCCAAATAAATCGAGGATTTGAGGGAAATGTTAGTCTGAAGCAATAATCCATAGTTCTAAATTGAAAAGACTACGAAATATGCATTCCATGTAGTTACAAAAATTCACTTTCACCATGTCGGTGATCGTTGACTCTAGATCGAACAATGCAGGTTTTAAGGTTTGATTTTTGTTTTTTATCTTAAAAACCAGCTTAAAATTCCTTTAGATCTTGATCCATATAAGTCAACAACGTTTTGAATAGGTGAATGTGGGCTTTAAGTGACTGTGCGCGAATCTAATACCACCGAGTGTGACAATGAAGAATGCACCTCAAAAGAAGAAAGGGGATCAAGCACACATCACACAATAGCACATCAATAGTTGTTTGATCAAGATTAAACCATTCATATTTAAATTTGATATTTTTTTAAATTATAAATTAAAATATATATTTATTTGAACCATTTATTTTTGGTGGCAACTAGGCTACCCATGAAAGAATGATGGGTAATTTACCCCAACCAATACACATTAGCCACATAAACACATATTCATGAACTATCTTGACTCCACAAATAAATTGCTCATTTTCATTGGTTGGTGGATAAATTACCCACCATTCTTTAAAGGTAATTTAAAAAAAACCTTTATTTTTAATCAGACGCCGGCTACCGATGTCATGAATTCATGTTTTCTCTACCCGGATAGATTCCAATTTAAAAGAAATCAAGTGGCATATGCCTGTTGTGTGGATATATATAGTATGTGATGTGATGTGAAATGACTTAACTAACAGCTAAATAAAAGGATCTCATTGTAACAAAAAAAGAATCTCGATATATATGAAACATGTGAAGTGTTAATTTTGTCATATAATTTCATTAAAATTTATTTTATTATTTGTACCAAAAAATTAAATTATTTATCCTAATCAACTGTTTAAATTTTATCATAATCAACTTTTACGGTCCATACATATAATATTTTGCCGATTCAAAATTTTTTTTTTTTTTTTATCATTAGATCAACATGTAAATGTGCTAACAGTGTAGAACATGAAATACATGGAAAAATTACTTACAAAAAAAAATGAAATATATGAAAATTAATCTCTTTAACAAAGGTAATCAAATATGGTACGTAGTGCAAACTTACTTGGATCAACAGTGACAAGCATAGCAGTACCACCAAAATCACAAGTCCCCCCACCAATCTTAGTGTTCTGCCAATAGCTATTAAATGCATAAGAAGCATGTGCCAACACTGTGTTGGGCTGAAAGCATATCCCATTAGGCTGAACTGATTTACAGTCAGCCCCAGACCCACAGGCATAATCCATAGCCACTTGAATTATAGGATCAGGAACTGTAGGCTTTGCCACACACCAAATAGCATATTGTGGTGGCTTCTTATGAGTTGAAGGTGGTGGTGGATAAACAATAGGTGGCAAGTATACTTGAGGTGGGCCTATAACACTTTTAGGTGGGCTTGGAACATGTTTTGATGGGCTTGGAGGTGGCGGCGGCGACATTGTAACAATGGTTTTAGGACTTGGTGGTGGTCTAAAAACATCATGAGGTGGGTTTGGAACAGGTGAATAAGGTGGTAGAGAGGTAGGTTGTGGAGCAAGTGAATTGAAAGGTGGAAGTGGTTGAGAAGAAGGAGTACCATATGAAGAATCTAAGTCTGAGTAGCCAAATGATGAAAATTTGAGTTTCTTCCATGATTTGATGGAGTAGCTTCTACTACCTCTTCCATGATTTATAGCATCTGCAAATTTAACAAAAGTTACATATGTTTTATTAATTACTACACAAATTAAACTGAAGTTACATAGATAGATTAGTATATGAAATAATCATATAATTTATATGCATGGTTTACCACACAAAGGGAAAAGAGTGGAAACTAGCATCAAGAGGCAAAGATGTGCAATGTTGAATCTAAGGATGTAAGCTCTTGACTCCATTGGAATTGGATTAACACTAATGCACAAAATTAGAGGTTGAAATTTGAAAATATCCTCACAGATTTTGCTGATGGAGAGTAAGAGAAATGGACTGTAATATAAATAGTTAGTTGGTAGCCGTAAAGTGAGAAAGCATGAATATATAAACTAAAGTTGATTCTGCTGTCGCTTTAATTTGTTGCTGTCACTTTGTGATATGTTAATTATAAGCTAACAATTTTCTAAAAGGATAAAGGTTAAGTGGTGCATTGCATTTCTTTGGAATTTGGATACTATTAGTACGTATAAAATAGAGTTCATCAATTATTTTGTGAGGAATATATTCTTGCTTGGACATGCACTTTCGTTTTGCTTGCTATGCACTCAAAGAACTATATGAGATAGATCTATGGTCATATTTATATGTACTTAATTTTTTTTAACGGCATTTTATGTGCTCAATCTTAGGTGATTAGGAATCGGTTCAAATATAGTCATTTCACACAGAAAAGTAGTAGTATATTTTGGTAAACCAAGATATTCTCGCGCGTGCAGACGTATGTTTTTCCATGCATCCGAGTTAGGAACTGAAGCCAAAAACAAATGGTTAATGGGCTCAAGTGTTTATCACTTATGCCATACATGTCTGTGAAAATTAGAAAATTTACGTGCTCTAGTGCTTTTAAATAATTTATTCAATTTGAATACGCACTTCAAAAAACAAGGGTAAATCTTCAATTCTTGTAATGACCTTGTTGGTGGATAATCTCTAATATTTTATCAACAATTTTTTGAACCTTAAAGTCTATATCAGTTCTAGTTAATTCAAGATCTAACTCACATAAACTTTTTAATAATAAAAAAAAATCAAATGGTTTTAATTTCGAGTAGCTATGAAAGAAACAACTACCGAAAACAAGCGGATTAATTAACTTGTTTTAGCATTCATGCTATTGGACTTTCTCAAGGATACATACCATGAAAATGGGACTCTTTCTCCACCCATGTTTCTCACAGTTCTCTGATTTGTTGAAAATGTTTTTATATATTATATTTTTTTATAAAGCAAATTCTATGTTACATCCAAAAATTTGAGTGTATCAGTGCACCTCAATTCGTAGAAGTTTCCTTTTTATAATTGGGACAAAAATTAGTCTAATTACTTTTTATAAAAAAGAACGTAGAGGGTATTTTATATGTAATATTGGTATTAAACGTTGATGGAAGTAATAATATCCTTTATTTATTTGTTTGCTACTTTTATTTATATAAAATAAGTTGTGACATGACATACAACGGCTCCTTTTTTTGTCGTTTATTTCTCTCTCCTCCTTTATTGGATTACAATGCAAAACAAATCCAACCAAACCAAAGCTTTTGAAGAAAACAAAGAAAGTAACTAACCAAACAGTAACACTTTGATTCAGCAATGAAATCTGTAGAAGAAGCAGAACAACAACAACAACAACAACCATTGTTACTGAACACTACAAAAGTTGTTGAATATTTAGAACCATTCATGTCACTAGAGCTTCTCTGCAAATTCCCAGATAACTCTGCTTATGATTTTGACTACTCTCAAAGCACAATCTGGTCCCCTTTGGTTCCAAGACCCTACTCTCCCATGGATTTGGATCTCATTACTCCAAAGAAACTTTCCTATGACATTGCCTTAGGAGCTAGATGCAGTGTCAACAAGGTTGGTTCTAAGCTTAGGAAGAAGTTCACTTCTAATTCCTTCAATCTCAAATTTGGTTTCATTAAGAACAAGAAGATTGCTTCTGATTTCTCTCCAACACCTTCAAGGATCAAATGTGCTTGTAACCCCATCATCAATAATAAGGTATTTCTTTTTAACTTATTTGTTACTTTTTATGTTATTACATTTATTTATCAATTGGTTTATGTTTTTTAAGCATATCTTTTATTTTGTGTTCTGGTTTATGAAAATGGGTATTCATCAAAATTTTATTTTATTTTATTTTTTTTTTTTAACACACAGTGATAGTTTGTAATAAGTATTTAGAGCCTTGAAAACTTTTTGGTCACTTTACTATTGTTGAGATTTTTATGTAGATTAATTGAATTGATTAGCTTAGTAAAATGTTGAAATTGAAGTAATTATTGGTGATAACTTGTGGTTGTGGGTGCTATTTGATACAGAGATGGGGCAGGGCATTGAAAGCTGCTTCAAAACAGTTCAAGAAATGGAAGGTGAAGAGAGACCCCATTGCTCATGTGATGCTACCAATGTCTTTCAAAGATGGAGATTTTTAAATATTGTAATATTGGTATTCGATCAATAACCAAAGCACTCTGTCTATTCCCACGTTTATCTCTTTTTGTTGTTAAGTTCAAGTATATGTATGAGAATATTGAAAACGTTTAGTTATGTTTATTAATAAGATAAACGAAATGTCATTGAAAATTTTCACCAACACAATATTTTGGGGGTGCATCATGTCATATACAACATGACCAATGTTGGTGTTGGTCATGTTCTTATACCAACAAGCAATCTTCCCCCAATAATCCAAAGGAGAAACTACCTTTGTTGATTGTTTTGATAGAGCACCTTGATGATCCAGATTCAACAATACATATATGATTGAGGGAAATGGGTCGCGTTCATATTTCATATAAATCTCCTTCCATTACATGTTTATTTGCTGCAGAATTTATCTTTGTAACATGATCTATCCTAGAAACCTCTTGCCTGATCAAGTATCCTCACACATTCATCTTTGCATAATCTGTTTGGTTCAATACCAATGAGTTAAGCTTATAATCTGTAGTTTGCACAGATTGCTTCATGATCCCCTATACAAAAACTCCACTCCCATTTATAATGGATATTATTCAACTTAAAAGCTTTAGTTGATTAGTATATAATTTCTAGCAACCCTATGTTGAGATTAACATAACCATAAAATAGTACATACACTGTTTCATTCATCATATAGGATCCAAAAACAAATCGGTAATAAATAAAAAATTGGTCATTATCACATAAAAAAAGCTTAACCAAATCCCATTTATCTGGAATGGACATACAATTAGCTCCTACCTGCTATAGACATAAATAAATTGCATTCTAATCGCAGTCTCCTACTCGTCTGCAACCTCGGAGACAAAAAATTACTATCCAAAAAATCAATATTCATGTAAATGCCGCGTTGAAGATTCATGCAACACCCAAATCCATATCAAAATCACTACATATTAATCAATGAAATTCTGTCAAAATGAAGACAACATATTTAATTTATAAAACCAAAATAACTCCATATTTTATCACGTGAGATGTGAAATGTTTGTCTAGAGAAATGCTTATAGCTAAGCAATATTCAATTCCAAAACACACATTCAAAGTTTCCAACAACAACGACATACACGTATCAAAAAAACAAAATTATGATACTAACAAAATTGAAACTCTATCACCCTCATCCACCTGATTAATCAAGAAAATTAGGGTGGATTTTGATCAATCAAACTGAACACATTGTAGATGAGAAGCAAATATTATATCAATCGACGACAATATTTTTAAGGCTTAAACACACTTTTTACCTCCTAAGTTTGCAAAAGTTGCAATTTTGGCCCCTGTTAAAAAAAATGGCAAAAGTTCCCCCCTCATGTTTAACCCCTTTTGCAAAACACCAATTTTGACTTGGTCAAACCTATGTGTCATGCCACTTAACTTAAAAATTGCCAACTGTGTATTTTTTTAATTAAAAAAAATGAAAAAGGCCACATGTGTATTTATAGAATTAAAAAAAATGAAAAATGAAAGGATTAATTGAAGAGATTAACATTCATCTTCTTCACCTAATTCTTCATCTTTTTCATCCATTTCTTTTTAAAAAATGCAGAATATTACATCACCACACCACCTCAACCTTCATCTCCGATCTTGTTCACCACCATGATGTAAGATTTTTACATCTCATAAAACTATTTACACGTAAGTATAATATGATCGAGTCCACAGGGAGTTACATATTTCATAAGCATTTTCACAATATTTGTCATGTTAAGTGTTTGGGTATAAATTGTTTGTTTGCGTAAAACTATTTTCCTAATCGACATAAAAGTAAAATGAGAAGAGATAGGGCTATTTCGCTTGCGGTCAGAGACATCAACCAAGCGTAACAGCTGCAATCTCTCGATCGATTAACGGATCCTAACTTTTTAAACGATATTATCACAATCACTCGACAATATCATCCGTGTCCAAATGATATCGTTATTTCTAAGGGATCGTTTAAACATCGTTTTTCCAAACATTTAAACGATCACAAAGTCGATTGGATAGTTTTATCGACGATTTCCCAACCGATTAAATTACCCAAAAGCATTAAATCATATAGATTAAAAGTGATTATCAAATATCAACATCCATGTCTAGAGTGATAACTTAAGATAGATTGTTATTCTATTTCTAGATTCAAAAATATGTGTCCATATCATTTTGAATCTCAATAAAACATTAAATGCAAGAATAACAACAATATTGAATAAATAGCTAGAACCATATATTAAATGATCAATAAGCACTTATCACACCACCACCACCGCCGCCGCTATTCTCCTATCACCACCACAAGATCGTCTCTAATCTATGTTTACAGCACCACCACCACCATACCAACCTTCTCAGATTCATCTCTCACCCACCAAAACCACTCTCATCACCGTCCTCTCCACCACCGTATCTCTCTACATCCACTACTGCTTGAGAGAGATGAGTCTCAGTTCTGACAACCATTGGTCACAACCACCACCACCTGTGATACTCTCAGATCTGACAACCACCATCACTTACGACCTCCTACAACAACCATCATTTCCACCATGTTTCGCCACAACTAGATCAGGGAGAGAGAGAAAAGTCAGGAACGAGAAGAGTGAGAATGTCAGTGTTGTTGTTGTTTAGTTGGACAATTGAACCGGGTAAGAGGAGGAAAATGATAGATGGATTAAGTTTTTGGGAGATGTATTTGATAGGGATTGAATACAAATTTTGTTTTCTAAAAAACGTGATGTTGTTGTTGGTGGTTTTCATCTTGTTGATGAGAACTTGAATTAATTGTTGCAATAGATGCGATTGGGAAGGAAAATATATGACAAAAAAAGAAGAAAAAGTTGCTTATGGTTTCTCGCTGTTGAAGAAAGAAAAAGGGCAAATGTTATAGAATTTCCTAATTATTGAAAAAGAAATGTAATGAAAATTTTGAGAATGATACCATGAACATATTATTTGAATGGAGATGAATGATAATGTAGTTGCTGTTATTCCTGTGCTTGGTTCTCCCTCTTGCTTTTTTTATTTTTTATTTTTATTTTTAATTTCATATATACATGCATGACATTTTTATTTTTCTTTAAATAACTAATTACACATGTGGCATGCCATGCAGGCATGACCAAATCCAAATTGCGTTTTACAAAATGGGTAGATATAGGGGGTCACCTTTACCATTTTTTTTAATTGGGGGCTAAAATTGCAACTTTTGCAAACTTAGAGGATAGGAGAGTGCGTTTAAACCTATTTTTAATGTATGTCCCACACTATTACATTACATGTGTGCCAACTCTCAAGTATCATGTGGTGTCATTTAATTTGGATTTTGGACGTGCATATATGAGAAGCTCTAAACAGACACAGGAAACACCACTTTTCCTTACATTTTCTTTATGTTAATCCAACCTCAACAAAATAATATAAACTCTACTTTATTTTATTTTATTTTTGGAGAGAATAGACTCTATTTTCTTAAAAAGTATAAGTGGATAAATTAGTGGATACCGATATGAAAAATTGATTTCTACTATTTAAACTAATATGATTAAAATTGAGATAAAGAGTGATAAGCAATTTTCCCTCAAAAAAAAGTGATAAGCAATTTGTAGGTTTAAACGCTACTCGACATAGTTTGTTAAAAAATTTATATTAACTGACCAGTCATAAAAATTTGTCTTATGTACATTTTTTAAGGGTCTTATGTATACTTTTTATAATAAATTATAATTAGTATATTATAATTTTTTAAAATTTATATCTAGAAGATATTCATGAATTTTTCATCTAAATGATATTCAAGAAAAACTATATTACTAACGAAATGCATATTTTACTTTTAAACTATTAGGTAAAAAGGATTCATATTCAATAATTCTCAAAACAAAAAATTGATAAATTTATTTTAATAATTGGATGAGGTACATATACCCAAACAAACTCTATAAATACTAGAGTGTTCACCATTGATTTTTTGATGAAATCAAAAAATAACAAATGACTTTAAATGTCAAATAATGTAATTCAATATCTTTCGATGAATATTATACATGTTATATTCTGATGGTATGAATGTGATAGCACATTCAGAGTTTAGAATGATATAACAATCGTTACATAACTTACATTTTAGTGAATTATTCATCAATAATGTTGAGAGAACCTTTGCAAGACGAAAAAACAACGTTGATATAGAATAAACAAAGCCAAGTTATATAATCATATACTTATTGAGAACGGTAATTTTGCTAACCCTATCAATCTTCCTGGATGTAAACTTTTGAACAAACAAATCAAAAAATTTAAAATATATTATGATGAAAGTACAATGAGTACTATAATCACGCAGGAAAAGAAGCACAAGACCAGAACCAAGCCCTTGCCAAAACCAGCAAGGCGAAGCGACTAGGCTCTTCGAATACAACATAGAGATTCAACACACCACTCATAATATAGACATCGGTCCAGCTTTAATCAAGTCAAGATGGACAATATCATAATCCAACCCAAAATAACACAGAAATCAGACTTATCAAATGAGATCACTCATTTCTCAAATCCCAAATAGTCCACCAAAATGCCAGAATTGATAAACATAAACCAGTTCAAGCTGAATGTCATGTGAAACTGTATATTCACGTCGTCTTCGATAGTAGGTCTATTGTTATAGGCATATTTGGAAATTATCAAGGACTTCAAATGAACAATTTGGAAGGAAATGAAAATTAAGAATACTCAAACAAACACCTAGCTAAGCCCATTTGGCTATAAGAGACATACAACCAGCTCCTAGTAGAAGAGATATATTGGATCCTAATTGAAGCCTACCATTCTTTTGCATCCTTGGATTCATAAAATCAGCAGCAAGAAGATCTACAAGTGCCATATAGATTAAGATCCCAGCTGAAGCTGCATTGAAGATTCCTTCAAAAATAAGAGCAGTTGGACTGTTCTCATCATAAACATTGCTGATCCCTAAGCCAATTCCAATTCCTACTGGAGTTGTCAAAGCAAAGAACAATCCCATAATAGTAATTGATAGACTCTTGAAATTTGCCTGCAATGGTTGCACTTTCAATAAGTCAAAAACAATGCTGCTGGTTGATGTTTTCTTGTTTTACATTCAATTAAGGTGCACAATCTCTTGAAATGTAACAAACACATAACTTATAGAAATTAGTTTTGCATAATCAAACATTAACTAAATGTTATAGAAAAGTTTAACATTGTTAGTTGAATTTTTTTATTTGTTTATGGAGATTCGGTTGAAGGTGATTATTGAATTTCTCACGGACATTTTTATAGTTTATGTTGAAGATACAATTTTCATGATTTCTATATTTTATATTAAAAAACTTAAAGTTTAATACAAATAATGATGATATGTGAAATTGTTTATGCATAAAGCAATCCTTCACCGATTAATTAAGAAATTAGAGCAAAGAATGCATACTAAAAAAGAAGTGTACCACCAAAAAAAAAGTAATGAAAAGACGATGTTTCATTACATAATATTTTTGGATAAACGATCATGCATTTAATTTGACATCTTTTGAACATATTACAACAAACAAGGGCACCAAACAAACAAATACATTGGCCACAAAACACTTGAAAGGATCAAGATGTCTAGTGAAAAATCAACATATATAAGAATAATCATAAATTATCTTATCTTTATATTAGATTCAAGTGTGACCAATAGTTCACCGCACTTATATTTGAAAAATCCTAATCCATAGTTAATATTTCACAATTCACATCAACCAAATCGAACTCATGGTCCCCATGAACGGTCAGAGATAACTTGATTATAATTCATTCACACTAGTTGAATGATATATATGTAATATGATATACCTGAGTTATACAACTTCCAAGTCCCATGCCTTCAAAGAACTGATGAAAAGTCAACGCAGCCACTAATGGTCTTATGGTTTTAGGACTCTCTGAAGCACCTAAAGAAATTCCTATGATAACAGAGTGAACAATAATTCCCAACTCCAACACCTATGATAAAATCAAAAAATCATATTCACATCTCATGCACAAATATCTTTATATGATTAAATTTATATTATTATTACCTGTGATATGACCCTATGACGAAGAAGTTCTGATGACTGATCGAAAGAAATATGACCATGTGCATGACTATGTGATGCGTGAGCATGAACATGTGTATGTTCTTCATTCTCCACGTCTGGGGTTGTCTGACTTTCAACCTGTGCCGGTGCCCTTTTAGAATAATGGTTCTGAAAATAAGCGGTTGCATAAGTATCAACCATAAGAGTCCCCATAGCGGTGCACATAGCTACAAAACCAGTGAAGGGAAAATCACCCCAAGGATGTTCGTTTAAACATGGAGAAGTAAGATTCTCAAAAGCATCAGGAAGCACATGAATGAAACCGGTGGACAGTATCACACCGGCAGCAAATGCTTTGATGATAAAAAATATATCTTTTTCAGGGCTTAATGCCGGTATCACTTTCCCAAGAAGTGGGAGACAAACACCAATTGCACTTGCAACTAATATTGACACTAAAGCCGCTATTTTGTAGCGTAGAGCTTTTGATCTGTCCCTTTCTTCATCTTCTTCGTCACATGTGCACTCTGCAGCTATTAGAGTTGGGACTATAAAGAGAATGAAGATCGAAAGAACAAAGAGTTTGAATCCCATTTCAATGGTTAGAAATTCAGATTTAAGAGGATATGCACTTAATGACAATAACAAAGATGAGTTTATATGGATATTTTGTTAGTTGAATTTGTAGGTTTTCAAAATTGTGATTGAATATTTAATCTGATATTTCCATGTTACATTATAATATGCACATACTGACAGCAACAAAGATGGAATTTGTTTCCGTTCATATGGCTTGTTATTTATTTTATTAGACTATACAATGTCGTAAAATGTCGACATAAGTGTGTATTGGACATTGGTTTTGAAGTGTTTAAGCATAGAAAGACAATAAGCTAGGAGGGAAAAACATGATTTCAGTGTGCTAAATGACGATATTTTTTTCTTTTTATTTTATTTTTAAAATGTACAGCTCAATAAAGTCTTATTATGAAAAACAAAAAATACAGCTCAAATTCATAGTCAACTCTTTCAGTTTCGATATTTGGAAATCCAGAATTATTTAACTAAGAAAAAGAAATAAAAAAGAAAAAAAATACATATATATATATGAATGGAAAACTGGTACTTTTCATGCCAGCATGATTGAAGTTTTGGAAGGTGGTAATAAGGTATGCTACTAAGTACTATGCCATGAGTTTGGATTTGCAAATGATTGAGAATTACAGTTTGTGATGGGGTCACTTCTTTTTAGTTCGATGGATAACTAACTAACTATCTCTCTCTATTGCTTACGTTATGCTACTTTTGCTGTTGTGTATGAGTGGGTATTTATAGTTACTAACACTATATTTTCAACTCATATTCTAGGTGAAGTTTAGTATGGGAAAGGCTAATTTTTCCCACCATGGGAAAGTTAGTTTTTAACCATTAGATCAAACCAAGAACACATCCTTACCATACTCCCTCATCACTAGATTTTGTAATTTTATTATTTTAAAATCATTTTTTAAAAACAAAAAATATATTTTGAAATTAAAATAAACATATAAAAATAAATAATAAATTTAAAAATATGGAAATTAATTTTCAAAAATTTTAAAAAATATAAATAAACTTTTTGAAATAATAAAAGTTAATGCTTTGGACTAAACAGTAAAAGCTGATCGTATCTTACTTACAAACCAGTGGGGAGGTGGAGTTTCCCCGTCCAACCAAATTTTTTCTTAGGCATGAGTCGGAATCAAACCCTTCCTAAAATAAGAATATTCACTAAAACGCAAGAATGGTTATGATAAACCAGCATGCAGGTCGGTTCTCTCCATTCAACCAGATTTTTTTATAAGCATGAGTCAAAATCAAACTCATGACCACATGTTTAAGGAGTCTAACCATACCAGATTTTTTTAAGTCTTTTACTATTGGACAAATCCATTGTTGGTATATTCATTCTTGGATCAATTAAATAACCATACCTCATTTCTCAAAATAGGATCTTTTGATTTATGGCCTAAAGAATAAATAAACAGATTCTTCAATCTTAAGCGTAAAGCTGAATGTTTTCTTGAAAATTTATAACCATAATCATAAGGTGCATATGTGCAACTATATTAAAATACAAGCCCAACAATGTAATATGATTTCAGAAACCTTTCGTTTGAAAGGAAAATGACAAAATAATGATATAAATCAATCAAAAGAATGAAGACCATAGAAGCTTGTAATATAGTTTAAGTCAATATGACTCACCAAGTGTGGCCATCACAGCAAAAGCGACAATTAGGCCTACCGGCTGCACCCTCAGTTTTTCAATGGGATATTGGTAGATATTCATGTTCTTCATTGTTACGTGGGTGTACCAAAGTATACTACCAGCCATTAGATCAAGTAGAGATCTAAAGTTGGTGCTGTAATAGTTATTGACCCACTCCTTACTTTCGCATAAGTCTATACATCAACACTTGTATTATTTTACTAATCACTTCATAAACATTATTTTCCATTTTAAAAAAAAAAACTTATTCACAAAAGAACTATATCAGAATTAATTATAGGGTTAATACTACTTTTGGTCCCTGTAATATTAGCGAATTTCGGTTTTAGTCCCTGTAAAAAAAAAGTTTAGATTCTGTCCCTGTAATTTTAGATTCTTCCACTTTTAGTCCCTCAATAAAACACATCAGCGGAATCTGCTGACATGTCATGATGACTGTGTAATTCTTTTATTTTTTTTATTAAATTTATTTTCATGTGGCTTTTCTATGATTTATAATTATTTCATTTTTGAGGGATATGATTTATACTTATTAAAAAAAAACTTTAAAACATTGTTAAAGTAGAAAAATATAAAAATTGAAACAAAATAACAGACCCTCTTCATCTGCTTTTTTTCGTTCCAAACACTCTTCATCTTCAACAAAAAAAAATTTACTAACCCTCTTGATCTCCTTCTTCATCTATTTCTATGTTTCACATTTTCTTGTTTCAACCCATCCCATTTTAAACATTCTCTTTCTTATTCTTCTTCAATGCAAAACCCTACATCAAATTGAACTCCTAAATCAATTAACACCACAAGTCAAATGAAACCCCAACTTAAATTTTAGATTTCAGATCTGAAGTTTTGAGAAACAAATTGACAAATGCATCTGAATTAATTGTATAAACAAATCTGATGCAAACTTATAAGGTTAGGGGCTTTCAAATCAAAACACCAGAAAATTTAAAAGAAAATTACGATTTAGAATTAAAGTGAGATGGTGGTGGCGACGAGGATGGTGGTGGTGATTGAGGAGGAAGGGTGTGGTGGTGATTGATTGATGAGGGAGAGATTAGGATGGAGGGGAGAGATGTGGAAAAGGGACAAAGAGATGACAGTGGAGGGTGTAGAAGGAGAGGGAGAACGAGGGTGGTGCGCTTCAATGATGTGATGGACGGCGGCCGAGATGGTGGTCGGAGGAGGGGGAAGATAGATCGCAGAGAGAGATGAGGGAATGAAAATATTTGTGTTTTTTAATTTATGTTTTATGTTTTAGAATTTTAAATAATGAAAATAATTATAAATATCATGTGGATTAAAAAATATTAAAATTACACGATCATCAATTACACGTCAGCAGATTCTGCTGATGTGTTCAATTGAGGGACTAAAAGTGGAAGAATTTAAAATGACACGGACATAATTTAAACTTTTTTTTTACAGGAACTAAAACTAGAATTCGCTAATATTAATATTACAGGGACCAAAAGTGGTATTAACCCTTAATTATAATAATATTAATTACATGTTTGAAGTATGCGGACTTCACTAGTTGAAACTTGTAATGAGAGCCGAAAGTATGGCGGGGATGCAGAAAATTGAACTAAAAAGTTTTTTTTATCAAATGAAAAAGAAAAACAAGTAACAAATAAAAATTCTACTTACTTGACCCACATGGAATCCCTTAGTAATAATGCATGTGGGTATTATGCCGTAGATTTGTGCTAAGACCAAACAATATGTAGAAAACAGCACTGAAATCAAGCAAAAACCATTGTTGTTATAGGACAAATAATAACAGTATACAATTGAAGGCAAACAAAAACATGACTTCATGTGACATATATACTTACACCGTGATCCCCTAAAACAATAAACTGTGGACCAAATAGTAATAACAGACTCACAGTATATAAATCAAAATGATTAAATGTTTCATATGATTAAGTACATAATGATATAAACAAAGTTCAATGCAACATTAATTTGTAAAAAAAAAAAAAAAAAAGAAGTTCAATGCAATATTAAGACTTGTTTAGTAACTCAGACTTAAAAGGCCTTCCACAAGCTATTAATGTAGATTGAAATTGAATGGTAGGGTAGCTAAGATGTCAATTTATTTGAAATTTTACTTTTAAATTTAGGGCACATTTTGGTACCTAAAATTGAAATGGAATCTTTTGTAAGAAACTTTAATTAACTTGAGACAACAATGGTGATTATGGCTTTGAATTTGATCATAAAAATCCACAGCACAGGAGGTCCTTGTTTGCTACTGTTCTTTAGTATTTGTCCTCTTCCATTCTGTTCTATTTATCATCATGTTGTGTTTCTCACTTTGGTTTCTTAACAAATTAAATTACGGGGATGTGTTGTAGTATGTTATTGGTAATGATATCACAAATTGTAATGATTAAGGTTGTTGTTAATAATTAATATATTAATTATGATGACTCATGGAGGCTAGATCTTAGTTATGCTAATCAAATTAATTAATTAATCAATTATTCCAACATGTATTTATGCTAGAATCTTAATGTTCATGAGAAGAATGAAATAAGAAGTGATAAACTAAAACAGATCAACAAGAGGAATTAAAAAGAAAATAAAATATATATTACTTGGTAGGTGTAATCTTCTTCTTTCTCTTCTTCTTCATCTCTCTGCGTGTGTTTCTAAACAAGAGGTTTATAGAGAAAGAAAAATAAGGAGGGAATTTTTTGGGGAAAATTGGAAACAAGTGAGTGAAAAAATAAAAGATGGGTTAGCTAATTGCAACAAATGATGGGCAAGAGCTTAATATATAGCCAGGAGAGGTGATGATATGTGGTGGTGGTTGAAGAATGAATAATAGACAAGGGTAAAAGGAAATGAAAGTATAATAAGTTCCTTGCAAACTCACAAAATGGTAATTTTACCTTTTAATTAATCTTTAATTATTTTAAAAATAACTAAAATGGTCGTTCAATGTTTTAATTAATCTTTTATTATCTTTTTATCACTTATATATTTAATTTTAATATCGTTTAATTATCACAACTTCACAAATATTTTTATTCATGTTGTCATTGAATGACATCAAATATTTTTATTCCCTTTCTTCAACCTCACAAATATACACACACGCATTAGCGTTTAGAGTAATATTTTATGTTTGTATGTCTGTTTTTCTTGTTACGCTAATGTCTATAATTTTGATTTTAATTAAAAGTACTAGTATAGATGCCTAAAAAAATTATACTTATATATATTTTACACATTTATATATCTTTTTCTTATAAAAAAAAAAAAACTAAACATATCTTTTTCAATGACAACAACAATGTAACAAAATATAATATCATATAATATAAATTCTTATCTTTTTAAATGATACCAAAAATATGATATTCTTATAACAAAATTTGTTATACAGTATAATTGGAAAAGAAAAAACAAACTATTCTCTAGCTTAGCTCAGTTGATATAGACAATGTATAAATATATGCAAGATCGCGGGTTCGAACCCCGAACACCACAAAAAAAAAAAAAAATTCAAAGTTTTGTACAATATTTTGCCAAACAACTTTTAACTTAAAAATAACTTTAGAATTAAAAAAAATAAAGAAACCAAACAGCTTTAACTTTTTTCTTAAAGAGCTTTATTTTAACTTTGTTTTAAAGTAGTTTTTAGACCGAAAAAAAGTCTGGTCAAACGGTACCATGTTTAGTTGGTAAGGAGTTTAGTCATAATTAAAGTGAGCAAGTCTTACTTAAACACAAAATAGAAATGAAAAATGTTTAGCCACATTCACATAAATGTAGAAAAATAAATAAGAAATAATTTAATCACATCATTCAATTATTTTCTTTTTTAATTTTTTCAATTTATGTGTGTGTCTAATTATATTTGTGTTTGTGACTACGTAAGTTTTCTTGACGTAAAATTATGATTTCAACTCCCTCTACTCTACAAGCATTAGACTAATTTGATGGGTGATCTGGAAATACCTTTATAACGCTCGTTGAACCTTCATGATTAACTTCGATGAACCCTTATATTTCTCAACTCACCTAAACTTGTAGTAACAAAAAAATAGTTTTGACTTTATGTAAGTTTGCTTAAAACTTGTGTTTGTAGTTTGTGTCCATGGAATTTTTTCCAAAAAATAAATAAATTATGAGACTTGATCAAAATGAATGTAAACTAGGGTAAAATAATGCCATGCGTTCCACGAGGAATTGATTTTCTATAATAAAAATAAAAATGCCCTGCAAGGACGACAAGTAAGGGAACTTCATTCCGTTCATATAAATTAGTTTTTTGTGTGTTAAAATTGACTAACTTCCACACCTAAAAAAAATTGACATTATTGTTTTTACTAAACATTCTTTCCATCTCTTTTTATTTATTTTTTTATAAACATTAATGCTATATTTTACTACACATATATATATATATATATATATATTAAAAAGGTTGATAGTGAAGGCAATATGTAATTTTTGTATGTAATTTTTTTTTTTTGAAGTTAACACCGAGTAGAATCTACCTGACCTTGAAGAGAAGCACATTTTCAGATCCCAAGTCAATACTACCATACCAACCTAAATAGATTTTGTATGTAATATATATATATATATTTTTTTGACAAGGTATGTAATTATTATTAAATTATTGTTTATAGACGTGTTCATCCAATATTGACTTTCATATTTTAAAATTAAGAACTTATATTTGGAACAGTTTTTTCACTGAGTGGTGAAATGCTTATATACTTAGGGGCGGAGGAGGCCTAGCTAGCTATACCATGATATATCATTGGATTGTAACTAATATTAGAGTTATAGGAATTGTGTTTGCTGAGTTGTTTTTTCTACTTCTTCATTAGATAAGGCGTAATAGAGACGTCAACGTATTTACCTTGAATCAACATGTGTTGAACAAGATCCAGTTCTTTATGAAGGTTTGGATCAACCAGATCTTCAGAGTGCGCAAGAATATTAGTCATATTTGATTCAAAATCAGGAGGAGCTTGCACAATAATCTCGCATGTATTAATGATATCGCTATTGTTTGCTTTCAAAGGTATAGTTTTTGTGACTCCTTCCAAACTTGGACGCTGCTCATTGACGTATGGCCTTACAATTTCATCAATTACATTAAGTAATGACATGTGAAAAGAGGTATTGTACTTATCTAGTGGTGGAGCAGCCTCTTGGATAGATTGCTCAACCGTTTCAAGAGTGTGTGAGTTATATGTCCCACATCGAATAGAAAAGTGAAGGTTGAGAACTTTATAAGTGAGAGAACTCATTGCCTCAAGGTTTAGGGTAAAAATGTGTTGCCAATACCGAAAGGATTATCGTTTGCAGTACATTTTTTAACAACATTGTTTAAAAATATTAACGGTGTTCAATTCATATAAAAAAAAAATCAAATTTTCAAAACTATATACTATGGTATAAAATTACACAAGAAAAAAAAAATTGAGCAACGGGTTGGTCGCTAAACCTTTTTTGACGGCAAAATTAACCCTTTTGTAAACTATATTCATAAATCTATGAGACACAACATTATCATCCATGACGCTTTGAACTTTTTGTAAAAGACCGCGGTAGGAGTCAAAAGCGTCACAATCAAATTTGAATTAAAATCACAAGCCAAATTAAAAAATCAAAAATCATATAATCGATATAATATGTTTTTGGATATTCTTTTATGAAAATCGGTCTGATTATATTTGGAATCCTTTTTTCAAAACCGAATCAATGCGCGGTTCATTTATAAATATAAAGAATCTATCCCAAAATATATGCGACCCTTTCTATTTTCAAAAGTAGTTGTAAATACTCCTTTGTCCACTAATTAATATATTTAATACTTGCATGTATCATTATTAAGACAATAATTTTCACTTTGCATGTACGGCGATCCTTTTTTGTACAATATTTAATCCTTTGTCAGCATTATTTAATTCTTTTTTTAATGTGTGTGCAATTGTCAAATAGTTCATTATAGGATGGATGGAGTAGTTTATTAGTCCCTCCCTCCAATCTCATTTATAAGAAATTTTTGACTTTTTTGATTCATTGCATAAATAATGTATTTAGTCTATATTCTAAACAAGATACATTAATTATACAATAAATCTTAAAAATTAACATTTTCTTATAAATAGGACCGGAGGGAGTACTAATTATTAACAACTTATACTATATTTACATTGAGATATATACACATGAATATATACCTTTGTCAGCATTTCAAAAGCAAAACCTGTGTTAAACCAAACTCAATTCAACCAAGGGCCACAAAAGCGGCGACGTCTCCCGTACGCGAGGTGAATGGGTCTCGCACGGTACTTGATCTTTGGAGAATCAATGGCAGCCATAAGATTTATTATAAATTAATGAGTGGTTCTGATTGAAAGTCAAAGTTACCTGTTAAGTTTTATATTGTAGGCCCTAATTATTATATACAATTTTACTAATAAAAACTAGAACTTTCAATAACAAATACAATGAAGGGTGTTTTGGGAAATGTTGCAAAAACATTTGCAATCCTTCTCAACGTTAACCATGGTGAGTTGACTCAAATTAGCAATCAAAATCATCTTTTTCCTTTCTCGGAGATATTGAATCTCTACCCCTTCATGTTACTTTGTCCAAACTTTCAAAATTAACACCCAGAATTAACCTCACCATCACCCTCTAAATCCAAATTATTCTCCTTCAATCTCATTCTTCTCCACCCATGTTCCATTTGAGATTGTTTCAAATATTAGTTTTTTCATTTCTGCGTTTCTTTAGATCAGTGTTTTTTTATTTGTTCTTTCCTTCCTTAGTTGACTACAGCTAGATGCTGAATCGAAAAAATAAAGATGTAAATGTGTTTTTATTTTAAAGAACCCTAAAAAATAAAATATGTGATTGGATTGTGGATTTGTAAAATAAGCTTGTGCTTGCTTCATGCCTTTCAATTCCGATCAAAACTATGAAAAAAAATTGTTGAATTTCATTGAGTAACAAGTGAGATCCGATCGGGTCGGAACGTGGGGCAAAAAAATCCGTTTTACAGTATACGGGCGAAGAAGATGAGATTAGAAAGAAAAAAAAATGACCACAGCATGGATCGAACAAGGGACCAAATGCTCAACAAACCATAACATAATGAACTACACTACACATTCAATTGTTCAAGTCTAGGATTTTCATTCTATATAATGAACATTAACTATTTTGAATTGTGAGGAAATAATAAATGATTTAATTCATTTAATTTTGGGTTTCTAAGTAAAGCAAGTCTTACATAGACACAAAGCTAAATACAATTTATATGAGCACACATACATCAAGGATAAAATTTAAAAAATGATGTTAAATAATCTGACAAACTATCCCTACGTAAACCTAGTCAACTAGGAACTTCACTTGTACGACGACTGAAACGAGGCTAGGTCACAAACAACAAAAAAAAAAGAGCTATCAAACCGTTGAATATGCCCATAATAGATTAAGAAGGATATAGTCACTGAAATTTCTCTAATCGGAAACTCAAAAATAAGTTGATTTGACGAACTATCCCCTCAGAAACCTAGTCAATTTATGAACTACACTTATCCGGAGACTGAAACGTGATTAGAATTTGAACGACAACAAATACAATCTATCAGACCGTTGAATATGACCTTAATAGACTAAGCAGGAGATAGGAACTGGAATTTTTAATATCGAGTTCCCAGAGATAAGTCGATGTGACAAACTATCTCCTTAGAAACCTAGTCAACTTACGAACTACACTTGTCCGACGACTGAAATGTGTCTAGAATTTGAACGGCAACAAATACAATCTATCAGACCGTTGAATATGACCTTAATAGACTAAGAAGGAGATAAGAACTCGAATTTATCAGATCGGATTCCCGTAGGCAAGTCGATATGACGAACTATCCCCTCAAAAACCTATTCAACTTATGAACTACACTTGCACCGCTAATTCTCTGTTGTGTCACTCATCAATATCCTATGTCTCTCTTCATCTTCATTTAAATTATCACGGTTGGACTATACAGAACCTGCCAAACTTGCCATGATTTGACTTTTTCTTCACTCATTAATAGTATTTTTTTAATAGCGCCAGATGGTCTATATAAAATTTGATATTGTTTTTACTTTTTTTAAATTGGCACATTAAATAGCATTAATTAGATTAAATTTAAAACATTTCACCAATTTGATTTTAACAAGAGTCAAAAACTATTTAATAAATCTTTATCACTGCACTTGAGAAGCACATGTAATATACCAACATATTATTTATTTTATGTTTTTTTTTTATTACTTTTCATAACAATCGAGACTCACCGTGTTTTGTGTTTGAATTTCATATGATAAAGGTAAAATTTTATTTGATGAGTTTTCTTGCTGTTTAAGTTTTTCTTTCTTTCTGGGTTTGTATGAAGGTTTTATGAAGATTTGATGAAGAAGATGAATATATATTCCAGCCAATGCGAAGATGACACATGTACAACAATTAACGTTTTTTTTATTAAACCTAACGATTTTTTATTAAACCTAACGGAAGAGACTAAAACGTGTAACGAAAATAAATGTAAAGGACTCAAACAGACTTTTTATTACTTATGGGACCAAAGCGACACTTAAAAAAAATTAAGGGACGAAAATAGAAATTGAGCCTAAATTTTATTAGTAATATTTTTCAATTTTTAATGTGATATTTAGACAATGTATTTTTTGCAGTTACAAAGTCAAACTCTTACCACTGAAATAAATACGATTTATTTTATTCTATTCGTGTGTAGTCATTAAAATATTCGACTGTTTATAATGACTTTATCAGACCTAAAAGGATATTGAAACCGGAAATTATCAGATCGGGTTCCCGAAGGTAAGTCGATCGGACGAACTATCCCCTCAAAAACTAGTCAACTTAGGAACTAATTTACTCCGAGGACTGAAACGTGTCTAGAATTTGAACGGAAATAAATACAATCTATCAGACCGTTGAATATGACCTTAATATACCAAGAAGGAGAAAGAAACTGGAATTTATCAGATCGGATTCCCGGAGGTAAGTCGATCTACGAACTATCCCCTTTGAAACCTAGTCAACTTAGGAACTACACTTCCCCGGCGACTGAAACATGTCTAGAATTTGAACGAAAATAAATATAATCAATCAGACCGTTTAATATTACCTTATAGGAATAAGAACGATGCATGAACTAAAATTTCTAAAATCGGAATCTTCGGTGTAAGTCGATTTGACAAACTATCCCATTTTAAACCTGGTCAACATGGAAAGACATTACTACGACGATCAAAAATAAACTGACTAATGGTATCAAATATAATCAATTAGACTGTTGAATATGACCTTATTGGAATAACAACTAAGCAATGACTGAAATTTCAAAAATCAGAATCTCGAGTGTAAGTCGATCTCACAAACCATCTCATTAGAAACCTAGTTAACATGGAAAGAGATTATTCCGACAATCAAAACAGACCCAACCGACAAACGGTATAGAATATAATCAATCAGACCGTTGAATATGAATTAAATATGAATTTTTAGGTGGTTAAAACTTCAAAATTCATATCTAGTTAATCACTTGTTAAATATAAATAAACTTTTGCAAGAGAGATTTTTGTAACGTACTAAACACGACGACAAAAATAATACAAAATTTTGAAGAAAACACATGATTTTACATAAATACAGAGATTAAAAGTTGTGACGGGAAATTTTTAGGGATCAAAAATTTATATATATATATATATATATATATATATATATATATTTACAGAAATTAAAACTTAAAATACTATTTGATGACACGAATTTGTATTCATGTTACACAAAATAAACGTCATTGAGTAAATATAGTATTTGTAAAAAAAAATATCTTTTAGATAATAAACATTTTTTCCTTCAAAACATATTTTAAACAAAAGCATAAATTGAATGTTCTTACACTACTAAAATACATTGAAATAAGGCAGTGCGTCGGGTCGTATAGGTATCCGGATTCGAATGGTCTTACACTATTAAAATATATTGAAATAAGGCAACTAAAGCATAAATGACATAATTGCATTAAATTGTAGATTTTCCCTTAAGTAATTTGCAAAACAAATCACTAAAATGCTTAAATTAACACAAAAAATATATCACTTTTGAGCACTATTCACAAATTACTAATAAAACAAAAACCATCAATTAAGAAATCCATTTATATTTTATTTCATAAAGAGAAGATTATTTTTTTGAAGTAACACAACAATTGTATAATTTTATTAATTTAATAACAAGTATAAATTTATGCGAGTTCGGAAACTTAAAAAAAAGTTAATTTTATTCTATATGTGTTAATATTTTTTATTAAATCTAGTTAATTTTATTTGATTGTGCATCTATAAATTTACGAATACTTATAATATGATTTATTTTATTCTATTCTTGTGTACCTATTTAGATATTCGTTTCCTAATTTTATTTGCGGATACCATACATAAATTTTTTTGATCTTCTTGATTATGTCTAACCCAGACAACACCGGATAAATACACTGGTTTCATATAAAATACCGTTAATAAAATTTACATGCGTTAGTTCAATAAAAAGAGTATAAAGACAGACACTCACATGCTCGTATGCTCGTATTTTCTCGCTAGTTGTTATAACAATAATAAAAAATAATCCTTCAAAAAAAAAAAAAAACTAAGTAATATCATTTATAATAAAAAAAGAAAAGAAAAAAGAAACCCCATTGAAGAAGAGGTTCTAGGTTCATGTACAAACTCTCTTCTTCCATATTCTTCTCAATTTATCACCGCCACCATCTTCTTAAGCTTTGATTGATGACCAGAGTTTGTTCACTATTACCATCCGATTCCAATTTCATGTTTTTTTTTTTGAAAGAACCAATTCCATTTTCATAATATAAAAACAAGCAAGTGATTCTGTTTTTGGGTATTCGGAAAAAGTATATGTTGCCTTTCTGGTATTCAACCACGCTTATGTCAATCAAAATATTGAACAACAACTTCAGATCCAAGAAAAATAGATTCAATGGGTTTAGATCCAAGACGGTTGCAAATATGAAGAAAAAGAAGATTAAGAAGGTTTTTTTTAACAGATCGAGAGTAGAGAGAAAGCCTGAATCTCAAAAACAAGATGCAAAGAGAAGGGAGGAGGGATAAATTCTGGACCGAAAGTAGTTGGTGTTCTGAATCACAAGACATGAATTATGGAATACCGGAATTGTCCCTCTAAATTTGGTGGTAACATAATTTTCAGATAATAATTTCTGAATTATAGTAACCTCCATCAACAGGTCATTTACCGTAAAAAACCTACACATGTAGGTAAAGAAAACAAAAAGTAACTCAAGTACGGTACGTGACCCATTGAGGTCGCGTACTGGAGATGTCGCCCACAAAAGCTTCCCTTCCAAGTAAGGTGGCATTTACTATGCACACTGCACAAATTTGTGCATGATTCACAAAGATTGTCATGAATCAATACCAGCCATTGATGTAACACCCCGTTTTCCCGACTTAAAATTTTCATTTAATTAATCAGAGTATTCAACATGTAAACGGAATGCTACACTTCATAAAATCATAAATAAGTTAATTAACTAATTTATCCTTCAACATATTAATTCAAACTTTGCAGCGGATTAAATTCATTAACATAAAAAGTCTTGGCACGAAGGCATCATCAAAACATCTCATAAAAATCCAATTAACAACTTAATCATGTAAATTTATAAACAATACGTAAGGAATAGAAAGGCATGCAACAAAGTTCCCATCCCGTTACGTATCAGAGCACCTAAACGACTCAGTGAGGGATAGCCACTCACGACAGCAAAAACACAGCAACCTACTCTTGATCACCTGCAAGTTACTCATACGAAGAGCAACATTTTCAAGCAGAAGGGGTGAGATTCACAATCAATAATAATAATATATAATTCATCAAATGCATCTAACAACTTAAACTTCATCAATTAGTAATAGTAATTCTTTTAACGACTCCTAAATCATATCATATACTCATTGTTATACCCTGTTTTTGGACCTAAAAATACTGGGCCCAATTTCATTCCAAACTTTGTCAATTATCAAATTTCAACTGCACAGTTCAAATTGTCTCTGCCTCGCAGTATTTTCAATCACAATTTCACCTATGTTTTTCTTGCATAAAACCTTTTGAAGTGTCTTTACTTGTCTTATAAGTCATTCAAAAGTGTCTCTGAATCAGTGCATTGCTTTTTCTACAGTTTATTTCAAAATTTGCAAAAAAAAGTCATACAGAAGGGTATTTTGGTCATTTCCTGCAGTGGGACCCATTTTCATCCTTGTGACTGTCTCTGAGTCTTTTCAAATTGTTTTTTTTACATTTCATCAGTAAACCTTGTTAAGTTCATTTCAAACTTGCATCTGAGTCAGTGTCGAGTTAATTTGATTCTGCTTAGTTCATTTTTAACCCTAGGGGCATTTTGGTCATTTCACACGAAATTTTGGCATGGGGAGGTTACTTTGAAGTACCTCATTTAGGCCATTGGTTCGTTTTAGTCCGTTTTGTCAATTTTATTTGTGTTTCGCTTTACGTTTGGTCAAATTATGTTTTTTTTATTCAAATTTTATTTTTAATTGCATTTTGGTCCCTCAATTGAGGTCCCAAAATTGCATTTTTGTCCAAACTGTTTTTTTTTTATTTCATTTCAAGTTTTTTTTAATTTTGCAGTCCAGTCCTTGTCATTTTCACAATTTGCAGATTGGTCCTTAAGTAAAAATAGCAAGCAGCGCCCAAGTGAGCAAGTCCAGGGTACGTGTCACAATTCCATTGGCTCAAGTGTACACATGTCAACTATATAAACAGTGAGTCAGATTCAAAGCCATTAATCACACGCCAACTCATAAACACAATTCCAACTTTCTCTCTCTCAGCAATTGAATCAAAACAGAAATTTCTCAGATTCATCAAGAACACCAAGAACAAAAACCCTAACCGTTTTTTCCAGAATCACCAGAATCACTGAATCATCAACAAATTCATCAAATTCTCTGCAATTCTCAGAGATTCAATACTGAATCTTCATCATTGAATCACCTCCTTCACAATACGAGTGCGAGTCCATTACTGTTAGCAACGGACTCAAGCACGATCACGAAGAAGACAGTGAGAAGAAGAGGGAAAGAAAACGAAGAATCTGGACCGGTGGAGAAAAGGAAGAATCACTGATTTATTTTCAGTTTCAAAGCCGGAAATCAACACAGAAAGCACAGAATCTCCATCAAAAATTTCAGGTAAAAACTCAGAACCTCTTTACAAAATAAAATCATAGTTTAAACCTGCAAAATCACGCAAGCAGCAAACTTAACAATTTTCCAGAATCACAAAAAGAACCGTAACCGTAACCGTAACCGTAACCGTAACCATAAACGCGTGAATCTCGTTTTTCTCTTTTCAAAAAGCATCAACGCAAGCGAATCGTTACAGATCAAGAAGGATAAAAGAGGATTTGATCCAAGAAAGTTTCAAAGAAAAAAAGATTCTCAAAACCGTGACACAAAAACGTAGATCTACAACGATTCAGACCTCGCATGCAAAATCTAGTGCCATATTCGTGTTTAGGATGAAAAAGGATGTCCGGAAACGTAAGTTTTTTTTGAAAATGGTGAAGTTCGTTCAACTCCGGCGGCGGCGCCGCCACCCTTGGGCGGCCGGCCACCGTGCCGGAGGAACAAGCCTCACCGGGGAAGATGAAGATCTTCCATCTTTTCCAGAATCCGGTGAGAGGAGGGAGGTGAGAGAAGAGAGAAGAGTTTAGAGAGAGAAGGGTTTAGAGAGAGGAAGAAGAGAGTAAAATGAAAAAAACCGGTGCCTGTCCCCTTATATAGCCAGTGAACCGGACCGGTCCAGAACCGGTCCAGTCCCTTTGTTCCTGGCCGTTTGATCTAGGGTTTCAGAACCCTGGATCAATCGTACGTCCCCTGTGCATCCGGATCTTTTGAGGATTGGGCTTTGGTTTGGGCTTAGTTTTTTACGTTTTTTGCTATTTCCTTGCTATTTGCACTGCCTGTCTTTGCTATCTGCCCCTGTTGTTTGCCTACCTTTTATAGAAAATTCCTAAAAAATCCTAGTTGTTTCTCAATGTATTTTTGGCATTTTTATGGTGTTTTCTCGCATGAAAAAATATTAAAATGGCATGAACTAATTTCCATGTGTTTTTACACTTTTGGTATACTTTTTGCTATGTTTTTGTTCTTGATACTTTGATATGTGTTATGAATAAATGATACCATATCTTATGATGAATATGCCTCTGGACATGTGCGTCTTTTTGCTGTTTTGAATGTGATTTTATGGATTTCTTGTTTTACAAGCAACAAGTGTTTGTTTTAGAGAATAAAGTGTCAAATTTCTCTATGAATTTGGTGTGATACCTTGCTTGCATGTGTTTCCATTAATTCCATGTCATGGCTTGAAACAAAATTTCTTTCAAAATTGCCATGATGTGATGATTATGGGTTACAAGCACCTTTGGGTATCACATCAAAGTTTTTAGGTTTATCGCCACTTTATTACCTTTTCTTTGCCATTTTTATGCATTTCCTTTTGATTACTTCCCACTATTTTGTGCTTTATGATTACTAACCATTTCATCTCATGTGTCATACATTTCATAGCATTCCACCACCCTCTCCACTCTCTACTTTCTTTAAGCCTAGCATTTTTTTTCTTTTTTGCAAGTTTTAATTCATTCGGTGGTGTAATTTGTTACCATTGGTTTGTAGCTTGGCAAAGGGGCCATAGAATGTATTTAGGCAATTTTTGTAATATGGACTATGGACACTATGACGCACCGACACGCACACACTCACCTTAGATGTATGCATAGGATTGTATGGTTAGGTGAATGCTTAGGTTTTGAACACTTAGAGAAAATCCATCTTTTTTTTTCAAAAAAAAAAACAATTGAACTTCACTTCAAAAATTTTCATAATAAATATGAAGTCAACACTTCATTTTTTTTCCTTTCTTTTTTCTTAAGAAAAATTCAATTCATCTTAATCATTTAGACTTTCTTTTTAATCACTAATCAAACCTCACTTTTTTTGCTAAATCTAATGCTCATGAAGCCTCCCAATCTCCTTCTTCAAAACCTTTTTTTTTAAAAACTAAAAATCAAACAATTAAAACAAAAAAAAAAAAACAACAAGTCTTTTTAGCAAGAACTACGCCGGTTTTGATCCCGTAAAACGGTACGTAGGCAATGAGTCAAAACTCATCCAAGCCGAAATAAAAATCAAATTCTACTTCTTCTCGCCCCCATTCTTAACTAATCACACTTTCTTTTTTACAAATAAGCAATAAAACTAAAGCGTAGAAATAAACTTAGGAGAGCGGTTCTTATGGAATACCATAATCGCTCCGGGTGCCTAACACCTTCCCGTAGCGAAAACGACCCCCGAATTCGGAAACTCAAGGGTTTTTCTCCTTTTACCCTTCCCAAGAAAAAAGAGGGATATCAACGGTCAAAAGGTTCAAGTCCAATTAATGGCTTGGCACCCAAAACCATGATAACAGAAATGGCGACTTCACTGGGGATTTCTTTTAGCGGGTCACGCCTAGTTTTCCTTAGTTTATATTTACGCTTTATTTTATTGCTTACATATGTGAATACTTGTTTATTTTCATTTGACGTGTGGGGTGAGAATATCAAAAGTCCTATACCCGGGCTGAGTGAACTTATGTTTAGGTAGAGATATAATCGACAATTCGATCCGGGGGTTGCCTCGTGTATTGGATTATGCGATCAATCTCACATAGCTGAGGCATTTTGAAGGTGATATTGTCGGCGTGTGTTGTCATGCTTAGGCACTTCACTTTCAATTGTTCGACGAAGCTATGAACCGTAGTTACCAAACCCATCCTAGCCTTTTTAGGACGTAGTGCGGTGGCTAAATTGAGTGTTGTCTCAAACTTTAGTCGTCACGCGATACTACACTCAAACTAGACCTTCTCACAAATAATCATGGAACGGGTGTTGTCCTGTACTACCACGATATATGTGAGAGAGGTTGCAGTTTGGGAACTGTGTTAGAACCTTGGTTACTACTATCCAAAGCATTAGTTCCCCGGACGCCGTGTCCATCCGTGGCCCCGTTACTTTGAATCTCAACCCACATTGTAACTAAACAACACAATCATGCATTCATGCATAAACATTTTTCATGCATTCATCGAAGGGTTTAAACAAATGAGAATTTTTTGTAAATAATCACAGGTATGAAGAAGACTAAGTGCTACAAGTTCAAGGAAGTGGATTTGGTTAGTTTGAGAGAGTTGGCACTCAAGGTCAAGAGTCAAACAGGGTTCCGACTCCGATATGGGGGATTGCTTACTTTGCTCCGAACCGATGTGGAAGAGAAGCTAGTGCACACTCTAGTGCAGTTTTATGATCCGAGCTTCCGTTGCTTCACTTTCCCGGACTTCCAGTTGGTTCCTACTCTCGAGGCTTACTCCAATCTAGTGGGTCTGCCTATAGCCGAGAAGACGCCTTTCACCGGTCCCGGGACTTCTCTTACTCCTCTGGTTATTGCTAAGGATCTCTACCTCAAGACTTCCGACGTCTCCAACCATCTTATTACCAAATCTCACATCCGGGGGTTCACTTCGAAGTATCTTCTTGATCAGGCTAATCTCGGTACTACTCGTCAGGATACACTCGAGGCTATTCTTGCTTTGCTTATCTACGGGCTCATTCTCTTCCCGAACCTCGACGACTTCGTGGACATGAATGCTATCGAGATCTTTCATTCCAAGAATCCGGTTCCTACTTTGCTAGCAGATACCTACCACGCCATCCATGACAGGACTCTCAAGGGCCGTGGGTATATTCTTTGCTGCATGTCTCTCTTGTATAGGTGGTTTATTTCGCACCTTCCGAGTTCCTTCCATGACAACTCGGAAAACTGGTCCTACTCACAGCGGATTATGGCCCTCACTCCTAATGAGGTCGTCTGGCTCACTCCGGCCGCTCAGGTGAAGGAAATCATTATGGGTTGTGGAGACTTTCTCAATGTACCTCTTCTTGGTACCCGTGGAGGAATCAACTACAACCCCGAGCTTGCTATGAGACAGTTCGGTTTCCCTATGAAGTCGAAGCCCATCAATCTTGCCACATCTCCAGAGTTCTTCTTCTACACGAATGCTCCTACCGGACAAAGGAAAGCTTTCGTGGATGCTTGGTCCAAGGTTCGAAGGAAAAGTGTGAAGCATCTAGGTGCGAGATCCGGTGTCGCTCATGAGGCCTATACTCAGTGGGTGATAGATCGAGCTGAGGAGATTGGTATGCCTTATCCAGCTATGAGATACGTGTCTTCATCCACTCCGTCTATGCCTTTACCTCTACTTCCCGCGACTCAGGATATGTATCAGGAGCATCTAGCTATGGAGAGTCGTGAGAAGCAAGTGTGGAAAGCTCGGTACAATCAAGCCGAGAATCTAATCATGACTTTGGATGGTAGAGATGAGCAGAAGACTCATGAGAATCTGATGTTGAAGAAAGAACTAGCTAAGGTCCGGAGGGAATTGGAAGAGAAAGACGAGCTGCTTATGAGGGATTCCAAGAGAGCTCGAGGACGACGAGACTTCTTTGATAGATACTGTGATTCAGATTCCGAGTCCGATGATCCTCCGACTACTTCCTATGCTTGAGGGCTTCATGTGTTTATCTTGTTGAAATTTCAAAGTCTTCCTGTTAAAAATACTATGTAGTTTTGATTATTTGCAAAGATTTCTAATTTGTTTAAAATTCCTTCGATGAAAAAATAAGTCTTTTGCATTTGCATTTGCATATCATGCATCATATGCATCATGCATTGGTCACAAAGGCTTCCAAGTGCTCACTATCTCCTGGTTTCTCTGCCTCAGTGTGAAAAGTGGCTCGTGCTCAGAGGATTTACGAACCTGATAGAACCGATCGAACCAGAGAATACAGAAGAAAGAAAAGGGCTATGGAAGAAGAGAACGCTCAGCTTCGCACCGAATTAGCCACTCTAAGGGAGGAATTGGCTAAAGCTAATGACGTCATGACTGCTCTGCTAGCTGCTCAAGAGCAATCAGCTACAGCTATCCCTACAACCACAGCTGCACCGGTGACTACAAGCGTGCTCCCAACCACTTCTGCGGACACTCGCTTTGCTATGCCAGTGGGGTTTCCGTATGGGCTTCCACCGTTCTTCACTCCCAGTACTGCAGCGGGCACTTCGAGCACTGCTAACAATGTTCTGATCTCTGCAACAAATGCTGCCTCCATCAATGCTACTTTGCCACAAACAACAGCGGCTGTCACTGAGCCTCTTGTGCATACCCTGCCCCAAGGTGTTAACATCAACACACAGCATGGAAGTATCCCCGTAACCAAGACCATGGAAGAGATGATGGAGGAACTTGCTAAAGAACTGCGTCATGAGATCAAGGCCAATCGAGGGAATGCGGACTTTTTCAAAACTCAAGACCTTTGCTTAGTGTCAAAAGTGGATGTTCCTAAAAAGTTCAAAATTCCGGATTTCGACCGGTACAACGGGCTAACTTGCCCTCAAAACCACATCATCAAATACGTCCGAAAGATGGGCAATTATAAAGACAATGATTCCCTTATGATCCACTGTTTTCAGGATAGTTTGATGGAGGATGCCGCTGAGTGGTATACTAGTTTGAGCAAGAATGACATCCATACCTTTGATGAATTAGCCGCTGCTTTCAAGAGCCACTACGGGTTTAACACTCGATTGAAGCCGAATAGGGAGTTTCTCAGGTCCCTATCTCAGAAAAAGGAGGAAAGTTTCCGTGAATATGCGCAAAGGTGGAGAGGGGCAGCTGCCCGTATCACTCCTGCTTTAGATGAAGAAGAAATGACCCAGACGTTCTTAAAGACGTTGAAGAAAGATTATGTTGAGAGGATGATCATCGCTGCCCCGAACAACTTTTCGGAGATGGTCACTATGGGAACCCGTCTTGAGGAAGCCGTCAGGGATGGAATCATCGTGTTTGAGAAAGCTGAATCCTCTGTAAATGCGTCGAAGAGATATGGTAATGGACACCACAAGAAGAAAGAAACGGAAGTGGGGATGGTGTCAGCTGGAGCCGGTCAATCAATGGCTACCGTTGCTCCTATCAATGCAGCTCAAATGCCTCCGTCATACCCATACATGCCGTATTCTCAGCATCCTTTCTTCCCACCGTTTTATCATCAGTACCCTCTGCCACCCGGCCAACCTCAGGTGCCCGTCAATGCAATTGCCCAACAGATGAAACAACAGTTGCCGGTTCAACAACAACAACAACAACAACAGCAGCAGCAATATACCAGACCAACTTTTCCTCCTATACCAATGTTGTATGCAGAGCTTCTTCCAACTCTACTCCAGAGAGGGCATTGTACAACTAGACAGGGCAAGCCACCACCTGATCCGTTGCCTCCAAGGTTCAGGTCTGATCTCAAATGTGACTTTCATCAAGGTGCCTTAGGTCATGATGTCGAGGGGTGTTATGCTTTGAAGTATATTGTGAAGAAGCTCATTGATCAAGGGAAGCTGACTTTTGAGAATAATGTCCCATATGTCCTCGACAATCCACTACCAAATCATGCCGCTGTGAATATGATCGAAGTATGTGAGGAAACTCCTAGACTTGATGTCCGCAATGTCGCAACTCCTCTGGTGCCTCTGCACATCAAGCTGTGCAAAGCTTCTCTGTTCAGCCATGATCATGCCAAGTGTCTAGGATGCCTCCGTGATCCTTTGGGTTGCCATGCTGTTCAAGACGACATCCAAAGCTTGATGGATGATAATCTTCTGACTGTCAGTGATGTTTGCGTGGTCGTGCCAGTTTTTCACGATCCGCCTGTCAAGAGTGTACCTTTGAAGAAGAATGCTGAGCCTTTGGTGATAAGGTTGCCAGGACCAATTCCTTATGTTTCGGACAAGGCAGTGCCATACAAGTACAATGCTACTATGATAGAAAATGGAGTAGAGGTGCCTCTAGCCTCCTTTGCCACAGTAAGCAATATTGCCGAAGGGACTTCTGCAGCGCTAAGAAGCGGGAAGGTTCGTCCGCCATTATTTCAGAAGAAGGTAGCTACGCCAATCACTCCACAAGTTGAAGAAGCAACTCCAACCGTTGTTTCACCCATTGCTACAGATATGAATCAGTCAGGCAAATCTATAGAGGATTCAAATTTAGATGAGATTCTGAGGATAATAAAGAGGAGCGACTACAAGATCGTTGATCAATTGCTGCAGACTCCTTCGAAGATATCTGTATTGTCATTGCTCTTGAGCTCCGAGGCTCACAGGAATACCTTGTTGAAAGTGCTAGAGCAGGCTTATGTTGACCACGAAGTTACGGTAGATCGTTTCGGTGGCATAGTGGGAAATATTACTGCTTGTAACAACCTCTGGTTTAGTGAAGAAGAGTTGCCGGAAGTGGGAAAGAGTCACAATCTGGCTTTGCACATCTCGGTAAATTGTAAATCAGACATGATATCAAATGTGTTGGTGGATACCGGTTCCTCTCTCAATGTAATGCCCAAGACGACTCTAGACCAGTTGAGCTACCATGGGACCCCGTTGAGGAGAAGTACTTTCTTGGTCAAAGCTTTTGATGGATCTCGAAAGAATGTGCTGGGAGAGATAGACTTGCCGATAACCATTGGCCCTGAGAATTTCTTGGTTACTTTCCAAGTGATGGACATTAATGCATCCTACAGTTGCCTGCTGGGAAGACCGTGGATACACGATGCAGGGTCTGCTGAAGGGACTGCTTTCCAAGGTTTGACCATTGAAGGTGCAGAGTCTAAGGAAGCTGGGGCTGCTATGGCTTCATTGAAGGATGCTCAGAGAGCCATCCAAGAAGGTCAGACTGCCGGCTGGGGCAAGGTGATACAGCTCTGTGAGAACAAGCGTAAAGAAGGTCTCGGGTTCTCCCCGTCATCAAGGGTTTCCTCGGGAGTCTTCCACAGTGCAGGGTTTGTTAATGCTATCTCTGAAGAAGCCACTGGATCTGGTCTCAGGCCTGTATTTGTTACACCAGGAGGCATTGCGAGAGATTGGGATGCCATTGACATTCCTTCAATCATGCATGTTTCTGAGTAATGTGTCTTGTTGCTTTAATGCTTTGTTTTCAAAATAACAATCCTCTCGCTCTGCCCAAAGCGAGAGTGATATTTTCTGTAAGGGCATGTTTGTTTCGGCATTGCCGTTGATTAATAAAATTTTGTCGTTTCTTCCACGACTACTTTTTTTAAGTGTTTTTCCCTTGGAAACGATGGTAATGCCAGAAAAAACCAAAACGTCTGTATTTTCTTATTAATTTCAAAAATCTGCATGAAAAAAAAAAAACTCTTTCTAAAATCATCCAATCATTATATGCAGGTTGAACCATAATAAACCCGTTGAACACAGTAATCCTACGGTTCCTCCAAGTTTTGATTTCCCTGTGTATGAAGCCGAAAATGAGGAAGGTGATGACATACCATATGAGATCACTCGGTTACTTGAGCAAGAAAAGAAAGCCATTCAGCCTCACCAAGAAGAGATTGAGCTTATCAACATAGGTACCGAGGAGAACAAGCAAGAAATCAAGATTGGTGCTACTCTAGAGGAAGGGGTCAAACAGAAGATTATCCAACTCCTCCGGGAATATCCGGATATTTTTGCATGGTCCTATGAAGATATGCCAGGTCTAGACCCTATGATCGTGGAGCATCGGATCCCTACCAAGCCTGAATGTCCTCCCGTCAGGCAGAAATTGAGAAGGACTCATCCCGATATGGCTCTCAAGATTAAGAGCGAGGTTCAAAAACAGATTGATGCGGGTTTCCTAATGACAGTTGAGTATCCTGAATGGGTTGCCAATATTGTGCCTGTGCCAAAGAAGGATGGTAAAGTCCGGATGTGTGTTGACTTCAGAGACCTGAACAAAGCCAGTCCAAAAGACAACTTTCCATTACCTCATATTGATGTGCTTGTTGATAATACTGCTTAATCTAAGGTGTTCTCCTTCATGGACGGTTTTTCCGGCTATAATCAGATCAAAATGTCTCCTGAAGATAGAGAAAAGACATCTTTTATCACTCCATGGGGGACTTTCTGCTACAAAGTGATGCCATTCGGCCTAATCAATGCTGGTGCTACCTATCAAAGGGGAATGACCACTCTGTTTCATGACATGATTCACAAAGAAGTTGAGGTATATGTGGATGACATGATTGTGAAGTCAGCAGATGAGGAGCAGCATGTTGAATATTTGACAAAGATGTTTGAAAGGTTGAGAAAATACAAGCTGCGATTGAATCCCAACAAGTGTACATTCGGTGTCAGGTCCGGAAAGTTATTAGGCTTCATTGTCAGCCAAAAGGGCATTGAAGTCGATCCTGATAAAGTCCGGGCCATCCGAGAAATGCCAGCTCCACAGACAGAGAAGCAAGTCAGAGGTTTCTTGGGACGTTTGAATTACATCTCCCGATTCATATCTCATATGACTGCAACCTGCGGGCCGATCTTCAAGCTACTTAGAAAGAACCAGCCTGTTGTATGGAATGATGAATGCCAAGAAGCTTTTGATAGCATCAAGAGTTACCTGCTGGAACCACCTATCCTTGTCCCACCCGTGGAAGGAAGGCCGTTGATCATGTATTTGGCAGTATTTGATGAATCCATGGGATGCGTGCTTGGTCAACAAGATGAAACTGGAAAGAAGGAACATGCTATCTACTATCTAAGCAAGAAGTTCACCGATTGTGAAACTCGGTATACAATGCTTGAGAAGACTTGTTGTGCTTTGGCCTGGGCCGCTAAACGCCTGCGTCATTATTTGGTGAATCATACAACTTGGTTGATATCCAGAATGGATCCGATAAAGTATATCTTTGAGAAAGCTGCTGTTACTGGGAAGATTGCACGCTGCCAGATGCTTTTGTCTGAATATGATATGTTTCTGCCGGATCACCTTGCTTACCAACCTCTTGATGATTATCAACCGATTGAATTCGACTTCCCCGATGAAGAAATCATGTATTTGAAATCAAAAGATTGCGAAGAACCGTTGATTAATGAAGGTCCAGATCCCAATAGCAGGTGGGGTTTAGTCTTTGATGGTGCTGTCAATGCTTATGGTAAAGGAATCGGGGCAGTCATTGTATCCCCGCAGGGGCATCACATTCCTTTTACCGCCAGAATTTTGTTCGAATGTACCAACAATATGGCTGAGTATGAAGCATGTATCTTTGGGATCGAGGAAGCAATTGACATGAGAATCAAACACCTCGACATCTATGGAGATTCCGCGCTCGTCATCAATCAGATAAAGGGTGAATGGGAGACACATCATGCTAAGTTGATTCCTTATCGTGATTATGCGAGACGTCTTCTGACATATTTTACAAAGGTTGAGCTGCACCATATCCCTCGTGATGAGAACCAAATGGCTGATGCTCTTGCTACTCTATCCTCCATGTTTCGAGTAAACCATTGGAATGATGTGCCAGTAATCAAAGTGCAGCGCCTTGAAAGACCTTCACATGTGTTTGCTATTGGGGATGTGGTCGATCAGGCTGGTGAAAATGTGGTTGACTATAGACCCTGGTACTACGACATCAAACAGTTCTTGCTGAACCGTGAGTATCCGCCGGGTGCTTCCAAACAAGATAAGAAGACCCTGAGAAGATTGGCCAGTAGATTCCTGTTAGATGGAGATATTCTGTACAAGAGAAACTATGACATGGTATTGTTAAGGTGTGTTGATGAACATGAAGCAGAGCAGTTAATGCATGATGTACATGACGGTACCTTCGGAACCCATGCTACCGGGCATACTATGTCAAGGAAGTTGTTACGAGCAGGTTACTACTGGATGGCCATGGAGCATGATTGCTACCAGCACGCCAGAAAGTGCCACAAATGTCAAATCTATGCTGATAAGATTCATGTGCCTCCGCACGCTCTCAATGTTATGTCATCCCCATGGCCGTTCTCAATGTGGGGCATTGACATGATCGGAAGAATTGAACCGAAGGCTTCAAATGGTCATCGTTTCATCTTGGTGGCAATTGACTACTTCACCAAGTGGGTTGAAGCAGCATCTTATACCAATGTGACCAAGCAAGTGGTAGCTAAGTTCATCAAGAACAATATCATCTGTCGATATGGTGTTCCCAGCAAGATTATTACCGACAATGGTACCAACCTGAACAACAATGTGGTGCAAGCTCTTTGTGAAGAATTCAAAATTGAGCATCATAACTCTTCTCCCTATAGACCTCAAATGAATGGTGCAGTTGAGGCCGCCAACAAGAATATCAAGAGAATTGTCCAGAAGATGGTAACCACTTACAAGGACTGGCATGAGATGTTACCCTATGCTCTGCATGGTTACCGTACTACAGTGCGCAGTTCAACCGGGGCAACCCCTTTCTCTCTTGTATATGGTATGGAAGCAGTTCTTCCTTTGGAAGTGGAGATTCCATCTCTCCGTGTGATCATGGAAGCAAAGTTATCCGAGGCTGAATGGTGCCAAAGCCGGTATGACCAGTTGAATTTGATTGAGGAAAAACGTGTGGATGCCATGGCTCGTGGACATTCATATCAAGCAAGAATGAAGACTGCCTTTGATAAGAAAGTTCATCCTCGAGAATTCAAGGTAGGGGAACTTGTATTGAAAAGGAGGATAAGCCAGCAACCCGACCCAAGGGGCAAGTGGACGCCTAACTATGAAGGTCCTTATGTTGTCAAGAAGGCCTTCTCCGGTGGTGCTTTAATCCTTACACACATGGATGGTGTAGAACTTCCAAATCCAGTGAATGCTGATATAGTCAAGAAATACTTTGCCTAGAAATATGAAAAGAACAGCGTGGTAGGTCGAAAACCCGAAAGGGCGGCCTAGGCAAAAATGCGCTTCCCGGTGGATCGAAAACCCGAAAGGGCGGTCCAGGCAAAATAAGGGACAAAAAAAAAAAAAAAAAAACAAATATGAAAAGCTCGCTGAGATTGTAAACAACTCAGGCAAGAATGAGCGTCTCGATGAGCCGAAAACCCTGAAGGGCGGTTCATGCAAAAATGAGATTGAAACAAAGGGCAAGTAACTATATCTGGCTAACCACCGTCCCCCTTGGGGCATCTGCAGCTGTTAATGACTATCCTCATCAAAAGCTCCTACACTTGCGAATTCAAAGTTTCCAGGAAATGTAATGATTACTGTGTTCAATGTACCACCAACCAATAAAATTACCATTTTCCAAGCTTTGTGAATCCGTGGAGTCACGCCTTCGGCTGACCACCACTCTTATACATCAAATTGAGCCTGTGCTTTTGTTTAAAACTCTATTTTCTTCTATTTTCAAAGCTATATACAAAACATTTTCTTTCTATTTTGATAATGACAATGCTTGAAACAAACATTTCTGAAAAATTGAAAACTTTTTGTCTATTTTGAAAAGCAAACCTGAGCAACAGGGTACAATCAGATGAAACATGCATGAGCAAGGGTATGTGAATGTCTATTTCAATATATGCTACAAGCAGGTTCTCCTTCAGGATAGTCTGTGGTCAATGGCAAGAATGAAAAAACAGAATGAAAATGCATGAAAATAAATGAGCTCGCTAAGTTGAAAACCCGGAAGGGCGGCTTAGGCAAAAATGAGCACCCCGCTGGATCGACAACCCGAAAGGGCAGTTCAGGCAAAAATGGGGCATTGAAAAGAATTTATTTCCCCGGTGGACCGAAAACCCGAAAGGGCGATCCAGGCAAAAATGGGATGCAAAAAATGAATGAATGAAATTAAGAATATAACATGCAAAAAGCATTGACCACAGATGCAATGTCTACAACGTACCCAGCACTGAAATGCCCAGCACAACGGCGTTTTTCCCCAGTAAAGTCTTCCAAGATTCTATCTCCAGCAAGTTGCATACCTGCCTGCCCTCAGCCTTGGCTCCGATACGTCTCCCAACGACGTCATCTCCAAAGAGGATTTCCAAGAATGTGTAATATAGCACGAGCCACTACGTGCCCAATACTCTAATGTCTTGTCTTCCCCGTGAAGTCGTGCTTACAAACTGCCAACAATCATGCATTACAAGCATTCATACATGCATAATCATGCATATTGCGTACCCATGCATTTAATGAAACTGTTATATCATCCATGCATATCGCATTTCCAATGTCAACATCAGTCTCAATTTCTACCTTTCAAATCAAATCGACGTCAAGTCAATCTCAATCTATATTTTGTCAAACAAACTAATCCCCAGTGAATATGTTTCTGTTTGGTCAAGTGGCTAGTTCAAGTCCAAGAACAGCTTGTACCTATCAATTTGCTTATGTTATCGGTCGAGTGCCCAGCTCAATCCAAGAGCAGCTTGTACCTGTCAATATGTTTCCGTTTGGTCAAGTGGCTAGCTCAATCCAAGAGCAGCTTGTACCTGTCTATCTGTTTCTGTCCGGTGGAGTAACCAGTTCGCATCCAAGAACAAGCTCACACCTGTTTATTTGCCTTTGCTTTCGGTCGAGTGACCAGTTCGAATCCAGGAACAACTCGTACCTGCCAATTTTACATGTTTTCAGTCGAGTTACCAGTTCGAATCCATAAGAACAACTCGTACTTGCCAATTTTCTCTTTTTCCCAGTCGGGTCACCAGTTCGAATCCATAAGAACAACTCGCACTTTCCAATATCCCCAAGTGAGTTACCAGTTCGAATCCATAAGAACAACTCATGTTTGTCCAGTAACCTCTATCCCCTGTGAAGTGACCAGTTCGAATCCATAAGAACAACTCGCAGTTGTCTGTTTGTTTCATCCCCGATCAAGTGGCTAGTTTGAATCCAAGAACAGCCTGTACCTGTCCAACTTGCTTCTAGTTTCCCGTTACTCTGCTATTCACTATCTTTGTCAATGTCTACCAATCCCGCAATGGATACGACATATTTTGTTAATTCCAATCCCCATGAGGTCTTGCATTCATAATCCAAATGATGCATGGCATGCATATTATTTGAAAATGGGTAGGCGTATTTTTACGTCCAAACACAGTGCAAATGCTAATATTTAAGTATCTTCGTCCTATCAAGCCAAAGACTCCGTCTCTTGACCCTCCAGACAAAGAAACTTAAATAGGGGCAGCTGTTATACCCTGTTTTTGGACCTAAAAATACTGGGCCCAATTTCATTCCAAACTTTGTCAATTATCAAATTTCAACTGCACAGTTCAAATTGTCTCTGCCTCGCAGTATTTTCAATCACAATTTCACCTATGTTTTTCTTGCATAAAACCTTTTGAAGTGTCTTTACTTGTCTTATAAGTCATTCAAAAGTGTCTCTGAATCAGTGCATTGCTTTTTCTACAGTTTATTTCAAAATTTGCAAAAAAAAGTCATACAGAAGGGTATTTTGGTCATTTCCTGCAGTGGGACCCATTTTCATCCTTGTGACTGTCTCTGAGTCTTTTCAAATTGTTTTTTTTACATTTCATCAGTAAACCTTGTTAAGTTCATTTCAAACTTGCATCTGAGTCAGTGTCGAGTTAATTTGATTCTGCTTAGTTCATTTTTAACCCTAGGGGCATTTTGGTCATTTCACACGAAATTTTGGCATGGGGAGGTTACTTTGAAGTACCTCATTTAGGCCATTGGTTCGTTTTAGTCCGTTTTGTCAATTTTATTTGTGTTTCGCTTTACGTTTGGTCAAATTATGTTTTTTTTATTCAAATTTTATTTTTAATTGCATTTTGGTCCCTCAATTGAGGTCCCAAAATTGCATTTTTGTCCAAACTGTTTTTTTTTATTTCATTTCAAGTTTTTTTTAATTTTGCAGTCCAGTCCTTGTCATTTTCACAATTTGCAGATTGGTCCTTAAGTAAAAATAGCAAGCAGCGCCCAAGTGAGCAAGTCCAGGGTACGTGTCACAATTCCATTGGCTCAAGTGTACACATGTCAACTATATAAACAGTGAGTCAGATTCAAAGCCATTAATCACACGCCAACTCATAAACACAATTCCAACTTTCTCTCTCTCAGCAATTGAATCAAAACAGAAATTTCTCAGATTCATCAAGAACACCAAGAACAAAAACCCTAACCGTTTTTTCCAGAATCACCAGAATCACTGAATCATCAACAAATTCATCAAATTCTCTGCAATTCTCAGAGATTCAATACTGAATCTTCATCATTGAATCACCTCCTTCACAATACGAGTGCGAGTCCATTACTGTTAGCAACGGACTCAAGCACGATCACGAAGAAGACAGTGAGAAGAAGAGGGAAAGAAAACGAAGAATCTGGACCGGTGGAGAAAAGGAAGAATCACTGATTTATTTTCAGTTTCAAAGCCGGAAATCAACACAGAAAGCACAGAATCTCCATCAAAAATTTCAGGTAAAAACTCAGAACCTCTTTACAAAATAAAATCATAGTTTAAACCTGCAAAATCACGCAAGCAGCAAACTTAACAATTTTCCAGAATCACAAAAAGAACCGTAACCGTAACCGTAACCGTAACCGTAACCATAAACGCGTGAATCTCGTTTTTCTCTTTTCAAAAAGCATCAACGCAAGCGAATCGTTACAGATCAAGAAGGATAAAAGAGGATTTGATCCAAGAAAGTTTCAAAGAAAAAAAGATTCTCAAAACCGTGACACAAAAACGTAGATCTACAACGATTCAGACCTCGCATGCAAAATCTAGTGCCATATTCGTGTTTAGGATGAAAAAGGATGTCCGGAAACGTAAGTTTTTTTTGAAAATGGTGAAGTTCGTTCAACTCCGGCGGCGGCGCCGCCACCCTTGGGCGGCCGGCCACCGTGCCGGAGGAACAAGCCTCACCGGGGAAGATGAAGATCTTCCATCTTTTCCAGAATCCGGTGAGAGGAGGGAGGTGAGAGAAGAGAGAAGAGTTTAGAGAGAGAAGGGTTTAGAGAGAGGAAGAAGAGAGTAAAATGAAAAAAACCGGTGCCTGTCCCCTTATATAGCCAGTGAACCGGACCGGTCCAGAACCGGTCCAGTCCCTTTGTTCCTGGCCGTTTGATCTAGGGTTTCAGAACCCTGGATCAATCGTACGTCCCCTGTGCATCCGGATCTTTTGAGGATTGGGCTTTGGTTTGGGCTTAGTTTTTTACGTTTTTTGCTATTTCCTTGCTATTTGCACTGCCTGTCTTTGCTATCTGCCCCTGTTGTTTGCCTACCTTTTATAGAAAATTCCTAAAAAATCCTAGTTGTTTCTCAATGTATTTTTGGCATTTTTATGGTGTTTTCTCGCATGAAAAAATATTAAAATGGCATGAACTAATTTCCATGTGTTTTTACACTTTTGGTATACTTTTTGCTATGTTTTTGTTCTTGATACTTTGATATGTGTTATGAATAAATGATACCATATCTTATGATGAATATGCCTCTGGACATGTGCGTCTTTTTGCTGTTTTGAATGTGATTTTATGGATTTCTTGTTTTACAAGCAACAAGTGTTTGTTTTAGAGAATAAAGTGTCAAATTTCTCTATGAATTTGGTGTGATACCTTGCTTGCATGTGTTTCCATTAATTCCATGTCATGGCTTGAAACAAAATTTCTTTCAAAATTGCCATGATGTGATGATTATGGGTTACAAGCACCTTTGGGTATCACATCAAAGTTTTTAGGTTTATCGCCACTTTATTACCTTTTCTTTGCCATTTTTATGCATTTCCTTTTGATTACTTCCCACTATTTTGTGCTTTATGATTACTAACCATTTCATCTCATGTGTCATACATTTCATAGCATTCCACCACCCTCTCCACTCTCTACTTTCTTTAAGCCTAGCATTTTTTTTCTTTTTTGCAAGTTTTAATTCATTCGGTGGTGTAATTTGTTACCATTGGTTTGTAGCTTGGCAAAGGGGCCATAGAATGTATTTAGGCAATTTTTGTAATATGGACTATGGACACTATGACGCACCGACACGCACACACTCACCTTAGATGTATGCATAAGATTGTATGGTTAGGTGAATGCTTAGGTTTTGAACACTTAGAGAAAATCCATCTTTTTTTTTCAAAAAAAAAAACAATTGAACTTCACTTCAAAAATTTTCATAATAAATATGAAGTCAACACTTCATTTTTTTTCCTTTCTTTTTTCTTAAGAAAAATTCAATTCATCTTAATCATTTAGACTTTCTTTTTAATCACTAATCAAACCTCACTTTTTTTGCTAAATCTAATGCTCATGAAGCCTCCCAATCTCCTTCTTCAAAACCTTTTTTTTTAAAAACTAAAAATCAAACAATTAAAACAAAAAAAAAAAAACAACAAGTCTTTTTAGCAAGAACTACGCCGGTTTTGATCCCGTAAAACGGTACGTAGGCAATGAGTCAAAACTCATCCAAGCCGAAATAAAAATCAAATTCTACTTCTTCTCGCCCCCATTCTTAACTAATCACACTTTCTTTTTTACAAATAAGCAATAAAACTAAAGCGTAGAAATAAACTTAGGAGAGCGGTTCTTATGGAATACCATAATCGCTCCGGGTGCCTAACACCTTCCCGTAGCGAAAACGACCCCCGAATTCGGAAACTCAAGGGTTTTTCTCCTTTTACCCTTCCCAAGAAAAAAGAGGGATATCAACGGTCAAAAGGTTCAAGTCCAATTAATGGCTTGGCACCCAAAACCATGATAACACTCATCATATCAAGAGTCATAACTCGATATCATAAACATCTTCTCATAATAATATAAACGACACGACATAATCATCACATCATAACAATATAAAGAACTACATATATTTAACAATAATGTTATTACTTCTTTAACTTTAGTAACACTTACTAATTCAACCAACAACGACGATAACAACAATATTCAACAACAACAACAACAACTCTCTCAAGAACAACGACAACTACAATTATCCAATATATGTATATATTTCATAATCAATAATATCATCAATAATAGATATCTAACTCACCAATTAAATATATCACCCTGTCATAATAATAATTCATCAATATATAAGTATATCATCATTAACAACATCAACCAAATGATAATTAAAACCAACAACGACGATTCATGCAACAACTCGACACCACCGCTAAGACTCATGCAAGACATGACAACTCCACTAAGACTCCTCAACAAATGCAACTATGCATGTGGTACCAAAATCAGGGCCGTGACCCACACCGCTGTCGAATGGTTAAAGCATTCTCATCAGGACATAAGTCCTCACCACTAACACCACTTTGAGCAACTAGTGCTCCACCACTTTGAACGACAAGGCGTTCCAGAGCCGAAACTCTCCCACTGTTATGCTCATGCAACTGACCCACTTGCTTATATCTACATACAATCCCACCTAAGCATATATGTATATATGACTCACCACTCCAATTTACAACATTCATGTAAAACTTAATTAAATAAAAGTATACATCCAGCCAGCATCCATTCATCAATCACAACCAAATTAGAACATCCAGAGAAATACACCAACATACAAGCCATGCTTAATCAACAAGATAAATCAACCATCAACAACAGAAGTCAAACCAACAAAATTCTGGGCAGCTCGCCTCGCGAGCACATCTGCTCGCTATGGCGAGATCAGGAAATAAGGTACTCGCCATGGCGAGTTCGAGGCGAACAGAAATATGGTGCTCTCGGGAAAAATGATATTTTTCTCACTCAAACCTCAATTCTAAGCTCCCTAATCATCTTTTAAACCTAAAACTTGCTCCAGTCCTCTTAAAAATCATCTAGGCACATGAAACTACCCAAAATACGGCTTGTAACAACATTTTAAAAATCCAGATTTTCACAAGGCTACTCGCCATGGCGAGTACCTTATTTCCTGAGCTCGCCATAGCGAGCAGATGTGCTCGCGAGGCGAGCTGCCCAGAATTTTGTTGGTTTGACTTCTGTTGTTGATGGTTGATTTATCTTGTTGATTAAGCATGGCTTGTATGTTGGTGTATTTCTCTGGATGTTCTAATTTGGTTGTGATTGATGAATGGATGCTGGCTGGATGTATACTTTTATTTAATTAAGTTTTACATGAATGTTGTAAATTGGAGTGGTGAGTCATATATACATATATGCTTAGGTGGGATTGTATGTAGATATACGCAAGTGGGTCAGTTGCATGAGCATAACAGTGGGAGAGCTTCGGCTCTGGAACGCCTTGTCGTTCAAAGTGGTGGAGCACTAGTTGCTCAAAGTGGTGTTAGTGGTGAGGACTTATGTCCTGATGAGAATGCTTTAACCATTCGACAGCGGTGTGGGTCACGGCCCTGATTTTGGTACCACATGCATAGTTGCATTTGTTGAGGAGTCTTAGTGGAGTTGTCATGTCTTGCATGAGTCTTAGCGGTGGTGTCGAGTTGTTGCATGAATCGTCGTTGTTGGTTTTAATTATCATTTGGTTGATGTTGTTAATGATGATATACTTATATATTGATGAATTATTATTATGACAGGGTGATATATTTAATTGGTGAGTTAGATATCTATTATTGATGATATTATTGATTATGAAATATATACATATATTGGATAATTGTAGTTGTCGTTGTTCTTGAGAGAGTTGTTGTTGTTGTTGTTGAATATTGTTGTTATCGTCGTTGTTGGTTGAATTAGTAAGTGTTACTAAAGTTAAAGAAGTAATAACATTATTGTTAAATATATGTAGTTCTTTATATTGTTATGATGTGATGATTATGTCGTGTCGTTTATATTATTATGAGAAGATGTTTATGATATCGAGTTATGACTCTTGATATGATGAGTATATGATATGATTTAGGAGTCGTTAAAAGAATTACTATTACTAATTGATGAAGTTTAAGTTGTTAGATGCATTTGATGAATTATATATTATTATTATTGATTGTGAATCTCACCCCTTCTGCTTGAAAATGTTGCTCTTCGTATGAGTAACTTGCAGGTGATCAAGAGTAGGTTGCTGTGTTTTTGCTGTCGTGAGTGGCTATCCCTCACTGAGTCGTTTAGGTGCTCTGATACGTAACGGGATGGGAACTTTGTTGCATGCCTTTCTATTCCTTACGTATTGTTTATAAATTTACATGATTAAGTTGTTAATTGGATTTTTATGAGATGTTTTGATGATGCCTTCGTGCCAAGACTTTTTATGTTAATGAATTTAATCCGCTGCAAAGTTTGAATTAATATGTTGAAGGATAAATTAGTTAATTAACTTATTTATGATTTTATGAAGTGTAGCATTCCGTTTACATGTTGAATACTCTGATTAATTAAATGAAAATTTTAAGTCGGGAAAACGGGGTGTTACAATTGGTATCAGAGCAGGTTGGTCCGTCCGGCCAAGTAGTAGAGTCGTGTTGAGCCACATATGTTAGAGTGTCAACTTAATGTTGTCTGTTTTGTCGTGATTGTTGTTTGTTGTGTTTCCTGATAAATGGTTATGTTTATTAAGTGATTATGTTTGATTGATTAACTTAATGTGGTTTGTATGTTTTGATTGAAGGTTCTATCTGGCTATATATAGTTTAAGAGTATTTATGCAATAACTGAATTCATTTTCTTTTGCTTTGAATTTCGAGGACGAAATTCTTTTAAGGAGGGTAGAGTTGTAACGCCCTCCTTGAATTATTTGATTATTTAATTATTTTTATTGAGTTAGGATATATTTATATAATTTATGTGATTTTAAATAATATTGGTTGATTATGTGGTGTGTATTATTTTATTATATAGTTTATTTTAATATTAGTTAGAATAATGTGAGAATTAATATTATTTTGGAGGTTGGGGAGTTAATTAGGAATTAATAGAATTAAGGGGAGTTTAATGAAATAAATGAGGAGTTATATTTTGGGAGTTAGGAAAAGAAAAGGTTAGAAGCAGTTTTACGTGAAACAAGTTTTGGGAGAGAAAACCAAGCCAAGGGGAGAACAAGAGCAAGAGGGGATCGATTTTGCTGTAGCTTTGTTTGTGCAATTGAATTCAGGTAAGGGTGAGACTATCTCTCAATGATAATGGTATATAATTCTGATTTTGATTTAGCATAGTTCTAGTTGAAATTGGGAATTGGGGGTTAGGTTTTTGGAGTATGATTCTTGGATTGAAAAGTGTAGAAATCATGACAATTGTGTTAAGAATCGATGTTCAGATTGTAGAATAAACATATGTTGAGTTTCCTATCAAATTTGGGGTTTGGGTGGATGAAAAATTGGGTTTTTGGCTGAAAACTGGTCTGTTCCCGTAGGGTTGTTCGTCGCAACTCGCCACAGCGAGTAAACTTACTCGCCTCGCGAGCTGCACAGAGACAGCATCACCTGTTTCGCGTTCTTCCGTCTTTTTCACATGTTTCTGTTTTGAATTGGTCTTTGGTGTAAACATGAAAGTTGTAGATAATTTTCTTAGCTTTCCAATGGCTTTAGTTTGACTCGAAAATGATTTTTGGTTTATGAGATATGATGAAAATACTCCAAGGAGGTCTTAGTGAATTTTTATGAATTTCAGCACAACTTTGTCAGAATTTGAAATGAAAACTGGTATTGATTGATACAGAATTGGTCTTAGGTGTAAGCACGAAAGTTGTAGGTATGGATGTTAGCTTTCTAATGCCGTTGGTTTGACTTCAAAAGGATTTATAGAACTTGAGCTATGGTCAAATTATTGCACGTAGGTCACAGTGAAGAATTGTTTATGATTGATGAATTAATATATGTATGTATATATTTGTGAATACGATATTGTCAATGATTGATGAAAGGTTATATGTATATATGATGTTTTAAGATGTTAATTACCATTTGATGTTGTTATATCTTGAGATTGTTTGTGTACTGCCATGCTGCTGTTTATTATTGATTAAGATGCATCTGTTGGTTAATGTTGTGGGAAATGTTGGTTAATATTTGATTAAAGTTAGGTTTTGTTAAATTAATGGGTTTTGAGTGTAGGAATTGTTGAATTGGAGTTAGAAATGGGTTCTGAGTGCATAAAACCTTTCATTGCATATCTGTAAACTAATTTGGGGAGTGAATTGAGGAAAAATGGGATTTTTGGGAAAAACCTGCATTCTGCCCGTACAGAAGTTCATCGCTCGCCTCGCGAGTAGCCTATGCTCGCCATAGCGAGTGAACAACTTCATGGCTCGCCTCGCGAGTGATACAACTCGCCATGGCGAGTAGCCTTGTGAAAATCTGGATTTTTAAAATGTTGTTACAAGCCGTATTTTGGGTAGTTTCATGTGCCTAGATGATTTTTAAGAGGACTGGAGCAAGTTTTAGGTTTAAAAGATGATTAGGGAGCTTAGAATTGAGGTTTGAGTGAGAAAAATATCATTTTTCCCGAGAGCACCATATTTCTGTTCGCCTCGAACTCGCCATGGCGAGTACCTTATTTCCTGAGCTCGCCATAGCGAGCAGATGTGCTCGCGAGGCGAGCTGCCCAGAATTTTGTTGGTTTGACTTCTGTTGTTGATGGTTGATTTATCTTGTTGATTAAGCATGGCTTGTATGTTGGTGTATTTCTCTGGATGTTCTAATTTGGTTGTGATTGATGAATGGATGCTGGCTGGATGTATACTTTTATTTAATTAAGTTTTACATGAATGTTGTAAATTGGAGTGGTGAGTCATATATACATATATGCTTAGGTGGGATTGTATGTAGATATACGCAAGTGGGTCAGTTGCATGAGCATAACAGTGGGAGAGCTTCGGCTCTGGAACGCCTTGTCGTTCAAAGTGGTGGAGCACTAGTTGCTCAAAGTGGTGTTAGTGGTGAGGACTTATGTCCTGATGAGAATGCTTTAACCATTCGACAGCGGTGTGGGTCACGGCCCTGATTTTGGTACCACATGCATAGTTGCATTTGTTGAGGAGTCTTAGTGGAGTTGTCATGTCTTGCATGAGTCTTAGCGGTGGTGTCGAGTTGTTGCATGAATCGTCGTTGTTGGTTTTAATTATCATTTGGTTGATGTTGTTAATGATGATATACTTATATATTGATGAATTATTATTATGACAGGGTGATATATTTAATTGGTGAGTTAGATATCTATTATTGATGATATTATTGATTATGAAATATATACATATATTGGATAATTGTAGTTGTCGTTGTTCTTGAGAGAGTTGTTGTTGTTGTTGTTGAATATTGTTGTTATCGTCGTTGTTGGTTGAATTAGTAAGTGTTACTAAAGTTAAAGAAGTAATAACATTATTGTTAAATATATGTAGTTCTTTATATTGTTATGATGTGATGATTATGTCGTGTCGTTTATATTATTATGAGAAGATGTTTATGATATCGAGTTATGACTCTTGATATGATGAGTATATGATATGATTTAGGAGTCGTTAAAAGAATTACTATTACTAATTGATGAAGTTTAAGTTGTTAGATGCATTTGATGAATTATATATTATTATTATTGATTGTGAATCTCACCCCTTCTGCTTGAAAATGTTGCTCTTCGTATGAGTAACTTGCAGGTGATCAAGAGTAGGTTGCTGTGTTTTTGCTGTCGTGAGTGGCTATCCCTCACTGAGTCGTTTAGGTGCTCTGATACGTAACGGGATGGGAACTTTGTTGCATGCCTTTCTATTCCTTACGTATTGTTTATAAATTTACATGATTAAGTTGTTAATTGGATTTTTATGAGATGTTTTGATGATGCCTTCGTGCCAAGACTTTTTATGTTAATGAATTTAATCCGCTGCAAAGTTTGAATTAATATGTTGAAGGATAAATTAGTTAATTAACTTATTTATGATTTTATGAAGTGTAGCATTCCGTTTACATGTTGAATACTCTGATTAATTAAATGAAAATTTTAAGTCGGGAAAACGGGGTGTTACAATTGATATATATTAAATCTAATTGGACGGTCAGGATGTTTGACTGGCAACCTGCTAGATTCATTTTCCTTTAAACACAGAAACCGAGACATTACCCCACAATAACATTAATTTATAATATTTTTGTTGGGTTCTAATGATAGAATGTGTGCCGATGTTTTGCCCAGAAACATTTTCATTAACTTAGTTTACTTCTTCATCTTCATGAAGATGAACTTGTTGCCCAGAAACACAAACATTTTATTCAAAAAATTAAAACCCATAAATCATACAAAGAAAATACTTCAAACCTTTGTCCAAATCCAAAACATATTTAAAATAAAAATAAAAAAAGAATATAGTTTGTTAAGTTCACACACAGAATTAATCGATTGATTATGATTGAAGCAAAATTAATTGATCTTTTGAAGCTTCTTGATGATGCGTTTAGCAACTTCAATTGGTTTTGAGTTTTGAGAATTAGATCTGCGCGATATTTATACGATGACGCTACCGGCAGAACGGCGCATTGAAGTTGTTAAGAGTACAACATATTCATGACGAATTTGCGGCTATTGAGTATTATTGAAGTAGAAAATCTCGTAGAGCTTTGGCCTTTGAGTGTTACTGAATATAAAGCTTGAAACTCCAGCAGAAAATTTTGGGTGAATTTCATAGAGTTTTGTTTCAAACCTAGCTTTGAGTGTATAGCTGAAAATAGATCCAGATAAGAAAATTTCATAGAACTTGAATCTTGCATTGTTGAGTGAAACAAATGAATTGAAAGGAGGTGTATTTCTCTTTCATCACAAACGAGAGGTGAGTTAGCAGCTAACCATTATTTGCAATTAAAATATGTTTCAGGTTTTTTTGTTTTTTTAATTCAGCAGGTTTCTAACAGACAGCTGGCATCAATACATAAATTTGTGCATGGTGCACAAATTTGTGTAGTGTGCATAGTAAATGCCACCTCCAAGTAATGGTCAGTTAAACTACAAACATAAGTACGCTCACATTCGAGACCCTTTTGTAGTACAATTATTGTGCACCATGCATGAGTTTGTGCTACAGTCTTTGAAGTACAATTATTTAGCATGCACAAATAGCCAAATTTGTGTATCATGCAGATGTTACTTTCTTACATGGGTCAGATTGTTTTCACCATTAGATCAACTAAAGAACATATGTTTATCATAAACAAATCAAAACTTTTGAAAGGGGTATAAAATAAAATTTTGGGAGAATGATTATTAATTATTATCTCTGATTATGAAGACTCAATTGGAGAATTAGAGAAATCTTGCTGCTTATGGTTTAGAAATGTTTTATGAAACTAGAAAAATTCCATTTTTATATTTTATTACATTTGAAAGGAAAGAAAAAATTGGGCATGAAACAATGTATTCAATTTTATATGTTAGTTTTGTGCTAGTAAATTAAGATTTAAGACAAAAAAAAAAAATCAAGATTTTGTGGTATAGTGAGGGAATGGATGCGATTGGGAGTGATTTTGCGGTTCTAGAAGTTGAATGTGTTACTGGATTTTGATTCGAGGGAGATGAGTTGTAGAAACTTAGAAAATGAGTAGTTAGATCTAGTGTGTGAGACACATGATAAGATGTAGTATAATCGTAAAATCCGATGGTTGATCTGAAGTAGCCCATGGTGCACAATTTTAAGAATTGTGAATGCTAAATGCACCATAATTGTGTATTTAAGTTGAAATTAAAAGAAAGGGAGCATAAAATTGGGATATATGGCATGCTATCACCAACACCACATATTGAATTTTAGATATACAAGTAAATAACAGTTGTGTATTCCGGTTTATATATATGATGAATCTATAAGAAGGGGAAAAAATGGTACATTGTATTATCATTTTGGTGGAATATATTTTATTTTATTTTTGTGTGTTAATGTAACCGAATGAGTCCAATTTTTTTATTTTGGTGGAATATATATATATATATATATATTTTTGTTGCAAGAATCTGCCTCCAAGATGTTTTCGTAATTAATCAAGAGTCAATTATGTTATATCCTTCTGCATTTACTCCAAAAACATGTACTTGAAGTCTTAAAATAGATAAAAACGTGTTCATGTTATAAACTAATGGTGATGTCAATGACAAGAGACATCATCTAAATCAAATCCAGCTCCTTCTTAACTTCGAATCCAAACACTGAAACAGAGAATCAATATTAGACCAATCATGAAATAATTTTTTGTCTGGTTAGAAGGAAATCAAACTATAGTACAAGGCTGAATATTGTTATTTTCATTATTTAAGCAATAGACTGTTATGCATGATGCTGATTTGATTGCACTCATGATCAATCCATACAGTGAGGAAACAGTCACAAAATCTGAGTATATACTTTCATTCTGATCAATCAAAAGAATCATTCTTCCCTGAATTTATTAGTTGAGTCAAGTTTTCCATTCTAGTTAGTGCAAAACATTTATCAGTTATGTTCGCTAACGTTCATTTAAACCATTTAAACTTTATAGATCCATTCAAACCTATTAAACTTCCAAGAACAAATCTCATGTTGATGTTGATAACCATCCATAAATTTGTACTAAACCAAACAATGTGATACTCTCAACACATTGTTTTCAACACATTATTTGGTCTTAGCACAAATCTACAGATGATTACTTGATATTGGTAGGTGTTCTTCATCTTCTTATATGTAGTAGTAGTGGTCCATGAGCTAACAAACTAATTAAATATAAGAAAATAAAGATGGTAATGAAAAGAAAAAGAGGCTGACATAAGAGAGAAAAATTATGAAGAAGAAGAAGAAGAAGAAGATGTTCTTGCTAATGCTATGTAGTGTTCTCTATTTTATAGCCACAATTGGAGTTATGGTTGAAGTCATTATGATGCATAGGCTCTAGGTGTGGTGCATGTGAAGATCTTGGCCATAGGATAGTATTCACATGGTGGGGGTTGTTTGTGATGTGATATTTTCAAAGAAAAGGTTAAAAATGGCGATGAAGCTCGGAAAGTACTATTGCCATATTTTGGAAACAAATGAAATGAGTCACATCTCACATATGTACTTGTGCTTTGATTGATTCCTATATTAAGTTGTTTTGCTTAATACATAAAATTAGCAAATTACTAATATATGGGTAATATAATGTTACATATTAAGTACATACAATTCGAAGTGTGTTTGTTTTAAGGTGTGTGTAATGTTGGAAAAAGCTAAAGTGTAGAAACAAGTTGTTTGTGGTGATTTGTGTTCTTTTTTAGTTCTGATATATTACTCAAAAGGATTGGTTTAGTCTAGAAGATCTGTTTGTTTATGATAAATCATACACTTTTCTCCACATCATTGTAGCATGTGATCAATTGTCGTTCTTCATTGTTTGTGAGATGGTGAAGCATGTGAATTTTCTCCACATCTTTGATGTTTATACAATAACTAAATATATGTTTTGTTTTAAAAGATTATAATCAAGAATCCATTAAAAGAGAGAACCAATTGTAAATAGACATAACGTGCAATTTCGTGTACGTGCCGTATAGCAACCCTCGTGTATCCCTTAAAAAAAAACGTAATGTTACATCGGAGAATACAAGATTTGGAATACAACATTCCTATAATTGTTTCAAGTTTTCAAAATTTGTAAACATGAGTTTTTATTCCCAAGAAATTTTTTTACACATGCGAATTAAAAGATGAGAATCCTTTAATCCGAATTTAACAATCCAATAAAAATATAACTTAACTTATTGTAACTTTCAACAACCACTTACATTTATTTTCTATCTCTTAAAATAGTGTTGTGGATGATAAACTGCATAATAGTTTGTATGCTGAATTTCGAGTAGCTTTGCATATCTTTGCTAGTTTGCTCTTTTTTAATAAAAGTATGCTTATAAAAAAGTGCTATATATTAAATAGGATATTACACATATTAAAAAAAGATCAATTCAAATCTGTAAAAAAAAATTGAAGGACTAAAAGCAAAATATCATGTATTTACTAGGAGTAAAAAAATATTTATAACGACTAAAACCCAGAGTAAAAGACTCTTCCTACACCAATGGCTTATAAAAATATCCCGGTGAACGGAAACTTAGTCCAGAATTCCGGTAAGCAGGGGCTGTTAAGCGCCTTGATTGCGTCCCATAGCATGTGGACGCAACCTTTTGCTAAAATCACACCCTCTGCAAAAGCTTTCATGGCAACGAAGAGGTTTCCGTTTGTTCTTAGGTATCGGAAGTGATTCAGAATGAGTGGAATTGAGATTCCAACAATGCCTGCAACCAGGACGGATGCTATGGCCACAATCTTGAGAAGAAACGCGGCTAACTCATCTTGACACGGATATGAGCCAAGTTGAGTTGGATGTTGATTCTTTGAACAATGATTCCTTTTCAGAGTAGAGTATTGTTTTTCCTGTGAGATATTGGAGCAGTAGTTGCCAGAAATTTTGGAAAGAAAACATGATGATGAAGAATTGAAAATAGGTGACAAGAATTTTGATTGGATGAAGATAAGAGAGAGAGGTAAAGAGAGGAAAAAAAAAGAAAAAAAAAAGAAAGAAAGAGTAAGGGCCTGTTTGAAAGAGTTTTGGTTTTTAGTTTTCAAATTCTATTTTCTAAATTAGTTTTAGCAAACTGTTTTGAAAAAGAAACTAACAAAAAAATCTGTTTGGTAATATCAATTTTGAAAACTGTTTTGGAGAAGTCTGAAGGAGAAAAAATGTTTGGCAAATAAATTTTCGAAATATATTTTAAAACATAAAAACTGAAATTTGTTTGATATATAGGGATAATTTTTTTTTCTTTTAGCTATTCTTTTTTAATCTCATTTCAAAATAAAAATTCTCTTTTCTTCTTAATATACCGTCCAAACAATAAACTTTTTTTTTTATATTTCAAAAGTTATGATTGAATATATATTATAGGAAAAATACCGCTTTTGGTCTTTTAAGTTTGATAAAAATATTGGGTTAGTCCTTTAAACTTTTTAAGTTTTAAATAGGTCCTTTAAGTTTTTATATGATTCAAATAGGTCCTTTAAGTTTTTTTTTTTAGTTTTAAATAGGTCATTTAAGTTGTTAATTTAACGCACCTATTTGAAGTTTTTTAAGTTTTTATGTTTCAATAGGTCCTTAAAAGTGTAATGAGGACCTATTTGAAAATTTAAAAACTTAGGACTAATCCAATATTTTTGTCAAACTTAAAGGACAAAAGGATGTATTTTGCATATATTATATATGATTGATAAAATCCAAAGTTATGTTTATTTAATTAAATATAATTTAATTTAAAATTGTTATTCACAAAATAACTGTTATTCACAAAATAATTAAATTAAATATAATTTATGTTAAAGAGACATTTGATATGTTGGAGCGCGAGTTCAAATATGTAGTTATACACTTCTCAGCCCTTCGAGTGTAAGAATTTCACCACTAAAAAATGTAGAACAAAAATAAATAAATTAACCAATACTTTCTAACCTTATATAAATTTAATTAACGAATAAAATTAAATTGTTTTCATATATTATAAGGATTTAATTATTTTTTTTTTGCGTTAACTCTCTGGCTCCTAGAGAAAGGGGATCCTAGTAACTCGGATTTTGATCGGGAGATAAATAAAGTCTGATCAATAATTGTTCTAAACAAAATCAAATTCAGTTTCTCTCGAACAACATGTCATAAGGTGCTCATTTTAGTTAAGAATTCAATTATTAAGCACCGACAATGCAAAACATTTTTACACATGCATTTAATCAAATCTCACTTTTATAAGTTAGTTAGTAAAGTATTCGTAAAATACCTATTTTTCATGTTGTGTTTGGATGCATGTGTAAAAATATTTTACTATAAAATTACATAGAAATTAATTTCATATCACTATAAATTGAAATAATTATTTCAAAAAGAATTAAAAACATAACAATTTATTTATTAAATAAAATAAAGGCACAATTGCTAAAAAAAAAAAAAAAGAGGAACAATAGCCCTTAGCTTACTGTAGAAGGAGTAGTTCACACCACCAATAAAAATAGAGCAAGAAGTGTTGAGAGAGAAATAAAATTTTGTCATTAATTACAGATTTGCCATTAATGAAAAATGTGCATTTCTCCGTGTTTTCAGTTTTTGGAAAGCAAAACAACCTTTTGCTGTTTTAGTTTTTTAGTTTTAAAAACAGATAATTGGAAAACAATTTCCAAAAACACTTTTATAAAATTGTATTATCAAACAGGTTTTTTATTTTCCAATTTTTAAAAACTTAAAAACAGTTTTTGAAAAGTAAATCAAACAAGCCCTAAATGGTTTATTGGATGAATGAAGAGAAGAGAAACTGAGTTGTTTTAAAAGAGATAAAAATGAGTTTGATCTTGGAAGACTTAGTATATATAGACCTTGAATGAAGCTAAACCATAATAATGGCATAAAAGGAGAATTAAGTACAAGAAAAGATGGGGTAGATTTAGCTAGAATTGATGATGTTTACCTTTCATGCATTTGTATTCTGTTATAACTTATATATGTTGATGTTGATGTACTACTTAATTAATATTTTCCCAATTTCTTTCTTTGAAATGTGTCCATGTCCATAATCTTAATGGATCCCACACTTTTGTTTTTTCTTTTTTGGGGAAATATTCTATGGATTTAATTAAAACTTGTACAAGATAATTATCTACTCCTTATTGTTGTCATTTTCATTTACTTGAGCATGCTTGAGAATATTTAATATTACAGATTATCACAAACACCTAACATAATATATATCTCCAATAATTAATATTGAGTTCTTCTTAGTTCAAATTTAGTGCACTTTCAAAGTTGATAGCAAAATAATAAAAATATAAAGAGGAAGCAAAACAACATAAAATGGAGAATTTGCATGAGAAATGCCTCCACAGTGGAAGATATCAATTTTGATTAATCTTGAATAGTAGAGTAGAGACTAACAAATGAACTATATTACATAACTGGATAATCAAGTAGTTATGGTGTCTAACACAATGATTACAACTTGGTCAATTGGTGATTATAGGGCACAAAAAGGAGTTATGTATGTCCTCAAATTATCAAGATATTCATGAATAATACTATTCAGTGCTAGTGTGTCCTTTTCTTTAACAAGATGTTCGGGGAATACATATCTTTTTTGTACTGTGTGTATTAATGGAATAACTCTACCATATATTTTCAGCAAGGTTAAAGATACTCATGGAATACATGTCTTTTTTGTAGTGTGTCCTTTTCTTTTGCAAGATATTTGTGTAAGCTGAAAATTGAATTTGTTTTCCTGTTATAGGTTTTATATTGAAGGTGACATTATATATGTGTTGATATGCAAGCTATTGTTCATTTACGAGATATGTGGAACACCTGTGATAGTAAAAGCAAGGAAGGATATTGTAATGCTTTTGTGATGTGTACTCATCTTTTGTAATTTGTAACTAGAACTAGAAGGAACTTGGTGAACATGGAAATGCAAATTTTCTTTCTCAACAAATTCAAAGTTTATTGTTACCAATTGCCAGACACATCAACTTTTTACTCAAATCTTCTATCTGTAAATCAATGTTGAACAACTTTTGAAGAAGGGATGAAAGAGCTCATCTTTCATATAAAGATTGTAAAAACACACAAAAAAAAAAAAAAAAAAAATTTAAACAAAATTGCGGAGATGGTCATAACAAATTGAGTATCTATTGATTTGAGTCTTATTAAAATGTATACTATATCATTCATGAACAATTCAAGGGTTAAAATAGCATGCGAATTTTTTTTTATTACGTTACAATTTTGGTAATTTTTATTTATTACATGAGAAAAAGCGAAGAAAAAAAAAACTACATCATAGTAAAGAACATCCTATTGCATCAGCCAACAACGTTGAAGAAAGACGAAGGTAATGACTCATGTACCATCAAGGGCAGATGCAATTCATGGTTAGGTGTGGTCATAGCCACACTAAAATTCTCCCCAAAATTTTTTACATATGAAGAATACCTAAAAAAAATGAAGTCTTGACGGCTTATTCTATCCCCAATTAGCAATTGTGACGGTCAATAAACATGGACTAACAAAATTTGCCAAATAAAAATATTAAAATTGTCAGTCATTTTGAATGAAATAGTATTTAATATTATTGAGCAATTTGTTTTTGACATTATTATTGTAGTCACACAGAAAATTATCCTGGATCCGTTCTTGTAAAAAATTTCCTTACAAAAATTTCCTTCTATAAAGATGTGGTGGATAGAGATATCTTGTTCCTTAGTCAGGTAACTTCAAATAGGTTCCAAGAGGTTAGCATACCAATGAAACCTCGAAGTTTCCTTAGCCACTAATTGATCGACATGAAAGGGAAAGCACATGATTTTCATGAAGCTGCATCCCAATTCCCAAGAGAAAGTGATTCCTTTCAACATGGCTTGGGTCTTTGCATGTAAAATGTTGGACAAACCCATAATACCATATGTTCTGAATTCGATGAAAATCATATCAATAACAACTTGATGTGTGGAGCAAGGGATAATCAAGCAACCGAATATACTCCTAATCTTACAGTATGCTAAAAGAAATGATACACAACCCAACTCTCAAAAAAAAAAAAAATATAGGTTTGTTTTTTAAACAGGTATTAGAAGCTATACTTGAAATATATCAGCTTAAATTTTAAACAATTTCTCTAATTTCTTTTTCATGAAGCAAGATATAGAGCAGAATTTAGCCTTTGTAGTTACTTCTTCCCAAAATTCAAGCTTAATTCTAAGAAAATAATGTGCCAAATCTGGTTCAATCAGCATAAATGGACCACGCTAGCGGATCAATACATCACTCAAAAAAGTGACATTGGTCCAACTTCGCCCAAATCGAAAAAACCTCTATGATAGCACCATAATATGATAAAAAATAACACAAATTAGACTTGCTAAAAAAATACGCACTCATTTATTAACTTCCAAATAGCCAGTAAGACCAAAATATAATGTGATAATGAAAGTGTATATTCATACACTTGCCAGCAATAGCTCTACTGTTATTACAGGCATATTTGAAAATCATCAATGACTTTAAAATAAAATTTTGGAAGGAAATGAAAAACTAAACTAAAAATTGCACAAACTCTTAAGCCCATTTGGCTAGAAGAGACATACAACCAGCTCCTAATAGAAGAGATAGATTGCATCCTAATCGAAGTTTACCACTCTTTTGCATCCTTGGATTCATAAAATCAGCAGCAAGAAGATCTACAAGTGCCATATAGATTAAGATCCCAGCCGATGCTGCATTGAATATTCCTTCAACAATAAGGGCAGTTGGAGTATTTTCATCATAAACATTGCTGATCCCTAAACCAATTGCAATTCCTACTGGAGTAGTCAAAGCAAAGAATAATCCCATGATTGTAATTGATAGACTCTTGAAATTTGCCTGCAATGGTTGCACTTTCAATAAGTCAATAATTTCATGATTGTTTTCTTGTTTACATTCAAATAAGGTGCACAATTTCAACCATACATAAATAAAAAATTTCAACTAACATTACGTCTAGGAATTAGTTTTGTTTACTATTTCATGAGTTTGTATGACTTCGTAACAGAAATGTGAAGTATAATAACAATTTTTTTCCTCTTAAGTATTTGCATAGCTATAGAAACTACAAGGGAGTTTGGCTACTTTTGAACATTAGGAACAAACAAGAGCATCCAACAAATACATTGGTTACAAAATACTCGAGTGGAATAATTTGTCTTGTTAAACACAACATATAAAGGTCCGACCGTACATGTATTTGAAACTTCATAATTAATGAAATCAAAGTTTGAAAAGTAATCTTGACTCATAGTATCATTTCATGTTTGACACCAACCAAAAAAACATATGGTCCCAATTACACTCATAAATATTAGCCTTATAAAAATTAAATCAATTCCCATAATTCATGGATAGATGTTATGCACTACCTGAGTTATACAACTTCCAAGTCCCATGCCCTCAAAAAATTGATGAAAGGTCAACGCAGCTACAAGCGGCCTTATGGTTTTAGGACTCTCTGAAGCACCCAGAGAAATTCCTATTATAACAGAGTGAACAATAATCCCCAACTCCAACACCTATAATGAAATCAAAACAATATTCAATCACAATCAATGTTAACTAAAAAGATCAATATGTGATATGATTAAAAAAACAAAAAAAAAAAATAATCAAAAGTCTTACATAGTTAGTACATAATAAAAATTATATATAATATCATTACCTGCGATATGACCCTATGACGAAGAAGTTCTGAAGACGGATCGGAAGAAACATGGCCATGTGCATGACCATGGGATGCATGAGTATGAACATGCACATGTCCTTGTTGCTCTACAACTTCCTTCTCCACATCTAAGGTTGCCTCATGACTCTTAACCTGTGTCAACGTTGATGCCTTTTTAGAATGACGATTCTGAAAATAAGCGGTGGCATAAGTATCAACCATGAGAGACCCCATAGCAGTGCACATAGCCACAAAACCGGTGAATGGAAAATCACCCCAAGGATGTTCCTTTAAACAAGGTGAAGTAAGATTCTCAAAAGCATCAGGAAGCACATGAATGAAACCGGTGGATAATATCACACCGGCAGCAAAGGTTTTAATGATGAAAAATATATCTTTTTCAGGGCTTAACGCCGGTATTACTTTGCCAAGAAGTGGGATAAAAACACCAATTGCACTTACAACTAAAATTGACACTAAAGCTGCTATTTTGTAACGTAAGGCTTTGGCTTTGTCTCTATCTTCATCTTCCTCATCACATGTGCATTCTGCGGCTATTAGAGTTGGGATTACGAGGAAGATCAAGACAGAAAAAACTAAGACTTTGATATTGTTTTTGAATCCCATTTCAATTGTTAGAAACCCAAAGAAATGTGGTTGTTACAAAATGTGAGAGAGTTGTGCAGGGAGAGATGAAACAATGCACAAAATGTGTGTATTGTGAACAATTGATAAAGATGAATTTATTTATTTTTTTGGTAGAGATAAAGATGAATTTATATGGTTGTTACGTGAATTCTGGGATTTCGAAAAAGAAATATTTGAATATTAAATATGAGATTTCGAGGTCATAAGCACGTAATGACGGCAACATCATAGTTTTTGTTTCTGTTATATGACTTGGTTTGATTAGACTAATAATGTGGTTAAAATGTCAACATATACTAATAAACGGAAGATTTTAGGGTAAGTACATGTGGAAAGTCAACTAGTCATACGGAAACTTATTGTTACTGTTTCAAAATTCATTGGTAAATGACGATATTTCTATTCTTCACAAAAAATTCATTGGAAAGTGCCTACTTTGGTGAGGCGCATTCAAAGTCTTTTAGCTTTGAATTGGCATACTCATGTTTGTCATACCATGCGCAAGGGAAACATGAGTGCATATTGGCTTGCTAATTATAGTCTCTCGATGAGTTCAATTAATTTTTATATTATAGATTATCCTCTTAATGAGCTCCATGGTTTGATTTGTAAGGATTTATTTGGGGATTTTTTATCCTGAAGTGTTCGACCAATTACTTAGTTTTTGTTTTTCGTTTGGGGTTAAGCCCTCATTTGTACCAAAAAAAAGAATATTACAATGATTTGTTTTACAAATACATTGAATTAAATCACACGAAATAGATATTTGTTGAGATAGTTTTTTCAATTAATTTAAAAAAATGACATCATAAGTAAAACAATTTATATGTTTTTTAAAAAGAGGGGCCTAGTCCCAAGCAGAAAAACAAAGATGAAAAATGAGATTGTATATGCAGAGAGAAAAAAAAAATTGATTGTTGGTGCATTATCGGCAAAATCGGATCAATGCACTACAACTTGTTATCATTTGTGTATTAAAGAGGACTAACCAGCTTGCATACGCAACTATATTATTATCACTTTGAGCATTTTAATCTAACCCTGTAGACTCATTGTGCACGACAGACGGCCAGAGTTGGTCACGCTCGTGCACTACAGATGGCATCGAGTTTGGATTAGCATCCGAATGAGAGTTGAAGTTTCAATCACTTTTTTCCCAATCAACATTTATTTCTTAAAATTGTAAAGCTTGATCAATGTAATCTCTCAAATATGTGAAATTGAAATTATATTCAGTCCCTTAAGTACTCTTTCTAAATTTTGCATCATGATTTTAGATGTTTTATGTAAAAGCACAAAGAAATCCATTATTACGACCCCTAAGAATACCTTGACAAGCAGTTTTATTTCCAGCATTAATCACTAAACTATCTTTATTAAAAGAAACTTTAACATAATTGATATGAATTCCATTATAGAAGTTATGGAGATACAAAGCCATGTCATAGTTGAAGAAAGAGCAGGAAAGAAAAAATGCCAAAGTTTTGTCTCATTCTAGCAGTTAAAGATTAATCCATCTTGCAGATCACCTGGGGCGCAAGGCGTTTCTGCGTGAAATGGCCACAATTTAGCAAAACACAAGGGTTTTTGAAGTTTTTTTACTAGAAAATACGATTGAAACCTTTTGGGTGCAAAAAAGTGGCAATTTCAACTCTTGGAAACAAGATTTGAGAGCTAAAATTCATATTTTAGATGTGCAATTTCCCGGTCTCTATTGTAATGCATCCCACTATTATGAGTAGATAAATCTCCATTGATTACAATGTAGATGAGCCTCTTTCGATCTACATGAACCATGTAATTCATGAGTGCTTTTATGCAATTGAATGTGAATGATGATTTGGTTATTTTTGTGCTTAATGATTTTCTTTTATCAATTTGAAATTTAATTTAGGGAATATTCCACTACTGACCAAAGGTTTTTTAACGCATAGGATAATTGTTCATTAGATGCTGACTTTGGTAATATTAAATTGTTTACGCGAAATGTTAGATGGTGCCTCCGGAGCACTAGTTAAGGATGCTAAGAAAGAGATAATATAATAGTTATTGCATTGAAAATTGTGTAATTAATACTAAAAAAGTCAAACATGTTTCCTTTTATGGTAATACTTACCTTTTTGGCATCCTTAACCGGTGTCTCCAAGGCACCGGTTAACATGACCCATGTGATAAAAATAATTATCATTCATTCATGATTTTGATAATACTATTTAACCTTAGAAATTAGGGTTTGTGTCAGATAAATGGGACTTTTGAAAACACTAGTTCCTATTGTTGGCTTCTCTGATGATGCTCAATAGGCCTCTCAAAATTACTAACTTGGCTAAAAAGTCGATTGAAAGTTATGTCCCGATTATGAGCGAAATTGAAGGGCCTATTGAGTAACTTATCCTCGTCAATCTAGCACCGAACATAAGCACAACAAGGGGGTCCAAAATGCACCTTTGGCCCAATAGACCAATGTTGAAGAAAAGCCCAACTAAGATCCAATCATGCAAAGCCCAAAACGCTATGCACACCGTCTTTACTACTACGAACGAATATTGTTACTAGCGGAAGTTTTAGACTCCTAAGATCCATAATGTTTCTTGCCCGCTCATATTAATAAGCCAACGGTCGACAATTATGAGACCCCCATCATTTGTAACCGTCACCCAACGACTATCTCTCATCACTCTAAGGATCTCTACAGCTTGGTATATAAAAAGAGAACTTACAAGTCCTTCTATTCTTGCTCAAATAATGACTTGAGCGTCGGAATGCTTTTTACAAGTACCCCTCCACAAACAACACCATACAGAGCTTACCGGACGTCGTTCTCCTGGTCACCTCATATCAATTCTGATAGTCCTTTTTCATCAAGAAGAAGGAAGTTAACAAAGCTTGTCTCATTATCCATTAAGTCGAGATTCTCGGGGACAGAAAAAGTATTGGAAACTTATCTGTCTCATTCCCCACTTGTTGTGATTCTCCATTCTAAATTAGTAATCAGCCCCACTTATGATACATGTACTACAATGCTCAAATAATTATATCATCATCAAAAGTAAATATGTAAAAAGCAACTCTCTTTCATAGGTTATCAACTAAACACATGACATAATCAATTTATCATCATCCAACCAAGTAGAAAGGAAGTGAAATAGGGAATCCAGAAACACAATCCTAAAAAAGCTTTCATTTAACTTGCATCAGAAAGCCTACGTCATGCTTATTATTAATGTTATCCTATATAATTTTAAATTTTAAGAGAACTTTTCAGCTACGTTTCTTTTTGAGTAAATTGTTAATTTCCCCCCGAAATTGTAAGTTTCGTCAATTATCCCTCTGAAATTAACAAAACTTCAATTACCCCCTGAAATTGCATAATGTTAATCAATTTATCCCTCCGTCAAATTTTTCTGTTAACTGTTTACGATTATGATCAAATACCCCCCTGAAATTTTGCACTTATGTGCAAAATGCCCCCTAAACTTAAAAATTTATATTTTTTTCTTACCAAAAATCATACATTTAGTTCTTCAAGTAGTATATTGTACCTATTGTCATAAAAGTTCTATTCGGAAGAAAATGAATGAATATATGCCAAAGAAATCATGGTTTTGTCATGTGCAGCCTTTTCATTCATATTTCATATTTATCAACAAGGAGCAAGAGAAATTTTTTACAAAGAAGGTAAAATTAAAAACCAAACATTAAAAAGATATCAAGCTGTTGAAATAAACCAAGACAAGAATGCCATAGCAGCGGAAAATTGATATCTATCACATAACTTTGTTAATTTCTTTCTATTCCCCAATGCATAAACCTTTATAAATATATCTTTTATAAACCTTTATAAAAGATATATTTTTCATCATTAAAGCCTTTGCTGGTGTGATTTTGGCCACCGGTTTCATTCACGTGCTTCCTGATGCTTTTGAGAATCTTACTTCACCTTGTTTAAAGGAACATCCTTGGGGTGATTTTCCATTCACCGGTTTTGTGGCTGATTTTCCATTCACCGGTTTTGTGGCTATGTGCACTGCCATGGGACTCTTATATGAACATATCAACCATAAGAATCCCCATGGCAGTGCACATAGCCACAAAACCGGTGAATGGAAAATCACCCATGTGAACATATCAACCATAAGAATCCCCATGGCAGTGCACATAGCCACAAAACCGGTGAATGGAAAATCACCCCAAGGATGTTCCTTTAAACAGGTGAAGTAAGATTCTCAAAAGCATCAGGAAGCACGTGAATGAAACCGGTGGCCAAAATCACACCAGCAGCAAAGGCTTTAATAATGAAAAATATATCTTTTTCAGGGCTTAACGCCGGTATCACTTTGCCTAGAAGTGGAATACAAACACCAATTCCACTTGCAACTAGTATTGATACTAAAGCTGCTATCTTATAACGAAGGGCTTTGGATTTGTCTCTATCTTCATCTTCTTTATCGCATGTGCATTCTGCGGCTATTAGAGTCGGGGTTACAAGGAAGATCAAGATAGAGAAAACAAAGACTTTGTTATTTTTTTAATCCCATTTCAATGGTTAGAAACTCAAAGCATATGGGAGTGATCGGTGCAGGGAACTAGTGATGAAACGATGCAATATATATAAGGATTAAGCTATAGGTAGGGGTTTTTTGTTGTAGGTCTTGGGAATGGAGATGTGAATGAATACTTAATATGTGCTGATTTAAAGGTTGCAGTTATAGTGTGACTTATGCACGTAATATGACGGCAAAAACAATGGAATTTGTTAGCATGTTCATATGAGTAATAATGTTTCAATATTTAAAAAATAAAATATAATCTTCTTATATATTAAAGTTAACTCGTAAGCCCTAATTTTAACCTAAACCCTCCTAATGCTCACACCTAATCTCCTATTTTCATGAACAACCCTAATGCTCACACCTGGTGATGTTTGATTTTCATGAAGTATTGATAAAGGGGAGCTTCTATGAAGAAGTCAGAAAAACGACTTTTTCGGTGAAGTCGTTTGAATGGGCCAATTAGATTTCAAGTGATGACACGTCAGATACCCTGCATTATGTTAGAGTGCAGGCGTTCTACAGTACCGTAAGTAGAAGGAAAACTTTATTTCATGATCTTAATGGTTAGATTTACTTGGTCTCTATGTTATTGTGGTATATTGTCTACACATGATTAGTATCAATTCTCTCTCCTCTTTATTTCTCTTTATTTATTCATATTCTCTCTTTCAGATTTTTATTAAATTAACATCTTCATCTTTCCTTCATCATATTCATCTTTCCTTCATCATCTTCATCATATCTTCATCAACTTATTCATCATCTTCATAAAAGGAAAAAAAAACAGAAAAAAAAAATGAAATTATATAACTTAAAAAAAAAACATTACAATTAATTACATTTCGATAAAAACACTTCCAATTTCAATTTCTCATTATTTACATCACAAATCATCATAAAAGATTCAATTTCTCAAACCTTCAAAAAAAAAACTACATAAAATAAATCTAAACTGTCTACATGAAAGTAATTACGTAAGATTAATTTCTTTAGTATATCTTCTACATGAAATTGTAAGATTAATTACGTAAGATTAATCTAAACATTCTTTTATTACATTTCTTCTATCTTCATTATTTACATTACAATTAATTACGTTTCTTCTATCACAGATCTTGTACCCACTAAAAGAATGAGAAAAGAAGATAGATTATAAACAGTTTATTATGTAAAATTCACATGGCTTCAATTCTTATATTGTGGTTGTCAAATTCTAAAGCAACTTCGGTTTAAGTGAGATTTCTCGTGTTTATACGTTGAATCAAAACCTGAAATTACTTTGAAATTTATAAATTCCGTGAGAATTTTTTTTTTATAGTTTTTGTTGTTGTAAGAACCTTAAAAAAATCATCATCAATTGGCTTATGGATTAGCAAAAGAAGCATGTGTTTTCTTCTTGTCTTTCAATTTCGATCAGAACTAGTTAAAAATCGTTAAATTTCATTGTGTATAAAGGGAGATTCGTTCGGATCGAAACGTGGGTCGAAATAACCCGTTTTATAGTTACGGGCGAAGAAGATGAGTATAAATAAAAAATAAAAATAAAAATGGACAATAAGAATCGAACCAAAGATACAATTGTTTACTTGTATGATTTTTATTTTATCACCAGCATAACCAAATAATTTTTTTTTATATTTATTCTCATAATTAGTCATTAATACTGATTAATGCTCCATTTTTTTTTTTTGAGGGAAATCCAAAATAATGCCTACGTCGCTGGATTTTACATCATAGATCTGGAAATTTTTATTTTTGTTTTTCTTGAAAGCTTAAATCTGGAAATGACCATAAAAGATTAAATGATTAGCTTAAATCTTTTAATAACACAGGTTGGATTTTTTTTTTTTTTTTTTTTTTTTGCACTTGCATACATCTAGTTAAGTGGTTATGACCATAAAAGATTAAATGATTAGCTTTACAAAATTATTAGTTTTCTAAACAATAAGCTTTACACGGTTATAGTAACTATAGTTTTGGGGAAGATGGGATGAGAGGTCCCAGATTACTATTTTTAAAATGAATGATTTTTGCTTTTGGAAAATGCTCTTTCAACAATAAAATTATAAATAAAATATGATGTTCTTACAATTCATTTGAATACAAATCAAATCAGATTGGATTTTTTTATTTTTTTGAAAATCATAGATTTGGAAATTTCAATAACACCGGTCTGCAAATTTTAATTTTTGGAGGTAGTAGCGACGGCCATCATGATGGTGATGGATATGGTGGACGGGTTGTATGAACAATTCATCAAAGAATAATAAAAAAATTATCATGTAAATTGGAATTGATGTTTTGTTAAAATGAAGGAGAAGAAAGAAAAAAAGGAGAAAGAAAATAAATATAGTGTACACAATAACTTTAGCGAGGTGCTTAATTTGATGGTTCAAAAAATCTAATAAAGTTAGTCTACGGTGGAATATATTGAGCAGGTACACATTACATAACATTCAACAATCAACACACATGATACGTGGCACATTATTATTGGATGTAGGGTAACTTCACCGAAAAAGTCAATTAAACGAAAATTAATATTTTTAAGGTGATTAAGTGTGGTGTCTGAGGTTCGAATTCCAACATCTGCAATATTTTTTGTCTATTACATCTACAATGTATATGACCTGTGCGGCAGCACGGGTGGAAAGTCTAGTTTTAACCTAAAATTGTAGCCACTTTTCCCTCATTCAAAACCTAACCATATTTCCTAATTCCCCTCCTCCAAACCCTAACCATGATTTCCTAATTTCTCTCCTCCTAAAACATATCTAATTGATTTCCATATTTTAATATTTTAACCTAAAATTGTAGCCACTTTTCCCTCCTTCAAAACCTAACCATATTTCCTAATTCCCCTCCTACAAACCCTAACCATGATTTCCTAATTTCCCTCCTCCTAAAACATATCTAATTGATTTCCATATTTTAACCTAAAATTGTAGCCACTTTTCCCTCCTTCAAAACCTAACCATATTTCCTAATTCCCCTCCTCCAAACCCTAACCATGATTTCCTAATTTCCCTCCTCCTAAAACATATCTAATTGATTTCCATATTTTAATATTTTAACCTAAAATTGTAGCCACTTTTCCCTCCTTCAAAACCTAACCATATTTCCTAATACCCCTCCTCCAAACCCTAACCATGATTTCCTAATTTCCCTCCTCCTAAAACATATCTAATTGATTTCCATATTTTAATATTTTAACCTAAAATTGTAGCCACTTTTCCCTCCTTCAAAACCTAACCATATTTCCTAATACCCCTCCTCCAAACCCTAACCATGATTTCCTAATTTCCCTCCTCCTAAAATATATCTAATTGATTTCAACATTTTAATATTTTAACCTAAAATTGTAGCCACTTTTCCCTCCTTCAAAACCTAACCATATTTCCAAATTCCCCTCCTCCAAACCCTAACTATGATTTTTTAATTTCCCTCCTCCTAAAACATATCTAATTGAGGAACATAGATCAAAGTTTGGGCTTATTTAACGGTACGAGATTGATCATTACAAAGATGGGAAAATTTGTGCTGAAAGGACGTGTAATATCTGGTTCTAATATCGGTGAGAAGGTGTTTATTCCGAGGTTATCTTTAACACCATCTGATAATAGAATTCCTTTCAAATTTAAACGAAGGCAGTTTCCGATATGTGTCTCATTTGCAATGACTATTAACAAGAGTCAGGGTCAGTCGCTAGAACATGTTGGTGTCTACCTACCGTCTCCTGTTTTTCACATGGACAGTTGTACGTCGCAATATCACGGGTTACTTCGAGGGGTGGTTTAAAGATATTGATTAATGACGAGGACGACGATGATACCGATGTTGCATCAAATGTGGTCTACAGAGAATTTTTCCGTAATGTGTAGGACTTTTTTGTGTACTATTCATTTTCTTACTTATTGAAACTATTTGCATGTCAACGAACTTCAGTTTCCCTTTTAAAATTATATGTTATGTTAAAGTAACAGGAACTACGTACTAGAATTATGGAACAATAACAAAGTCTATGGTAATTGACATTATGCTTTGATTCACGACAATTTTTACATTCAAGCGAACTACATTGTTTTATTTTTACAGTGAATATTAACTTTTGAAAATGACTTGTGCGTTAGCACGGGTCAATGGTCTAGTGTTGTTAGAATGTCGACATAAGTGTAGCTACTAAGAAGAGATTGGTTTTGAAGTGTTTAAAGTATGACACTAACTGTTGCCCTAATTTTAACCTAAATTATATGCTTATTTTTACTATATTACCCCTGTTTAATTAAACCTATTTAATTTAATTAATTTAATCAAAATCTTATTTTCAAACTGAGAGATCTCTTACCTCTTATTTATTAAAATTAACCCGGACGCTAACTGTTGCCCCCTCATTTTAACCTAAATTCTATGCTTACTTTTACTCTATTACCCCTGTTTAATTAAACCTATTTAATTTAATTAATTTAATCAAAATCTTATTTTCAAACGGAGAGATCTCTTATCTCTTATTTATTAAAGTTAATCCGAACGCTAACTGTTGCCCCCTCATTTTAACCTAAATTCTATGCTTACTTTTACTCTATTACCCCTGTTTAATTAAACCTATTTAATTTAATTAATTTAATCAAAATCTTATTTTCAAACGGAGAGATCTCTTATCTCTTATTTATTAAAGTTAACCCGGACGCTAACTGTTGCCCTAATTTTAACCTAAATTCTATACTTACTTTTACTCTATTACCCCTGTTTTTTAATTAAACCTATTTAATTTAATTAATTTAATCAAAATCTTATTGTGAATGCTCTAGGGGTATAAAAGACCCATGAATAAAACAATAAAATTAACTGAAACATCACGCATAGTAAACTACACTAAAGCAGATAAAGTACAGTGACTCACACAAAAATAGAAAATAAATAGCTTCCTAATCTAGTTAAAAATTTACGGCTACACAGCAGAAGAGAAGAATAGCAGACTAAAGAACTTACAGAAAAAACAGGGGCATTAAATGAAGGATAAGGCCCATCTAGAACCAAAAATAGTACAGGCATGCAAGTAGTAGCCAGAAAAACAGAACATAGCTGAACAAAAATACCTGGACATATAATATAGTCTGAACAAATATACCTGGCCATATAGTATAGGTATACATCAGGTACAATTGAATTTAATATCTGAAATACAAATATAAGTTATAAGTTATAAGTTATTGCTTACATAAAAAGGAGAAAATAGGAAAGAACCCAAGGTTAGGCAATTTAACATAAATATCCATAGATCCCATGTCCTCAAAACGTCATGCGCCAAACCTGATTAAAAAAAAAAAAATAAAGGAATGAAGAAAGATAAAACCAACAAATTACCTCATTATCAAGAAGCACAAAACCCATGATCTGATGCATAGAGAAAAACGTTTTGAATAAAGGAATGAAGAAAGATAAACCAAACAAATTAACAACCAATGCATAATCAAAACATTTTCAATTCGCGAGCACAACAAAAAAGCAGAACATGTCAACCAAGAACATACTCATATTAACACATAGAAATGGATGACAATAGAAAACACCATACATATATTTACCTTAACACTGAAAATAGCCCAACAATTTGATGGATAACGGGAACAACCAAGAAAAATATGATATCCCAGAAGACTGAAAATCAACCCACACCACATAGATTTAAATCTCATGAACCGTAACATAAATTAGGCATATACATTGAACAAAACTGAAATTCACCCCCAATGAATAATTCGACCTGGGATCTAAATCAAACAGAACGAACAGAAATAGCAAAAGGAAAAAGATAAGTAACCACAAATTTAGCCTAAAACACCCCATCACTCATAAAGCAATATTCACGAAAAATAGGAACCAATCCTCGGGGTGAATCAACCAATATTGGCAGGAGTAAGCAAGAAGAAAGAAACCTCATTAAAAGGAATTGTAGACACATGAAAGAAAAATACTCAAAAAGATGCCCAAATATGTGAAAATAGCATACACAAAAATAACGCGATCAACCCCACGGGTATCAGAGATGGGGGACTTGGATGGATCCTAAACCACAGACAATCAATCAAAACAGGGAATGAAAGTAACCACCTAGCAAAACACATAGAAAATTGATGTGAACATTGACCTTAAATGGAGTTGACTCAACCTCAACATCAACAGGGTTAAATTGCTCAAGAACAGAGGCCTCCTCACAGACCCTTTTAACTCTAAATGAACCATCACTCATAAAACTGACACTAGTGCATCTCTCAACCTTGAACAACATCTTTCTACCCTTAAGCTTGTTGAAGTGGGTAGGATAGAATCCAGCATTTTCAGCCTTTAAAATAAATAAACAATCATATGATGAAAAATTCTTTGGGAATAACCTCAAAAAAAACATGACAAAAATGTACAATCTCAATCCTTTTAGTTATAGCTATAAACCTTAGAAACAGAAACCAGAGTGCTGCAGGGAATGCAGATTCTGCATGTCACCATCAAAGATAACAAAGACTGCATCACTTGAGAAATCACTAACATCAAGCTTCACTTTGTACCTGAAAATAACAATAATTTTTAAAAATACACTGATTGGGAAAACAATTGGAATATAAGACAGGCTTGCTTCTCACAACCTTGGAACCATATGAAAGACATGCTTCACACAATCCTTGCAGTAATATGCACCGGAATCAGGGGTGACACTCCTATGGCACTTACAGGCAGGATACCACCAATCCTCCCCATCAATGGTAGCACAGACAATAAACAAACCGTCCTCATTGGAGGAGTTAAGCTGGGACAAAGTCCTCTTAGGATACATACGAAGAAAATCATCCTCAACAGATGCCCTTGCACGGGATTGAAGTTTGGGCACAGATGACAGATTCACACCATCAACAGCAACACTATATGTTAACCCAGTAATAACAGTCATAAGGCTATAAATGTCTAACATGTCTAACATAAATTACATATATGACGTAGATTAAACGCGGGAAGGCAAGCACAAACCATTTCCTAATTTTCTCGGCTTCTTCAATTGGGGGATTCAACAATATGCGAGTGGTGCTCATGACATTTTGAAGGGACGCTTTCTCTAAAACATAAAAATTGCAGCAAATCTTACAACAAAAGGTTAAAAATGGGAAAGCAACATAAGAAACAAAGGCAATGGCATACCACGGAAAATTTTGACTTTGGCAAACTGGATCAAAAAAACAGGCAATCCACTCTCAACACTCAACAACAACTTAGTGAGGATATCTACATACTCACAAATAGGGCAACCTCACACTTTCCACTGCGCATCAAAGGTGCAATCAAATCAAAGGTAACACAACAAAAGAAGATGGAAATTAAACTTTATGAAACATTTTAATACAACATTGCAGATGCTCACCTATCATCAGTCAATTCAAGAACTACCATCTTAGTGACCTTACCGTCCCTGACATATTCCCTCTGAGGAGAAATAGCAGTCATCATTCCAATAACATCTATACAAAATGGTAATATAACAGATCAGAAAACCAACTTCAAACGAATCAATGACATACATAATGGTAATTCAAGATGGTTTTGGACTTCTTGATTGACATAGTTTTCTCTTAACGAACCAGATTTATATGAATGATGCTAATGAGGGAGAAAAGATTTAATTAGTTAACATTAGACAATAATTTATTAGCGATACTTCTGAATTGTTGGCTATTGCATAGAGACAAATGCTTGTTTTGAGTTTTTTTCAATGATGATTTTGTTGATATCCTATAATGATTTAAAATGTATTATGACATTATGATTGTTGTAATTATATAACGATGAAGAATTATCAATGCCTCTTTCTTTTCAATAATTTATTAACGGGTTTAGGCTGTATTGTATCCTTAATTTCAAAAATATTGTGTATTTGATCTATCGATCCCACCCGCACACTACGTATCTCAGCTTCATAGCTCTTTTTGCAGCATTAGGCTTTAAGAAGAATTGGGTACAAGTAATGTTACAGGCTAAACTGGTTTGTGTAGTTTAGTTCACTTTTTTAGATTAGCTGTTATCGTATGCTTAGATTGCTCGGGGTGCTAATTAGTAAGCACTGATCTAATTTATCAAAAAGTTGATAAATAGACACTTTTAGGTGTCCGTTAAGTACAGCTCAAATAGCACTGACATTTGATATGCAAGTGCACATGTTCGAACCCGCAATTCCCAACTTTCCAGCACTTTATGTATGTGAAAGTGGCTGCTAGACTCTTTCGAACCAAAAGAAAAATAGATACTTTTAGGTTTATAAGTTGTAACTAACAATGAACTACACCAGAAACGTAGAAAAACTTCTTAGAAACGAAAACCTGATGTCGTCCTGCTCTTAGTGTCTAATGATATGCACAGACTTCTTGCAATTGATTGAAAAGACAATGAGTGAATGATATTAATCTATAAAGCTTAAGAGTAATGTTAGATAGAATACTTCCATCGACATAAGCATGCTGATTTGTGATTATTGTTATATCATAATTTCAGGAGCTAGCTAACGCTTGCTCTGGAAAATGGCTGCTTCTGGGGTAAACGTCGCGGAACTTGAGCTAAAGGTTATGTAAATACATGTGTTATTATGTTAGTAAAGCTCATTTGCACATAATGATGGTTGGTTCTTTTCTTATGTTAAGTTCACTTCAGTCTAGCAAGCAAATGAAGAGGTTGGAATTAAGGAAGTCACATTCTTGGTGGTGGGATAGTCATATCAGTCCCAAGAATTCTAAGCAGCACTTTGAAAATCTTGAAGGTAAGCTAGCTGCCAATTATAATTGCAATGCTCTTATAACTTATTTATGTTTGCCTATTTATTTTTGACAAGATAGTTACTAGATATTAAAACAATTATTGGTAAATAGAATGTTAATTATTTTTAGCACACCAATTTAACTTGCAATTTTTTTCATCATCTATACAACAAATACAAACTCCTCCTTTTTCTTGATGTCAATTTCTTTCTATTTCCCAATGCATAAACCTTTATAAAAGAAACTTATGAGTTGTGCAAAACTAATCAAGTGATCATGAACTGGTCACTCACATTAAGGTAAGCACTATGCAGGTGATGTTTATCCACATGTTTGGCATGATATTCTGACATTGATGGCAAAGGACTCATAGATACCTCTAAACTCTATTTTTTATTCTTCAAGGATGCGATACTATAACATCGTTGTCTTCTCTTTGTTTCTGATATATACATTATTGTATCTCTTAGATTCAATTTAGGATCTTCATTTACTTTCTCATGCACACATGATCACATCTTTGATATCATATCATATCCTAGAAAGAAGTGAATTTTTGTGCATCTTTTTATTCTATCATTGTGGCTTTTCTGTAGATTAATTCAAACTTTGTAGATGTAAACTTTTAAATAAGATTTCAACTCAAGTATAGTTATGTCATTTCTGATGAAACATGTTCATACTAATAAATCAAATCGGAAACTAGTTTTGCTTTTCCTTGTTCTTCATTAATTCAAACTTTTGTTGCAGTTTACCAAAAAAAGTATATGAAATAAAAAACATCCTGAATCAAATTCTTGATCACTGTATATATGGACACATGACATCAAATTGATAAACATTTTTTTAAAAACAACCAAAAGAATTAAAGTATATTAAGATAAGAGTATAAGATATCCAAATACAAAAAATCAAGCATAAGAGAAGAAAAAGCATTAGACAATAACCAAGACCCTGCCAAACCCATCTAGCCAAAGGGACTATGGCCTTCAAATACATCGTACAGGGTCAACACACTACTCATTATATACACACTAGTCCAACTTCAACCTAGTCACAACAATGCCATAATATATGTGATCCAAAAAGCAAAATTACACATAAATCTGACTCATTCAAAAATATGCAGTCATTTCTCAACTTCCTAATAGTCCATAGGACCAAAATGTGACGTGATATGGAAGTGTATATTCATGCACTCGCCGACAATTGGTCTATGTTATAGGTATATTTGGAGATCATAAGCGACTTTAAATGAAATTTTGGAAGGAAATGAAAATTTATAATAAAAAATATATAAACATCTAAGCCCATTTGGCTATAAGAGACATAAGACCAGATCCTAATAGAAGAGATATATTGCATCCTAATCGAAGTATACCGCTCTTTTGCATCCTTGGATTCATAAAATCAGCAGCAAGAAGATCTACAAGTGCCATGTAAATTAAGATCCCAGATGAAGCTGCATTGAAGATTCCTTCAACGATAAGAGCAGTTGGACTGTTCTCATCATAACCACTACTGATCCCTATGCCAATTGCAATTCCTACTGGAGTTGTCAAAGCAAAGAACAATCCCATAATTGTAATTGATAGACTCTTGAAATTTGCCTGCAATGGTCACACATCCAATAAGTCAGCAAACAATTGTAAGGTGCACAAAGTTCTTAAAATATAATTAACACATAACTTGTAAGATAAGTTTTGTTTACTATTTCAATTTTATATGATATTATAACGTGTGAAATATGATAACCTTTTTGCAAGTATTTCCAATGCTATTAAATTGGTAAACCTTTAGTTGTGGCTAGTGTGAGTAATATTCAAAGGATTTATTAGAAAATAGTGATAGTAAATGGTTATTGTGTTCTGCATAGTCAAACAACAAATAAATGTTTTAGAAAAGTTTGACATTGTTAGTTGAAATATTTGATTTGTGAGGAGATTCGGTTGAAGGTGATTATTAAATTTCTCATGAGTCAAAAACATTTTTACATAGTTTATATTTAAAATAATGTTTTCATGCTTTCCATGATTGATTAGAAAAGTTCAAATTTCATGCAAAAGCTGATGTTATGAGAAATCTTTCTGCGGAAAGCAGTCCCAATACAAATTAAGAAATATGAGCAAAGAGTCTTTCAAAAAAAAAAAATTATGCAAAGAAAAACATATTAAAGAGTGGTGCTAGAAAAGGAAAAAATAATAATATAAAAGAATAGTTCCAAAACATGATATCTTTGAATAAACTATAATGGAGTTTGGCATCTTTTGAACATACGATATAGTAACAAACAATGGCAACCCAACAAAATGCATTGGTCACACAAAGATTGGGAGGAATAAAATGTTAGTGAAAAAAAACATTGAAGTCAGATAAATACTATCTTTATCAGTCCAAGCTATTGAAAAGTTCACATCACCTTCATTTGAAACTTCATTAAAAAAACAAGGTTTGAAAAAGTCTTATCCTATCTTTTCTATAGTTTGTGTTTCGCACCAACCAAACCAAACACATGGTCCCAAGCACATGGGCTCATGAACAATAAGAAATAGCTTGATACAAATTAAATAATTTTCTATAGTTGAGTGATATGCAAACACATGGTCCCATGTACAGTCATAAATAGTTTGATAATTAAATAATTTCTATAGTTGAATGATATATATCACAAATGCAATATCTGAGTTATACATCCTTAAAAAAATACAAATAATTTTTTTTTGAAAGAAAATAAATACAAATATATAAATACCTGTGTTATACAACTTCCAAGTCCCATGCCTTCAAAGAACTGATGAAAAGTCAATGCAGCGACCAATGGCCTTATAGTCTTAGGACTCTCTGAAGCACCCAGAGAAATTCCTATTATAACGGAGTGAACAATAATTCCCAACTCCAATACCTATTATGAAATCAAAATAATTTATCAGAATCGAGTCAAACCACCGAATTTCAATCAATATATGTACTATTTTGCGTATGACATGATTAAAAAATAAAAATTGAATATATTATTAGAGTTTAATTATTACTGTTACTATAGATTTATTCAAAAGAAGGGTTTTTAACTATTATATATGCATGTACAAGAATTTTACACATACATCAAAACATATATCAACATAAATGTCTATATGAAGAGATAAATGTCAGTAATTATAAATAATAACTAAGTTTGTATTATTATTATACCTGTGTTATGACCCTATGGCGAAGAAGTTCTGTTGACGGACCCGAAGAAACAGAAGACATGTGGGGATGTGCATGACCATGTGAAGCATGAGTATGAACATCCATGTGTCCTTCATGATCCTTCTCCACATCTGGGGATACCTCATTTTCAACCTGTGCTGGTGCCTTTTTGGAATAATGGTTTTGAAAATAAGCAGTGGCATAAGTATCAACCATAAGAGTCCCCATAGCAGTGCACATAGCCACAAAACCAGTGAATGGAAAATCACCCCAAGGATGTTTCTTTAAACGAGGTGAAGTAAGATTCTCAAAAGCATCAGGAAGCACATGAATGAAACCGGTTGCCAAAATCACACCAGCAGCAAAGGCTTTGATGATGAAAAATATATCTTTTTCGGGGCTTAACGCCGGTATCACTTTGCCAAGAAGTGGAATACAAACACCAATTCCACTTGCAACTAATATTGATACTAAAGCTGCTATCTTATAACGAAGAGCTTTGGGTTTGTCTCTATCTAAATCTTCTTCATCACACGTGCATTCGGCGGCTATTAGAGTCGGGATTATAAGGAATATCAAGATAGAGAAAACAAAGACTTTGTTATTGTTTTTTAATCCCATTTCAATGGTTAGAAACTCAAAGCATATGGGAGTGATCGGTGCAGGGAACAAGTGATGAAACGATGCAATATATATAAGGATTAGGCTATAGGGTTTTTGTTGTAGGTCTTGGTAATGGAGATGTGAATGAATACTTAATATGTGACTTAAAGGTTACAGTTATAGTGTGAATTATCCACGTAATATGACGGCAAAAACAATGGAATTTGTTAACATGTTCATATGACTAATAATGTTTCAATATTTAAAAAATAAAAAATAATGTTGTTAGAATGTCGACACTAAAGTGTAGCTACTAACAAAAGATTGGCTTTGAAGTGTTTAAAGTATAGAGAAGTCAACTAGCCAAAAGGGAAACTTATTGATATTATGTCGAAACTTTATTTCCACCGTGCAAAATGACGATATTTATTTCCTTTTTTTTTTTTTGTAGAAAATGTACAGCTCAAAATCTTATATATATTCAAAAATAAAATAAAATAAAATAATACAGCTCAAATTCAGTCAACCCTTTCTGTTTCAATACTTGAAAATAGGGAATTATCTATCAAAAATAACCAATGGAAGAGAAAAAAAGCAATAAAGAATAGGGACCATCAAAGAAAAAAATGCACATATCTACAAGGGTACTTTTCAAGTTGATTGAGGTTTTGGAAGGTGCCGTGCTACAATGTTAAGATGAGTTTAGAATCTTTGGATATGCACCTGATTCAGAATTGAAGTTTCGATCACTTTTTCTTTATATTTCGATTCGAGTTATAATTGTAAGTATATGAAAATTGCTTTATCCGTCCTCAAGTTTCTCGGCCATTGAAAATAAGTAAATCAGAACTTACAACTTGATAAAAAAAAACTATCGGATTGTAACTCCCAAAAAATATGTGCCATCAAGAGTAACAACTTACAACTCAATAAATTTGAGGAGTTTTGAGCAACTTAAGAGCTGGATAAAGCAATTCTCAAAATAAAGAACGAATTAACCACACTTAGTATTTATCTCAGGCCCATGGAAACGACTGAGCCTCCATGATACTTAGGTTATATCGGACCTTTTTTTAAGATGGTTGCTCGATATATAAGTCTCTCAATTTTGCTTCTATCAAGACGTAACTTTCGATAAACTTTTCTTATGTGAAAATATTGATGGAATCGTAACTTCCGATCGTATTTTTAGAAATATGAGCAATTTCGATGGATAATTGAGCAATCATTTTTTTATAGATATAACACATACTTTATCTAAAGTAGTTTATTTAGTTTTGTTAAAAAAATTCTAACATGTCATTCAAAAATGTTTTGATTTTTATGTACCACACTTCACATGAGAGTTAGGTTTAAAAGAAATAGTTAGACTTTTGCATCTTATCTTAGCAAATTAAAGGTTAAATGTCGTGAGGAATTTGGTGCCCTTCAACCTTTCACCTTTCAAACTAGAAAGGACTTTTACTCAATGCCTCTCAATCTAACATAAAGGATAGACTTGAGAAAATTACGAGTATGATGGTGCTTATGATCTAGTTTACACTCAACTTGTGTTAAAGGTTATGATTATATAAACACACATAGAATATGTGATTCGCATATCTCTTATGATTTGAGGTGTTAAAGATGAAGAGATTACGATATTTTCACCTAAAAGTGTATTATGCTTGAAGATTAATTTCTTAGCTTAAAAAGCTTCTCAACTCGTGCTTAAGATGACTTAAAACAAACTCAGAATATAGGTGATGGACATATATAGTAGGGAGTTGTAGTTTGTTGTTTGAAGAGTTTATGGCTTTAGATTTTAAGAACAAGTTTAATATTCAATGCAGATTGAACTCTTGCCTTGATATTTCAAACTGTCTTGTATTTATAGATTATGAGAAGCTTAGAGATTAGGTTTAAAGTTGATTATAGTTGTTCGCCACACCTTCCAATGTGTCAACAACTTTTTGCCACTGTCTCTTGAAGCATAGTGCAATTTTGCTCGGATCGATCTTTTCGTCCATGACATTTGAATCGTTCAAAACATTCTCCTTTAAATATTGTTGATATTGAATCGTTCAGAACATTCTTCTTTAAATATTGTTGATATAAGATCGTTGAGAAAATTCACGTCAAATAACGATTTTCAATGTACTTGTATATTGTTTGTAGGATAATGTTAACTAGTGCCCCCGCGAGACACTAATTAAGAAGCAAAGTATGTATTGCATTGAAAATTGTGTTGTCAATCCCTTAAAAGTCAATAAAGTATCTTTTTTAATTTAAAATTTTCTCTTCATAATTTTCTTAATTAGTGCTCCGAAGACACCAGTTAACATGATCATTGTTTGTATTATATTCCTTGTTTTCAATCTGGCTCATAATATGTAGAGAATGTTGTCTTAAGAATGAGATGATAATATATTTACTTCCGGCATGCAATATGTTTTTTTTAGGTACTCTAGTATTTATTTACTTTTGTATAAAAAAGAGTATTTATTTTTTCAAAAAAAAAAAGATAGTATTTATTTTTAGAAAACGTACAGCTCCATAGTATTTATTTTCTCTTATATTTAAGTGCAGCTTAAAGTCAGTCAACGCTTTGCGTAAAAAAAGCTAGTCAACGCTTTTTGTTTCCATATTTTTGTCTCAGCTCAATGAGAAAAACAGGAATAAAAAAGATAGGGACCACCAAAGAAAAAAACACACATGTAGTTCAGGTGGCATTTAAGCCTGATTGAAGTTTCGGAAGGTGCCTTGCCATGTGGAATTTGGAATCAAATAAATATTTGTTTTCCTACATGATGATATTTTATCGGCATGAATAATTGAATCTCAACCGCGTATTCAATGGGTTCGGATATCTCCATCCCTACCCCCGTATCCTGAACCGAAACCTTAAACCTTCACCAAACTCGAACTCATAAACCAAAAATCGAATCCAGAACCTGTCCCCAAACAAGAAAAGAAAAAGGGTAAAACTTGCAATAAGAATAGTAATGAGGAGTTTAAAGAAGGTGGTGAGGGCTTCCTTGTGAAGGTGAAGCTAGGGGAGGTTCCATGAAAGAGAGAGCGGTATTGAGGGATAATGAGAGAGAGGCACAACAAAGAAGTGATAGAGTGCGGCGGAAGAACGAGACAAAGGCGAAATGGTGAATCAGTACAAAAAATATTGGGTTCGGATGATTTCTAAATAAAAGAGATGTAATTATTTATTTTTAAACAAACGGGATGGGTACGGATCTAGGGTGCATACTAATGTCTCCATTGCATACTCGTCTCATCTTTTGAAATCGAAAAAAACCTCAACCAAGTTAAAAATGGTCTTTCTTGTCAAAGTTGGGGTTGGTTAGGGCTGGTATCATGGGTATGGATTTTTTGTCATATGCCTACCTTTTTTTTATATAATTCAATTAAATTTCCACACCTCACAATTTTGCCAAAATCTCCCTCAAATTTTGACATCTATAATCCATAACCTGTTTTTCTTTTCAGTATTGTTACACATCTAGATTTTAGAATTCGAACACCAAACAATCAACTTTACGAATTTTAAAATTTGAACCTGTCATTTACATGATGAATCCTTTTTGTGACAAAATAGAATTTCAAAAAATGTTTACACGGAGAGGAGGTGGAAATACTTTGAGTGGTATCGATGGAGAGCAGGAGAGTACTTCTGGCTCACTTCCCGCTAACAATCCTTCCTACGAGAAACAAAAAATAACATTTTTTTTGTCAATTAAATTGACTTAAGTCCACATCGATTTTTGATAAGTTAAAAGTTATTATTATTATAAAATAGAATTTAAATAAAGTCACATTCTTTAAATATCATGTTACAAATAAAAAAAACTGAATTTTATTGATATATTAGCCTGTTAGTATATTTAAAGATATATTAAATTGTTCATTCAAATAATCAATATGAATCACAAGTGACTTCACTTTGTATTCTTTGTTAGTGATTATCTTTTATAAGTGGTAATTTAAGTTTGATTTTGGCTTGATCAAAAAAAATTATGACATACTCCGTTTCAAAATATAAGTATAATTCATTTTTTAAGTTCATTTATTTAATGATGTATGTGGTTCATAATGAACCTAAAACGTGAATTTTGCTTATATCTTGAAACGGAAGGAGTAAGCCTTTAACTATAATTTTTTTTTTGTCAAGTAGCCTAGTGGCTAGAGCTCACATGTATAAATGTGGAAAAATGGGGTGTTTAGTGTTCGAACATCGACCCCTACATATAATATGCAATATCTATACCAATTGAACTAAGTTCGCGGAAATATAAACCTTTAAGTATAATTACATGCATATCTGACTATAAAAAAAGCAAATTGCGCCTAAAAATAAGTCTATGACACGTAATAAAATCCAATTTAGGCTTTATTTTTTAAACAACTTTGATTCTTGCAAACTCTATCTCGAACCAGTTTATTTTCATCGTTACACATAAGAGTGGAAATTAATAAGTGACATGATAAACTCTTAAATTCAATCCAAACTAATAGAAAACCACCGAATAATCCATTAAGGTGTTTGTATTTTTGACATAGTTGTAGATATTTGGATGCTATAAAGTAATTAAATAAAAATATTTGGTCAAGAAAAATAACAAAAAATATATTTGGATGCTAAGAATAAAATTGGATTTTAAGGAATACTTGAAGAGCCTCTAACAAAAAAAAAGGATTATTTGAAGAGATCAAGAAATGAATGTGGTTATGTTCGACCTTAGAAGTTTTTTCGACAAAGATAATAACAGAATTTATTTATAAGATTTTGACACCATCATTTTTCTAAATGTTGAATGAGATTGTCTACCAGCAAAATGACATGACTGTATGTTTGTTGAAGACATATATACAAGACTGAATTAGACTAAGATGTGAACTAGATGGAGAAATATTATCAGACAAGTCAAAACCCAACTTAGTTTTTCTGAGGATGTAACGCTTGTTCACACTAATAGAAATAAGAATAGAGTTTCTTTTCCCACACCTGATTCGGATTATGAAATCCGAAATGATGGAGGGTGTTTTTAACGTGTTTTTACACTGTTAGAATAATAATCTGAAATGTTGTTGGGCGCGTGAAAAGCATGGTCGGAAAAGAAATTCTCAGGAATAAGGTTGCTGATCTGCTGGCCCATCAGACCCATCATGAGTTAGAGGCCTGCTGGATGGAAGAAGATCCTCCAGTTATTAGACATCAATTGTACTTAGACAGAACATTTTAATATAATCCTATTTGTTTTAAAAGAAGATAATTAATTAGTCTTACATATTTGAAATCTTGCAACTTCTTGTCAAAGAGTGTCGTCTTCTTGATAATGAATACTACTATGACGGACTTGCAAGTTACAAAGTCATATCACAGTCCGCGACAAAGCTTTGAATCTGACGACAACTCGACGATGAGAATCATATACATAGCCATACAGGTGAGAACTGAGAAGAGAATGCTAAAGGAAATAATGGTGCTCATGCATGCAGGCCATGATAACGTTTCATGTCATTTCACTATCCAAAGATATAATGACGGTCGTGCAGACTGCGCAATAAGAGTCGATCAATTACCCTAAGATATCAAGGGCTTGTTTAATGTGATTATTACCAGGTGAATTGCTCAGGTGGAATAATAAATATATTGAACAAGAAAAACCAAATGCATGCAGATTGTACAAGATAACTTGTTGATGATTCCTTTTCTTTTTTTTCTGTTGTGGATGATATATCAATTTAAGTTGCTCCAAAAAGATGAAACAAAATGAATGAGTATAACTCAGAATGTAATATATATTTTACTAGAATATAGTACTATTCTAATTTTTAAAGTTAAATATATTTAAAAAATAACGATACGGAAAAAAAATTGCTTTAGCATAATAGTGGATGGGCCGAGAGTTAAGGAGTGAAGTGATAGAGATTGAGAGTTTTGATCCCCTCACAACATAACACCAACAGCATAAATATGAAAGAAAAGCTTGATAAATATTTATCTGGATGATATAGTCCAATGACAACCATAAATTGATATCCTTGCGCCATTTTGTGCAAAGTCAAAGAATCAGCAGGAAAGTACAAAGGTACAACAACAGACCAACAACCGAAGAAGAACTAGAACAGAAGCCAAAACTAGTCTAATCTAATCTACCTTTTTTTGTTTAACGGATAATTTAAACTACTTATAAATCTCAATACAATGATACTTAATTTAAATAGGAAAACTTCCCATACTAATGTTCATACTTTACCCCTATTCATCTTGGTCAGGAGATTTTTTATTTCACCTTCCAATTTGGCTTTCATCTGGGGAGAAAGATTATTCCCTGACTTCTCCAGCGCTGATGTCATCATCTGCAAGTTCTGCTTCATAATCTCAAGAGGAGGAGGTGTCTCACCAGGCATTGGCATAGACCTAGTTGGTTGGGTTGGTGTCATGAGTTGCTCCAATGGTGGAGCCGCAGCAGGAGGATGATGGGGCCTTGATTGAGTTGGCAATGGTGGAGCCGCCGCAGGAGGATGATGGACCCTTGGTTGAGTAGGTGTTATGAGTTGCGTCAATGGTGGAGCCCCTGCAGGAGGATGATGGAGCCTTGGTTGAGTTGGTGTCATGAATTGCTCCAATGGTGAAGCTGCCGCAGGAGGATGATGGGGCCTTGGTTGGGTTGGTGTCATGCATTGCTCCAATGGTGGAGCCGCTGCAGGAGGAGGATGGAGCCTGTAGCCCACAAGAGCTGCACCAAATGGGTTGTTCTGCTCTAAATTGCGAAGTGCTTCTGCAGCATCTATGCTTCTAACAAAAACAATTTGAGCACTACCATTATCTTTCATCATCTGAGTTTCGGATGCTTTCAGCGGACCAAACCGGCAAAATGTTTTCAACAAATCCTCTTTTGATGGGATATCAACTCCTGGTGCGAATTGTAGAAAGAGAAAGGTTCCAACTGATTTTCCATTGTACTCAACTCCACCTAAGTTGACAGTTTTGGTACGGCTCGAGCAAGCGGATAAGCTTCTTGGGTGCCCTGACTTCAATTCAGATGAAAGGAAGTTGACAGGTCCGGATTCTTTTCTTATTGAACTGGACTCAAAGCTAATGTTGTTCAAATCAGGTATCTCTCTAGCATGTTTAGTATTGGGATGCTCCTGTGGTGCTTTCTTCGTTCTTTTCTTCTTCTCTCTTTTATTTATGGAGGCAGTGCCAACAAATCTTGCCTGGTATACTGAACCAAGCTCTGATGCAGCATTTACCGACATGTTATGATTAGTAATATTTGCTGCAAATCCTTCCTGGGAGGCAGTACCAGCCTCTGATGTACCCACTAACAAGTTACGAGTAACATTTCCATCAAGTTCTCCTTGGGAGACACGTATCTCTGGATTTGAAACTTTAAAAACTTGTTCTTCCTTATTTTCACCATTGCTTTTCTGATGAATATCAACAGGTAGAGGTGGGGACATAAACTGCAAATCTATTACTAGTGAGCTGCATTCCGTACTCTTCGAATGGAAATGAGAAGCAAGCTGGGCACCTTGATACTTTTGTGCAGCTTCCAACTTTTGTTTCTTTTTAGGCCTAGTCTTTTTTTCAGAAGCAAGGACATTATGATTTTGAGTTTCAGGAACTGAGCTGCATATATTTCCACTCTCATTTATAGTTGTCTCCGGACTTTGCAGCTGATGCAATGAAGTTATTTCTTCCACCTTCCTCTTTTGTTGAAGTTTTTTCCCAGAACTTGTGCAGTCAACTATAGAAACATTACCCTTCATATCCGATAGACCAGAAAGAGGTTTCATCTTATGCCTTGCTGCATTTTCCGCTTTAGTATTCTTTCTCTTCTTCCTACTTTTGGTATCCAGTAAATCATTGCCACCAGGTTTCACTGTTTTCCCCCCATTCACACTAACCAAAGAAGTAGCAAGTTCAGCCTCATCGTGATATTCTGATATTCTTTTTTTACAGAAGAACCACTCAACCAAATCAAAGTTTTTATCCTCAATTGGAGACATACAATCAACAGCAGTAGAAAATAGTCCTGAAAGTAAATCACCGGAACTTGCACTTACGAAATCTGGACTGCTAGACATACTACTACAGCTGATGAATTTTCTGTACCAGTTATTTTGGAATCTCTTGCTAACCAATTTATCAGGTAAAATAGATCCATTTGAAGGTTTACTAGTTCTGCTTGAAGCCTTTTCTTTAACAACAACACATGGAGTTTTCGATTCTTCTGTTTCAGCTGGCGAATCTTTATCTCTTGGTCCACTATTTGTGTATGGGTAAGATAAATATTTACTTCTTCTCCGACATCTAGATTCAGCACCTGTTATGAAGGAAATAATTGCCAATAAGTGACATGTATCCAAGTTTGTGCAATCACAAGGTTCTATTTACATCAATGACTTAAAAATCGAACCAAACTAGACAGTTCAAATAGTTAAACCATGGATCGACACTATCAACAGTTTGGTTATTTGAGTGGTCCAACTAGAGTTTTGTCTTCATTCGAGAAGTTAAAAGCAATTGAACCATAACCTAGAGATCTTCCAAGTTTAGTTTCTAAAACATTGATTTGCATATTACACCTTATGAAAAAAGTGCCCAACTAATCAAAGCACATTATATGACAATAAATAAGCTATGATGAATCATGTGAACCAGGCACCTATAAGGAACTAACTGCATGGATTAACAATTTAACATCTATTAAAATTCTGACATATGTATGCCAAATAAGATGGGTAACAAATTAAAAGTCCAATTTCACATACCAAATTTTATCGTAATCATGAAATCAATAAATGATACCTAAGCTCTACAAATTAAGCACATGTACTTTTAAAAATCAAATTGGTACAACTATCATTAACACAGGAGATTTTGTAATTTAATAGCCTGTTTGTTTTAACGGCGATTTAAAATTTGGTGTTTGTCCATCCTGAAGCTACAGTTTGTTGCTTTGCTGAAATCGCGGTAATAATATATCGAGACGTGGCAATTCAATACATAACTGACTTTCCAAACATACAAACTAGGAAACCATATTTCCAATTCGTAGATGACTATATAGGAAAAAAAAATTAGAAGCATGGCATAACATATTGCACAAATGAGATAACTAGTTCAATGTGAATATCTTTACCACCTCGGATTTTCTCTGAAGTATCAATCATGGGAGTGTTTTCTACATTTTCAAGTCCAGCTCCTGCCTGAAGCACATCCATTGCCGCCTTCTGATACAAATCTTCTTGGAATGGAAATAAAGCAAAGACAACCAGAATCAGCAAACTACTTGGACAAAGATTCAGCGAAGTTAATCTTTACCCTAAATTTAAAAAAGATGCCTAAGCTATACAGATTAAGCAACTTGTACTTCTAAAAATCAAATTAGTGCAACTATCATTAACACGAGACTTTTTAATTTAATAACCTATTTCTTTCAGGTTGATATAAAATTATGTGCATGTCCTCCCTGAAGATACAGTTTGTCGGTTCGCTAAATTCGCGGTAATAATACATCAAGACGCGGGAATTCAATAAAAGACTGACTTCCGAAACATACAAAATCTAAAAAACCATATTTCCATTTCAGACATGACTATATAGGAAGAAAAATTAGAAGCATGGCATAACAGATTGCACAAATGAGATAACTAGTTCAATGTGAATATCTTACCACCTCGGATTTTCTCTGAAGTATCAGCCATGGGAGTGTTTTCAGTCATTTTCTTCTCATAACCAGAATCTACATTTTCAAGTCCTGCTTCTGCCTGAAGCACATCCATTGCCGCCTTCTGATACAAATCTTCTTGGAATGGAAATAAAGCAAAGACAACCAGAATCAGCAAACTACTTGGACAAAGATTCAGCGAAGTTTAATCTTTACCCTAAATTTAAAAAAGATGCCTACAGATTAAGCAACTTGCACTTCTCAAAATCAAATTAGTGCAACTATCATTAACACGAGACTTTTTAATTTAATAACCTGTTTCTTTCAGGTTGATATAAAATTCTGCGCATGTCCTCCCTGAAGATACAGTTTGTCGGTTCGCTAAATTCGCGGTAATAATACATCAAGACGTGGGAATTAAATAAAAGACTGACTTTCGAAACATACAAAATCTAAAAAACCATATTTCCATTTCAGACATGACTATATAGGAAGAAAAATTACAAGCATGACATAACAGATTGCAGAAATGAGATAACTGGTTCAATGTGAATATCGTACCACCTCGGATTTTCTCTGAAGTATCAGTCATGGGGGTGTTTTCAGTCATTTTCTTCTCATAACCAGAATCTACGTTTTTAAGTCCTGCTCCTGCCTGAAGCACATCCATTGCCGCCTTCTGATACAGATCTTCTTGGAATGGAACTAAAGCAAAGACAGCCAGAATTAGCAAACTACTTCGACAAAGATTCAGCAAAGTTAATATTTACCCTAAATTAAAAATGATGCCTAAGCTCTACAGATTAAGCAAGTTGTACTTCTAAAACATTAACACGAGACTCTAATTTAATAGCTTGTTTCTTTCACGTTGATATAAAATTCAGTGCATGTCCTTCCTGAAGATATAGTTTGTCCGTTTGCTAAAATCGCGGTAAAAATAAATTAAGACGTGGGAATTCAATAAAAGACCGACTTTCGAACATACAAAATCGAAAAAACCATATTTCCATTTCAGACAGGACTATATAGGAAAAAATTTACAAGCATGACATAACAGAAAATATGAGATAACTAGTTCAATGTGAATATATTACCACCTTGGAATTTGTCTGAAGTGTTCGTCGCTGGGGTGTTTTCAGTCACGTTTGCCTCATAACCAGAATCTACATTTTCAATTCCTACCTGAAGCACATCCATTGCCTCCTTTGGGTAAAAATCTTCTTGGAATCGAACTAAAGCAAAGACAACCAGAATCAGCAAACTACTTGCCTAAAGATTCAGCGAAGTTTATCTTTACCATAAATTAAAAAATGATGCCTAAGCTCTACAGATTAAGCACGTTGTACTTTTAAAAATCAAACTAATTGCAACTATCATTAACACATGAGACTTAGTAATTTAATAGCCTTTATGTTTTCACGGTGATATAAAACTCGGTGCACGTCCGTCCTTTCAGAAGCTACAGTCTGTAGCTTTGCTAAAATCGCAGTAATAATACATCGAGATGCGGGAACTCAATAACTGACCGACTCTCCAAACATACAAAAGAAAAAACCACTTTCCATCCAGGGCACGACTATATAGGAAAAAATTTACAAGCATGATCTAACAGATAGCACAAATAAGATAACTAGTTCAATGTGCATATCTTACCACCTCGAAATTTCTCTGAAGTGTTCGTCACCGGGGTGTTCTCAGTCACTTTTGCCTCATAACCTGAATCTACATTTTCAAGTCCTGCCTGAAGCACATCCATTGCAGCCTTCTGATAGAAATCTTCTTCCAATGGAGCTAAAGCAAAGAAAATCAGATTCAGAAAACCACTTGGACAACGATTCAAAGAAAAAATAAACTATCATTCGAACATTTAAAAAAGTCACAGTAAAATAGTAAAGCTCCATAGATTGACACAAGAGACTTTGTAATTTAATAGTATTTTTTTCAGTGTCAAAAAAATGATACCTAAGCTTAAGCACATGCACTTTAAGAAATCAAATTGGCACAACTATCATAAGCACAAGATATTTTGTATATTAATAGCCTGTTTGGATTTAAAATAAATGATTTTGTTTTAAAAAAAATTAGAGATTTTAAAAATAAAAAAAACTGAAGCAAACTACTATCATAAAAAAAATAAAAAAATAAAAAAAAAATTATTTAAATCTGAAGCTCCTACACTTAAGTTCCTTGTATTTAGTAGTAAAAAAATAGATTTTGGAAAAGCTACCAGGACCAGCTTTTCAATTTAAGTTTAAAAATGATTTTTTTTAACAAAAGTATTTTCTAAAAAATCTTAAACAAGCACTATAAAATTGATTTTTTTCTTTTAAAAAATATTTTTTCTGAAAGAAAAAAAAAAAATTCTCAAACAAACGCATCCTAAATCTGACAAAAATTTACAAGCATGATATAACAGATTGCACAAATGAGATAACTAGTTCAATGTGAATATCTAACCGCCTTGGAATTTCTCTGAAGTGTTGGTCACTGGGGTATTTTCAGTCATTTTTGCCTCATAACCAGAATCTAAATTTTCAAGTCTTGCCTGAATCACATCCATTGCCTCATTCGGATACAAATCTTCTTGGAATGGAACTAAAGCAAAGTAAACCAGATTCAAACTACTTGCACAACGATTCAATGCAAAAAATGATCATGCATACATTTTTAAAATCTAGAACTTTTTCTTTAGAGATTTTTGAAAAGAAAAAACTAGTTTTCGTTTGTTTACTATCATAAAACTCTTTTTAAAAACATTTGAGGCTCTTACACTTATGTTTCTTGTTTTTAGAAAGAAAAAAAAAATATGATTTTGGAAACGCTACTACCATCAGCTTTTCATTTTAAGGTTAAAAAATATTTTTTGGTAAATGCTATCAAGTGTCATTGGGGCATTGTTTAAGTATTCAAAAGTAGTAATTTTTGCATAGAAATATGTGTAGTTTTTTTTTTTTTGTTCAAGAGAAATATGTGTATTTATTACTCCTTTTTCATATGTTTGACTTGTGTTTTCAAAGAAAATATTGTTATGAGTGATGATATTTGTACAATGTTTGTAACAACTTCTTTTCCTTTCTTTTTATTGGTCAAAAACAAGAGAGAGAAAAAGGAAGAGAGAGAATAAGAAATGAGTATGAGAGAGAAAATTGTTCAAAATTGTCACAAATGGTTGTATAACTATCATTTCTCAATTACTATTTATAGTTTCTTTAAACAATGTCCTTAGGGCACTACTTAGCATAGCCCTTTTTTTTTTGGTTAACAAAACACTATTAAAATGATAAAAGTGATTTTTCTTTTAAAAAATCTCAAACAAACGCACCCTAAATCCAAACACAAAAATTTACAAACATCACAGAAATTTACAAACATGATATTACAGATTGCATAAATAAGATAACTACTTCAATGCAAATATCTTACCACCTCGAATTTCATCAGAAGTATTCATCACCACCAGGGTGTTTTCGGTCATTTTCGCCTCATGACCAGTATCCACATTGTCAATTCCTGCCTGAAATTCGTCCATCTCCCCCTTCTCAATTAAACTGAAACAAACACTAACACAAACACAAACAGATTCAGCAATTTACTACAGATTCAGCAATTTACTCGAACAAAGATTCAATATAAAACTATCATGCAAACAAACATTTAACAAAAATTGAAGCAAAATTGTAAAAACTGTGTAAGATTAATTACAAGTTCATGGTTTCATGTTTGAATTAAATAATTAACAACAAAAAAGAAATCAGAAAATAAATGCAACTTCAAATACACTTTGAATTAACAATTAACAATCAGAAAAATTGAATCGCGGTACAGAGTGAAAGTTTGATCTACTGCAACGTAATTGAATTGAGTTTTTGCAATGCCACGATGAAAATTCAAAATCGGAAATGAAAATCAAAAAACGAAAACCTGGCTGATTATTTTCGCCGGTGGCCGGTGAGAGACTCCGGCGATTTTTCCGGCGAGAGTTTCGGTTTTTATTTTCTTTCCTTCAGTTGAGTTCAGTGCGAAACTATGTAGTGTTGTTTCTTAAAAAGATGCAAAGTACAATGAGGTAAGGGGGGTTTTATAGTTGTCATGGAATCTAGAAAATGGGTTTTATTTTACTTTGTTAGGGTTTAATTAACTTATGATTAGTTAAAAAATGTGATTATTATTTTTTAGAAAAATGTTAGCAATTGCCTTTGGGGTGTACATTATTTAAGCAATCAATAGTAGTAACTTTTGCATAAAAATCTGTGTGATTATTATTTTTAGATTATGTTAGCAAGTGACACTTGTTAAGGATTCAAAAAAGAAATAATTGTTAAATTTTATGTAAAAAAATTGCTTTTTAATCTTTCAATAAATTGAACACGCAATTTTCAAAATAAAGTTGCTACTTTAAGTTTCATATCAAACGTCTTCAGGGCGTTTGTTAGCTTGTTAACAAGTGACTTAAGACATTGTTTAAGGAAATCATAATAAAAATATTCTCTTAAAAACATAATTCAAACATATAAAAAAGTAACGGAAATATTAACAAGTGTCCTAGGGCATTTTCAAATAAACGTGGTTTGGACTTCTTATTAAATGAAATGCCATTTTTACAATTTTGGTCAAAAGTCCCATTTAATTTTATTATCAAAAAATATAAGGAATTCCATTTATTTCTTTGACCATGTAATTTTTTTTTTAGGGGTTTTTTGTGAAGCGGTGTAATCATTTTATTTTGATAAAAAAATAAAAAAAAAAATCTAATTTGATTTTAACACAGAAGAAAATAAGGAATCACATTAATTTTCTTTGACCGATGTAATATTTTTAACTTTTTGATGAAAAGACCCGTTTGATTTTATCACAAAACAGAATAAGGAATTCATCTCATTCAAAATAAAAAAATAAGGAATTCATTTTGTTTTCTTTGACCTCGATCAAATCAAATATTAAATCTTTTCATTTTGCTCCCTTTTTATTTTATTTTCTTTCACCTCAAATATATAAGAATGTTTGTTATTGTTAAAATAATCAAATTAAATAAAAATAAATTAATAAAATATTATAGATTTTTCATTTCATCATTCATTTGTATTTATCTTTATCAAATCACTAGCATAAAAAAAAATTAAAAAAAAAAAAAAAAGGTTCATTCTACCAACTGAGCTAAGCGCACGGGGATTCATTCTGAAAAATGTTCTTAGCAATTCAAACTATTAACAAAAAATTAAAAATTTGTTCCAAATGCTTTTAACTTTTAGGAAATGTTAATTTGTGCTCTTAGGGCACATATTAAGAATTCCACTAATAGAAATTATGTATTGGAAATTGTGTTAATTTATTGCTCAAAATGTTTAATATTAATTTTTTCCAATAAATTCTTAGTAGTAATGAAATGACATTAATGTTTAACATGTGTACTAAGGGCATAAGTTAACATGACCCTTAACTTTTTAATGAACAAAATCATTAATCTATCCTTCAAACACATAACCAAATTTATTATCTAAATAGTTTTTATTTTATTTTATAATGTGACTCGTCTTTTTGGCTGTCAATCACCATTTTAGTTGTCGCTCACCATTTTATCCATTATGTGGATGTCTTTTACCTGATTATTTTACATGTCACGTTAGGTTCAATCTCGACATAGCTACTAAATAGTTTGACTCCATCAATCTCTCTCTTTTTTGTCACATAATTTCATTTTACAATGTAACTACTTTTTGGTTGTCACTCGTCTTTTTGGCTGTCACTCACTTTTTTAGTTGTCACCCACCATTTTATCTTTGTGCGGATGTCATTTACCTGATTTCTTCCATACCACGTTAGATTCAATCTCGACATAGCTACTCAATAGTTTGACTCCATCAATCTCTCTCCTCTTTGTCACATAATTTCATTTTGCAATGTAACAACTTTTTAGTTGTAACTCGTCTTTTTGGCTATCACTCACTGTCTTATCTGATGTGATTATTTCATTTTACAATGCAACTCGACTTTTTAGTTGTTACTCATTGTTATATCCAATGTGTCGATGTCCTTTACCTCATTTTTTCCACACCGCGTGGTCATAGTTAATAGCTTTACTCCGTCAATCTCTCTCTTTTTGTTAGATAATTTCATTTTACGATGCAACTCACTTTTTTAGTTTTCGCTCACCGTTTTGGTTGTCACTCACATTTTTAGTTGTGTAGATGTCATTTACCTTTTTTTTTTTTTTTTTTTTTTTACATATTGCGTCTGTTTCTATCTTCATATCTACTATATAGTTTTACTCCATCAATCTCTCTTTTCTTTTTATAACTTTGTCACGTTTTTTACTATTCCTTTTTGTTTCACTTTTTTCTTTTTTACGATCGTACTTCATTTTCCCCCTCTTCTTCTCATTCCTCTTTCTCTCCTTACTCTTCCCACTAATATTTGCCACCTCTCTCTTTTCCTTACCAGACTTTATCCCCCCCCACCACCTCTCTCCCTCTCTCTCTCCTTTTTTCTCCTATGAAGATTTTAATTGTCTTTTTGTGTCATTTTAGAGTAAAAGAAGGTTGTTTATGTTTTTTTAGTCGAATTTTGTAAAGAAATTGTTGAAAATGTCATAAAAGGGCAACAAAAAGGAAAAAAGTCTTGAAACCTTGGAAATCCACCCGAATCAGACAACTATGTGATGTGATCATGTTGTGTTTTTTACAAGTTTACCATTGACGATGCTTCGGGCATAGTCGTTACGGACGTTCTAGTGAGAGTAAATGGAGCAAGAAATGAAGAAACCAAAGAGTTTGTTACTGCCAATCTCGCATCGTGGACTATGAACTCCGCGTCACGAGAATACAGTTGGAAATCAAGGTGCTCGCCACTACCTATCTCGCATCATGGGCTATGAGCGCCACATCATGAGAATAGAACAATAGGAAAAAATATAAGCTCCTTACCTGTCTCACATCATGATCTAACTTTTCCTAAAATTTAGTGTAACACTCGCATATATATATCAAGCACCTAGGTTAGTGGAAAAACACCTTTTGACAAGCAGACGATAGAGGAAACATAATTTCATAAGGATTGGAGTGACCAGAGTCATTCAAGAGTCAATGAATCATCAACTAGTGATCATTTCCTCGTGCCTTTTTATTCATATCTAATTGTAAATGTTTAGAAGATATACATAGCTAATCCTCTCTATATGTTAGGTCGTGAAAGAGGAAATTCCTTGTAATTGTTTGATGATGTAACTTTAAATAATTCTATGAATTTGAGCCAATTACTTTGCTATTTTATTTGGTTAATATTGTCCTTAATGTTTTTTATGCGTTTACAAATGTTTATAAATCGAATTAGGTAACAATGATTATTAACCCTAACTTTGTTGGCCTGACCTATTATAACCGTTTAGTTATTGATTAGATTTAGACATAAACTAATGATAATTGTTATTTATTTTGGCATTCTTAAACATTCAAGGGTTATTTTTGGTATCATTAAAGTAGATTATCATTGACATTGGCCAAACTATTCTCTTCAAAGGTATTATAATCAACTAGTGAATAGGACTGTATAGTTTGTACTTGTAGTTGCCCAAATAGTTATAGGATGGAAATATGACTTGACCTACTCTCTCTCTTAAGAAATTAAAACCAACCATTTTTCCAATTGAAAATCCCCATTTTATTACAAATACCCTAATCATAATCATAGTAGTGAAGTTAAAACTAAACAATCCTCTGGAGATAAACTCTTTTATAAATATTACTATTTATCGATACACTAATACAGTTGCTAGTATTTTGGCATCAATTGCTACTTTTTATGCGTGACATGTAGAAAAGGAAGATTGTCACTAAAGACGTTGAATTGTCATACATACATGTGTGTATGCAGCGGTATTTTAGTAGGAACATATATAACCTCATCATATAGTGGGTATTCGTCAAAACTGTAAGTTGATGCATATTTACCAAATAACGAAGACCCAAGATTCTTATTTTAAACTAGCGAACAATATAAGTACTTTTTAATTTAAAATTATGATGAAATCAAACTAACCATGATTATCTACTTTAATGATACCAACAATATGACAAAAAATATATATATAATCTACATTCTTATTTTTTTAATGACACCAAAACAATCTTTATTATAGAAAACATAAATGCTAAATGTCGCGAGAATTCTCATCGCGACAACATTATGAATTACTGTTAAAGCTAGCGTTATACTATTCCTTTTTCTAAAGGAGAACCACAGACACCGATGCAACAAAACATCACTGATCTAAATGACTCACAAGCACTTTTGCACGCTGCAGTCTCTTCTCCATCCATGCTCGTAACCTTAAGCTCTAAAGAACACATGCTGAGAGAATCCCCAACGCAACTGGTACTTATGAAGCTATCGCCGGAGCCTCCTTGTGGAACCATCAACATAGGCACGTTGTAAATGTCAAACAAACTCATGTCGGAGAAATCGAGTCCACCGACGCCGATGAGAATGAACTCCACCAAGGTAGCTTGTGGAGCGGTTTGTTGCTAGAGCATTCAACATCAACCATCATCAGAGTAGGCTTTCAAGTGTTAGGCAGGCTATATCCATATCATGTTCACATATGTGAGAGAGTTGTGTTGCGTACATAGCATGTTTGATGAAAACAGACCAATATATTACATATTCGTGAAATATTCGTGAGAGTTTCTTTCGTTATGTATAGCATAACTCTATAGAAAAGGTTGTTTAAGTGTATAATTGGGATAATGAAAAAAGGAAGTAAAAATATACTCATCTAGTTTGTTACATTTTTTTAAAGGATAAAAGCAAAAAAAACTATATATATATATATATATATATATATATATATATATATATATATATATATATACTCGTATTGTGTTTGTTACATTTTTATTTTAATATTTGAATTCACTCTTATTTATTTGTAATATGTGTTATTTGTATTAAAAAAAAGAAAAAGATAATTTTAGAAAGAGAAAAAGTCAACCAACAGAGATAAAACATGTTACTTTCTATATATATATATATATATATATATATATATATATATATATATATATATATATATAACATCATTTTTATTGAGGATAAAAAAAAATCTATTTTTAGATTTTTTTCTCACATAGATCAAATCCACTTAACGTCATTTTGTCTCTCAATCCTCTAAAAAAAACATTTTGCCTCTCAATATAATGTATATCCACAATATTCAATTGATCATTTATCTCCATGTCTCTACCATACATCAATAATATTATAAAGGACAATATTTAGCTAAAATCTTGTATAACAGAAACTTTTTTTTTTGGTTACATTGTAGTATAACACAAACTATGTATCACACATGAGATGCTTTGAAACAGTTGCATAAACAAATACGAATTTATGCGCTCTTTCATATTCACAAACAATTTGCATATTAGTTGTGGAATGGAAGAAGTGTTGCATTTGAGTGGTTGTCGTAAAGTTCACATATTTCATAGAAATTAATAGTGTCTAAACTGTCTTTGCAAATGCAAACACCGAACAAAATTAATGAAAAAATATATATGATTTGAGTGTAAAAACTTTCTGAAAGTGGATGAGTGGAAAAATGGAGTGTGAATGGTTTAAAAACATTTCAACAAGTGCAAAATGCATAAAAGTAAATTTGACTAAAGTGGAAGTTTTTTACAAGTGCAAGAAATGTAAATGACTTTGAAAAGTAAATGGAAAAATGTAAAGTGAAAAAATTTAAATTGCATAAATGTAAAGTGCATAAATTTAAATGTGCAAGAAAAAGTGCGTGAAATTATCGGTCTTCAACATTTCTTTGTCATGCAAGGCTGACTTTGTTCGATAGATATATGTATGAAGTTGTAACTGCTCTGTGTCATAAGTTGATTTGTTGAACAAGGCTTGTTACTTTTTTTTTTTTTTTTACCAAGTCCAAAGTCTTCTCATGTACTTCACATGCACTTGATTTCTTCTCTATATTTTTGTTTATTTATTTATAAAAAATACAAACAAATTTGTTCAACCAATGATCGGTCTTCAAGAGTTTGTCCTTATTGTGAGCTTAACTCAGTTGATAGGAACAATGCATAAATATATGCAAGGTCTGCGATTTGAACTCCAAATACAAAAAAAAAAGTCTTCAAGAGTTTAATTTCAATCCTCCCGATATTGCAAACACTATTTTGAATTAAACGCATTGAGTTTGTTTTAGTAAAAAAAAAACTAACAAGTTTCATATAAACGACCCTGTCAATCAAAGTCTGGATCTCAACATTAAAAATCATTGGAGTTTAGTATCATGTTGTAATCACATTAGCAATAATATGGTGGAAACCAAAAGGACAATACTATAAAGCAACAAGAATGGCATCAAATCTAAATGTATCATCACACTGAAGTCTTGTTGTTAGATCTTAATTTTTCTTTTTAATAATGAATTAAAATTCATTTGTTTATTTTGTTAAATTGAAGATGGAAATCCATTATGATTCAAGAAACTTTTCCAAGAAGATATCAGGTACACAAATTAAAAAAAATATATATATATATATCATTCTTACATTGTTACCACTTACCCATAGAGATGATGAGAATAAAATATTTTTTTTTAAGGGAAGAATAAAATTTAGATGAACATTTAATAATTGTAAATAAAAAAAGGATTATATAGACAATTTTATTATTATTATATTCTACACTTAACAATTGTTACATGTTGACCGTAGTTTTAAATATCTAAAGTTTTCTAAAATAGTCTACAAATAACACCATCGTTTTGTAGTAGAATATATTGTATTTTTTTTTTAAGAGAGTAGCATATATTGTACTATTAAGTAACAAGCCCAAAAAACAAAAACAAAAAGCTATAATATAAAAAAAAAAAATACACTAAAACTTGTACATGTAACGGAGACAAAATCCAACATAATTCTACGATTAGAATTGAGAAATCCTGAAATACTCTTCCATTTCCACACACATAATCGAGACAACTCGTAAACGAAACAAGCCAAACTATATATAATTTATGTTCATATCATTTAATTCACGAACTTAATTTTTAACTTAATTACAACTCGTTGGGTTTATGAACCACGTTCAACGACTTAATTGTCGAGTCGAGTTTCAAATTATGTTTGAGTTGACTCAATTTATTTTCATCCCTACATGCGATGGAATAACATCTTGATCGCACATGCAATCATCGTCTAGGGCTTTTCTTTTCCCCTCGGATACACTACTAAACCTTGTGGAGGCCACTTCCGATCACTCTCCTCTCCAATCCACCTACTGCTCAAGCAAAAAAACCATATTAAGCCAAAACGATCGTTTCGCTTTGAGAATTCTTGGATTCTCGATCAAAGCTCATCAATAAGATGTCGTAATTATTGGGGAGCGAAAAAAGGGTAAAGAAGTTCTTATAAAATTAATAGCCCAAGTTATTCCTTCATATTGCATGGGAGCTTTCCTTCTTCCTACTACTCTTGGCGAAGAAATATAGCGCATAATGAATTCCTTATATTGGGGTTCAAACAAAAATGGTGGTCGTTGAATGAATTGGCTAAGATGGGACAAGCTGACTGTCCACAAAGACCATGGAGATTAAACATTTTTGTTGGAGATTACTTCGTTGTTGCCTCCCTACTAGATTCAACCTACACAACTGAGGCATCCAATGTTAAATCAAATGTGTTATTTGCTAAAGAGCAATTGTTACATTTGCCTTTCGGAGTAGAGACTGGTTGATGTATCAATGACAATCAACCTTGTGCTTGACACGTTTCGAGAATACATATTTTGCAACCGGGCTCATAAGAATTCTAACATGCCACTACAAACTTTATCCTCGAGGAAACCTAACCAAAGTTGGTTGAAATGTAATGTTGATTGTGCTCTATTTTCAACTGAAGTGACAATTTAGGTCCTCTTGTTCAAGCCCACTCCATAGTTCTTCACTCATTTGGTTGAGTGATTGAGTGTGAGGTTACGTCACCACAACATACATCGAAATTGTTATAAACTATGGCTTTGAGCGGGTCAATTTTGAAAGTGATTGTCAAATGTTTTTAATGCGGTATCAAATCTTGATTACTATGAGAACAAACTAGATACCATGTTGTTTAATTGTAGGTCTCTTATCTCCTATAATGCCTAGCTACAATCTAGCTTGTATCCATAGACAAACAAATAGAGTTACTTACAACATTGTTCTAACATTTGTATTTCAATGTAACCTTAATTAAAACAATTAAGTTGTCAATATGATGATCTCTTTAATAAATAATTAGTAAATACTTGTGTAAATATTCTTTAAGTTTGATGTCGTCTATCTCAAGTTGGTGAGTCCCAAAGCTAACACATGAACTTTTTTTTAGGAGATAACTCATGTAAACTTTTGATTACCAAACAAAAAAATCGCAAAATGTTTCACACGTCATAGACACAGCTAGAAATTTGAGGAATATTCCTTGCACCACACGTAGTATCTTTTTTACGAAAGGAACTTGTGTTCAATTTAAGGCAAGAAAAATAAACGGTATCACAAAAATTTAAAAATAAATAAAAAAGCGGAAACAACGCGGAATCACAAACTCGCGTAAGAAAATTAGAAAAAGCAAAAAACACCGAACAAAAACCGATCAATCAATCGGGATCGGAAACATGACGTCATCATCCACCATCCCTCACCTCCCTCCGCCTGAAGACCGCCCTGTTCGTGTCTACGCCGATGGAATCTACGATCTCTTCCACTTCGGCCACGCTCGTTCTCTTGAACAAGCCAAAAAATCGTAATCTTCATTACTCTTCATTCTCTACTTAATTATTCCTCAATTAATCGATTATTTATATAATCACTTTTTTCATTGAATTGTAGATTTCCGAACACGTATCTTCTTGTTGGATGCTGCAGCGATGCGGTGACACATAAGTATAAAGGCAAAACGGTTATGACTGAAGATGAACGTTATGAGTCTCTCCGTCACTGCAAGTATGTAATATTATTGTTATAGCGTTTTTTGTGTTTGCGTTTGCGTTTTTTTGTTAATGTAATTGTAACTAATTTGTGTATGATTTTTTTTTTGTGTGTGTGTGTAGATGGGTGGATGAAGTGATACCTGATGCACCTTGGGTTATTAATCAAGAGTTTCTTGATAAAAATAAGATTGATTTTGTTGCTCATGATTCTCTTCCGTAAGATTCCATTTCGTTTTGTTTTTGTATATTTTTATAAGCTATGTATAACTAACACGAAGACGTGTCCGTCACGACACTGGCATACATGATTACATTTGAATTACGTCATTTTCTCAAATTATTAAGTTGTCGACGTGTCTTTGTCTGAGCTTTATGCTTTATAAGTATTTTTTAATTTCCATTTTACGATGTTCTAAAAGTTTAGAATTGTACCTTTGTTCCAATTTAATTCATTACTATGAGTTTTATTATTCATGGAAAGATATGAAGTTTATAAAGTTAAAGTTATATTTGAAAATCGGGAAATAATTTTGACATAAACGAGTGTGTTAAGTGTGATTTTACGATGAAACCTATGCCGAATGCTTTTCAACTTATCCTGCCATGTATGGTATAACAGCAATTAAAATGGATATCTTCTTAGGCTATATTTTTTAGTTTAAAGGGGATAAAGTACACTGCCAGAGTGCAAATTAGTTTTACACCGACATCTAATGATAGTGTTCTATTATGCCACATCAAATCATCAGTTTTAAAATGTAGTTACACGAGGCGGGTGATGTGGTAAAATAGTAGATTTTAATTGGATGTTAGTGTAGAATTGGTTTAAACCGACCAATAGTGTATTCGCTTTAAATCCTGGATTTTACATGACAATCACATTTTTGCACAAAAAATTTATATTCATGCATTTTTAGAAGATCCTGCTTATTTATTGTCATTGGATAGAATGATACACAATTTTTATATGAGAAATCCATATGAGAATTTACGTAAGAGTCATTTCCTGTTTCAACTCCCAAACTCCTAGTTCTTCGGTACTGTTTGAGTTTGTAATCCTGGTTTTTATTTTTATAGACCTATGTTGTTATTGGCATGCTGTTTAAGCATTTAAATGCATTATATAGCTAATGCCTTGGGATTTGCAATGAAATGTTGACAGATATGCTGACACCAGTGGTGCTGCAAATGATGTTTATGAATTTGTATGTATCAGTAAACTTCATTATCTTTTGTCCTTAATTTTCTTTTAAATTTCATTGGGACTGCATATATAACGTGCTGTATTATTTCGATGCAGGTTAAGGCAGTTGGAAGATTTAAGGAAACTCAACGGACTGAAGGTATATCTACATCAGATATAATAATGAGGATTGTGAAAGACTACAACCAGTATGTGCTGCGTAACTTGGATCGTGGGTACTCAAGAAAAGACCTTGGTGTGAGCTATGTTAAGGTGTGATTTTGGTTTATATCTGGTTGATATCTTGTTATATGATACACACTTGATTGAATTGTTCACTCTTATATTGTCCTTAATATTGTCTACCATTTGAGGAGCTTATGTTTTTCCGTGTTGGTATTTAAAATGAACAGGAAAAGCGATTGCGCGTGAATAGGAGACTGAAAACTTTGCAGGAGAAAGTAAGAGAACAGCAAGAAAAGGTTGGTGTAAAAGGTCTATAATTTATTATATGCCATATCATTTGACTAAGTTGTATAGTTCACTGTGCATGCACTTGGGGATGGGGCAAGGGAAGAGGTTGTGAAGTGAAAAAAGATCATAAAATGGTAGTTCTAGCTGTGGCAGAGAAGTAGAAGTGATGCACTCTAGCACTTCGCTTCTCTTCCCTATTTATTATTTTGATGGAGCAGTAGTTCTTCCACAAGTTCAACTATTAGGTTCTTTGCACTTCTCTTCCCATCAAACTCACATTTGTATTTTTCTTGCAATGGTTGTTTAAGGAACCGTTAACGCTAAACAATTTTAATGATCCTTTTTTGTTCGGATCCCATGAACTGTAAAATTTTGTGGGGTAATTAAAAGAGTGGGTAAATGACCCAAATACCCAATGAATATAGAAGTGGAGACACTCACTTTGCTAAATGTAGATCGTGAGGAGTAGGATGCATGGGTACTACCATATAAGGTAGCCATAATTTTAACTTTGTTTGGCAGTATATATGAAGGCAATGTATAAGGGTGAAACAACAGTGAATCGTCGAGATTCTTGTTGAGAAAGTAGATTGTCAAAACTTAAGGACATCAAATATTTGTGCAGCAGGCTATGAACATTCACTTGCAACTATAATTTATGGCACCATACATTTTAAAATTACCTGCAGTGGATTGGAATTTTGATCGTTGTACACATCTTTTTTGTTCATCTAGATCCAAACTGTTGCAAAGAATGCTGGTATGCATCGGAATGAGTGGGTGGAAAATGCTGATCGTATGGTTGCTGGATTTCTAGAAATGTTTGAAGAAGGTTGCCATAAGATGGTGAGCTAATTTATGCAGAAATATTATGCGACTTTCATTATGCAAGATAATTAATACCTAGCTTTTAAACTTTTTTTCTCTGTTGGTTGTCACTGCATGGGTATATATCAGGGGACTGCCATATGTGATCGAATTCAAGAAAGTTTAAGAGGTCAGCAACCAAATGATGAATCAATTTTTCTTCAAAATGGTAAGGATGACGAGGATGAAGAGTATTATGATGATCATGAGGAGGATAGTGATGAAGAATTTTTTGAAGAATATTTTGATGACAATGAGCTGAATCCCCAGAATAATGGGAAAGACACAAACAAAACATAGGCGTACATAAATGGATTTGCTAGATTGTTGTCAGGATATGTTTAGCAACTTCCTGTGAGATTTATGCTGCAAAATTCTGTGCTTAGTCTTGTACCAAGAAACATGTTTCAATGTTGCAGAAGGGACCTTCAATTTTGCTGGTGTGGTCCGAATTTTCAGCATTATGTATTCATATACATCAAAGTGTTGTTTGAGTACCTGCCCTGAACTTTTGTTTCTGATTAGAGTCATGCAATTGACTTTATGATAGTGAATATTCTGCCATTTCCTTTTTTTTGTTGTTGTTTAGATTTCAGCCTCAAAATGTTCAATATACTTTACTTGCTTACATCCACACCGACTTGTGACTTGAGAGATAAGGCCCTGAAGGGTGAGAATATCTGCATTTCATTGCTGCATGGTTTTGGCCATGTTATATGTAGGTAGAAAATTTTGTTCAAAGTGTGTTTGTAATGTCCCTATTAAATTTGCTTGTTGTAGAATAACAATTAGAGTATGTTCAGATTACTAGTAATGGGAAGGAAATATTTGATGGGTACAAGTTTATGCAAAACAGCAAAATGAGATGTTAAATATTTGTAGGGTTACTAGAAGAGAGTTAGAGCTCTTCATGTACTGCTTCGTGCTCTCATTTGCCACTTACTTCATTAAAATGGAGCAATGCGATGGTGATGATGAGTGATGAGAAGGATGACACTGGCACCAGCTATGAAGAGAAACTATCTTGTACTTTATTTTTTTATTCCAGAATTTACTGAGTGTTTGCAATATACTTTGAAGTTTGAACATGATTGAATGGTGTTAAATGTATTTTCTTGAGCTGTTGTGGAATGATTTAATTTCTACACATTTTGATGATACTGCATCCGGTCATTTTGGGCTAAACTCGTGTTTTTGGGGATCATAATTTAGATACTTCTTGAAGTGAATATTAAAACTTGAAATTTTATTGCATTTCCTTGATTGTCTTGTATTTATTGCATGTTTCTGCGGGTTTTTGGGGATCATAACTTACCTGTTGCATAGCTGAGCTTCTTTTCTCACCAATGGAATGTCCAATACTCTGGACAACACTGATGAGCTTCACGAAATTAAGTTCTTCATTTCCGGACTAATGGATTTAATTGTGTTTAGAAATGTCTTACTTTATGCTTAATTGAGCAACTGAAACATAGTGGATATCTAACATTCCAACTTTGCAACTTTGAAATCTGGACTATATGTGTCATCATGGGGAAGTTTGGGTAAAAGGATTTATCTAAACCTTGTACAAAGTAATATATCAATTTCGGGTTTGAATTTAATAAGATTGGAGTGAAGAGGTTGTTATCCTTGTGTTGACCAGTTCAGGTTTATGTTTTTCCTTTCTTCTAGAAATGCTGTTATAAGGTGTAGCTATTTGAGTGGTGTGGTCTATCTGTGATTTTGAATCGAAATCATTTACCTTGGTTTTCCATGTAGAAATATGATTGTCCTAGTGGATATCATAATCAATATTCCAAATAAGCTAAAAGATAGCAGTAGTTGGGAGATGCGGAGGCAGGAAAATCCTGTTTAATTTGATTCAAAGGTTGTAGGAAAATTCATAATGATGCTTTCATCAGCACATGTAAATATTTACTTCAATTTTGACATTTTGTTGACATTTGTGATTTGAGGTTGAATAGTTATATGGCTGATTACCCACATATTATTTTGCACAATGGATTTTTATAATTTTTTTTTTTTAATTGTATGCATGTTGGCCTACAAATTAAGTTAGTTGCTTCATAGACACCTCAAAATTACCCATTTGCTGTAAAAAAAATTGATCGAAAGTTATGACTCGATCGACTTTTGCACACAAGTTAAACCTTAAAAAGGTTTATATTAATTAAATTAGAGGGAATAACCTTCTAACACTTAGCTGAGGTCTTAATTTTGGGAAATAAAACAGGCATGTTTGATATATTTCCACTCTTACGTACAAGTACAAAACAAGCACCTAGTATTCACCAAAAACAATAGGTGATAGATTCCTGCTGAGAGCATATTTCCACTAAAAGACGAGTAGCTTCATTATTATTCACTTAACAATGACAACTTTTGTAACTTTTGTTGACATGATTTGAGTGCCGTAGTTTTTAAGAATCTCTAGCAATCTATCTATATTGAACTATAGCTATTAGCTACATTATCGACTCTACCTAACTTTCTTAGCTTTAAAAGAATATAGCCGGCCCTAGTTTTCTAGTGAGAGAAACTCCAACTTCTCTATAAACTTTTTTTCTTTTCCGTTCATCGAGGAGAGGTCGTTTTGGGTCTTTTTTTTTTTTTTTTTTTTTTACCTAGAATCACTCCTCTACATCTTTTTTCCCCTTTTCTTTCAATCTAAATAAGTGGTTTTCACATCTATCAAGTTTTTCCTTCTGTGTTTTTTTGTGATTTCGCCTCTAAGTGCGGCGTTTTGTTGTTCGTCGTCTTGTGCGGCGTTTGATTTCGCGTCTTGTTCGCGGTGTCTGTTCAGTTCCTATTGAAAGATGTACATCAATCAATTACAAATTCAAGCAGATTCACCCTTTACGTTTTTTGCGATGTTTATATCTGATGTACTCTATCGATTTGAATGAATGAATATCGTTTTATTTTTGTCAAAAAAAACTTTCTTAGTTTTTCTTTTTTTTTTTTTACTGAAAATAACGCTTCAAAGATAAAAGTTATTTAGATATTCACGTTGATACTTTAGTAAATTACTAGGAAATAATATATATATAGCAACATTAGAGATTAATTCATCAAGTTGAGTAAGATCATAATAGATGATAAATCTTTTCTCTCGAGAAATTTAACATCTTGTATTTTTACGGTTGAATATGTACCCAAAATCTCTAATAAGTTAGAAAGATCTCTTACCATCTTATCAAAATATTCTTGGATTGAACACTTACATTCTGAGTGGATGCATAATTTATGAAAATTTTAAAAATAATATTAACACATTATCAAGTTTTCCCCCTCCACCTTTCTCTTTCACATCAATCAATACTTGTGACAGTAGATTAGAGGTGTTCGTAATATAGTTCATTTTGAGATAATTTTTTTCTCATTAAAAGATAAAGTTACATGCGGTTCAATTTTGAATGACTAATTTTAAAAAATCGATCTTTCTTATTTAAACGATTTAATTTGGATCGTTTTTTAATATTCAAATTTCAAATTATAAATTTTATTATTAATAATAATATTATAAAATAAAGTAAAATAATATGTTTAATGCAAAATACAACATATGATTTATTAAAAATTAATATTATAAAATAACAATGATCAATTATCTTTGAAGTGTATGAAATCGTAAAAATAATAATTATACTAATAGGTAATATTAAGTCGTTAAAACCTAAAGAATAATAGATTAATATTATATATCATACTAATGAAAAAGAAACTATGTGTTAAAGTATATATGTAAGTGGTTCAATTTGGTTTGTTTTAGAATAACATATTCAAAATTCGTTTTAATCCTAAGTTTTTACAAACATCATTGCCAAAAACAGCGAAGAAAATTATAACGAAAGTATCGTAAACTAAAAACTAACCAATTAAAAATTGCATCTGAATAGAATTTACAGAAAGTCTTAGTAAAAGGTGGCAGTCAATAAAAAGTAGTTGAGTAGAATAAAGGTCACGATGCACTCGTGAGGTTAAAACTCGCTTTATAATATATAACATATTTCTTTTACAAAAAGAAAATTCAAACATATCAAATAATATTTAGTTTCGAGTTTTTTTCAATTTTTTTAATCAGTTTTACAAAATCAATAAAATGAATAGTGCTGTGTGAGAGCTGTACAAAATTACAATTACAAAAGGGTACAAATGAAAACGACTTCTTAGCAAAGTCCCCGATACAAATCAAATACAATACCAATACGGCAAATAATACCCATTCGTTGCCAAATACTAATCCTTGTAGGCTGCTTTCGGTGGTTTCGCACTAGCAATCTATATATCCCACATGATTCACGAATATGAATTCTAGGAGTCACTTTCAAAATGATGATCATCGAATTTTTTTCCACATCAAGACAATAACACATATATATAATTCATTAAAAAAACAAATGTACGTTGTTAAACATTTTTTCAATATAAGTCTCATAATCTTGGTGTGTATGGTTTAATATCTATATGAAAGTTTAAAAGGAAAATGAAAGTAAAAAGAAAAAGGAAGCAAATATAGACTGTCACCATTTTGACAATGAGAGAATAAACATGCATAGATGATAGAAACCGGACACTAAACAAAAGCAAACTTTGAAATGCCAACAAAGCATAAACTGCATATAATCAAAATGACGGTAGATAAATTTACTGTAAATTAAAGACAAGAAAATAAATATCTGAATCTCATATTCTATAAAATGGTGGAGGTTAGGGCGTGGCGTGATGGCTGCAAGTGGTGGCATCATTTATTTGCATGGGAGGAGGAGATGTGGGGATTGTTGCACTTGGTGTTGATGACTTTGGAGGTAGAAGATATATATCAACAAAATCTATAATGTTTGAGGGGTCTATCACTTGTTGACGGCAACCAATCATGACGATTCTTGGAATAAAACATTTCATTTAAAGGTGTTTATTTTTGCGTGGTGGTTTTTTAGGAACCATATTACTACAAATTACAAACTAGTAACACGCGAAATTCTTCAACCACATTTGAATGTATGTATCTCAAGTTGCAATCAAGAGGAATTAGTGAATAATTTGTTTTTTGAGGTGTAATCATTTTGAAAACATTTGAATTCTTATATTGCAATGGATGGGCGTTTCTTCCGTGACTCCCTTTCAATTATTTGATTTTACTCTCCATTTTAGTTCGTTGTGTGGCTTAACAAGAAGATTGAGGAACATCATGCATATTGTTTGGTTAACTTCAGTTTAGGTTATTTGGAAATAATGCAACTCACGTTGTTTCAGACAAAAAATCAAAACGTTACCTAAATTGCTTGATAGAATTAAACTTGTTTCTTTTTTGTGGATGAAAGCAAAAAATTCAGATATTCCTTTCGATATTAACCATTGGCAAGTTAACCCTATGTTGTACGGGTAGCCTTATTCGTGTTGTTTTGTTGCTTTTTTATGATTTTGTAAAGTTCTAACATATTTTTGATTAACGGTGCACTCTTTGTGTTGGGGAAAGTTATCCGTTCACTATATTATTTCATTTTAATTTGTTAAAAAAAAGACTGAATGTAAAGACCACAGAGTTCGAAAGCATAAATGATCTCAAACAATTTTAAAGTATATAATGAGTGTAGAACTCACCAACAAGAAAATCCAGTCAACTTAATTAAAAGATTTAGTGAAAGTTTAATTAGTACTGCTAGCTATGAGACTCACAGTCACCTACGTCAATGGAATTTGGTAAGGATAGCTTGCAAATTCCACATATCCAACTGCTAAAGTAACTTTATTTAATCTATCTATATAGTACTACTAATATATGACTTTTCATTGATGTGCTAATCTCTTTTTTATGAAAAAAGGGTCCCAATTGTATTATTATCGATCATAACAAAAATAGAGTGGTCATTGCTCGTGGAATAGGAAAAGTCAGCACATACCCTTATAATAATAATAAATAATGTAAACCTTTTTAAAAAAATAATAATAATCTATATCATTATAACTCCTAGTAATAACAAATGAAACAAGTCCACAAATCAAGTGCTTGACGATAAGATTTGTAAGAAAAAAATCTTCACAACATGAATATCGCTTCTTCTATCTTAGTCACTCCATCTCAAATCATAAGTCGTTTTGAAAAAATTGTCGCAAAATATTATTTCTTTACAATACCAAAACATTAAATATTATTTTTTCAATTATACCCTTAACTATTTCTAATTATTTATCACTCTTTCTATTTTTAATTCATTAATTTATCTTTTTGACACCATTATTGAAAGATAATTTTGTAAGTAATTGTATTATTTGAACATCTATTTGTTTAGCAACCTAATGGACAACCATATTTTTACAAAGAAATATATGTATTTGCACGAAAAACAAAGTAATAGAGAGAGAGAGAGAAAATATAAATATAATGTGAGTATGAGAAAAAGTTGTTATAAAATGGTTGTATAAATATCATTTCTCTTTTGTAAAATAACTCATAACATAAAAATAAAGGATTGAAGAAGATAATTAAATAAAAGATTTCTTCTATAAAATTATCTTATTAGTTTTTTTTTAGGGGAAATTATCTTATTAGTTATTGATTTATTCTTGTTAACATTTATTTATTTTTGACGAAATCTCGTTAACATACACCCTCTGGTCATTATTATAAGTGAAAATTCATTTTTGAAGGTTCATTCAATAAATAATGACGTATGTGGTATATATATATATATGTGTGTGTGTGTATACAACATACATCTTTTATTAAGTGTCTCTTTGGTATAGAGTTTACAACATAAACGCACGGCTGGCGTGATTTTCAAAGCTGTGAATTTATTATGCTACCATTTTAAACTTTTGTGCCAACGTGGTAAATTGTCGTGGTTTTCCTTAAAACGTGGATTGACAAACGCAAAAGTAAATATGTTCTAAATGGATCTAAAAAATAGATATTTGTTTATAATAGTGACCGAAATATGTATATCTAAATTGAAATACAATAATCTCGTTAACATATATATATATATTTCATCTTTATTATTTAAAACTAATAGCTTGAGGGTTACTTTAGTAATTTTCATTAAAACATATATTTTTTTTTGACAAAAATAAAATGATATTCATTCATTCAAATCGAGAGATTACATCATTCAACACCGCTAAAAACGTAAAGGATGAATCTGCGAACAAACTCACATCATCCAAGTTAATAGCATATAACGGCATAATGCCTACAAAAATATATGATGAAATTAAAGTGACTGGAATATCTATTGCCTCCGGAACTGCAACGTTGACGCCCAAATCTTTGATTGAACAATTGATCTTTCAATATGAATCAAATGAACACTACACGAAGACGGGAAATCAAACAACGCCGCACAAGACGACGAACAACAAATCACCACACTTAGATGATGAAATTACAAAGAAAAAAACCTAAATCTATGTGAAAATCACTTATTTATATTGAAATAAAGAGAAAAAGATGAAGAAGGGTGATTTCAGGTCAAGAATTGACCCAAAACCATCCATCAATGAAGAAATTGTAAGAGAAAACCTAGAGAGAGAAAATTAGGGCCGACTTGTTAGAGAGGCTGTCCGCAGTATGGTGTAATAAAAATTGTTTAAAGATTAAATTGATGTATTAAAACATATTCGTTAACTTGCACCAATTTGCTAACTTAGACCCACTTTTATTTTATAACAAATAGTTTGAGGGATATTTACTAAACTATCATTTACTTTAAATTGGTTTACACTAGTGGATATTGGTTTCTTTTTGTCTAAATGAAAATGTGCACTTTTACTAACTTGGACTTTCATGTTTTTTGTTGACTAAGTTAGCAAACCCAATATATATATATATATATATATATATATATATATATATATATATATATTCTTTAAAAAAAATATGTGTAAATTGAATTACATTACTTTGAGATTGAAGAATATAACATTACTACTTGTAAAAAAAAATACTCTTTGAATAAAGCAATTAAAGCTACATTCGAAACTAAATATGATTCTTCATACACTTGCTATTTCGGACAAACACTTTTTGCAAATGTCAAAGTAATTATAGGATAGAAAGAGTAATAATAAATAAACAAACGTGTTTGCAACGCCAAGCAAAGTGATCTAGAAACATAGCCTAGTGCACACAAAAAAAAAACCCTAAAGTTATTACAAAAGTTAAAAAAGAAACAGTAGTAATAATTAATAATTCGAACAAGACTACAAATAAAAAAATAAAATAAAAAAGTGGTATAGTGTAAATAAATAAAATATTATAGTAGAGTGGTTGGTCAACAATTTTAGGCCAAGTTAGCAACCTAATTCGTCTGCTTTAATTTACGTGTCACTTTCATGCCTCCGCCACCCCATGCGACCAAAGAAAAGAAAGAAAAATAAACCACTATCCTTGTTCCTACCAAGAGATAATAATCGATGAATCTCAAGAAGAAGAAGTTCTTGGAAAGAAACCACCTTCTCCTCCATGAATATGATCACTAACAACATTATTAATATTATTATCATTGTTTGTAGGTCTTGGATTGCTCATTATTCTCTGAAAAAACATGTTATCATGATCTCCTCCTACTTGTGTATTAACGTTGCCACTATACATATTGTAGTGTTGTTGATATTGTTGTTGTTGTTGCTGTTGTTGAAGCTGTTGTTGGTAGAAAGGATGAGACATGATAGCTTGATTCATAGGATGGGAAGCCCGTGGGCCAAGCCCTAGGCCTGCTAGGGTTGAGAAATTAGGTGGTGATGATGATGTGGCTGCTGCTGCAAAAGGTGCAATAGGACCTCCGGTGAATTGTTGTACCATGGCACGGAAATTGGTAGTGTCCGTGTTAAGTAAAGTCGTCGGCGTTCGACGCGAAGCTCGTGATCTTCTCCGTATGGGCTTTGACACACGGCCTTCAGATGGACCCAAGTTGCTGGCTGAGGTTGGGGAGCTTGGATTCATCATGGTAGATTCAGGGGGTAAAGTGGAAGCAGGGGTGGTGTTAGTAGCAATGGAAGTGTAAGGAGGGGTTTGATTTGGGAAATTTTGATGATAGAATTGAAAAAACTCATTTGATGGGGGATCAGACATGGTTTTGATCATGTCAAGTGACCGTACAATGAAAGAAATGAAAAGAAAAGAGAAGAAGATCAGTTAGAGGGAAGGAAACATGTGTGTCGTGTTGGGTATTTATGGTTGGATTTTTAGTATTTTTTGCATTTTAAATATTTTGTATTTTTAGTCAAAAGTGTGAACGTGTATAATGGAAGATCCTACTTTGGATTTGGGAAAAACAGTAGTACATTCTTAAGGGCGGCACCATGTGATATGATACGTGATATTACCTTATTTTAGACTACATAAAAGTTTAACTTAATTCTTGGCAACACTATATATAGAATAGTAGTGTGACCACTATGGTAGGATGGTTAGAACCAACTATATTTAGGTCTAACAGTATTTAGGTCTAACAATTTTGTAGTATTGTACTTGTAGACGATCCAATTTGATATTATAGAAAGAATGTAGAGTGAGGAACCAACTATAAATGGAAAAACTACATAATGAAAAAAAAGTTATATGTAAGAATCCTCAAAGCTCATGTCCTATAAGACTTATGTTGAGATGGACCAAAATATCATAATGAAGAAAAGAAGCAAATACAAAATTTTGTGACTAAAAGGTAATAAAATTTTAGTGAACTTTATGAGTTCGGATTTTTTTGCAAGCATTGTGTTGGATTTAGTGAGTGTTTCGATTAACTTTTGGGATACGAATACCACTTCCCAATGCAATTTTAATTTGGAAATTATGAAGCTACAAATATAAGCTTTTGCTTTGATGTGATTTTCTAACGTGATTTTGTTTGATGTACCGTAATACCAAACAGACCATTAGTGTAGTTAGATCTAGATATTCAATCAAACCGCAACATCCGTAACATTATGGATGATCTAGGTTGTAAGAAAAAGTTGATGTATATGGACAAAATTTTAAACTAGATACATTAAATTATTTTGACCAAGATTCTCTTATAAATAGGATTGGAGGTAGCATATATATGCTTATGCTTAAACGATATATGTAGCCCTCTATTTCATATACAAATACAAGACATATATTGACATCTTATAAGAAGAAAAAAAATTGAAGTGTTGTCTCGCATGGTCACAGCACTAAATACATAGTGTTTATTGACATATATAAAAAGATTGATTTAACCTTTTTATGTCGACATTTATCATTTTTTTATGCATGTTTATATACTATGTATTTGGTCTCGTGACCATGTAATAATAGCTCAGAAAAATGTTGTCTCCTAACAAAGTTATTTTCTTGTATCGGATTGAAATAAACCTTGTACTCGTTAATTTATTTTGCTTATGTAAACAAAAATCTCCTTAGTTAACCATCATCCTCAATTGCAGTAAAAGAAAAACCATCATCCACAAGAATAAAAAGGAAAAAAGAATAAAGTTAATTGCTGATAAAAGTAAATTATAAGGACCAAAAGAGAATCTGATGCATGGTTAAATCATTTAGTCATTTCTATGTTGTAAGCGACTAGAATTAGTCTAAATACGAAAAGTATTGCTAAGAATATGAGATTTTTCTCTCTTCTCTCTCAAAAAATAAAAAAAAATAAAAAAAAAGAATATGAGATTTATTTCGTAGAGAAAAAAGTTCTTCACATTTACTGCATGTAATATTTAAATTTACACGTCTGTGGGGCAAATGGATTTCTCAAGTAAATTGTGATATCTAACCATTCAAATATGTTTCATATAAATTTTCTTGTGTTTCTTCTCTTCTTTTAAATTACGGAGATCACACTTTATTCTAATAAAGGTTGATTTGGTAAGAAATTAATTTATCCGAGATCGGTCCAGCTTTGCTGCCAATGATCTTTAACTGTCCATGATGGAGAAGTCTTAAACATTTAAGATTTGGTATCAATCAGGTATTTCTATCGAGAGAAAAATTATTGGTGTCTTATAAGATCCGGAGTCTTACTTAAGACCTCAAATTTTAAGTGAGATCCAAACCGTTTTAATATTAAAAAATTAAAATATAATGATATAAAGTTATTGATAGTTGATTAGTGAATTTCATTTAAGAAATTTGTTTGAGATCTGAGTTGAAAGTATTGAGTATTTATTAGATATTACTGTTAAAAAATTAAAAAAGAGTTATGTGTTCACGTGTGACCCATTTAAATATCCAAAAATGAATGTCTCAATTATAGATGTTTTAAATATCTATGTAAACGTTTTCTTTAGCCTTGTAGTCTACTAAGATCTTGATCTTGGTAAGCTCCATAGATACACGTGAGATTGGTGGGTGGGGTTGATGATTCTTCCAGTTCTGGAAGACAATTGAAGGAAACGGCGTCGTTTGGTTGACGTCATCGTTTGAATATTGATACGTAAGTATAAGACTTGTGTTGTGTTTTGGTTGTTGGTTGGTGTATGTGGGTTGGCGACTTGGTCTTGGTCACTAAAAGAGGAACCTGCTAAGCACCTTCCAATTCCATTCTAACACACACTTCTTCCTTTAGATTTTCACTCTATATGCCAATGAATGAATCTCAAATTTAGTCTATGGTCAATTCAATGGAGTAAATGAAACTCTCCCAACACTCTCCCAACACAAACTTCTTGAGCTCTCCCCAATACTTCTTGGTAAAAATCTTTATTTTAAAAAATTGTTTTTTTTGTTAACTTTTCGATTATCGATGAAAGAGGACTTCATAATTAAAAGTTCGGTCGTCGGGTAACTATAGTCTAGCAAATAATTGTTTTATTCATAAATTTAATTCGAGTTCTTTCAACAATTTGTTACTTGCTGGAGTTCATTAACCATTTAAACATAATCATTTTAAGCTCATTTTATAAAATGGGTTTGTAAGTAAATTTTAATAACAAGGGACACAAATAGTTAACGAGGAACTATGTATAATCGTTGTTTGATTATAAATAGATGTGTTTGTGATTTGGTTTGGATCGAGTTTGACCAAACGTAATATCCCAAACGATTAATTGTTTTTGTGTTAAGTGTCCATCCTGCACTTGTAACACTAAAACCAAATCAAACTATTTAATCATTTGATTATAGTTTAGTTTGGTTTTCGAGTAATGCAAAAAAGATATATTTTTAAAAGAAAAACTTTATAAAATTAGTTTGGGTTGACATGAAATTATGAAAGATACACAAAACTTATACTCCATCCGATCAGTATTACAAAAAAAAAAAATACTTTTTAAATTTATTGAATATTCGATGCATCTAATCTATATTATTGATCAAATACATCAATTATTTAATAAATAGTTTTTTCTTATAATAACGACAAAAGAGTACTATTGTGTATTTCAAAATACATGCGGAAAGCATCCATTGTACATTTATCAAAAAGTGAATTGGAAATGGAATATCTTTTACTATGAAGTTTAATGTGAGAAGGGATAAAAAAAAGTTAACAAATATTTGATGTGATTCTTTTTTTTTTTTGGTACAAATTTGATGTGATATTTAATACAAGGTAATGTGAAAAGGAATGGAACAGAGAACAAATGACACCACAATTGATAGCAGTTGATATACATCCCGTGTGTAGAGACAATCCACAGAATCTATTAGCCATTTATAAATTTAGCTCTATACAAACAAAAAAAACATTTTTAAACACATTAACGTGGCCAACAAATATTTTTCAAAAAAAACGTGGCCAACAAATAATTAATATTGGAAAAATATTATTACGAAATGAAGTCTTGCAATAAAAAAGCAAATAATCGTGATTGGGTATTTTAGACTCTACATGTATTCCGTCAAACAAGAAGATTGGGTTTGACCAATCAATGAAAAATGGACACCTAGGATTCGTGAATTTTGTCAGCAATTTTCGTTATTTTTTCTTACCACTAAAAAAAATGCTATCATTTTCTTACATTTAAATTAACGAAAAAATCTTTTTCAAATAGCTCAATTGTTAAGATTCATTTCTTTGTGAATAAGTGAAATGTTCGGGATTTAAACGTTGACTTCTACATATAATATCTCAACCAACTGAGTTAAAATTATAAAGATAAATTAACAAAACAATTTAATGGTGAATCAAAGCTAGAATACAACTACTATATTGTGTTTAAATACGGTACACTATTTATGGTTAGTTCTTTAGGATAATTAGCGCGACTTATGTTTATAGTTTTCATGCACCATTTTGACAATTCAAGCATTTCAAGAATTATATGGTATAAAATTTGGGGTAAATTACATCAAGGATTCTTTAAGTTTGAGATTTATAATAGATTGGTCCTTTAAGTTATTTTGGTTACACATAGGTCCTTTAAGTTTAAGGTTTGTAAGAGATTGATCGTTTAAGTTATTTTAATCTCACATAAATCCTTTAAGTTTGTAAACATTTTCAATTTAGTCATTCTGTTAACCAAACATTACAAAAACATACAAAACAGTTATTGTACGTTTCAACTTTGAAGTGTGTTTAGCCACGTGAGTGGCTCATGAGACTATAATCGAAGTTTTGATTCATCTTATTGAGTACCTACAACTCAACAATAAAAAATTATAGGCGCTAATAATTTATGCTCTATTCAAAAATCAAAATTCAACATGTCCTTAATTTTTTATAAGTAGAATTAGAGCTAAGTACTCTATATAACCTTTTTCCTTCAAAAATATAAGCTAATTATTATTTTATGGGTTAAATATGTTTTTGGTCCCTATATTTTATGCAATTTTGAGAATAGTCCCTACATTTCAATAAATGTTTTTAAAATCCCTATATTTTTCCTTCGTTAGTGCAATTGGTCCCTGCCATCACTGCCATGTTGATGAAACACAAGCCATCCTAACAAGTTCAACCCCACCCCACCAAATCTCCACCACAACACCTTCCATACTCGCAACGGCAAAAACTTTCAACGATAACATCATCGCTTTCGGCCTCCAAATCTTCCCCTCTAAACCAACATATTTCACTGGAAATGTGACGAACAGTGGTGATCCGCATCTACGACGCTGAGGAGAAAGATCGTGGTGAAATTCTCCGCCGTTTTTCGGCGAGATTGAACCGCCAACATTGACATCACGTTAGAAATTTGACAACAGGGACTATTTACACTAACGGAGAAAAAATGTAGGGATTTTAAAAACATTTATTGAAATGTAGGGACTATTCTCAAAATCGCGTAAAATGTAGGGACCAAAAACATATTTAACCCTTATTTTATTTATATATAATTGGCAGCAGAATTAAAATATCAAGTTCATGATGGTCACAAGTTGGTGGGGTCATAACATATTTTAAGTATTAATTAAAGTATGCTGCAATTTGTCTGGTAAAAAAGGGAAAGAGAGAAAGTGAACAAAAGATAACAAGAGTCTTTCATTTGGTGCATAAGAAAAAGACAGTGTACATTCTTTCTTTATTAGCTTCAATTTTATGTTATAAAAAATAATAATCTTCCCTCTCTCTGTCTTTTTCAAAATAATATTATTATTTCTCTTTTCTATTTTTCTATCAAATAAATAAAGAAAAAAAAGTAAGAATATATTCTTTCTCAAGTCTTAATTTCTTCTTAGTTTCTACTATCTAATCATATCATATAAAAATTAATCAACATGTAACAATTTTTTAATCAATAATCCAAATTTCATTTTAGTTAGTTTCTACATCACTCTCATTTCCTATTAACTTTTTTTCATTTTCTATTATATTTCAAGTTGTTGCTAATTATTGCAAACTTCTCTTCAAACTTTCACCTGAATCTATCTTCTGATGGAGAAGGAAGGTGTTGAACTTCAAACTGATGCAGTTTCAATGATGTCAGATTCTTCTCTTCTTCATCATCAGGTGATTCTGCACAAACCCTTTTTACTTCTTTGTTTGAGAATCTCAATGCTGATGACCCTTTTGTCTATGTTGCATGATTTTTCTTTAGATCAAATGGGTTTCCATTGGTTTGAATCATAGGGTAGAAAATGATATAAATTTATAATTTCTAGCATTTGGGCATAAATAAAGTTTCCTTTTTTATTTTCTTCAATTTTTTGTTGTTGTGTTAATCCTCAGGTTCTCAGAAGAAGAGAACACTTGTAATCCCAAGTTTGGTTAGGAGTTAAGTAAAGTCTAACAAATAACTGTTTCATTCTGAAATCGAACTCGGTTAAATGATTCTAGTTTTTCTTTTCCATTAGATATTTTTGTCACTTTCCACATCTTAATGAACAAATAATACATATTTATATATATTTTTTGCATCTGGGCTAAAATAAAGTTTCCTTTTTTAGCATCTAGTTTTATTTGTGTCACTTTCCACATTTTAATGTACCAACTTTGAGTTTGATGTATTTTTAGACATTGCTAGAAATAGAAATAATGACTAAAATTTGTTGATTTCACAGTCCAGAAGGCCTAGTCTTTCATCTCTACAAATACCAACAAGGACACTAGAAAGTGCATTATCATCTTCTACTAAGACAGATGGTCCTACATTATCAAGTCCAGGTTCCACTAGAGGACTGCCACCAAGGCCACATTCTACCAAAGTCAAGTCTTCTATGAAAAATTTACTTTCTGATAGGAGCTTTAGGACAAAAACTTGTTCAGAAGATTCTGAAAAGAGAGTTTTGATTGTTTCTGATACTTTATCATCAGATAACGGTCCTCTGGATAATAAGCCTTCAACTTCAAGGTCTCATTCACTTAATAAGATTCTGTTCCCTTCATCGAGTAAAGCGGCACATTCGTTACCGGTTACTCCAATTGCTAATTCAGGTGCAGAGAATGTACATGGAAGACATGTAGAGGGTGGTTCTGATTCAAATGTATGTATATGCTGTTCTTATAGTAATGGTTTTTCTACATTTTTATATATGAAAATATGATACTTAAAGCATGCTACATTGATGAAAATTGTCTTTTCTGTACAGAAATCGAAAGTGAATAAGCATATGACTCGATCATTTTCAGTTCCGGTTAATGTCAAAGCCACTAATTTAAGGCCTGCAACAGATACTAGGCGTCTGGTTCGTGTAATTTCAGCAAGACCACAGCCAGCAACTACTGATGGCATTTCAACCCGCAGTGATTCAATGCAAGAGATCGGTAAATCTTCATGATATATGGAACTTAAATTACCTTATTCTATGTATCCCTTTTGAAATCTTCACGATAGCCTTTTTATGATAAAAAATTAATTTAATAACTGTGTATGTTGACTTTCTTGTTATCTTTTGACATTTATTTTGTTTTCTTTGTGAATGATCCTCCATCTTTTTATCTTTATAGATATTAAATAGGTGATGTTTCCCTATGAATATTTATGAAGAGATTTAGACACAAAATTGTGCCATGACAAGCTTATTTGAAAATTTCAACATGAGTAGATCATTTCCCATCGCAATTACATTTGTACTTTCAATAATAACAACTACTTTTATCTTCATATATAGTCTAAATAGTAATTTATTGTTTTTTTGCATTTTGTCACGCCGTTTGGTTTCAGTCATTGAAGATGCTTCTGAGGATATTCCAGAAGAAGAAGCAGTTTGCAGGATTTGTTTGGTGGAGCTTGCGGAAGGGGGGGATACTCTTAGGATGGACTGCAGTTGTAAAGGTGAGCTTGCACTTGCTCACCAAGACTGTGCAGTAAAGTGGTTTAGTATCAAAGGAAATAAGACATGTGATGTCTGCAAGCAGGATGTCCGGAATCTTCCAGTAACACTCTTGAAAATTTCTAGTCCTCCGACTGTTGTTCGGCATACATTGAATGCATCACAACAGAGAGCAGTAACTAATTACAGGTAAAGTTTAATTGTTTCAACGTTATAATATTTTTTTGTTCAGTTCAATTCCTCGTCAAACTAACATATTAGAGAGAAACCTACAATGTTCTTGTCATGCTTACTTGTTGGCCTTGTGGTCCAAATTACACGATTATCTAGAACATTTAAGTTCCAGGACCAACACTTTTTATTATTTTCGCTTTGCTAAGATTATAAGGCTGGTTGTAGTCTAGGATCGTTAGGTTTTGAAAGTTGCACGTTAACTTTATATATTTTTAGTCCTTGAAAAACTGTTGTACCTAAAGAAGCGAAATCACTCAAAACTATGGACGAAAACCTGGTATTCACCAAACGAGTCAAAAATACTCACCTTATGTAAATAGCTGTTGGGCTGTCTAACAAACATGAAATTATAGACAATTCTAAAACGTGTCTATGCCGGACCAAAAAAGGTTATTACAGAATTCGAACATCATCGCACAATTATGAGGAAACAATGCTTTGTTAGGTCTACAGACAATACATCTGTGACAACTTACTAAGCAATCACTGGCTTTTCTAATTATAATGTACTCTTCAGGATCTGGCAGGATGTACCTGTACTTGTCTTGGTCAGCATGCTTGCATACTTTTGCTTTCTGGAGGAACTACTGGTATGCTACCAATCTTTACCAACACTTACCTAAATTGTTTGATTATTTTACGTACAGAATCAGTGTTTTAGAAACCAGGACAGGCATCGACCCGGTCAAAGTACCGAGTCACTGGTCTAACCAGTGGGTCACTAGTTGTTTTCTTTAAAATATTTTGTACAAAATGGAAGTATTTCTGACTCAAAGATTTCTAGTGTACCAGGTTTCAGATTTGGGCCCACGTGCTCTCGCCATTTCATTGCCTTTCTCCTGCATTTTAGGTCTCCTTTCATCCATTATTGCTTCAACCATGGGTAAACTTGCTTTCTTCTTTTTGCCTTAGCATGTCAAAGTAATTTTAGTTCCCTTATTATATCTTTTTCATTTCCTTTTTGGGCCGATTATTTTTTTGGCCGTGAACAGCATGAATATTGTTCAAATAAAGTCCTTGATAGAATTGTGTCACTAGCCCCTAAAACCGTTGAATGGTAGTATTTGAGTCTAATGTGAAACGAAACCATAACTGTATCTTCAAAGAATTTGAGATATGTCAATGGATTTAGTAAGAATTGAAATATGGAACAACCCGTGTTTCACTTTACAATGAATGCCGCATTGTATCGGATTCCGACATGACACCAACACATGTGATTACATTCAATCACTTATATTTTATCAAATTATTACAGGTGTTTAAGTATCATTTCATCGCCGTGTTTGTGTTTCATTGTTTCTAATACGAGTGGCGATTGGAACAAGGCATGTATACCCTGTAAATTTTCTTGTTCGTTAAACTCTCAAGTTCTACTAATCTTTTTCTGTCACAGACATGATAATAACCTAGAAACTTGTTAGCTGGAAATAATTAATATGTTCAACAAATTTTAAATCACATATGTTTTTCGTTGGCAGTAAGCAGGAGTTACATATGGGCTTATGCTTGCTTCCAGTTTGCATTTGTCATCCTGTTTGCGCATATATTCTATTCCATAGTAAGATCACTATCCACTTTCCATCATGTTTTGCTTGTCTTTTTTCTCCATTTCAATTTTATGAATTAGTCACTTACGTTAACATTTGATGTTTCTACTTGTAGCTTAATGTTAGTGCGATTTTCTCGGTTCTTCTTGCAACATTCACTGGATTTGGGATAGCAATCAGCATGAATTCTCTCCTAATGGAATATATCAGATGGGAAACAAATAGGCAGATTCGATCTTCTAATCAAAATATTATTTCGAGTCAGCAGCAGCAAGAAACTCAGAGACAACCACATCAACTGCAAAGGATGCAGCAAGAGCAGCACCAATGACAGTAGTTGATACCACTGGTTTAGACCAGTTTTTCAAACTATAAAGGATTTTGTTGTTTCTTTTATTTATCTTACTCAATTTTCTATGATACTAAAAAAAATTGATTCCACCATGTGTAGTAGTATTTTAAACTGCAGAATGCAGACATATACTCTAGGAATGTTTTGTTAAATATAAATATATTTGAAGAGTGAAGGTTTCAATGCCCTTATTTTATGTGTCTCACATATTTTTCATTATTAAATTTTTGCATCAAGATTTGTGTAACATAATTTAAAAATATAACCGATTAATCCTCAGAGTCACTTGGCAATCCTTTGAATATGAGTAATGCTTAGTAATATGAAACTGCCACTAAGATATGATGATCAAAGAAAATATTTATTATATGATATGGAAACTTGTTTAGTAGAAAGAAATTATGTGTTCCCTCATTTCAAAGGTCAAACATAATTATAGATTGATCAAACTCTCGTGATGCAAATTCTTCACAAATATGAAAACAAAAGAGGATTAAAAATCTTGAAAGAGTAATTAATGAAGTCTCAAAGTTGGATTTGATTTGCTAAATTTTTTTATGCAAAACGCCCCAACACAAAGGTTGTGATTTACCTAACTACTAGACTACATGATATTGCAACTGCAACCAATCCATTGCACCACCAAGTCACCATTAAATTCCATATACCTTTAAATATTAAAATTGTTATATTGTTTTCTTCTTGAACATCAAATATTACAAATTGAACCTGAAGTGTTGATGCATTTAAAAATGCAATCCACAAAACTTTCTTAAAGATATAACACTTGATTTTCAGAACAAAATTTGTTTATCTTTTTTCTTGAGAAAGAGAAAGAACTAATAAATATGTACTAACAGCAATCTCACAAGTCTAATGCTAATTTAGAATATAAAAATATCAAACTGTGTGGAGTTGCACAACTACGAGAAAACTGGCAATATACCTCATTCACTATATTCAAAACATCCATTACAAAACAAAAGAGATTAAGATCAACTAATGTTTGATGTCAGACACTACAAGGAATTCTATGAACACAAAACTGTGAAAGTTCAAATGTTGATGCTTGATTCAACTGTGCTGCTACATTTCAAATCTGTGAGTATTGAAGTAAATTCCAAATAGTGCCTGGAATCTCTTGGAGATGCAGGAGAGTTGCTTGAAATTGTCATGTCTTCAAGATCTACTTTTTATTCTTTGGTTTAGTTGCAGCTTCAACGAGTCTGTACATCCAACGGTCCAGCATCCCTGTTGATGTAAATGTGTTGGTTTTACAGAATTTGAGAGCAAGAAACAAAATAAACTAAGGCAGGAAGAATTATAATCTATAAGGATTCCAGAAAATCAACATTTAATAACTTAATTGTAAATACCATTACAACCCTAGTTAGCTTGAATTCTTGCTGAAAATGCTAATCCAGAGTTGAATTATGTAAATTATGTTGTCTTTACTCAACATATTAAGCCAGAACAAATATTCATATCTAATATGGGCTGTGAAAACTGGCCTGGACCGCCTCGTTCGACTCGTCGCCGAACCGAGAACCGATTAGGTGTTTACTTTAGTCTCATTAACCCGAAAACCGGTAGATCTCATAAGTCATAATCGGTGAACCGGTACAGATACAGTCGAACCAAAACAAAACCAGTGATAAGAACTGGCCATTTTCTATTTTATATATTGTGATTTTTGTTTTAAAATTAAAAAATATATATTACTTCGCCAAAGCTATAGCTTAAAACTATAATCATATGGAACACACGTAGTGGATATTCCAGTTAAAGGAAAAATTACCTGTTACAGCAAAGGTTCCACCTAGCACGGCACAAAGCCGAGTAATAAAATGAAGAAAACTACGGCGCTCTTCCTTGATAGTGACAGTAATAGGCGATAGATCATACAAAAAGTACACAGCTGCATATGCAAAATCAACAGGAATTAATTAACATTTGAAAACTGAAACCAAAACTCAGAAATGTATAATGCCAAATTCAAACTAAATCCAACCTGGCCATGTCCGATCAAATTGACTAGTAATGGGGGAAAAGTATTCTGTAACTGAGAACTGATTAGTCGGTAGAACTTCTTTAGAGATATATCTGTATTCAGTTGGAACAATCTGCATCATAATTTGAAAACTGAACTGTTATTCAGGCCATGTTAAAACAATATTCAAGAAAGAGCTCAATATTCAAACCTTTATGTAGTATTTAAAAGTTCCACTTGCATCATGGAGAATCCTTGACGTCTCATCAAGTGGGTTATGAATTCCTGGATATTTGGGGCCAAATGACAAATCATGGATAACATGACTAACATTCACATTCTTTCCTGCATCGAAGATCTGGAGAAAACCATTACTACCAAATTAGGTATCTGATAAACAACAATTCATGAATATGGCGAACATCTTTGTAAGCAAATTTAAGACATGAAGGTCTAATAGAAGCTGCTAAATGTCACATTACAATAAACTTATTTGCAAAATCTTGTTAAAGTTATTTCTTTGGCAGTAAATTCAATCTGCTTAGTAAGTTTTATTTACTTATTAGCAGTTATTTGGGACAGAATAAAAAAAACAAAAAAGAACTCAAAGATGTGATTCAGTTTTATGTGATGTTAAATTCTATTGAAGATACCGGAACCTGTAAGTTTTAGGATAAAATATTTCAAGGAATTATAATATGCATATATGTTTAGTCTGTGCACTGAAGTCTGAAATATTGATTTTTTTTTTTCAAAGATTAATGAAGATAGAAAAATATTTTACCATTTGTGCAACATATATGTTTAGCCCATGCACTGAAATATGGAAATTTCCAGCAACCCTTTGAACATCTAAAACGCCATAAACCTGCAACAGAATTTAACTAAATATTAAGTTTCTTTCAAATTGGACAAAAAATATCAAACAATTAATGATATAGTAACTGCAGAATTTATACCCTGCATCCTTCTCCATTTTTTAATGCCTCCTTCACCTTCTTGATGGTATTTTCAGTGGCTTCATCAAAGGTTTGTAAGTGAACTTTTTGTTCTGAATGCTCATGATGATCTTTACTGTCATCTGTTGACAATTTTTAAAAGGCTGTAAGTGACCAGAAAAGAACTATAAAAGAATGTAAGTCTAAGACAAGTTGTGATCTCTATATTTGTCATAATATGAGCATGATACAGAAAGTCGAGTGTTTAACAGTTAAATTCACACCAGTTAATCTTTAATATGAATTTAGAAATACATGATTTCTGGCATTCAATATGACGAGGAGTCATAGGTTCATTATACAAAATGACGGGGAAATAGAGAGAAATTAAATCATAGGATTCAGTAAGGGTGGATGAAATGGACGAATGTTTTGAGTGTGAGTCGTAGTAGAAAAGTACCACTTAACTTTACGCAGTGTTTGGCAGGGATGAAGAGAAGATGAGGAATATTTATAAACGTTCTTTGTTTGGTTCAAACTTTTGGAGGGAATTGAGGTAGCCAAGATACATCCTCTCAATTTTAGCTCCCCTCCGACATTGGGAGGGATTTGGAAGGAAGAAAACACGGTTACAACAAACTCCACTGCCACCACGTTGGGAAGCCTCTACCATTATGCCATCACCACTCTCCACTGCCGAGAACCCTCCAACTTAAACCACCACTCGCCACCCACTGCCTATGCTAGACACCCCAGACAACCTCAACCATCACCATCTGGCTGGCACCCTCCATCACATCTATTGTCACCCATGCCCTCCGTCGTTGACACCATGCTTCACACCATTATTGTCGCTTCACGACATCCTCCATGTCACCATGGTCTGGCTTCTTCAACCGCTACCACTGCGTGGTAGAACTTGGCATTCGAAGATACTACCTCAGTCCCTATACATAAGACCCCTTTGAATTGATATCGATTTTTTTTCCCATTTCATTAGGGGTATTTTTGTGAAAAAAGTAATTAATGCATCTTGTAACTTGAAGAGGGACTTATAAAAAAGGGACAAACAAATTTTACAAGTGGGTCTTACATATAAGGACGTAAGCAGGTAGTATTTATTATTATAAAGGTATAATTGTAAATTAGTTTTGTGTTCTCTACTTCCCCTTGCAAATCAAAGGTTTCCCTCTCCTCCTTGCCATGTAGGTGATAAATGTTGGATGGAGAGTAGAGAGATAAATGTTAGAGCAGTAGCTTATTCTATCAACAGAAATTTATGAAACAAAAAGAACCAGCCCGTGGTTTAATAATAGATGGTTTTTGTCGAACTGTGCCAAAGGTTTAACTTGTTGGGTCAAAGCACACCAATGAATTTTACACATCAAAACAGGCCTCTTACATAAGAGCCCTATGAGGATCAAGAGTGAATAGTGCATATGCTTAGCCAACCTAATGTTAAATTTAACTTTTATTTGAAAGAATACGGCAACAAATCGCAAACTATATCCCACATGATCATAGAGGCTCTGATGCCGTGCCAAGAAATACTCTCCCAAAAGCTTAAGCTAAGGCAGATATATTTTTAAATTTACTAATAGTTTCTAATAACCAAGAGTGTGTGTATTTTCTATTAAAATTGGTATCTTTGAAATGACATTAAATCTCTCATCATCTCATGCATCCTTTCACTGAGATCTTCAGTCCAACATTTAGGACTAAACTACTTATTTAAACACAAACAGGAATGAGTTGTGGTAGGAGAGAATCCCTTTACTATCCCCCAAAAAAAAAGGAAATGAATCTACCGGTCATCAAATGAAAATAACCCAATCAAATGCAAACCCTGTAATTTTAACCTATAGTTTTGAAATTAGATGCATGCTGAAACAAGACATTACCATGCTTGTGAGTGCCATGATCATGATCATGTTCATGTCCCTTTTCAACAAGATCAGATATATATTCAGTGCCAATTATCTGCCCATAACTGTTCAAACGGAGCTGCAATAAGTCCAAACAAATTAGCATAAATAACCATTAATGATACAGGGATAAAGAATACTAAAAAGGGTATATAAATTCACTTGACACACAACTCAATGCCTATTAATTGACAAGTAACAACCACTGCATATATATGTTGAAAGTAAACGAAGATAAAGTAGAGAAATATAATGAGCTGTGTCGCACAGTCACAACTAGACAATAGGGGTTGAATATACTGAATTAGTGCAATAAATACAATAAGACAATTTCCTATTTTCCTAATTATTATAACCATGTGATTTTGTTAGAATGTAGCCTATACAATGAATCTAAACTTATTTACAAAATATTATTCTTATTACTTTCCCCTATACTGGAGCATATAAATCATGTGTGATGCTGATTCAAATATAATTTATCCAAGAACACCAAAGGACCAAGTGAAAACATCTACATCTACAAGTTAATAATGTTTTCTCTAAATAGGATCTTCTTTTTGATAAATAAAGTGTAACGACCTATCTTAATGTATTTTGGCCTTTAAAGAAACACCGGATTCACGGGTTTATGTGAAGAAACTTGATTATCACGTATAAGTACCACATATACGTATCAAATAAGTTCACAGATGGTTCAGATTAATGCTCACTATTTCTCTTGATAATACAACATCATTTTGTTTCTTACATTTCCAAGATACAAGATTACCCTAATGAGTAAATTATAGCGACAAGGAGCAGCTGATCCCAGTATAGTGATATAGCATATTGTAGGAAGACCACTATACCAAAGCTAATGGATGTAATGCAAATATTATAATATAATTTATATCACACATGAAAAAAACAGAATAATTGAGCAAAATAATTAAAAAAATCAGAGTTATAATGTAAATTAACAGAAGGAACTGAAATAACACAACTAGGGAAACTTTCTTCAAAGTCAAACAACGAGAAAACTGATGAAGAAAGAGGTTTGGCAAAATAGGTTTTTGGTCCATTGTTCGTATACTAGCTGCTACAATTTCAAATTTGCCGTGAAATTGCTACCATCCCTTCTCCAGTAAAACTTTTTAAACAACATGCATCTACAACAGAAATTTTCTGTAACACAGCGTGTTGCTGTGATAGAACTACTATCTTAAACTGTTGACTAATATGATAACCCAGAAGTGAAACTTCCATCAACATGAGAACCTATTAAGTCAACATCAGAATATCAATCAGTCCGAGTTATCTTCAAAGTTGAGGCATTCTGTGGAGCTTCTTTAATATAATAAGATATGGATAATTACATCCCAACGAACCTCACATGGGAAACTTCAAATTCAATCTCTGTATGGTCGAGAGTCGTTGTTTGAACGAAAAATTTGCAACACAGATCACTATTAAGCTGAGGGAGGGTAAAACTAGAGATTAATGCACACTTAGCACTCACCTAAATCTCCCAATGTAAGCAACATGATAAATAAATAAATAAATATCTGTTTTACTTTCACAGCTTGAGACAGAAGGGTTATATTTTTTTCGGACATGGAAGGATACAAGACTTTGAATAACCCTATAGTGGATACCAACATATTAAGAAACTATATAAAATGAAGCAAAATGCATACTTCTAGAAAACCAAAACACATAAAAAGAAATCTAAAATGGTATACTAACAAGCTTACTTTCCATATGTTTGTATCAAGATCCACCTCATGTTTGCCAGACATATCAATGGCATCCACACTTAAAACTGCCAACAGAGAATCACAGAAAAAGATTTAGAATCTTCATCATTGTACAGACTAACAAATCTGAATACACATCAAAACCAAAAATGAAACTCAAAATCAACATAAAGCAGATAAAATGCCGGTGCTAACCATCACAAGGTAAAGAAGGGAATGTCATATTTATATGAATTGGAAGAGTTTCTCCACGCTTCAAGTCTACAGACATCTGCAAAAGATGAGCATATAATAAGTTAAAACAATATCTATACACAACTTTTGCTGATATACACATAGAACTAATATCATTGATATTTACATTAAACAATGACAACCAAATAATTTCAACATATCAAATGATGAAGATTCTAACTTATGCTAATATACACGTAGGCCTTTTATTTAGTGCCTATTTAGATTGGCTTATTTGAGCTTATCTACAAGCATAAGATGTTTATATACACAAGGCCTTTTATTTTGTGAAATTATTTGAGAACTTATCAAAAGAACTTTTGACATGTTCATAAGATGTTTTCAGCTTATTTTCATAAGTTCTTCAAGATGGCTTATGAAAACAACTTATATAACTTAATTTTATCTTTTGTTATAGAAATAACTTATACATTAGCCATATCACGATAAGCACTTATCCTATAAGCTACAAATTAAGATGTTTATCCAAACATGGCCTTATTCCAAAATTAAATACAAAAAAAAACCAAAATTAATTAATTTACTAAATTGAAGTTAAAAAAATTCAAACCTGATGAACAGTGTAAGTTGTAAGATAATAACCCAACTCGTGCAGAAACAACGTAGCCATTATAATTAAACCAATGATCGAAACTGCAACCCAGTACCAAAAAAAACATATAAAATCAAATAAAAATCACAAATTTATCATAAATTAAATAAAAAATACAAACTTTCTGTAAAAAAAAAAGGATCACGGAAGAACAAAAATGAGAATTACCAAGAGCACCAGATTGGGTTTTCTGCAACAAATGATCCTCTGTGCGAGGAAATGCATCGAGATTCTTAATAACTTGTTTCATTCCCATTTTGCCCCTTTTGAATTTTGATAAATTGAATTCAGAAAAGAGTGTTTATTTGTAATGAATCGAAGAAAGATGAATGAAATTGTTGAAATTGAAATTGAAATTGAAATTTGAAGATCGAATTTTGATGAAAATGGAAAATGTGAATGGAAGGAGCTACCACCGGTTCTTCTTCAACCACCCGCTCCCGAAGGTGTTTTATTTTCTTCTCTTGTTTTTTTCAAGTCTTTGTTTTGGTTTTGGTCTCTTTTGTCTTTTCAAATAAAAGTCTCCCAAACTAATAATTCTTTACTAATTAGTGCATTCTATATTTAGTTTTCATTTGTTTTTTTAAAATTATATATTTTCTTGGTTAAAAAAGAGTGTATAAACAACTTATTCGCAACTTATGACATAATTGTTGATCGTAGTAAGTTTTAGTTTTTGTATACAAGCTATTTTGTAATATAAAATAAAAAAAATTACGCTGAAAATCATGAAAATGAGTGTTACAAACTGATTTTAGAATGAAATATAAGTACGGTGATAGTTTCCTTAAAAAAAAGGTAATGTGATATACACTTTACTTTTCAAGAAAGTAAAGTAATTGTTGAAAAGTTAATTTATAAGATTAAAAATTTAGTTCACATACATCAACTTTTTTAACTATTTCTTTCATTTATATTTCATTATGAAAGGAGTAACTAAAGGATATTTTTTAAAAATATATTTCCTCAGCTAACAAACTGTTAAAATATATTTGACTTCTTTTAGAAAAAATAATTTTTAAAATATATTTGACTTAAATGTATTTTTAACCTCAAACTTATTTCCATAAACAAAAAACTCAAACTTTTAAACTTTTGCCATTTTAGCCCCACAAAAAACAGCACAGATAACATTTTGAAAAATTAGTTTTTATTTTATTTTTAGAGTTGACCCATTTCAACATAAAGTTGAAAACTTGCTTACCAACCAAGTAATTTTCCCAATATGGCAATGAAAATCTAACTCATATATTAAACTATATAGATGCACGTAGAAACAATGAAAAGCCGGTTTATAATTAAATTTAGATATTAAGGTTAATATTGAATGAGAAACAATGAAAATTCATTATGTGCAATTAGTCATTGGTATATGGTACTAATTAAATTTAAACGAGTTGAGTCTCAATATCACAAAAATCATAACAAATCGGTAATACGATTAAGAGTTTTTCTAATTACACCCTGTTTAATCCTGGTTGCACCCTAAAATGACAAAATTACCCTTTCATAAAATTTTATTTTCAAAAAGCATCTTCCTTTTTTCTTGGTTACACCCTAAAATCCCTCTTCAATTTAAGCAGGTCATGTAAACTTAGTTTCAGCAGATCATGTAAACTGAGTTTAAGTGTACATACTTAAACTGATACTTAAACTCAGTTTAAGTAGGTCATGTAAACCCAAAAGTGTTCTTGTTATCAGTGGCAAACACTGCAAATCGTGCTTCAACTCAAGGTAGCTCCATTCATACTGCTGGTTCTATATCTATGGGTGAGAAGGAACGTAGGATGGTAAGACACGTGATATTTTCTCATTAATTTGTGAAAAACATATTGGAAATTTTCTCATTCAAGTTATGGAAAAAATGTAGGAGAATGAAACAGGAGTCAAGCCTTCAGTGGAGGAGGTATTTGCTATTTGCCATATCAGAAAGGATAAGAAATGGGTTGATAGTAGAGTTGAGCATGCCTATGTAAGTAGCTCTTTAACATTACATATTTATCTATAATTTAGTTATGATAATAGAGCTGAGAAAGGCAAAAAGCTGGCCCCCACACCTGGTATCAAACAGACCTGCTAACAAAGCAGCCTGCGCACGGCAACTAGCCGAACCAAAACCAGATTTATCTATGATTTTACTAAAATTATAGATTTTAATTGGTTGTTAGTTAAATGACTAACAGAATTCGAAATTGCAGGGAGCTTTTAAGAAGAGAAAAGCAGAGCTTTTAGAAATATCTATGTCTCAAAATCAAGAGGAATAAGGATTGTCTTCTGAAAGCCATCATAATATGTCAGATGACTTGACTATTTGGAAGGAAGTAGCTCCTAAAGGTAAAAAAGGAAAATTATATGGTTTAGGTTCTATAGGAACAAATACTTCGAAGTATACTATTGGTTCATGCTCAAATGCCTTTAAGGAAAAAAAATGGAACAAGAGCTCTTAAAATGGAAAGAAAAGGTAAAAGAGCAATAACGTATAAACCAAGAGCAAAAACAAAAATTGGAGCAGCAACAAAAAAGAATTGAGTCAAATGAAAGCATGCTTGCAACTTTATTTGAAAAGTTGAATATGCTATTGCCTCCAAACTTTGCTTGTGTGACACCTATGCAAGATGAACCAAATGATGTTGGTGAAGCCTCTAATGAAAACAATGATGATAATTTTGGATTTGAATGATAAGTTTGGCCCAACTGATTTTCTGTTGTTCAACTGTTTTGTGGTTGTTGCTGCCAGTTTCTCTTTTTTTATTTTTTTATTTTTATGAATTATGTGTTTGACTGTTGCTGTCTTGTATTTGGCTGGCTTTGTCATGGGAGTTCCTTTTGGTTGGAGTTATGTTTCCAAGCCTGTTTACCTTGTTTTTTTGGCTATTTTCTTTTGGTTGGAGTTATGTTGTCTCCCATATCCCTACTAGTGCACTTCATTGTGTTACTTTTATTGTTGAGTACTGACTAATGGACAATTTAGTCATGTTAGTTTGTGATATATTGTGTTAGAACATTGAGCACTTATATAAATCTAGTTTATATAATTTTGTTTCAGACAATGAGCATTTGTTTACTCTTGAATTATTATTTATTTTTATTTGATTTAGTATGTATTATTGAATATCAATTTTACATATTGGAATTTACCCCAAACTCATTAAAAAATAAATAAAAAAAATTATAACCACGATTGAAAAGCATGGAAAATATTTTAAAGCTTTTTAAATCCGTCCGAAAATCGTTTGAAAATTTATCTAGAATCCGTCTGAAAACCGTAGGAAATTATAACTCAATTCCGTCTGAAAATCGTAGGAAATTAAATTAAATTCCGTCTGAAAATCGTAGGAAATTAAATTCAATTCCGTCTGAAATTCAATTCAATTCCGTCCAAAATCCGTTTGAAATTTAGTCCAATATCCCACAACTGCGTTTGTGCGAAAACCGTACGAAATCCGTCTGAAATATATTTCGGACGGAATTTAGGATGAAAATACGATTTGCGACGTGGCTTTTTCGGACAACGCCCAATCTGTCCGAATTCCGTTCGAAAACGCATTTTCGTCCGAATTCCGTGGGAAAGTTCCGTAAATCCCGTCCCAAAACCGTCCGAAATTCCATCCAAAAATGACATTTTTTTAATAGTGAGACGGATATGTTTGATGTAAGTATTAACTAGTGTGTATATCTGTGCATCGCACACGAAAAATAGATTTTGAATTAAATTACAAATTAAATAGTATACACCTCATATATCAAATTGTTTTAAATTTAATGCAAGGTTTTTGGAGTATACTCTAAAAAACACGAAAAATCAAAACAAAAATAACAGAAATTTTAAACTTCTCATGCTATTTTCTAAAAAAGTTTCAATACTCATAGTCCAAAATGTGATATGTAAATAAGAACCATAAGAAACATTTTATAGATACAATGTCATGGGACTTCAACTAATTCAGTTCACCACCATTATTCAACCAACCAAGACAATACAATACGGTTGAATAAACCAATTTTGAGAACCACTTCTGATTAAATGATCTAATAGGTCTAGCAGATTGTTCCCTCAAAAAAAAAAAAAAAGGTCTAGCAGATTGTTCATACATGAGACTCCAAGAACACAAATCAAAGAATTAACCTGTAAAAAAGTTGATATTCTGATATTCAAGGTCTCTGAATTTCATTTCTGTTCAAAATTTTTCTCAAATGACGCTTGACCTGAAGAATATTAAGCAATAAACATAAAATGTTATAATAGAGAACTAAAAATTTCCAAAAACATGATTTATTCTCAATGGAAAAATCTTCAGCAACAAAAAATATTGACTTTTAGCCAAACTTTTTTAGAGAACAATCCAAATTTTATCAAGTATTGAAATTTACATTAAAAAAACCGAACTAAGAGTTGATAAATTTGAAACTGGAAATCGAAGTTGCAATTAACCGAACCTGAATATCTGAATGGAACAAATCAATGGGAATTGATGAGTTGATATTGAGATGGAAAATCTCATTAATTTCTCATGCGGCAGTGTGAAAACATAAATAATTACGACCAAATTTTAAATATTCAAGTATAAATAACTAAAATGATTAAATATTAAAAAAATAATGAAAAAGTTACTATTTATAGAGCTATGGATCTCTCAATCAGTGACAAATGACATACTTGCCTAAGAGCTAAGTTTGCTTTATCATATTGTATGATGTCAGATACATGTAGTTTTGACGGGCGGAGTCCCGTAAGTATTAATGTCAGATACACAAACTCGCACGCATGTTTGTACACACGCACACCTTCACATGTACACCCCCTCACATTATGGTTTTGAAGTTGATATGATATTTATGATATGGTGAGGTGAATTGGTTGTAAATAATTTTAAAGTACAAGAGCAAGACTATGCATTCAAGCAGCAGCAACATTAGGGGAACGGAAAAGGAACAACGAGAAAAGTATGGAAAAAAAGATACACGGTGTGGAGGAAAAGATGATTGATCTCGAGAAGTACAAGAACTGCAGGAACCTCAGAAAAAAGGTTACCACGATGCATTCAAGGATCAACTAGAAAGTGAAGATTTCCAAGCAAATGTGAAGAGGCTAGAAACTTGCAGGAGCATGGGATGAGATAATCGAAAAGCTATTAAACTATGAACTACCAGAAGAATTTGAAGGGAAGAAAGAATGGGTCGAGATAGGAACAAAGTTTAGAAGACTAGTTGAGCCTTTAGATATTGCTAATTACTATAGACATTCAATTGGAACCGTGATGGACGTGTTTATTTGGCTAAAGGAGGAAAACCAAAAAGGTATAGGTATACACAAAGATGGTTGGAACATGCTGAGAAGAGGGGAGAAGGTGGTTACTCAGAGTCATGTTTTTGGGCTGAGGTGGAAGATCTTTCTCATGATACTGAGAGCTCTTTTGAAGATGTTCAGGAAAAAGTTGAGGCCTTGGAGGGATTTATAAGCAAGTGGGATGAGAATGGTGAGGTTGGTAAGGATGTGTTTTTGGAGGGTTCTACGTTTGTTAAGTGGTGGAAAACACTACCAATACAGCTTGAATTAGATCTCTTCCATGGAATTAGGTATCTCCCTTCCACTTGCACGGCCTCCATTGGGATCACAAGTGTGTATATAAAATGCAAGATATGTTATGTTTTAAAATACAAAGCAGATTCCTTTGGTGCATTTTTTGTTGTTGAAGATAGTAAGAACTAGCATCAGTTACAAGATACTCCCTCCGTTTCATAATACTTGTCCATTTTAGAGAATAATTTTGTTTCACAATACTTGTCCCTTTCAAGTTTCAATGCAACATTAATTATTGTCTTGTCAATAATACCCTTGCATATTTATTGTAGAGAGAGAAAAAAATAAAATGAAATAATAAATAATTAAGGGTATTATAGAAAACACACATATTTTCATCAAAAATAACAAAATTTATTTGGTTTCTTGGTTAGTGCAATTTCTCCAAAATGGACATGTATTTTGAAACGGAGGGAGTAAATATTAGTATAAAATGGAAATGCTAGATTATATATATTTCTTTTTAGAAAAACTCTAGCATTTTAAATAGTTTTGAAGATCCTCTCCATTTCTTAAATAAAATGGAAATGTCCCTTACTATAGTTTTGAAGTAAATAAATGATATAAACGCACACACTTTTGGAATTTAAGACATTAATTGAACATTTATAAAGTAAAACAAGATACATATCATTTACAGGAAAATACGAGAGCATATACGTCTCAAATATTATATTACCAAGATAGTTTTGCAATTAAAGAAGCCAAACACATTAAATCAGTAACCTAAATGAGATAAGAGAACAAATTACACACTGCCATTTTCACTGGCTGGATGGAGCATTATCTTCAGTAAGCATTGGCTCCGCCTGAGGAACCTTCTTTACAAGTGATTTAGGTATGTCCATATAATCTTGTGCGCAGCGCTGCTGAGGATGAGACAATAGAATTAACATATGACGGAAAAGAACCCTTGCTAACCCTTGTCCACTCTCCAAGATATAACCCTCATATTCAGTAACATGTTCTAGAGCTTCCACCAGTGAATCATAAATCTCTTGGGGGCAATTGTCAGGTCCAGGCTTGTCATGAAGATACATGACATCAAAAGTGAAGAGCTTCTGGTTCACAGGCCACTGATGTCGTGGGCGCACCGTTGATCTGCAGTAGAATAAAATCTAGAAAAGAACAGCAAACAACATATTATGATTCATGACAAAAATGTCATGTAAACAATAAATTTTGAAGACTTCAAAGTTCAAACCAAGCACAAGATAATATATTTAAACAAACCAAGAAAGATGGGATGATTTGACAAATCACTGATGGCAGCCACCACCACTCACCACTCTTAAAATGCGACCCTGCATACGGGATTTTTTAGCTTCATGAGCAGCAAGCCGGAACAAAGTAGTAAGGTCTGGTTGACTGCTAGATGTAGTAGCCGAAAGCCTTCGCATTGCTGCAACTGTTGACTCAACTTCACTGCTAAACTCTTTCCTCAGCTGTAATAATTATAAAAGGCATAAAACAAAACTATGTTCAGTACATGCTTAGAGCACCGTGTTCCAAAAATGAAGTGTTTGTAAGATCCATATCCAACATTGGGAAACCCGGAGAAAACATTTATACTACTGTCTATGCTTATGTCCAATGCCTAGATAGCACATCAAATTTGAAGGAAAAAGAATATGCTCTAAAAATATGAATAGGAAAGACAATGACACAATGTTCAACCAATAATCATATCAAAGTACAAACAGACCATTTAATCCAAATACTTTTTAATGGTTTGAGTTATTACTTTCCTTTGTCTCCTTCCACCTCTAACCATTGGTTTGTCCTGTATGCAGTCTACCCTCCTCATTGGCGGTGACTCTACAAAACTACTATGCACACATTCAAATAACCTAAAACGAGATTCGATCATTTTTTTTCACAATAATGCTATCCCATCTTGTAGGAGAGACGGAAAGTAATTGTTCCTGTGTACGAATCTTTTAGGAAAGGCACCCTTCCTATAGTAAAGGAGAGAGATCTTGAATTACAAAAGAAAATCATGACAGCTCCAAGGACAACAATAAAAGAGGGTCAGTTTGTTGGGATCACTTATACTCATATAGATAGCGTCTGTGCTCGCGGAGATAAACCAATACTAAATGCAGGCAGATCCCATTCACCATATCAAACGGATAACTGCTTATTTAAATTAACCATTGAAAATGAATATTTGGAAGAAAACGATTTAAGGAAAGAGGAATCAATGACCAGTGAAGTCAGAAAGAAAAATAAAGATGAAAGTTGTATTGTCATCTACAATAAAACAAGATAATGAGGTTGTAATGGGATCTCTATCAACTTGTCCAATCCAAGCTCTGTTCAAAAGAAAAATCAAATGAAGAACAGGAACTTGGGAGGAATGAGAAATCCCTCAAAGATCATGGCCGTGTTTAGATAAACAACTTATAGCACAAGCAGTTATGTATAAGATATTTCTATAGCAACAGATAAAACAAAGCTATATTGTTTTCTTGTAGGGTCTGTTTGGAAAGACATTGTTTGAACTTATAGTTTATAGCTATGTCTTATAAGTTCATTTGACTAGTAAAAACCCGTTTGGTAACTGTCACTTTCTCATGGGATTATAACTTATTTTTACTAGCTTATAGCATTTTTTTATAAGCTAATTCAAGTAGCTTAGAGCTTATAACTTATCATATTTTATTCCAATTTTACCGTTGTAATCATAATTGAATCTTTTTAAAATATTAATTAAATATATATTTTTTATGTCATTTCATATTGATAAGCTAATTCAATTGCAAATTTACCAAACACTGCATGTTCAATCAGCTACCTTATCCGCTATCAGCTATCCACAATACGCTAGCATATCAACTATCTGCTATTTTTTACCAAACAGAACCATAAACTATTAGCAATTTTCATAAGCTATCTTGAAGAACTTATGAAAAAAAGCTGAAAACCGCTTGTGGACAATGTCATAATTAGTTCTCTCTTGATAAAACCTATCTCATCAGATAAACTCAAATAAGTAAATCCAAACATGCCATAATCTTTGAGGGATTAGGCTTCCAATTTTGATTAACTACCAAAATAAAGTTGCAACTCATCCAATTTCAAATTGCATGCAAGATTAAAGAATGAAGCAAAAGATTGAATTTTTAGAAAGAGAATGAATTACCCAAGAAACAGAATCAGAGAGAGTAGCGAAAGCAAAACGATGTTGAGGATTGATGGTGAGTTTAGCATTGACGAAAAGAACAATGGCTTGTTTAATTGCATCTAAACGAGTGAAGGGTCTTCCATTGGGTCTACCACTGGTAGCACCTTTCAACTCCGCCATGGATTGTGGATCAATGTCGATGCAGAAGAGTATATCTTCGTTATTGATTCGTGAGGGTTGGAGTTTGTAGCTGCTTCGTTCTCCTTCAATCCCTTCCATTTTCGCTCGTTTTCTTTTTCAGCTTCTGCGATTCTTCTTGATTAGTGTTTTATGTAAGAGAAAGAAAGATGAGAGGGTGTTGTTAGTAATTTTATTTCTTCTTTTGGTTTTGGTTTTTCTTCAAGTTTTTGCACCATCAGTTAAAAAATGCTTATGTGGATGCTTATTGCCAAGTAGACAACTCTAAATTCACCTATCTCAAAATTAGAGTTTATAATTGTATTATTTAGTTTTAATACAGAAATCATTCGTTTACTTGATCGACAATGTTGTTGATGAAGTGAGAATCGAACCTACCTCTAAGGAGCACACTAATATGTCTTAAGCTAATACCACGAATTTTGTAGATGGTTATTGAAAGAAAAGGTTAAAATCCACGAATTGAAAAATAAAATAAATTGAAGAGCGCAAACATATAAAACTGTCAAAGTGACAAATAAAAATGAACAATTTTTTTAAATGACATGTATGAAGGAACGAATGTGTAATATTTTCTATTCTTTTTTAATTAAAATATTTTCTAATTAATATTGAAGTAAGATAATATTACAAGAAATGGAGGTTTGAATTATTTTCTAATAAAAAAATTTAATAAATTTTTTTCAAGTAAAACTTGAAATTGTTTAGTTAGTTAGCAAATCAATAATCAAATAAAATAGTAAGTTAAAAGTGTATATGACTTGTAATATAAAGGAGAGAAGAGAAGATAGCAGCTTGCTCAAACTTATATATGATCTTGATCAATTTGCACTTGATATAAAAGAGTTTTTCTTGAATGAGATTTGTGTTGATAAGTATGTTCAAAATTTATTGAGATTTTCCTTTGTTGTAGTTTTCTACTTATTAGTTAGGTTTAAATGCTCTTTTGGTATCTTAACTGTTTAATTGGTATTATTTTGGTCCCTTAACTAAAAAAAAGATTGTTTGAGGATTTTAAGTTTTTTTTTAATCTCGTTTTGCTCCCTTCTGTTAGATTTCCGTTAGGGTTTTAAAAAAAAAGTTAACTCCTGGACATGTGTCACCTTGTCATTGACTCTAAGTTTTTTTTTTTTTTTTACAAAAAAAAAATTTATTATTTTTTAAAATATATATATATTTTAAAAAAAAATCCCAAAGCCAATGACAAAGTGACACGTGTCCCAGAGTTAACACGTGTCACCTTGTCATTGGTTCTTGGTTCTGAGAATTTTTTACAAAAAAATAAAATATATATATTTTAAAAAAAATTAATTTTTTTTTATAAAAAAAAATAATCTCGGAGCCATTGACAAGGTGACACGTGTCTACACTTAACTTTTTTTATTAAAACTAACGGAAACCTAACAGAAGGACCAAAACGAGACTAAAAAAAACTTAAAATCCTCAAACAAAGAGGATACCTTCAGATCTTCATTAAGATATTAATAACCTCCTGTTAAATTTTGCAGCTCAAGATATAAGTAGAAAATTGAGATTAGATTGATTTATGCTAGATGAGATCGATCTCTGTGAGTTCTAAAGCTTTTGCTTTGTGTTTGTTTGTTTGTTCAGTACGTGAGGCATGGGATGTGTACAACTCATTGTCTTTACATTGTTCTCAAAAACACCACTATATCGTCAACCTTGACCTCTCTCACATGTTCCAACATTGGCTCTCTATACCATACTGACATATCCTTCATTGCTCATTCTTTTCCTTTCCTCCAACAACTGGATATCAGTTTCCCCAAAACAATAACCGGTAATGGCTACGACACTGACACTTATAATAATGCTCTAAAGCTTCTTACTCAAAGGCTTTCAAAACTTCGCAAGGTTAATTTCTCTGGTAATTTCTACATTAATGACTCGTTGTTTTATGAACTGTGATCTTTCCACGTGCTGGTTAGTGAGCTTTTAGAAGGTTAATTTCTACTTTAATCTCTCTGGTGGTTATGTTTGATTGTCCTTTCCTAACACGCTGGTATTTGAAATCTTTCTCTGTTACAAACTTTATTGAAGCAATTGAAACTAATAAAATTACTCCATACTTTGTTGATTCATTGTGGAGTTTGAAGGGATTAACTTGTCTTGATTTGTCTTTTTCATGCATTTCTGATTTCTTGCTTTGCTCTCTAGCACTTGACGCTCTTCCTTTGACCAAACTTGTTCTCCATGGTTGCTTCCATTATACATATTATAGGATCTATCGTCTGTTGTCAAAGTCTTCATTTCTACAACATCTAGATCTTCAAGCTGCAATGTTTTTGAATGATCATCGTATCAATGAGTTGTGTGCATTTCTTGGCGATTTGGTGTCTATAAACGTCAATGGTTGTGACAAGCTCACCAATGCAGCCTTCTTTGCACTTCTTAGGAATTGTCCTTTTCTGAGTGAGATCCATATGGAGTCAACACAACTTGGAATTGGTTCAAGACCATCCCTGAATTTGGTTGTATACCATCAACTGAAGTCTCTCCATTTGGCTAACAATTCACATTTGCAAGATGAAGACATCAACATGTTTGCTTTTACGTTTCCTAACATGCAACTTCTTGATTTGAGCTCTTGCGATGACATATGTATTGGTAAAGTGTCAAAGATTTGTTGTAATATTAGGCATTTAAATTCGCCTTCTGTCCACGAGCTAAGCTATTTTCGACCAACGTTGAACCTTCCAATCTGGAGGTGGTGAACTTGTCACACTCAAGAATCGATGATCAAGCACTGTATGAGATCTAAGATTTGACCTCGGTTTCTGCAACTGGACCTGAAACATTGTTACCATGTCACGGAGAAGGGATTGAGGTTAGCGCTAGAAAGCTGAACACATCTAGAGAGAGATTAATTTGCAACATTGTCATATAGTGTCCACTAAAATTGTTTCCTGGATGATATTTTCAAGGCCATCCTTGAGAAAAGGAACAACTCCGCCTCATTTTTGTCCCCGTGACTGTGATAGGAATTACTCCTCTTTGGGCGATGTCTTGTTTGCTAGTTAGTGCTCTGTTCGAGCGTAAGTTTTTTATGTTTCATATGTTACTTCTCCTAGACTTTTTCTTTCTTGTTAAAAATGAAAACTTCCATTGTTTTATTTTGTCACTGATCTATGCATGATAACTACACGGTTATGCATTTTAATTGCTATTATTTTAATAACAATACATTTCATAGTAGAGTTCTTTAAAATAATCTAATTTTGTTACATAGAATGCAAACATTTTCTTTTCTTTTGACGTGCGAAATTGTTGTAGGATCTTTATTCGCACTTTGCAGAGCTTTGAAATCTATATTGCGGAATATAACTTCTGATCGCCATAGTAGAAACTAGAAAACATATTATAATTAGAGGGGTTATCATAGTGTAAGTATATATATGTCACATGAAGTAATGCTTTCCTTTGCCTTCAAGCTAGCTATACTCTATAATATGTTTGGCTATAAATAACGGCAATAGTGTTTGCTTGATTTCAGTGTCGTTTTCAACACGTTGTTTGGTCTCAGAACAAATCCATAGATGGTTCAGTCGGCATTCAACCTGGAGCCGGGTGCATTGTAAGTTTCCATCAGACTTGTTTGTGAGCCATCATGTTGGAGTGTTCATTGTATTTTTGCAGGTAGATGGTTCCATATTGTTTACAAATCTGACACGTCAAGTCATTGACTTCATATTGCCAATATCAGGTATTATGCTATTTTCACTATTTGAAGAACTTTTCCTTATCTCAGATTAAATATTTGAATTCATGTGCCTACTAACTCATGTGATCATTTGGCAATTAATTGAATTACTAAAGAAAAACCAAATTAACTTTACAACTTGGCTTTGCTGTTTTGGTGCACCCTGTATAGCACTGTCCTTAGATTCACTCTTTCCCTTCTTTTATTTCATGGTGAGTTTAAACCCTGCCTATCCTCAATTTCAACAACATGCAACCAAACTAGCATGCATAGCCACAAGACAATCGCGAAACACATAAAGAGAGAAACCATAAAATCTTTTATATCTCATGGAGACAAGCTATAGACTTTTCAAACTTAAAACATGTCATGAGTAAAACAATTTAAAACACAACTAATGTGCAACAAATTCTCAAGTCTGATGGTCCCCCATAACAACATGTTAGCAAATAAGTCATTTTATTCATAAAAGCAACAAGTCTTTAATTTCCATGTGAAATTTCGGTACACACCACTTCTGTCCACTCCACAGTGCATGAAAAATGTCAGATAGAAACTTATTACAAAAGCTTGATACAACACTTCAAAAATTTCTGGAAATGTTTATAGTTTGATATATAACTTAATTTTATTCTGATTATTATTAAGGGGTCCTTGATCAAAATAATAGATTAAGAGAGGTCTCAGGGGGAACGAATACCCTTCATAATGAGCATATCATGCACCCTGTCAATTTTCATGGTATCCATCTTGAACATTTGATGAACATCAAACATTGAAGAGACACTTCCAACAATCATTTGTACCGACAGGTTCTCTTGCATCTTCAGATACATGGTTGGAGAAAACCTTAACTCGCAGCAAAAACGTTTCTCCTGGTAGAAAATTACATCCGGCGGTTTCAGAAAAAAAATTTAGAAGCACTGTACAGTTTTAAAATGCAAACATGGCAGAAGAAAAAGATTCTTACAACTTCAGAAAGTAAATTTGCTACAGAGTATTTTGTTGCTTTGACAACACTTGATGTGGCTAGCACTGCAGGTCTAGTACCAGCAGAGTCTGGTGACATCAATGCATTTGGAACCCCGTGATTGTTTGGGAACACAAGAATACTTTCTCTTACCCTGCGAGCACTTCCTTCATCTTCATTTCTTCTCTTATTTGCCAGATATATATATGCTTCAGCTAAACTGCGGGAACCAATAACAATTGCTTCCTGCGACCATGTTCAACAAATGTCAAAAAACTGTTCAATTTTCCAAAAAGAGAAAAAAAAGTGAATGTTCATAACAATTTAATGGCATCCATGTCTCAAACCCTAAGCTCTTGAATTCTTTTCAGATATCTATGTTCAGAGATAACAGTTCTAAGAAATTCATTGTGCTTTTCCTTAGTATGAAAGCACATTAAGACGTCATATTTCCGACATATTGCCTTTTCCTCGGGTGTTAAATCCTTCTCAAATGGATTTGGATATAGCAAATTTCTTTCAAGTATAAATTTCTTCATATCTCTTCCATATTAAAAAACAAATATGAAGAAGTTTATACTTGAAAGAAATTTGCTATATCCAAATCCATTTGAGAAGGATTTAACACCCGAGGAAAAGGCAATATGCTGAAAATATGACGTGTTAATGTGCTTTCATACTAAGGAAAAGCACAATGAATTTCTTAGAACTGTTATCTCTGAACATAGATATCTAAAAAGAATTCAAGAACTTAAGGTTTGAGACATGGATGCCATTAAATTGTTATGAACATTCACTTTTTTTCTCATTTTAGAAAATTGAACAGTTTTTTGACATTTGTTGAACAAAGCCGCAAGAAGAAATTGTTGTTGGTTGCCGCTGTTCAGCTGAAGCAGATATATCTCTGGCAAATAAGAGAAGAAATGAAGCTGAAGGAAGTGCTCGCAGGGAAAGAGATAGTACTCATGTGGTCTCAAACAATCACGGGGTTCTGAATGCATTGATGTCTCCAGACTCTGCTGGTACCAGACCTGCAGGGCCAGCTACACTCTGTAGCATATTTACTTTCCGAAGTTGTAAGAATATTTTTCTTCTGCCACGTTTTCATTTTAAAACTGTACATTGCTTCTAATTTTTTTTCTTCTTTTGAAACCCTCGAATGTAATTTTCTATCCGGAGAAACGTTTTTGCAGCGAGTTAAGGTTGTCTCCAACCGTGTATCTGAAGATGCAAGAGGACCTTTCGGTACAAATGATTGCTGGAAGTGTCTCGTCAAAGTTCGATGCTCATCAAATGTTCAAGAATATGGATACCATGAAAATTGACAGGGTGTATGATATGCTCATTAAGAAGGGCATTGGTTCCCCCTGAGACCTCTCTTAATCTATTATTTAGTTCAAGGACCCCTTAATAATAATCAGAATAAAATTAAGTTATATATCAAACTATAAACATTTCTAGAAATTTTTGAAGTGTTGTATCAAGCTTTTGTAATAAGTTTCTATCCGACATTTTTCATGCACTATGGAGTGGAGAGAAGTGGTGTGTACCGAAATTTCACATGGAAATTAAAGATTTGTTGCTTTTATGAATAAAATGACTTATTTGGTAACATGTTGTTTTTGGGGACCATCAACCTTGAAAATTTGTTGCACATTAGTTGTTTTTTTTAATTGTTTTACTCGTGACATGTTTTAAGTTTGAAAAGTTATTATAGCTTATCTCCATGAGATATATAAGATTTTATGGTTTCTCTCTTTATGTGTTTCGTGATTATGCTGTGGCTATGCATGCTAGTTTGGTTGCATGGGGTTGAAATTGAGGATAGGTAGGGTTGAGACTAACATGAATTTAGTCATGGAGTAGCAATATGGGTTTGAGGTTAAAGATTAGGAGGTTCTTGGCGGGAGTTGCTGGACATTGCTGGTAAATCCCTAGTAGCTGTAATCAAATACCTCAAGGTTGGGGACTTTCAAGGTATTGCAATGTGTAAGAGTAGGATAAAAATAAAACGAATTTTCAGCATAAGATATGTTCCTAATTTTGAGGGTTTTATTACTCTATAAATATAAACCTTGTATCATAGTAAACCTAGGGGGAGGGGGGCTGAAACAAGGGTTTACAAGCCAACAAGAAAACTAGGGCTTGTATAGAGTTTGCTCTTGGCAACAAACACCAGGGTTAGGATTGATTCACCTTGGAAAACACTGTTAAGATTGAGTCTCTTGGTCACGGAAAGAGATTGGGACTTTGGGTAGAATTAGGTTTGAAGACTTATTCTTGCAACCCTTTGTTATCTCTTTGTAAAGTTAATCATCATTATAGTGGAACGGAGGGCTGCTCTCTCCCCCAGACTAGGTCAGTATTGGACCGAACTGGGTAAACGAATTTCGTGTGTTCTCTCTTTATTTTCTCTCGCTGTTTTCTATCTTTTGCTTGTGTTTATAACTGTCACCCACTTGTTTTGGTTGCTTGATTATTCTTGCTCCACACATCAAGTATTTATCGGTGTGATTTTTTCAACGAATTCACAACAATCTCATTGTTGAATATGTTCTTTTTCAGGTGTTTCTTTGACAGCTATTAATTAACACAAGTTTAGTTCCGATCAATCCAGAAGTACCTGAAGCTTATAAGTAAGATGTTGGTGTTAACATTGTCCACTTGTTCATTGTCCCTTTGTTTTGATATGTTTATGTTAATCATATTTATATGTTTAAACCTCATGCAAGAAACACTTCACAACCACATTGGTAGCAATGAGTCTATAGATGACGTTGAAGCCACAAACAATGGAAGCAACAAGTCTAGTAGCTCATCTTTGGTATAGTATTGACTCTTAAGTTTCTATCATTCTGGGATTCAGGTATATGGACTATGTTCTTGGAAATGAGACTGAAGCAAGAACATTTTCCAAATATATCCCAGTCAAAGGAGATAGCTATAAAGATATCCCAGTTGCCAAAGGCATCAGAAACACACAAAAGTATTACTTATCACACAGGGTGTTGATCTTGTATGCATTTCTCAAGATGGGAATGCGACATTTTACCCTGTTATACTAGTTCCAAAAGAGAAATTAGTAGATACCAATGGAGCAGGTGTTGCTGGATGTATGTCACATGTTCCTCGGTAAGATGTTTGTTCTTCACGTCTCTAGGTGTCAATGCATTTCAAGTGTTCTCTGTTATGCTTTTAGATTTGAGAATTCTGAGATGATGCAAGGAAGAATGGATTAGAAACGTACTGAAGATGTTGGGGATTCATGTTCCTTTTTTCCAGCACATCTTTATATTTGATAAACATTCTATTGTTCTACACATCTAATTTGTTTTAATCGCTGAAATGCTTCTCTAGTTTAAATTTTTTGTAGTTCTGGAATGCATTTTTTTTTAAATTTTTATCATTCTGGAATTCATTGAAAGGCATTAATTTTTTATTAAATAGATAAATCAATTTCCTGCGGCTTTATTTGCGGATTTTCTTGTGTTGTTTACTGCGAAAGTATCTGTCGCAGGAAACATGGTTACTTACGGGCATTAAAGTTCCCTTAAACACTGACCTATTGTTTCCTGCGGATTTGTTTAGATTTGCTAAGGATATACCTTTCCCGAGGATCCTAGAATTCTCAGCAAATAATTACCCACGAAGGTATTACTTGGGAACCTAAATCCTTGACAAAATCCTTAGGAAACGGGTTTCCTGCGGAATTTACACAAGTATCCGAACATAATTCTGCAGGAAATACCGGAATATCTAGTTGTGTATATCGAATAGAGAAATGATATTTGTACAACCATTTTTTGACAACTTTTAGACAACTTTCTCTCTCATACTCACATTATATTCTTACTCTCTCTCTTCCTTTTTCTCTCTCCATTGTTTTTGACCAATGAAAAGAGAGAGAAATGAGGTTGTCATGAAAGTTGTTAGCAAATGGTTGTTCAAATATCATTGCTCTATGGAATAATATGTCTTAAAAGTGTTTATAAATGAAAGACATCTCTCATCTTACAAGCCGATTTCATGGGTGGTTTTAGGCTGAATCCAAATTCAATCATGAGCAGCAAACCCATCAATAGCAATTCCTACTTCAGTAACATAATAAGGGGCAGTAACTTTCATTCCATACTCAGAAAACATACCTTCCGCGGTAACTCCATCATTATTCTGGCTCACATTGGAAGCCTTCTTGATTTTTCTTGAAAGAGCTTTATCGCTTGCTGAATCCATATCACCCATATAAATTATACCCATTAACATAAAATTTTACTATGAAATGGTAAAAAGACTTTTCTCAAGCTAAAGATTGTACCCGAGGTTGGTTTAGACATTGTTTCATTAGTGGCAGCCTTCTTAGAATCTTCAAGCTGAGATGTTATACCAAAGCATTAGCAGTCATAAATGAAAAAATTTAAAAAATCAGAGTCAATTGGTAAGGTTTACCTTATTCCATAAGAAAACGGAGTTTCTTTCAGAGTCAGCTCTGCATTTGGAGGAAATTTTGCTTAAGACATAACATGGAAAAAAAGCTTGTATTATAAAAATGCAACCAACGAATCGGTGAGTACAAAATTTAATGTACTGTGAGATAACAATACACTAGAGAATTGAAATAGATTTTCATTTTGTCAAAGAGAATATATTATCCGGAGACACAACTGGCCAATATGTCAACTCAAATGACTACCAGGTTGGGTAGAAGATGTATTCACCAAGTCTTGGAGGGATTAACATATAAGATTTTATTTTTTGGAGGGAAAACATATAAGCTACTCATATAATAAGTTTGGTAGACATGATCTATATACTTCACTTGGTTACGCATAACTATATGCATTTAGGTTCATTGAATAAAACAAAGTAAACAGATTGAGGTGTAGACCATCAAATTCAAGTTGGATGGCCGAAATGGAGGATGGAATCATTTGTTTTATGTGATACGAAAGTATCACCCAATTTGAAGGGAAAAATTTATCGGACAATTGTAAGACTGCAAATGTTGAATGGGACAAAGTGTTGGATTATCAAGAACAATCATGAAATTAACTTAAGCGTAGCAGAGATGAGGATGTTGTGTTGAATTTGTGGTAAGACCAGGCGAGATATGATTAGAAATAATATCATTAGAGAGAGAGAGAGAGTGAGAGAGAGAGAGAGAGAGAGAGAGAGAGAGAGAGAGAGAGAGAGAGAGAGAGTTGGGGTATGTAGCACCTATGGTAGAGAAGATGGTGGAAAGTAGGCTTAGGTGGTTTGGGCATATATAAAGAAGACCTTTGGATTCAGCCGTAAGGATAGTAGATAATATGGACAGTAGTTAAAATAGTAGATAATATGGAGAGTAGTTAAATCACTAAAGGTAGAAGAAGACCTTGAAAAGCTATAAGGCTTGGTTTTGGTTAAATAAAACAAGTTAATCAAGTCAAGGATGCAAAATCTCCACAAATGGTGATTTAGATCATTAAGGAAGCAAACCTTTATTGAGTTAATCTCCCTTTGCCATGGCAATGAGTTCCTCTTTGTTTTTTCTCATAGAATAAGACAAATCCTACGTCCACATACAAACAATTACACCATGCATTCAAACACATGTTGCATGTATGCTATCAATAAAAAGAGTTGTCAAATAGCCTTACAGGTAGAGGAAAAGATGGCAAATTCAGATATACATCATTATAGTGGCCAATACACCGAGATTCGCTTTTCGTCCCAACATGTTCAGCAACACCATTCCAATTCGCAAATCCATACATGTCCAGGGCCTAAAAAAAAACAGGCTTGTTATAATAAAATGAAGGGTTAATAGATCTTTACCCCCTATAATATAGGTCATTTCCGGTTTTCTCCCCTGTAAAATTTTTATTTTGATTCACCCCCTTGTAAAATATTTTTGTTTAATAGGCCAAACAAAAACGAAAATTTCTTGAAAAAAAAAATAAAATTGGTTTTTGTTTGACCTATTAGGGGGGTAAATGAAAACAAAAATATTTTACAGGGGGTGAATCAAAATAAATTTTTTACAGGGTGAAAACTAGAAATGACCTATAGGGGGTAAAGACCTATTAACCCTAAAATGAAATAAGGTAGAAATGCAAACAACATTTAACCATATAGAAAGTAAGTAGAAAGAAGATAAAAGAGTTCCCCATGCTCAAACCACATACCTCAAGAAGTAACAACTCTTCATGCACACTCCAATCTGGACATGTAAGCGGAAAAGATAGATCATCCTGTAAAAAAAATATATTTTAAAACATCAAGTACTACACAAATTCATCCATGCTGAAAACTTCATTCATAATGGAATTTCACCTCCCTTCAACTTTAATAGATACATGTATGCTGAAAGTGCACAAATCAAGAAAATTTTCATTCAACTGAAAGTTTGCGCTATGCTTAGTACAGAGTTCAGAAAAGCATTCTATATGAGAGAAATGATATATAAGCATTGCTGATTAAAGCACATGGAACAAGTCAGAAACTGCTTATTTCAAGATATTTTGTGTAAAGTATTTTCTGAGGGAAAAGAATAGCCATCATCCTAATGTGATACTGCACAAATATTTATAGACTACTAAAGCAAGTGTTAATTGTGGATTCCTCCAATTTTATTTTAGGAAAAAAACAAGATGTGATTATATGAAAGTAATACAATAATTATAAAACAGGAACAACTCAGAAGATTTCATACCATAACCCGATATGAATGATTGCAGAAAAGCAACCTATGCAAAGATCCAAATCTTGACACACATGGTATTACGTAATATATATAATAACGGTCTTTTTGATTGAAAACAATAAAGTGTTAATTAAAGGTATAAAAAAATGATGTATTAATGAAAATCACCTGCAAATTGAAGTTTCTAAACCCTCAGCGTTTAAAGCAGCCCTTTTTTTCTTGGATCTAAAAGCAGAAAGAAAAGAAAAGAAACAATATTACAACACATATTCTTGCGACCCCTAAAAAAAATGTATGTAATAATAATATGAGGAATAATTCATATTGATTTCCCCTAAAAAAAATGCATATTGATTTGATGGTAGCAGGCAACCAAGAAGAAGGGCAGAGATGAAACAAACAAACCTGTTCTTGTGACCCATTTCGCAGTAAGCAGCAGCTAAGCCTTGGTTGCTTTGCACTCTCCAAAGTCGAAATTCCGTCAACTTTGTAGTGGAACCGAGCCTTGTATATTTTTACAACCTGTTCTTGCTCTCTTTGTATATTTTTTCTCTCTTTTTGGGTTCAACATCAGCACTTATTCAATGTATTTTATACATTTTCAAATATTGTATTAATTCAATGTACTTTATACATTTTCAAATATTGTATTAATTCAATGTTTTTATGCATTTTCATATAGTGTATTAATTCAATGTATTTTATCCATTTTCAAATATTGTATTAATTCAATGTACTTTATCCATTTTATAAAATATTGTATTAATTCAATGTTTTTATACATTTTCAAATATTGTATTAATTCAATGTTTTTATGCATTTTCAAATATATATTGTATTAATTCAATGTACTTTATACATTTTCAAATATTGTATTAATTCAATGTTTTTATGCATTTTCATATAGTGTATTAATTCAATGTATTTTACACATTTTCAAATACTGTATTAATTCAATGTACTTTATCCATTTTTAAATATTGTATTAATTCAATGTAATTTATCCATTTTAAAGTATTGTATTAATTCTATGTTTTTATGCATTTTCATATAGTGTATTAATTCAATGTATTTTATACAATTTTAAATACTGTACTAATTCAATGTATTTTATACATTTTAAAATCTTGTATTAATTCACTGTATTTTATACATTTTTTGAATAATATTAATATTAATTCAATGTATTCAAAAACCTATGTTTGAATGAAGGATTTTTAGAAAGGAGGACCTAATTTTCTTTTAAATTACTAACACTATTAAATAGTTTTTTCAAAAAAAAAAATCAATTATATGATTATTTATCATGTTGTATTTGAATTTTTAAAAATATAAACCTAGTCCTCCAAAACCATCTCTTTCAAAACTCCTCAGAAATCTTGTCCCAGACAAACTCTAAGTAAATCTTATAAAAAATAATAGTTAATGTCATTTTAAACTTGGTAATTGACGTAGAAATAATAACAATTTTTCAAAAATAATGATAATTACTATTGGAGTCTTTGGAGAATGGCGTCTTTGGTCTTTTGTCAAATTTTATTGACAATTAAAAATATAATTGAAATTACTCTTAAAGTTTTTTGAGCTATTTAAATTTAAATGATAATTAATTACTAGAGAGTGCTGATATTATAGCAACACAAAAAGTTGTCCATATACACACACAAAAGTGCAATAAATTACTTTTTAAGGACCAATTTGATACTTAAGAACTTAAATTTTTTAAATAGGTATAATAAATTAACAACTTAAAGGACATATTTAAAACTTAAGTTCTTTTATAAAACCCATTTAAAACTTACAAAAACTTAAAAAATCTATTTAAAACTTGAAAGTTATGTTTAAATTGATTTGGGTATATTAGTTTCTAAATAATTACACATTTGGATTGGATCCAATTCTAAGTGTACATATAGTAAGCCTCTTACGTACATCAGAGCAATGCTATATATTAAGGAAGATTTTATTAAGAAAATTTTAAGAATGACATGGTAGAATAATCACCCTTAGGTTTTATCAAAAAATAGTCCTGAAATTAATGTTAGCCAATAGAATCTCAGGCCGGAAATCATGGGATGGTGGGTGTTATGTATTTTTTATATGAAATGTTAATAAATGAGACTGAAATCTAAGGGTGATTATTGTGTCATGTCATTCTTGAATCTTTTTTGATAAAATCATTCTTGATATCTAGCATTTTCCTTTCAATTATTAAGAACGATGATCCTATATATGAGAGAAAGGATGAGTTAGTTTAGAAACTATTATAAGTCTTTGATCAAATAAAATAGACGGTTAAGATTTGGTGTCAGCAAGTCCGTTGACATTTGATGTCAACGGATCTTGACTATATATATATATATATATATATATATATATATATGGGATGTTTCAAACTAGAGGAGTGATTATTATGAGAGGGTGAGAGGAGTAAATAATAACCATCAGATTTAAACCAACGGTTAGGATTATGTTTATTAATCTGCACACGTTTTCTTTTCTTTATCTTCACTGACGCGCGTTTCCTTTGCTTTTCCGTCTCCTTCAAGTCGCTCTCCGCCCATGTTCTCTGAATGTTAATTGTTAAATCATGGTTTTTTTGTTTTCTTTTTGTTATTTTTTTGAGCAATTTTCTGTTCATCTCTTCTTTGATATATACAGACGTTGCGATTCTTTTCTTTCACTCCGGCACGGCGATATGAACAATATGGAGAGAATGAACACTGATAAAACAAACCCATTTATGTATATTCTTTTAATTTTAATCCAATTTGGAGTTGAGCAAACAAGGGGTCTTCAAGGAAGAATAAGGAGCAAGCACAAAATAATTTTAAAGCACAATCACGATTGCCAGATTTGGGATAGTGAAATAATTTTGATGCATCTAAACAAATAATTTGTGACAGATTTGTCTATTGAATATAAACAAATTAGAATGATGAAAAGAAGAAGATACAAGAATGAAACGGTAGAAATTACTCGTGAAAGAGAGAGAACGTCGCAGTTGAGAAGAGGAAGGGTATAGGTTGCACTACTTGACCCTTTTTAAAGAGCATTTTAATCTGAGCCGTTGATTTAGATCCAACAGTCTAAATTAATCCCTCTCATCTCTCATTATATATATAGGACTCTTCTATTTATACTGTGTCATTACTCTGCCAAATTAAATAGTGCAAACAAACTTAGGACTTTTGTTTCAACTTTTGTATCTTAGAAATCCTAACAAGTCTCAAGAGTTTGTTCAAAGATTGTTTGTTTTCACCAACAACTGTTTATCCGGTGTAAGAAAAAGTTTGTTTATATTTGTTGTATATAAATAGAAGTCTCTTGCTTGTGAAGCTTTAACATCATAAGTCTCTTGGAGAATTCTTGAGCATTAGAAGTCTCTTTCATTTGTAATTGAGCACTAAAAGTCTTTTGGGGTAGCCCTTGAGCATTGGAAGTCTCTGCCTACGTGTTTGAGCAATAGAAGTCTTTTGGAGTTGTCTTTAAGCAATGAAAGTCTCTTGGTAGTGACTTCCATTGGAAGTCTCTGCCTACGTGTTTGAGCAATAGAACATCTACTTAGTAAGAAACTTATATCTACGCAAACAATCATTCAAATCTATGAATTGATTATGATAATTTCAAAACAAATCTCTCTTCCTCCCTAATATCTTGCAATGTAACACAACCAAGTTCTATCCAAGGCTTCATATTTGATTAAATTTGGACCTTTAAACGCCCCGAAAAAAAAATTGGACTTTTAAATATTTCTAGGATAACATTTTTAGGAATTTAGGCCCTCAAAATTTTGAACCTCTATCCTAAATCGGCTCTGATCATATACTAATGTAGGCCTCACCTCTTTATATTACCCGTTCTCTCAAGCATTTGAGACGTAATGCAATTTTTTTTTGTTACAAGACGTAATGCAATTTGATCATACACATCTATTTATTTGTGCATACTATCCATACATTAAATGCTCTTCAAAAAAGAAAATCTATACGTTAAATGCATTTTTAATTTGTAATTAATTCTCACACGTAATAAATGCATAAAAATAGCTGGTCGTGTATATAGTCCATGGCCGTATTCAATTTCGTATTTGTGCTCTACTATATGCGAAATAATCATGCAAAAAAAGTTAACAATATTCAATAAAATTGGCGTGAATCCATACTCGAAATGGAGCTAGATTTATGAACTAACTTGCTGTGCATCTTTTTTAATGAGGCGTGTGTTTTTTTGTTATCAAAAAACAAAAATCAGAAGAGAAATATTTTCTTAGAAAACTATGATAAGCTGCATACTTTCCCTAAAAAATCTGAATTTTTTTAATCATGACATAATAGTGACACCCACCATAACATTAGAACAATAAAAATAGCATGATAATAATCCATTGAGTGAATGCAATAAAAATAAAACCAATATAGCAGAAATGAAGTTCCAGTAGGATAAATGATGTGCACACAACTCAGGCACATTACATAATTGTCTACATTTGCCATTCTTATTTATGGGTCCAATTAAAATAAATAAATGAAGGCAGCATTCTGGAAGGTGGTAGCATTCTGATATCATTCCAAAGCTTTATCCCCTAAATTAATCAAATGTCATAAAGCCAATCAGATAAAATGAAAGCAGACCATTACAAAAAAATAAAATCCCACCATTGTCTCAAAGTTAATAAAGAATTAGCAACATTGATCAAGATTCAAAGTTTTGTTTCGTTTGGTCGATGTAGCCAACCCTACTTCGTGGGATAAAGTTTGCTTGTTGTTGAATAAAACAAAGTAATCAAGTCAAGCATGCATAGTGTCCACGCATTGTGATTTAGATCATAAAGAAGCAAACCTTTCTTGAGTTGATCTCGCTTTCCCATGGCACGGAGTTCCTCTTTGTTCTTTCCCTTGCAATAAGACAAATCCTACAAGTACAAACAATTACACCAAGCATTTAAACAGAGGTTGCATGTATGCTATCAATAACAGCGTTTGTCAAATAGACTTACAGGAAGAGGAGCACATGGCGAATTCAGATATACACCATTATAGTGGTCGATACATTCAGGTTTGCTTTTCGTCCCAACATGTTCAGCAACACCATTCCAGTTCTCAAATCCATACATGTCAAGGGCCTAAAACGAAACAAGCATGTTATGATAAAATGAAATAAGGTAGAAATGTAAACAACATTTAACATAAAAGAGTTCCCCATACTCAAACCACAAACCTCAAGAAGTAACCGCTCTTCATGCGCACTCCAATCTGGACATGTAAGGGGAAAAGATAGATCCTCCTGTAAAAAAAAAAAAAAAAAAAATTAAAACTTCAAGTACTACAGAAATTCATCCATGCTGGAAACTTCATTCATAATGAAATTTAACTTCCCTTCAGCTTATACTGAAAATGCACAAATCAAGAAAGAGTTGACAATTTTCGCTCCGCTTTTATCTCATTAATGTAGCCATAATGGGAAGAAATATGAAGAAAGTTTACGCTATGCTCAGTATAGAGTTCAAAAAAACACTCTTTATTAGAGAAGTGATATATAAGCATAGCTAATTAAAGCACATGGATCCAGTCAGTAACAGCTTATTTCAACATATTTAGTGAAAAGTATTTTTTAAGGAAAAGAATAGCTATCAGCCTAATGTGATACTGCAGAATATTTAAGAAGAAAAAAAAGATGTGACGACTATATGAAAGTAATTAGGGATGGCAAAGCGGTCCAACCCGCCCAGCCCCGTCATACAATACAATAATTATAAAACAGGAACATCTAAAAGAAGATTTCATACCATAACCCGATATGGATGATTGCTTTTATGAGGTGTCACCTCAGCACCAACAGAAAAGCATTTGACGCAAAGATTGAAATCTTGACACACAGCGCATTTGATATGTGCCTTCCCTGAAATATCTGTTTTACAGTAGTTGCATTTACACCGATATAATGATACCTTGCCATCAGTGACTGCCATGCCTACCACATTTTGAAAATGGTATTACGTACGGTCTTTTTGATTGAAAACAATAATGTGTTAATTGAAGGTATAAAAAAAAATATACTCATGAAAATCACCTGCAAAAGAAGTTTCTAAACCCTCAGCATTTAAAGCAGACTTTTTTTTCTTGGATCCAAAAGCAGCACTTTTTTTCTTCGATCTAAAAGCAGAAAGCAATGAAAGAAACAATATTACAACACATATAACTGGGGAATAATTCATATTGATTTCCCCCTAAAAAAAATTACTGATCTCATTGATGGTAGCAAGCAAGCAAGAAGAAGTGCAGAGATGAAACAAACAAACCTGTTCTTGTGACCCATTTCTCAGTAAGCAGCAGCTAAGCCTTGGTTGCTTTGAACTCTCCAAAGTCGAAATTCCGTCAACTTTGTAGTGGAACAGAGCCTTGTATAATTTTGCAACCTGTTCTTGCTCTTTATATATTTTCCCTCTCTTTTTTGGTTCAATGTATTTTATACACTTTCAAATATTGAATTAATACGTTTTCAAATATTGTATTAATTCAATGTATTTTCAACTATTGTATTAATTAAATGTATTTTCAAATATTGTATTAATTCAAATGTATTTTATACATTTTTCAAATATTGTATTAATTCAATGTATTTTTAACTATTGTATGTATTTTCAAATATTGTATTAATTCAATGTATTTTCAACTATTGTATTAATTCAATGTATTTTCAAATATTGTATTAATTCAATGTATTTTCAAATATTGTATTAATTCAAATGTATTTTATACATTTTTCAAATATTGTATTAATTCAATGTATTTTTAACTATTGTATGTATTTTCAAATATTGTATTAATTCAATGTATTTTATACATTTTCAAATACTATATTAATTCAATGTATTTTCTACATTTTTAAATATTGTTTTAATTCAACGTATTTTATACATTTTTGAATAATATTAATGTCTTACCAAAAAAAGAATAATATTAATGTTAATTCAATGTATTCAAAAACCTATGTTTAAATGAAGGATTTCTAGAAAGGAGGACTTAATTTATTTTTTTTGAATTACTAACACGGTAAAGTAGTTTTTTATTATTTAAAAAAAAAAAAAAATCAGTTATATGATCATTTATCATTTCTCTTTGAATTTTTAAAAAATATAAACTTAGTCCTCCAAAATCATCTTTTTCAAAACTCCTTAGAAATCTTGTCCCACACAATCTAAGTAAATCTTTTAAAAAATAATAGTTAATGTCCTTTTAAACTTGAAAAATGACGTAGTAATAATAACAATTTTAAAAAAATAAATAATGATAACTAGAAAAAGAACCGCCCATTGCGCGGTCAGATTTTTTTTATTATCTTTAATTTTATGCTTAATATTAGTTTTGACCCTTAAGTATCACGAACTTGCGATTTTGGCCCTCTATAAAAAACAATAACTAATCAGCCCCATAAGTTTACCCTCTTTTACACTTTTGACCCCTTGGTCCAATTTAGACCAAGTCAACGCACACACGGCACCTCAATTAAGTGAGTAGGATGCCACATTTGCAATTTTTATTTAAATATTAAATATAAATGGGCACCTCACTCTTTCATTCTTTTTTTATTTATTTTTCAAATACACGCGTGGAGCTAAGGTTTGAAGACGCTCGACCCGCAACGACGGCCCCTATAAGATAAAGCATTGGAGGTTCACGCATCCAGAGAGAGGAACAAATCCTTCGTGCTTGGTAAGCGTTTCGTTGTAGCCAAGCTTACTTCTAGCCTATCAGCTAGAGCCAAGCTTCGATCTTGACTGCTCGCCACTTCTGGGCACCTTTTTTTGTCACCCGAGATCCAAGTCAGCACCGGAAAAGATCTCTTGATTCCTCGCGGTCAGGACGACTTGTAAGCAAAGCTACATGTCACCTATCTCACCCACTTTCTTATTATAAGTAAGATAGGTTGCCCCTTTCCCCTTTCTCTAAGAAGAAGGTAAGCATCCCTCATTGTCGATCGCCATGCGGACTTGACGTCATCCCCACCTTCCTCCAGTATCTCACTAGAAGTCCCTCGTGAGAGCGGCATGCACCTTTTAGTTTGTTTTGGAGGGGCGTACTAAACCCATTACATACCACACCACTATTTATTAAACAAGCGAGAAAACTTTCTATTTAGTAAAGCAACAAGCAAGGGATTGAGCTGCGCGTTCGCGCATCCGTTTTCTTGCTCGCTAGCTGCAATAAAAAAACAGCGCACACTAGAAAGTGCTTCGAATTCGAAAGGCGCTGGATCCCTTCTTACTGACAGCACAACTACGTGCTGGCACTCAATTAGTAGCGCTGGCGCGTCACTCGGCTCCTCGGCTCACTTCGGTTGCAAAGACTTTCTCCTTAGGCGCATGTCTCAGCAACACAAAACGAGGGTTTCGCTCGTTATAGGACTTGACCAAACATCTCACGACATGAGTTGACGACAGCCATGCAGCACCTGTATGAAAGTCAGTACCATCCCGTTAAGGACAGGTTTCACTCTTTCATTCTTTCATCTTACTCACTTAAGTGAGGTGCCACGTGTGTGTTGGTCAAAATTGGACTAGGGGGTCAAAAGTGCAAAAGGGGATAAACTTAGGTGGCTAATTAGTTATTGCTTTTTATAGGGGGGCCAAAATTGTAAGTTCGTGATACTTAGAGGGCCAAAAATGATATTAAGTCTTAATTGGCAAGTCTAACTAGGTGAATAGTAAAAAAAATAAAAAATAAGACTATTTATAGTCACACCTCAAATAGAGCCAGCTACATTTAAATGTACTTAATTTAATCATAATATTCAAAATTGTCTTTGTTCATATAATTTTTTAAAAACTCTTTTCATTAACACTTTAAATCGATCTTCATCTCCTCTCACTCACAAATGTTCATGGATGTTTTGTCAAAAAAAAAATGTTCATGGATGTGTAACCAATTTCAATTTCAATGAAATATTAAATATTGAATCACAATATCTTTCGTTAATATTTTATCGAGAAAGCACAAATTCAAATACATTGCAATAACAACAACATGCACCCCAAGTTCATCAATGTTTGATTTCAAATCAATGGGAGGTTGAACAATCAACAGTAACTACAAATACATCACAAAACAAAATCAATGACAAATAAATCAAAACACATAGAGTTGCATATAACAGAAAATGCAACAACACAGTGATGTTTTTTGTGTTTTGGTATTGATCGGGGTGTATCTTATGATTGCATTAAACAAATACACATATCATAAGTTACTTCCAATCAATGTTAGTACAATTTTAAAACAAATAAAAAATCTTCAAATTCACCAAAAACATCAAACATGACAAATAATGGTGATGATCATCCAACTCCACCTCCACCTCCACAAATGAATATCAATAGTCCGAGGCAGCATGGACATGTTCATAGATTAGGACCGAATAAAAGATAAATAGAAATGAAGGCTGGATTTTTGAATATCATGTACGCTAATTCGTTCGCATGAATGGACCGTTAGAAAACCATAGTCCATTTGGAGCAATCCTATGAAATAGCAAGATCATTAGGTGCTTATGACTTATGGAGTATGAAGAAGAGCCGATGATATTCACAAGGCTATTCCCACATTCATTTAGTGGAAAAGTCAAGGATTTGTACTTAAATCAAACTACAACGGTGACGACAAATTGGAATGAACTGGAGAATAAATTCATCAATCGCTTTTATCCTCAAAGTAAAGTACAAGATGCCAACAATAGTCGTCTTCTCCTAAAGTACAACAGAATCCCTCTAGGAGGTATGAGAACATTACAAGTCTATGTTAAGAAAATGCCCTAATCATGGTTTTGATGATGCCACTCAAATTTACATCTTCAGAAATGAATTAGAACAACAACAATAGGATCAGTGATGTGCCAGAATATGTTGTAGATACTGTAAGATTATAGAATCCATGGCACTAGACGACCACAAATCTGAGTACAACAGAGGAAACACAGCAAAGAAAGTTAGATTGACTAAGATACAACCGATACACTCTTAGCTCAAAATAAACTCAGAAAAACTGTGAAGGAATTGTGTGGCACCTCAACGGATGAAAAACATGCAAGAAGAGAAGACCGGCTTAAAATCAATATGACAACAATTACCAAAGATATGATAATCAAAATTTCTGAAGGCCTCAATACCTCTTTCAACTGTATCGTCAAAATCCTCAAGAAAACATATTACAAGAACTTGAGGATTTGCTCAAACAATTTATGCAATCATCCCAACAAATTTATAATGCCGAGACATCACTCAAGAATCTATTCAATTTCTTTTCTTGAATTGTTTCTTTTCTTCTTAGAAACATCATATTAAGTTATCTCTTTACCCTTGCAAAATACGTGAACAAGGCGAAATAGAAATATGTCCCGAAGAGGGAACATGTGAAAACCAAAAAAAATGGTCTCCTAATCATGCTACCTCGTTTAAATAAATAAATCCTTCCTCTTTAAAATGAGTTATCTCTTTCTTATTTTCTGGTAGGTGTGTATTAACGAAGTTCTTTTTCTAATTATTTCTGTATGGGCATAGAAGCTGACAACAAATAAAATGGTACAAAATTGACCATAAGGTGTAACCATTTACACTTTTACAGAATACAAAAGCATATCATTATGCTTGAACAACTCCTTTTTCCACAAGCATGTCATAAATTCTGTCAATCTTGCTTGGAGAGAACTTGAACAGTGGATATGCATCAGATTTCTTGGTTACTCTACCCTTTGAAATTTCTAACTGCATGATCCGCGTAATGTTGAGGAAGATGGGTGGTAGCATTCTGATCTCATTACAAAGCTTTATCTCCTGCATGTTAATCCAAAAATAAAATTAAAAAGCCAATCAAAGCTAATAAAGAAATAGCAACATAAAATAAAAATGAAGTGGTAAAAAACCAAGGGAGAAAAATTTCTTACAGATTCAGATAGCAATTCAGCCCCTTCAAAATCACTGATATCCCATTCTTCTAGTGTCTTTGTGATAGCTTGTATGGCTGGCGGTGCATCCTTGGTACTAGGAAATGATTCTGTCTTGCCACTTGTTCCAATCTGACCACTTTCTTTACAGTTACCTTGTTCAGCTTCTTTTGTCCTCTTTTGTTCAATAAATTGATAAGCTTCATCAGAAGTTACACAGCCAGCAATTCTAGCTTCCTGCGAGATATTGCAAATGGAAATGGAATCATATCAGCACGCTTTGGCAGATGTGAATCATGTGGCTATAACTGATATAGTTTGACCAAGGTGGAGATTCAAGCTGCAGCTCCAACTATGGGTCATGTGCAGAAAGTATCTCTTTCTTTGAAACTCACCAACATAGCCCCTTCCTAAAGTAATAAAAACTTGTATAGAAGTGGCACGTTAACACCCTACTATCACCACTCGGCGGCGTGATTGATAAAATGAAAAACTAGATCACACAGCAGGCAGAACCCAAACTAGGCTCGATAGTCCTCTATTTTGGCAAATCAATTATGAGTGGACTATGTGGCCAAAGGAGAATTGTAGTAACTCAACCTTTTCTCTGGAGAGTTCTATGGGACAAAGTTTGATTGGACAAAATCCCAGTCAAATGCAACATACTAATTTTCAGTTTTGAGGTGGGGCGCAAAATCTAGAACCGCCAGTTGGTGGAAAAAGGGAGCAAGACTTCTGTTTCAAGTGCAGGCAGCATTATAGCCCCAGTCACCCATTATAAGCTAGAGGAAATAAAGTATGTTGACAGTAGCAGAATGTAATACCTTTAAGTCTTTTATTCTTTTGGCCAGTCGGTGTTCTCGAATAGCAGTTTGGAGCAACTCCTCATGCTCTTCTTTTGAGTGAAACCGCATGAAGACCTTGTACTGTTCACATATTTGAAGCTCTTCAGGTGAGAGAAATTTCTCAAAAGGATCTGGACAAAGTAAGTTTCTTTCAAGTATAAATTCTTTTCTGCGCTTTCGTTCATTTAACCTGCCAAGAAATTTTCATACTTACATATCAGATATGAAGGAAGACAGAAGAAAAATTGAATCAAAATATATGGTAAAAGAAACAGTATACAGGATTTTTGCAATACAACTTATCCAAATTTGCTGCTTAAAATTCAAAGACACGATACAGCAACAGATGACATGTTAACTCAGAATCAGGCTATCCCAGGGAAAAGTTAAAAAAAACAATCTTGAAATTTACCAGATTGTTTCCAAGACCATTTCTAGATGGTTAATTTTGTTTTCTTTTATTCGGAAGAACAAAATACAAAAGACAATAAAGTGAAGTTCCCTTACTTTTTTCCGTAGCCACGGAGCACCTGCAGTTTCATTTCACGTTCAGCTTCAGTATCAGTGTCCTTAAATTCCATTTCTGCCAAAACTTGCTCAGCATCATTGTCGTATTCAATCTCAAATTCACCTCTGTTAGAATTGTACCCTCTCAACACTTCCATAGATGGCTTATATTCCCCAGATAATTTAGGTTTCTTTTCACCAGCACTCCAACCTGCTTGAGATTCTACTAAAAACAAAAAAAATTGCAATTGAATGTATTAATACACGAAATACATGTAATCCAATTTACCAGTTAAGTAAGCACATGAAAATACAAACTATATATTTAAAAATATGAAACGTTAAATTGTATATGACGGTAAAACCTGAACTATTTGTGTCAAGAGCAATGCTCCAAGTGTACTACTGTTAGCAGACCCCAAATTAAAAAAAAGACAGATGCCAGGAAGACCCAAAGAACACATAAGAGAGTACGTAGAGACTGGGACCCGAGTTGGTTAATAATAATAACTGCATCCTAGATAATTAACAGAATAACAATTCTATTTAGAGATATATGTAGACCTAATGATTAGTTAGAAGAGTTATTCCGTTTTTTGGAGGGAAGGGAGGGGAGATGGAGAAGTTTAGGACTTTCAAACATCCTGGGTGTGTAATCTGATGCAGGATTCGCCTTTCTCTGCTCCAGTATTTCAGTTTTATATTCATCTCTGATCTCAAAATTTCCATTTACCTAATTTCAGGTCCAGTTGAATTAATTGTGCACATGTTCAATTTAAATCGATATTTGTGTCCCTCAAATGTTTTCGATGTCCAATTATCAGTTTTAATTATCTTGTAATACATTGTATTTTTTACCTATTTTTCTATTTCTACAAATAAATACATAGTCTCCAAACATCTTTTATGCATTACAATTCCGAGTCTCCGTTGGATGGAATAATATGTCTGAAGAAGTGTTTATAAGTGAGAGACATCTCTCTTCTTACTTGCCAATTTTATAATGTTATTAAGCTCAATCCAAATTCAAAGATGGTATCAAAGCCTAACCTAGACCCATACAGCTACTCACTATTGGGTCACTCGGCTGACGTGCTGGATGTTCAATCATGGGCATGAGGAGTGCGTGTTAAGAAAAGATCCAACAGGGACTTTTGTCCATGGAATGTGTTCAAAATGGAGAATGGATATAATAAATAGTTGAGATCCTCAAGATAAACAAATAACAGGATTAGGACTGATTACCTTTAAAACAAGTTGGGTATAAATAAAAGTTTATTATGAACGTGTTTAATGTGTGAGAGTAGTTATGTCCTTCGCACTACTTTGTATTGCATTGTTCTTGTTTAAAACCATATACATTCCTTGTTGTATGTTGTGCTTAGGGTAAGAGGAAATATATTCCACAATTATTGTATCTCTATAGTTAAGGAAATCTCTAAATATTTAGGATCAACTTTGAAAAAGATCTCAAATCTCAATTGAAACAGTGTTAAGCCTTCAAGCCCAATGCTGTGTGTGTGTGTGTAAGATTTTGTTATCCCATAGTCTGTTCAGGATTAAATTCCACAAGCAATCATAGTAAATGCTTTATCTCTTATCAGAAAAAAAGTGGCAAACCCTTTATCAGGTACGTTGAAGAATTTTCAAACATTAAATTGATCAATGAACTTTCAATGGCATTCAAAAGATTATCCCTCACGGAAAAAAATGATGTATTAATATTTGAAGATCAAAATAATGTTCTGAAATTCTCAAGAGACAAAACAGATATTTAGTCGTTCAAAATTCTAAAACTAGCGAATTTTTACATTACTGTCAAAAGTAGCGAACTCATCAACAGAAATTCCTACATCAGCAACAAAATAAGAAAACATACCTTCCACCTTAACTCCATCATTATTTTGGTTCACATTGGAAGCCTTCTTGGTTATACTTGGAAGAGCTTCATCGCGTGCTGAATTCATACCACCCATATAAATTATACCCACCGACATAGAATGTCACTACGAAATGGTAAAGAAAGACTTATTTTTAACCTATAGATTGTACCTGAGGTTGGCCTAGACATGTTTTGATTAGTGGTCTCTGCCTTCTTGGATTCTTCAGAGCTGAGATGTTGCACCAAAAGATTAGCAGACATAAACGAACAAATTGAAATAATCAGAGTTAATCGGAGAGGTTTACTTCATTCCATCAGAAAGGTGAGGTTCTTTCAGAGTCATTTCTGCATTTGAAGGAAAATCTGCATGAAGAACATAACATGGAACAAAAGCTTGTTTTATAAAAATAACATCCATGAAACTTGACATTGCAAAAGGCAACCAAAAAATCGGAGTGCAGAAAGAATGCATGCACCCCAACATTTAAAAAAAAGACAAGCAGGGAGTATAGATGATCCAAAGAAAAGTGATCAGTAAAACAAGCACAAGTTAGAAAACTTTCCTCAGATTTTACAAACGCTGTCGATCCGCGAGAGAATTTTTTTCAGAATTAGCCAAAGAAAATAATAACATAAACGACTGCATAGGCATAACACGTTGAAGTGTTAAACTTGGTATGTTATAAAAGAGCTAAAGAAATTATTTTGTTCATGGCAAGTAAAAATATGTATTCTGGATGAACTTCCACGTCATAAATATATAGTAGCATGTGGAAAATACACAATGCATTCTTTATCAGAAAATGAACAATCAACCTCTAAGTTTCTCCCTTTAATAACCAAACTTTCCCAAAACTGGGTCCAGATTCTGTCGGTGAAACTACAATTGAGAATAAATAACATTTTTCAACTTGCACGACATATACCTCTTTTGAAATTATTGTGGTAAGTAAATAAATTTTCACAAGTGGACTGTGAGATTAGACCCGTCGGATTAGTCGGTCTTTGGGTCGGATACCGTGTTTCAAAAAAAAAAAAAAGGGTAAACAAATTCACCTTGTGAATGGCATTGGAATATTGTGGCTCAAGTTGTTAGATATAGCTAATTGAGAAGCTTCCCCTATTAATACGAAATCTACTTACGGGTATAGCATAACCATTAGAGATAACTTAATATCATGGAATAAAGAAATCTAGTCATGGTTGCTGTGATTGTTGTTGAATAAAAAAAGTAATCAAGTCAAGCATGCAAAATCTCCACAAATTGTGATTTCGATCATCAAGAAGCAAACCTTTCTTGAGTTGATGTCCCTTTGCCATGGCAAGGAGTTCCTCTTTGTTCTTTCCCATAGAATAAGACAAATCCTACGTGCACATACAAACAATTACACCATGCATTCAAACACAGGTTGTATGTATGCTATCAATAACAAAGTTGTCAAATAGCCTTACAGGTAGAGGAAAACATGGCGAATTCAGATATACAGAATTATAGTGGTCAATACACTGAGATTTGCTTTTTGTCCCAACATTTTCAGCAACACCGTTCCAATTCCCAAACCCATACATGTCAATGGCCTAAAATGAAACAAGCTTGTTATGATACACATATTTTATAAAAAGAAATAAGGTAAAAATGCAAACAACATTTAACATATAGCAGGTAAGAAGGAAGAAGATAAAAAAGTTCCCCATACTCAGACCACATACCTCAATAAGTAACTTCTCTTCACCTGCACTCCAATCTGGAGATGTAAGCGGAAAAGATAGACTATCCTGTAAAAAGAAATATATTTTAAAACTTCATGTAGTACACAAATTCATCCATGCTGGAAACTTCATTCAAAATGAAATATTATTGCCTTCAACTTTAAAAGATACATGTATGCTGAAAGTACACAGATCAAAAAAGAGTTGAGAATTTCATTCAGCTTTTATCTCATTATGGTAGCCATAAAGGGAATAAATAGGAGGAAAGCTTGTGCTATGCTCATTACAGAGTTCAGAAAATCACTTTTTATGAGAGAAGTGATATATAAGCATATCTGATTAAATCAAATGGAACAAGTCAGAAACGGCTTATTTCAACATATTTAGTGAAAAGTATTTTCCGAGGGAAAAGAATAGCTATCATCCTAATGTGATACTGCACAATATTTATAGACTACAAAAGAAAGTACAAATAGTTTTCCATGTTACTAACAATCTGTTATTCATGCAGCAAATCATCACCATCAAAGGACTTCATATCTAGATAGTTAGTGTAATCTCTAGTATTTAGTTCAATCCTGCTGATTCTTCATTTTATTTTAGGAAATAAAATTTTATTACAAGAAAAGGAAAGATATAAAAAAACGAAAGCAAAAAAGATTCCATCCCATCCACAACACTGACATACAATATCACATAAAGAAATTTAAACAAAAACTTTATCCAACAACAACCAATAAAACATTTTCCTACTAGGTGGGATGGTTATCAAAATCACTAGTTAACTCGTGGATTTGTGTGATACTGCGATTCCCGGTGTCTAACTTTGGTCGACTCGGTTGAGGAAACTGTTTTTCATTGCTTTGAATGAAATTGTGAGTTAACTGGTGGACTTGCATAAACTCGTGATTCGCAGGTTTAGCACTAAGTTTATGAGGTCAGTTCTTTTAAATTTGGTCCAACTTATGAAACCCTATTTTCTTCTCTTGTTTACTAATGAACTGAGAGTAAAACGAACGAAAATAGTCTACAAGTTGCAACCAAGACACTCACCGACGATGCAGATGTTGAAGATCCTTTGTCATCTAGGACATAATTTGATGAAGATGACGATGACAATGGAGATGATGTCATTGAAGGAATGTTCATTTGAAGAAATTAACTCTTCTTTTAAAATGTTTAAACTTTAGGGATTTTTTTTGTTAATTGTGTCATTTGATCATTTATGTAGTTTAATCATAGGTGACGGTTAGTATGGTGGACTTAGAGTTGACCATCATGGTGAAGTTAAAAATAATCATTGATTCAATAGTAAATAAATGCAATAGTCAGATTTAATATGTTTCTTGCCGCTTTACTTGACTAATAGGTCACTCGTATAAATTCTTGACCATTGCCTTTGATTATTATTAAATCAATGGTTATTTATTAACTTCTCCATGATAGTCCAATCTTTTAAGTTCACCATGTTAACCGTCACCTTGATCATTTATAGTACTGTGCTTTATTATGTTGACTTGCGACTTTTTTATTATGGAATTGAAATTTTTAATTTTTGTTGTCTTGATGATATTATAAAAGTATATATGTCATGTGTAAAAGTTTTTTAGTATTATTTCGGGGCACTAGTTAAGGCCTTTAAATATTAAGCAGACTCATTGTTTACGATCCAAGTTCACCTAACGATCGGCTACATGGATAAAACAGCATCATGTCTAATGATAGACCATTTAAAACAAAACATTTTTTTATCTGTTTGGCCAATAACATTTTGTGGTCTCCCTCCACCCTAGATATTGTACATTCCTCCAATTTTATTTTCAGAAAAGAAAGAAAAAAAGACGTGACTACGTGAAAGTAACACAATAATTATAAAGCAGGAACAACTCAGAAGATTTCATACCATAACCCGATATGGATGATTGCTTTTATGAGGAGTCAACTCAGCACCAACAAAGAAGCACTCTATGCAGAGATCAAAATCTTGACACACAGCGCATTTGATGTGAATCTTCCCTGAAATATTTTTTTTGCAGTAATTACAGTGATATAGTGATACTTTGCCATCAGTTATTCCCATGCCTACAACATTTAGAAAACGGTGTTACAGAAGATAATATCGGTCTTTTGATGAAAAACGATAATGTGTTAATGAAAATCACCTGCATATGAAGCTTCTAAATCATCAGCATTTAAAGCGACCTTTTTTCTCTTCGACCTAAAAGCAGAAAGCAAAGAAAGAAACAACATTACAACATATGTGGCATTAAGCATTCAAGCAGAATTTTAATGCATCGAAGGGCATGCTTCAAAACAAAAATCTACTAAAACTAAAAAAAATAAAATCTAGGACAACAAGAAGCACACATTGCTTCTTTCATAAGTCCACTCACCCCTGCTGAAGGGATGAATTTTATTTTTATTAAATATGAATAAGAAAAAGAACCGATATTATGCAACTATTCACAGGAAGACCATTTCAGATTGAATTTGTTATTTCTAATTGTCATCTTCAAACCTGGAAATGCAACCACCCTATTACATACTTGTTTTAAACAATATTAATCATAGACCCGCTAAATGTCTATCTTAAACATCAAATATATTTTCTCACATAAAAGGGACAAACAGTAAAGAATGAAAGAATAAAAAAAAATGTATTCTTGCACAAATATTAACAGCCTATAACTTTCCCACATTGTACTTTACACCTTCGAAGTTGAAACCCATGAACAAACCTATACGCTTGGAAAATCTTATAAACCGATTTGACAGAACATGTAAACAACTAAACACCTAAAGGTAATCCAAAATTGTTTGTTGCCTCGTTGTGGGCGAATGCAGAAAGTGGAGAAGAAAAATATACATGAAATTCAACTTGGTTTGACCTATAGCACAGTAAGGGACTAGGCCACTTATAAAACGAGAAAATTGAAAGTTCACTAAGATATGATCAATGAAGATTATAAAAAGCAGCCGCTCTGCTCATAATTACCGATAGTTTGTACAATCTAAAACCAACTAATCCAGTCACTTAACCCCCTCTCCTAAGTGACATTTAATATGGGACACAGGGAGTATGATATTCCTGCCACATCACATGTTAGGCGAAGCCCGTGGTAACTAGAAGCTACATAACTACAATTTCCGGAGCTGTAAGAAAAATAAAATCCACAACATCTAACTGAAATTTTCCATGAGTTGAACAAAAATGAATGAGTAGTTGAACACAGTTGCATAGTAAAATGGGAAATGGAAAATCCTTCAATAAACATGTGACTCGAGTTTTATAAGATGGCTTGATCATGTCATTCTTTTAAATTGTTCATGTTATATTTAATTAATTTTCTGTAAAGATGATTTGTGATATGACATTATAACTAATTTGATCCATATAACCAACCCTGCCTTAGGAAACCAGACAAGCCCTAAGATGGTTTTTAATACCGTTCTAAGTTTTATGAACAGTTAGAAAAATGAATAAGAAATAAAAGTGACTTGGAATGTAAATTAATTTAACCACGGCCACTGAATGAAAACAATGAAATAATCTTCCAATCCTTATTCATTGTTTATTTTCTCAATTTGAAAAAGAAAAATTATCCCCCCTTCGTTGTCCAAAATCCACCGCTGAAAAAATTATAAGGATTTCGGAGTAATCATAAAGGACTAAAGAGCAAGACGCATAAATTCATACGAATTACGAAGCAATATCCAGTGACTATGTGCTCTTATCAGAGGCAAAATCTTTATTATACAATCATAAATGAATGATCAAAACTATATTTAAGCAAAACAGCCTCGGCTTTATGGTCAATCAAGATCTATGTCTCTCATATTCCAAGCTCTCGCTTAGTAGATCTTGCTCATACCAGACCACCTAATAGTACTCTTCTATTTTGTCTAAAACAAACACAATTGTAAAAGAAAAAATGGCATAAGCACGGCAATAACATTAATGAGAGAGAAGAACTGGTTCTATAATAAACAAGGTTTCCTAGTCCTGTGGCAACCATTTGAACAGTTAGAAATAAATAAAATAAAAGTAAAATGTATGTACATAGGAAGTATAAACACCACTTTCAGCATAAGATAAGAAGATAGAATCAAGATATATAAAAGTTCCGCTAAGTGTACATTTTGAAAGAAAAATGTCCGGAATAAGAGGAATTAAATAAGGGTAAATCACATAACCTTTCCATGGTTGTCAGACTCACGAGTTAACTTGTAAACTCTGACGAGTAAACTTGATGTTTAGGTAGCAATAGCAAGTCAACGAGCACAGACTCGTTTTTCAGTATACTCTAGTAAATTCATTTCAACTCGGGTAGACAAACGATTTAAGTCACGGATTAGAGAGATTTATGGCAGCAAAACGAAAAAATGTCCAAAACGCAGCTTTGAGTATGTTTCATTTGTTCCATTTAGCCTTTTCGATCATAGCCTCTCATGAGCTCTCGGGCATTCAAGTGAAACCTTTGTCCTTCAATTGGGATTTAGACCTCCAACCTATTTACGATTGAAGCTTCACCCAAGCTCAGACCTTTGAGCAAAGACTCGGCCCCTCTTTAAAATTTCACGTAGAGTTCCCTTTGCAGACAAGCTTTTGTCCTTCTAGTGAACACCTTTGATCGACAAATCTCTAGCAAAGGCCAGCAGAAAGTACTGCACAATCTCCGATGATTTTATTTCCCTCTTTCAACCTCAGTTACAACCCCCCGATGCTAGGAGCAATGTGTTGCAGGTCTAAATCTTTAGTCTTTATTGGATATCAATTTCATGATTTAGCATTTTGATTAGACTCTTTCAATTTCACCTCTTTATTGGGATCACCATTTAACTTATTATTCTTTGGAATGTGATTTTATTCTTTCAGTTTGATTCTTTTAGTTCTGTCATGTAGTCTAATTCTCCATTTAATAGCAAGATTGTGGTTTTCTATTTTGCTTTATTTGAATTGGTAGTCAAATTATTATTTTAATGGTATTATATTACGTCTACGTGTCACTTAAAGGTTACGAGTCGAGTCTACGGAAGCTCTCCTAGCTAGTTTAAGAAAACTCTCGAGTTCAACAGGTGACTCTAATCTAAGCATTCCTTATTCAATTATAATTAAAATTTTAAAATTTTCTCAGTTTGGAAAAAGATAAATCACCCCCTTCCAGCCCTTCTCTAAAATCAAACCCTAAAAGCCAATGAGGATCTCAAGAGCAAAATACACAAACACATACTTACGACACGTAGTCAAGTGACAAAACACTCTCATGAAAGGCATCAATCTTATATAAACAAGATTAATTTATCTCGCCTTTACGCTCTCACTGAATATGTCTTCTTCCTTCTCATATATATATACCTACTAGTACGCCTCTTTTGCATAAAAAAAAAATATAACAAAAAAAATTGGCATAAGCATAACAATAACATAAACAAGAGAGAAAATTGGATTTCATAGTATACAAGAATTCCTGATCTTGAGTCCAAAAAAAAAAAAAAAAACCAGAAAGTCATGGAGAAAAAGTTGATGATATGTTAAAGTTAAACCCTAATTCTCAAACAACGTCCAAATTTCCTTAGCATATAAAAGGATGGTATAACCTTGATCCCTATTACAACCAAGAATGAATATATAATAATTTAGGGATTAATTCATTTCATATCATTGTATAACGTGAACAACACATCAGAAGAATGTAGTATATAATTAGCGTTCGTGGCAAGTTTCATTTGATAAGATGATAGCAAGCAACAAAGAAGAATTGATAATGAGAAAGAAACAAACCTGTTGTCGTGAGCAGATGAGCGTGACGCGGCGCGGGACTGGCCCATTTCTCAGTAGCAAGCAGCAGCTCAGCGTTAGTTTTGTGGGGTATTTGCACTCAGAGAATCCAAACCTTTGAAGTGGAACCGTTACTTCGTTTTTTTGACTAAAGTGGAACCGTTACTTATATACTACAGCGTCTCCTCATTTTTATGTTTCGTTCCAGCGTACCAATTTCTTTCTCCAATTTTTTTTTTTTTTTTTAGACTTTTACATATCTCGAATTTTGCTTTTTAGTGTCACCAAAATTCTTGGTCATTGCTGTTAAGTAAAGTGTAGTAGGATACTAGTTAAGAAAATAAATAAAGTAAATATTTTTGTAATATTTTAAATATCTCTCTCGAAATTCTTTCAAAAATATGAAGAAGATACATAAGAGTTGACTTAAAAATAAGAATCAAAAGTCTTGACGAAAAATATATTTGGTGACCAAAATCTGCGGAAAAAATTCAAAGAGGTTGAAAAATTTTGAGATATTTATAGAGAGAAAAACTTATTTAACAAAAAAAAAAAATCGACTCATTTTTATGTTTGGTTCTATATATTCAAATAAACATATTCCCTCCGTTTTAAAATGAGTGTCGTTTTAACAAAAAATAATTGTTTCAAAACCAATGTCACTTTCAGTTTTCAATGCAATAATAATTTTTTCTTTTCAATTGTATCATTCAATTAATATTATATACACTACTTCCAAAGTATTATGTTTTCTTTAATGAAAAACTAATCAATAGTTGATTAGGATAATTTGGTAAAATAATATCTCTCTTTCTGTTAATTAATGCATTTCTTAATATGTGTCTAAAAACCTTAAACGACATTCATTTTGAAACGGAGGGAGTACATCACAATCCAATTCAGTCCGTCGAATTTTTCTTGCGATCTAATATAGTCTTTTATGAAAATAAGAGTCATGTTAACAAATGTTATAAGGACATTGTTTAAGAAATCTATAAAAAAAATATTAAAAATAGTAGTTAAATACATATAAAAGACATAATTATGCAATTTTCTATATGACATTTATCAGCATTTCCTGAAAAATAATATTATTTTTTTTCAAATAGTCTAGCGGATAGAATTCATCTTTTTTAAAGTGAATAAATGGAGTGTCCAGAGTTTGAACTCTGACCCCTATATATAATAATGTATGTCCCTGCCAACTGAGCTATATTATTTGATTTATATAATTAAAAAGAAATATGTATTGAACACAAAATTTGTTATCAACAAACTACCTTATTATCTCTAAAAAAAAAAACTACCTTATTATTTTTTTTTTCTTTAAAAAAACAACAAGGTAGTTTTTATACAATTAACAAGTCAGATTTTATACGATTTTTGCTCTTTATAAATTTTGTCTCTCTTCCTGGGTACAACATCAACACTTATTTAATGTGTATTTTATATATAGTGTGAGATAAAGTGTTAAGACCCATTTTAGCCTTAAGAAAAACTGTAAGACTCAATTTAGTCTTTAAGAAAGAAAAAAACAACTTTTAATCCTTGAGAAAAATAAATTGAGGCAGCTTGGTTCCTATCTTTTTTATCCATTGCTTCGATGATGGAGGAAAGAAAATAATATTATTGTTTATTACTAGTTTCTTATCAGAAAAATATAAATAAAGAAATAATATGTATAAGTAAAAATTTCTTTCAAAAAATATATAAGTAAAAATGACATGAACGTCACTAAGCAAAAAATTATATGTGATAAAAATAAATTAAAATAAATACTTCATTAAAATTAGAAAATAATTCCAAATATAAAACAAACAAAAAGAATAAACATATTAAATAATTTCCTAACAAAATAACTATTTCTAATTTTTCTTTTTGTTTATTTCTACTAAAAAAATAATATTCATAATTTATTAAATTGGAATTTGTTTATTTGATTATTACAAAATAAATTTTATATTTTTGTAATTTCTCATTGTTTGCAGTGAAAATATTGTTTAAATTTAATTTGTCAATAATATTTATGTCATAAACTCTTTAACCAACATAGCAATGACAACTCAATCATAAACTCAACTAAAAGAATAAAATTTTAAAGACCGTCACGCCTACGCCCAATTTTTAACTATAACATTTTTTCATTATTAGAAAGGTAACATTTTAAGTGCGTTTAAATACAATATAATATTTGCTTTTGTTTTCTACTTTAGAGTCCTCCTATTTTTCTTTTTTCTTTTGTCTTCTAGTATACAAAGTATAGGGTATATATAGACTTAGGCTTAGAAGCAATGTAGTAGCCAGACTATAATCCAAAGTCTCGGTCAATTGAAGATAGATAAATTTAGAAAGAGGCTTCACATTCGTTGTATCAAAAACAAAGTGTTGCTTTTAGCTAGACAAGGATGTGAAACTTCATTCAGTTGGTTATTATTAGCAAGAGTAAATTGAGATTCAGGGATCAACATTGCTTTTTCAAAAGAAATAAATAAACATGCATGTCTTTCCTTCCTTTCACCTTCTCTATGATCAAACTACTGCTAATCATTTTTTTTTTTCTTTCTCTTTTTCACTTTCTTTTATTTTCTCCATCAGTGAAACCAAAAATAAGATGATAAGGACTAACAATATCATTATTTTTCTTAGGGATTAAATTGAGTATTGTGATTTTTTTTAGAGACTAAATTGATATTCGTTCAAATTTTTCTGTGTCTAAATAATAAAGCTGAAAAAAATCTTAGGGTTTGTTTGAATTGACGGTTTTGAAAGAAAGAACTTACTTTTTTAATTTAAATTAAGAACACTATAAAACATTTTTCAAATCAAATAAGTATACTTGAAACAGAATGTGATTGTTCATCATGTTTTCTTTTAAAAAAAGTAAAATATCAAATATACTTTACAATATAGTTCTAACCCTTCAAAATTCTCTCTACCAAAACCCTTCAAAAACTATGTCCCATACAGAATCAAAGTAAATTGTTGAAAAAATAACAGTTAATGTCAGTTTAAACTTTGTAATTAACATAGAAATAACAACAATTTAAAAAAATAAAAAATAACTTCTTGATAAAATATGAGGGAGTAAAATTAAAAGAATGGTAATGTGAATTTTTAACCACTAGACTATTTGATAAAAAAAAAAAAAAAAAACTAAATCATTAAGTTTCATTATATTCAACGTCATTAACATTTTTTGGAGTTTGGTTTCGCTCCCTTAAGAAATCAATTTGGGCATGGTTGTTTATTTTTTTGTCAAATAGATTAGTGGTTAGAATTCACTTTTTTCAAAGTGAATAAGTGGGATGTACGGGGTTCGAACCCCGACCCCTGAATTTAAAAATGCATATCCCTATCAACTGAGTTATGCTCATGAGGACAATCATGGTTGTTCAAATCCCTAATTTGATTTTTTTTACCAAGTTCAAATTCACAAATTCGAGGATTGTGCTTACAACACAGGGAAGATCCAAACTGAAAAGGACAGACATGTAGCATAGGTAAAATGTCGCATGAAAACTTGTTCAGTGCTACATTTTGTTTACAAAAATAATATCTATAATTTAAATGTTTAGTTATGTGCTATTGTTTAGAAGACAATTGTTAGGGTGGAAAAATGTCTTAAATGATGCATAGCGCACCTTTTTATTAAGGGTTAAATCGAGTAATACCAATAGACAATAAGGATGGCTAGCAAGGGTATGCTTGGTGACTAAGAAAATAAAATATACTACATTGATCAGGTTCATAGTGTAATCTTAGGGACAAGATGAATAGAGGGACTAAGTCGATGTTTGGTATAACGGTGATGGGTATGTCAGAATTCAGATGATCCATCATGATTTTTCAAAAGTTATATAGTGTGGTTTTTGCAAAATCATGGTGAATCACTATAATTTTGACATACCAACGATGATATCAAATATACACTAAAAGATGTAGGACCCGTTTGTTTAAGATTTTTTTAAAAAAAAATCTATTTTTTTCCCTTAAAAAAATAACTTTTTTCATTTTTAAGTGTTTGTTTGAGATTTTTAGAAAAATCATTTTATCAAAAAAATCTATTTGGATCCTAAAATGAAAAGCTGTTAGGATTAACTTTTCTCAAAATCTATTTTTTTCAACAACAAGGAGATAACACATGTACAAGTTAAAACTCTTTTTTTTTTTTAAATGGATTTTCATGGGTATTAGGCAAACAAAAATAACTTCAGTTTTTTTTTTTAATTTCTAAAAAAAATCTCTAGAATCTTTTAGCATAAAATATTTTTTTTTTTAAAGTTAAAACAAAGGCACCCGTAATCTTTTTGTTGAGAATATGGAACATTTATGAGTTTTTCTAATTACATCCTTTTTAATCCTGGTTGTACCTCAAAATGATAAAATTACCCTTCCATAAAATTTAATTTTCAAAAAGCATCTTCCTTTTTTCTTGGTTACACCCTAAAATCATCTTCAGTTTAAGTAGGTCATGTAAACTTAGTTTCAATAGGTCATGTAAACTGAGTTTAAGTGTACATACTTAAACTGAGTTTAAGTAGGTCATGTAAACCGAGTTTAAGTGTATATTTAAAAGTTCAACCTTGTTCAATGATTCTACGTAATCCCAGTTTAAGTATGTACATGTAAACTTATTTTAAGTAGGTCATGTAAACTGAGTTTAAGTGTACATACTTAAACTGAGTTTAAGTAAATCATGTAAACTTAGTTTAAGTAGCTCATGTAAACTGAGTTTAAGTATTCATACTTAAACTTAGTTTAAGTAGGTCATGTAAACTCAGTCTAAGTATATCATGTAAACTGAGTTTAAGTGTACATCTAAAAGTTCAACCTTATTCAATGATTATACGTAATATCATCAGAGGCGGAACCACTCACATTATTGTGGGGGCTCGTGCCTGCACTAGTTATTTTAAAACCAATGTATATACTAGTCATTTTGGGTGCTATATTTTCAAGGAAACTTTGGAGTACAAGTAGTTGAAATTTTTATTGGTTTTCTTACTGGTAGTCCAGAACATGAGAAAAATTTCAACCTCATTCATTTTTGTACCTCATCATAACTTGATGACAAGTATAATTCCATTTATTTTTTAAGAACAAGTATACTTAAATTTATATTGCATATTTTGTATCTTAATACTTTTATAATTGCAATTTTAATTTATTTCAACAATCAATATATAACGTGTTAGAAATAATTGTTATTCTTCATTTTTATAAAACATTCATATATTTTTATAATTTAGATGTTGCAGAGAATATTATGATGTATATGTATACTCTTAAAAATTATATTTTTCATATTACATATATATAGAATATTGCCCCCCACTTCATGTAATCCCTAGCTCCGCCACTGAATATCAATTTAAGTATGTACATATAAACTTAGTTTAAGTAGGTTATGTAAACTGAGTTTAAGTGTACATACTTAAACTTAGTTTAAGTAGGTTATGTAAACTAAGTTTAAGTAAATTATGTAAACTAAGTTTACATGAACATACTTAAACTGAATTTAAGTTAACTTCAACAATGTAAAACTGAAACTGTCGTACAATGCAGTTGAACAAGAAGAAGAAAATTGAAACCAGCGTTATTGAAAAAGAAAAAAAATCCACTTATTTATATGCAATCGAGTATGAATGAAAGATGTTTTGATTCACTCTTTAATCTGTAAGTTATTTCATAAATAACAAAAGAAATAACTACTTAAACAGCGGAAACTTAAATTAGGATCAAGGCATACCTCCAGCCATTGCTCCTGCTTGAAGAAGTTGAGGCTCTTCTAAACCTTCCACAATCTCACTTTGATGGTGTAAGTCTTCTGAATAGAGATGTTAGGCTTAGGGAACCAAAACTGTTGAATTGCAAGCCTTTATATAACTTCTGCCATCAAGAAGTTATGGTACGTGCAACAACTACTCCTCATTCCAAATGGGATAGTGGGCAGTTACTATAATTGAGGGAAAGAATAAAAGACCACTTTCTGCTTAATGGGTAATTACCATAATGGACCCTTAATGATAATTACCACTTATTTAAATAATAAAGGGAAAAAATCCAACATTCTTCCACTTGGTCGACATATTCTTTCACTCATGATAATAAGAAACAAAACACATGGATCATAGCGATAAATCCTCTATATAATCAAGTATTATCTTCTATGTATCACAATGTATTATGTCTCTAACCAAATCATATAACTTAATGAATAAACTCTTATCATTTATGTTTATTCTGGTTCCAAACTTAAACGGTATTTCTCGAAATCAAATGTGTACACTTTAGAGGTCCAAATATGAGAAAATACCATATAGTTTCATAAAACTAAAATCGTTCTTACAACGAAAATTAGGCATAGGAACCAAATCCCATCCTTGCTACATGATCCTTAAATTTGTCGACGGTTGCATGCCTTTAGTCAACGGATCATCAGTCATCAATTCAGTGTCAATATGCTCAATAGCAATTGTTTGATCTTTAACGTGCTCCCTTATGGCTAAGTACTTAATGTCGATATACTTGATTCAACTTTTACTTTATTATTCTTAGCCATAGAGCCGCAACTGAATTGTCACAAGACATACTTAATGGTCTAGAAATTGAATCCACAATTTCCAACCCAAAATGAAACTATTTATTCATACACCATGTGATGTAGCCTCAAAACATATACAAACTTAGCTTCCATTGTGGAAGTGACGGTCAAGGTTTGCTTTGTGCTTGTTCAAGAAACAACCCCGCCGGCTAACAAAATTATGTAACCGGATGTTGATTTTCTTGAATTAGACACAATCAGCAAAATCTGAATTAGAGTAACCTTTGACCTCTAAATGTTCAGTTTGCCTATACATAAGCATGTAGTTCGCAGCTTTCTAATATTTCATACTTTGATTACTATGAAATCTACTTAATATACCAATTACAAATGCAATGTCAGGCCGTGTGCGACCTAAGCATACATTAGGCTTCCAAACAGCGGGAGCATATGGAATATTAAGCATTTGTTCCCTCTCAAAATCGGTCTTCGGGCATTGTTCCAAATGGAACCTATCACCCTTCACAATAGGTGCTACACTTGGTGAACAATATTTCATCCGAAACCTCTCTAAGACCTTATTGATATAAGCCTCTTGTGACAAGCCCAAAATTCTACGAACTCTGTCTCTTTTAATCTTAATGCCAATGACATAAGAAGCGTCACCCATATCCTTCATATCAAAACTCTTAGAGAGAAATTGTTTCACCTCATAAAGCAAACCTTTATCATTGGTAGCAAGTAAAATATCATCCACGTACAAAATAAGGAAACAAATTTTACTCCCACTGGCCTTCTGGTATATACATTAATCCATAATGTTCTCTACAAATCCAAAAGAAGAGATGACATCATGAAATTTTAAATACCATTGACGGGAAGTAGTTATTAAATACATTTGTTATCAGAGCCTTCTCTATACCTCTGTCTTGCTTTTTGTTTTCTGCAATTGGGTAATTCTGTTGCATCCCGTTTCGATTCACATTAAAATTCCTATTTCATGATTTTGTGGTTAGATTTAATTTTTGAAATAAAATCAGTTTAAAATCGGAATTTTAATACGTGATATGGAGATGTTTCAATCGGGTCAAGAGACTCATCAAGAGGTTGAAGATGCATTCTCATAAATTTTCAAAATTTTTACTATCGGTCATTCAGTTGTGGGTGTGCCCCATTTTCTCCAACCGACTCAAGCATCAGCATTAACCAATTTTAGCGCCATACATTATAATCATAATTTATTGGCTGTTACGGTTTGTTTTTAGTTCTACTGCTGTTGTCGTAGACTTTTAATTGTTGCGACTAATATGATTGAATTCTTTAATTTTATTATTACAATAATAAAATATTATGCTATTGTGTCATGGTTTATTTGTTTTAAGCTTCATGATGCAGTTCAACATATATATATTTTGTATCACTATGTTATATTTGGTACCTGCATTGTTGCGTGGTGGTAGTATCACATGCTTATTTCATGTGTGTTACGAATATGACACTTAGTGTTTGTATGTTGTATGATATTTATGCCTAATCATACAATTCTATAAATTAAAATAAATTGCTTACGGTTTATGTAATTTATTTTAAGTTAAATGTCTAGATGATCTATATAATTTTAATTAATTAGGGAGTAGCCACAACATCTTTAATTATGCAAGATTATATATTAAGTGTTTAAGAAGATCATAGTTGTGACATTGATGGTAATTAATTATGTTGAACATAGTAAATCTCATCCCACATGAATTTTTGCTATGTTTTTGTATAATTAATTAGGATGAAATATCAATTTATATTTTCTAACTTACCCTCAGGAATTAGGAAAAGGAACATAAATTGATAGTTTTGTTATTCAGTTATATGAATCTAATTGAATAAAGTTTTAGCCTACATGCAAATTTTATGTCACTAGGTTCATAGTTTGAAACATGATTTACGTTGGTAAAACATGATATTTGTTTTGTAGTCTTAATTTTAATTGTAATTAAGCATGTGCTTAATTTTGCAGCTATGAATTTTTCTGATTTTAAGCGTGAAATTCCCCGAACTGAATGTTGAAAACTATAAGGTGTGGAAGGAGCGAATTCTTCTTTATTTAGGGTTGATGGATATTAATTATGCTATTCGGAAAAACGAACCACCTTCAATTACAAAAACTAGCCTTCCAGATGATGTTGATCGTTATGAAATGTGGGAACGATCCAATCGTCTCAGTGTGAAGTTCATAATGACCAACATCTCGATTAGTATTCGTGGTTGTTTTGATCGACATAATAATGTCCGAGCATTACTTAAGGCCATTGATGAACATTTTGTACCATCTGATAAGGCACTTGTAAGCACCCTTATTATGGAGTTTTCAACTATTAAGCTCATCCATATGAAAGGTGTGCGTGAGCACATTATGCGAATGAGTGACATTGCCGCACAACTAAAGACACTTGAGGTTGACATGTCTGAATCTTTCCTTGTTCATTATATTTTGAATACCCTTCCACCTCCGTATGAACCACTAAAAATTTCTTACAACACACATAAAGAAAAATGGTCAATTAATGAACTCTTGACCATGTGTGTTCAAGAAGAAGAAAGGTTGGCGGTGGAAATAAATGGGTATACTCTGATGAAGATAGTGGGAAAGGACATGATTTCGAACCATGCCAAGGAAAAGGGGAAAGGTAAAATACCTCCCGATGGTGGAATTAAGAAAAAGTTCAAATGTTCATTTTGTAATATGAATGGACACATAAAGAAGGATTGTTCTGAATTTCAGAAATGGTTTGAAAATAAAGGTAAACTAATCTCATTTGTTTTGTTATGAATCTAATATAGTTGATGTTATTTATAACACTTGGTGGATTGATTTGGTTTACAATCCATATTTCTAATACCTTGCAGGGTATGACAAGCCTAAGGAAACCACTTCCAAGTGAGCAATGCATCTATTCAGGAATCAAGATGCGTTCTCATGTGGAGGTTGTTTGAACATGGAATTTAGCTTTAATTAGTGGCTATGTTTTAAATTTGGAAAAAACATTTTATGTTCCTAGTTTTCTAGAAATTTAATTTCCATTTCAAGACTTGTACCTTTGGATACTCTTTTAATTTTTATGAAATAACTTACATTTGTTATCAGAGCCTGCTCTGATACCAAATGTAAGTTATTTCATAAATAACAAAAGAAATAACTACTTAAACAGCGGAAACTTAAATTAGGATCAAGGCATACCTCCAGCCATTGCTCCTGCTTGAAGAAGTTGAGACTCTTCTAAACCTTCCACAATCTCACTTTGATGGTGTAAGTCTTCTGAATAGAGATGTTAGGCTTAGGGAACCAAAAATGTTGAATTGCAAGCCTTTATATAACTTCTGCCATCAAGAAATTATGGTACGTGCAACAACTACTCCTCATTCCAAATGGGATAGTGGGCAGTTACTATAATTGAGGGAAAGAATAAAAGACCACTTTCTGCTTAATGGGTAATTACCATAATGGGCCCTTAATGATAATTACCACTTATTTAAATAATAAAGGGAAAAAATCCAACATAATCTTCCATTGAGATTAATTGAACATCAGGATTGTTTGATCGTTGGTGGGTGAAAGAGAGTGGAATTTTAGAGTGACAATAAATCAAGATTTTAAGAAAATGTATATAAAAGGACAATTTTATTATTATTAAAAACTTTTTAAAAAAAACTGGGTATAACCAGAAATATATAGGGTGTGAATAGAAAAACTCAACATTTATCCATCTTAAAAGCCACTATGCATATATTGTCTATATTTCATATTTTACTTGAAAAACATGTTAATTTTTTCAATAAATTATCACATTTACATTCATAAAATGTAATTCTATTTTCAAAGTGTGGAAAATATGTATTTATATCTGTGTTTTTAACTTTTGGAGATAATGATTTATATCAGAGTACTGAAAATGGGGTTTTGTAACCTTCTTTTATGTATTATTTGAGTTACACAAGAGCATCATTGAATCATGTTAGTTTTGCAATCTCCTACTTGTGTTCTGTCTTGCATGATTCGAAGTTGTTAAGCGTTTCTCATAGTATTAATGTTAAATATGCGTGCGCTCCAATTGTATGGGTACATTTCAATGTTGGGATTTTCATGTTGCATCCAAACACGGTTCTCTTCTCTCTCTCTCTCTTTTTTTTTATTTTTTTTATTTTTTTTATGGTAATAATCATAGTTTAGGTCAGGCAATATTTACAACGTAGGGAAAAAAATCTCAATGATATGTTTCTTGCTTGTAACGCAAATAATTGATGTGTTGTATTAGTATTCTAAACTACGAGATATCGAGTTTGATTATTACTCTAATAAAACATTGAAATAATCTCTGTGAGCTTAGCTCAGCTGATAGGGATATTGTATATTATATGCAGGGGTCGGGGTTCAAACTCCGGACACTCTTTTTTCAAAATGTGTTTGAGTCATCGTAATCAAATGTGTCCGAGTCATGAAACCTGGTCCCTCACACAGATTAATCTTCATATTCAAAATACGGCAGATTTGATCAAGTCAACCTTCCATACCGCGTTTGCCCCTCACCTTGACCGTATGGTTCGTTGGAACAACAATAATTTCAATCGCGTTGTGCTTAATGTGGACGGCAACTGTTTGGGAACTCCAATTCGAGCTGGATATGGTGGTATTATTCGGAATTCTGTTGGTTTCTTCATCTCAGGGTTCTCCGGTTTTCTTGCAACAACGACAGACATATTGATGGCGGAGCTTATACATCGCAGTCTGTTGCTGATAGTGGAATTAGGCGTTGAGGAAATGGTGTGTTACTCTGACTCTATGCTCTCCATCAAGCTTCTCACTGAGCATGCTTCCAATTATCATGCATATGCTCTTTTAATACAAGACATTAAATACCTGCTTCACACTCGAAACTTCTCCATTCATCATTGCCTCGGAGAAGGGAATCAATGTGCAGACTTCTTGGCTAAGCTTGGAGCCACCTCGAATGAAGAATTTGCCAGCCATGTTACTCCTCCAAGTGACCTCCTTCCTTTGATCAGGATCGACGCAATGGGAACTCTTTTCCCTAGAGCTTAGGCTTTTCCTTTTTCTGTTCGTCTTTTTTTCTCCTTCTTTTAGCTTTGTAACCAAAAATAAAAAAAAACACTTTTTTCAATATCATCTCTAACATTCACTTTTTTATTAGGCGAATCAATGGGAGTCTCGCATAAAATAGTAGGATCTAGAATGATTTAACCCAATAAAACAATAAATGTTAAAGAGAGTGTTTAGAAAGAAAGTATTTGAAAGAAAGTGTGTTTCTAAAACTTCTCCACGTAACAATAGAGGTGAGATTCGACATCATATCAATTGAATGGGGCAAAGTTAATGGTGCTGAGCGTTTGAAATAAAGTACTACAACAAAAATCTGAATAAAATATGTAGGAGTCTTGTATGAGCGGATTAACGTGATGAACTTCATGAGTCAAACTAGACCAATTGGGTATTTGACTGGTTTGAAATTTTGAATTGAATCTATTACAAAAGATATTTTCTTGGATTTATATTTTTTTCAACTTGAACTGGTTTGATCACCCACTATTTTTTCTCGAATAATGTAACAACAGTAATCATAAGTATTACCTTGAATTTAAACTAATAAGGTAATCAACAACTATACCATCATCAATCAAGTTTCATCTACCAAAATCAATCTGTGCAAAACACTTTCTTACAACACTACACGCTGCCTGCCTATATCATGCTGCTTGAACTAACCCCCCAAAAAAAGAACAAGAAAAATTCACTCCAGAATTTTGTATCTCTGTAATGCAACCATAATCAAGACTGCATTATCTACAATTGACCGGTGAATCTACACAATGGTTCACTTCAAGAGTGTCACATCTTCATAATAGCTAGTTAAAATGAACACATGGTTTAGAAAATGAAAATATAAAATGTTTCCACAAAGTAAACGGGGTCTAAGCTTCCATAAATTTACTAGTCACTTTAGAAGCTTGTGGAGTACCATTAACTTCTAAAAAACAAACCATTCAAGCAGTAAAAATAAACCAGACTTCATCCAATTCCATACCATAACTTCAGAGCTTCCACCACCTTAGCTAAAGCATACATGGTTCTAAAAAATCAGTGTATTCCTTTTTTTCAATATTAAAATGGTAATTAAAAAATTAATGAAGAGTGAAGCCACCTTTGCACTGATCAACAGTGACAAAAAAATCAACATCACCACCAGAACAGAAATCAGTAAGATGCATCCCTAATAAAGTGCATATCAGGCACAATCAATAACCCCAAAAATTCTCAGCAGAACTTTAAAACAAGCATAAACAGAACCTTAAATTCTCATTAGAATTCACTTTACTCAAGTAAATTCAGATTTCCAACTTCCAACACCACTCCTTTCACATAAATGTTATTCAACCGAAAGTGGCATGATATATCTACCTACCCTTAACACTTGAGATCCATAACCCTCCATCATTTGCCTAATCCCATTATTATCGCCAAGAACATGCAAAAACAACACAAAAAATCAGGAACAAGCGAAAATCACAAGATGGAATAGGCAAATTGAACACGGGTAACAATGAACATGGACGACTTCCTGAGTTTAAAGAGCGGAGAAGAGGAGAGTTCCAGATTGACGAAAGAGTTGTGTTGCAGAGCTTAGAGAGAATTGTGAGGTTTCACTTGGATTGGATGTGAGCGTTGCAAGGATTCAACGTGTTTAGTATTTTGGTTTAGGTAAGATGTGAGAAGTCTGCATGTTTCGTGTTTTGGGTCATAAGCTTTTGGGAATTCATAAGCTTGTTAGTGGAGCTTATGGGAGCTCATAACTCTTATGATATTTTCTCCCAGACAGTTCCATAAGCACTTATGTCAGTAGAAAAGCTTAAATAAGCCAGTCCAAACAACCCCTAAGTATGATAAGTGATTTATGAAAGAAAAAGACCCAGACTTTGGTAAGGATACTGATGATTATCTCGAATATGGCAGGTAAAAGATGTTAATATTTTGAAAGCAGACAGACATAAAAGAGAGAAATATTGAATTACAAAAGAAATTCATGACTGCTCCAAGGACAACAATAAAAGAGGGTGGATTTTTACAAGTTTGTTGAGATCAATTATATTCATAGATGTTGCTAGTTCCCGTGGAGATAAACCAATGCTAAATGTAGGAAGCTCCCGTAGACTATTACCATATCAAGTGAACAACTGCTTAGTTAAATTAACTAACCGTTAAAAACGAATATTTGAAAGAAAGTGATTCGAGGAAAGAGGAATCAGTGACCAATGCAATGGGAGCCCAGAAGGGGGGGTCAAGAAGTATTATCATCAACAATAAAGCAAGACAAAGAGGTCTGTAATGGAATCTCCATTAACTTGTCCAATACAAGCCCTGCTCAGAAGAAAATTCAAGAGATGAAAAGGGAGGAATGTGAAATCTCTCTAAAAGTGGCTCCAGCTGTCCAAAGATCATATAGATTAGGCTTTACATTGCAGTTCATTTTGATTACCTACTAAAATAAAGCTCTTGCTCTTCCAATTTCAAAATGCATGCAAGATTAGAGAATGAAGCATGTTTACTATTTGATAACTCCTATCCTATACCTATTTATATTGCAGGAGCATCTATAGTTTCTCTGCCTAAAGAGTGTACTGATGCAGTAAATATAAGTCAGAGACAAAGCCTATGAAAAAAAAACAGGTAGAAAATGAAACACAGAACCAGAGTTACCATTAACAATATATTTTCTTAGTGATCACTAAAATTTGATCATCTTCATCAGCAGAACAAGATCAGGCATCAATTATAGCTTGAAATCCCAAAAAATAATTCCTTTTACCAATGGGAGGGAGCAATGTCAAGAAACTTGGTGCATATCAGTTTCTATCATAGTGCCATGGTGATAAAGATTTGGTGCTTTCCTCATGACAATACTGACTATGACCATACACAGATCCAACGAAAAATAATTTAAGAGAAGTTTATTAGGAGGCCTATAAGAGCAACAAAAAGAAATGTATTCCCCTTTAACTGCATGTCAGAGTATACTTCCTGCAGATGCATTTTGTAGATTTCTCTCAATTAAATAAGTATGCTACACTTTAAGCTACAGCCTAATAGTTATACAAAGAATACCCGTGAAACTGAAAATGAAACATGTAATACCAGCAATAATAAAACTATATAAGGGACATGAAAAATAGAAGAAAAGGCTTCTTTTTTTTTTTAAATTGAAGTGTTTATTACATGCAACATTATCCATTAGCATGTGTTTGAAAGGAAACACGTATGAAAGAGGCACTGAAACAGCACAGTGTAAGTGCTATGTAGTTATTGTGTGACATTAATTAGTCGAAAATAAAGAAATCTGATTATATGTGTCACTGTCAACACTAAACTGGGGGAATTAAACAAGATTGATTATATCAAAAAAGCTAGTAAGCAAACTCATCAATAATAACTTCAGAAAATTTCTCCTCTCAGTAGTTTTTGGTATGGAGAATGTAACCTAAGAAAAAAATTACAAATACCAGGCTTCTCCTGTTCAGGCCACTAAACTTTCGCTTTGTGCCTCCACGGCCTCCTTTTCCGCTTCCTTGACAGCTCTAACTAGGGCCCTAGTGATGCCCTTGAGATGTAAACCCTTTTCTTTCATTTCTTCTTGCAGCTTTTCTGCTTTTTCCCAATCCAAAGCCTTCAAGCAGAGAGACTGGATCAGCTTCTCGTATTCATCAGCAGAAGCACGTACCCCAAAATCCTTCATCTCAGTCAACAACTCCAAAGCCTCATCAAACCGTTCCAATTTGCAATATCCGCGGATTAGAGTGTGATACATGACAGGGCTTAACTTCGAATGATTCTTTTTAGCTTCCTCCAAGATCTTCCTAGCCTCTTCCATCTCGCCTCCATTCGAATAAGCACTAGCAATAACAGAATACGAGTACACATCTGGTTTCAAACCCCTACTTTCAAGTAGCCTCAACATCTCCACAGCTTGTCCCATTTCCCCAACTTTGGAATAACCGGTAATAACATAATTGAAAACAGCATTTCCAGGAAGCGGACCATCAGCAATCATTTTCAAAACCAACTCTTTGGCCTGATCAACGTCTTTAATCCTACACAAGGCTCGAACAACAGCCGAAAACGGCTTTATTGCACGTTTCCTCCTCTCAGCAGGGATATCATTCAACAGCTCCAGAGCCAGTTGTACAGTTTCATTTTTATGACACAAATTACCAACCAAAAAACCAACAGAAGACAAAGGAGGATACATCTTATTCTCCATCGCTGCCATATACACCGCATGAGCTTCTTTCACCTTCTCACCCTTACACAACCAAGACAACATTCTACCAATTTTCTCACCATCAGGAATCCTCTGTGCATCAATCATCTTCTGACACACAGAACACGCCAAATCAAAATCTAATCTCCTACAAAGACCTTCAATCGTAAAGTAATAACTCTCTGCATCCGGTACACACTGAAACCCATCAAATTTCTCCAAAACCCCTAACGCAGCCTTCCCTTTTCCCAATTTCGAAAACGAACTTACCAACTCATTAAGAATCGCAACATTAACAACCCCATTCTCTTTCTCCCCAATTTCCTTCACCAAATCCCACAAAGAGTACACATCTTTGTCCCTCAATGAACCACCACTGTTACATATTGTAACAACAAAAAACTCTAGAACTTGAGCTGTAACCTTACGCGAATTCTCACTCCAAACCCAGTTTAAAAACCTAACAAGATTCTGAACAGAAACAATTTCGATTTTTTCAATAGCTTTGATGAGAAAATCTTGATGTACATTCAAATCCATATGATTAAGAGTAGACTCAAATGACCCATCATCACTAACTTCTTCGTTCTGAAGAAAAAATACAACTTTCTCCAATTTTTCATCATCAAACTGATAAACCTGTTCTTCCTCTTCTACTCCAACAACGTTTTCATTACCATCATCATTCTGAACAGGAACGTCATCATTTTCGAGATGAACAGCACCATCCTCGTTTTGAGTAGCGATTTGTTGAGAGAAGAATCTAGGGTTATTGGAAAGAAGTGAAATTTGAGGAAAACCTAAGGAAGAAGAAGGTGTAGTTGATAGTGTAGGGTTTAGTATGAAATTAGAGAGAGGAAGAACCTGAATCAGTGGTGAAGCAGAGGCGGCGTTGAAGTTGCGAAGAGGAACACATCTTTGTCTTGAGAGTATCGACCTCCACATTGTTACTTTCGATTTCAATGGCGACACTGCAAGGGATTCGTGAATGCAGCTTGTGAAAAGGTGCACCGAATGAGAGAATGCAGGGTAGTAGGGTGAAGGACAGGATTGGGATATTCAAATTTCAGTGAGGATATTTTCGTCTAAACATATATATCATTACATCCACATTTTCAATAGGGAAAAGATAGACAAACACCCTTTTAAAGGGTGTACATCCATAGTCCATACACACGTTAGACATGACAAAAAATTATTAAAAAATTATTAAAAAAAAAAAAAAAGATGATCAGATCTAGAAAGAAAGAAGAAGGTGTGAAGCGGTCCAATCTCTTTTCTCTGTATATCTCTCCACCTACAACAACTTTCTCATCAAAACCTCCTAACCACCACCACCGCGCCACTGCCGTTCTTACCTCAGATCTTCTATGTCTTCAATGCACATTTCTAGCACAACATCTTCATATGGGAAACTCACTCTTGCTGTTAAAAAAAAAAAAAGGAAACTCATTCTTGTTCTTTTTGTGATTGTTCCTGCAACAAGTTCGCTATTCGTTTTCAGCATTACCTGAGATGTTATGTTTGTAAGCCTTGTCATGGAATGGACATGTAGGGAATTCTTTTTTATGTTAATTTTCGGTAGAAAATTTTACCTTTCCTGTTCTCTGTATGTAATTGTAAACAAAAACTTTTTTCCAAACTAGATATTGAGTTAGTCTTAATAAAATAATTTGTAATTGATAATAATGATAATGATATCGTCAGGAGTGCGTTTGAGTAATTCACTGCCGTTAGCAAGTAGTTCTTGGCTGCAAGAACCCATAAAACTATTTGCATTCACAATTTCTCCATTACCACTTCTGCTGCTGCTGGTGTTTATGGTATTTCCTTTTCCACAATCTCGTCATCGTCTAAAAAAAGTGGCGAGAGAAAGACTGTAACTGCGGAGAGAGAGAAAGAGAGAAGGAGAGAGAGGGAAGAGTGGTGTTGAGGACGGCGGAGAGAAGGATGAAGGACGGTGGATGAGAGTGGGACGGTTAGGTGAAGGGAGAGGAAGAGAGAATTGTTTGTTTGATCTGTTTTCTTTTCTTTTACAAAGATTACATGAGCTTTGACAGAACTGCCCTCAATTAAGTGTTGAAATTTCAAAATTACTATGCCACCTGGAGGTGTATAAGGGTGTGTTGCCAGCTATGTATGTCTACCTATCAGGACTCTTTTCAATATTACATCCACATTTTGAGAAAAATAAAAATGGGAAAAGAGACAATTATTGAGACGGATGAAGTATAATTTTTTTTATTCATTTGCTCTCGCTGTGACAAAGATCCTTGACTCAGGATTAAATATAAAATAATCTCTGAATGTACACTTCCGTTATCACTTTAGTCTCTGATGTTAAATAATTTTGTTAAGTGATGATGTGACAAATGTTTTATGCTGAGAAGGAGCGTGAAGTATCACAGGGACTAAAGTGAAAATAGAAAATGATTATTTTGGTCCCTGAATCGAAAATCAATATCCCCAAATTGAATTTCAAATTCCTAAATCTCAAATCCTTAAATGTCAACTAATTCTCTCTTTTGTTCAAAATCAAATCTTTCATTAAACAACAACTTGTTGTTATGTCCCTGACTGTACATACTTAGTATATGTTTAGTTGCACGGTGGGTGCACCAAAACTCACGTTTACAACAATGAAACGCTATTTCATGAGAAAAATTTTGTTTGGCTTTAAAATAGGCAAATTGATTCTGCAGCCTTAAACATACGTTAGCTTGAAGCTCACATTTGAAGCTTATGCGGCAACCTAACTCAATTCTACTCTTTTATTAAAAGTGCGAGCTTTACCCAAAAACCATAACAGGAAAAGACAAACGTGCCCTGAGTTTTCAGGCGCTCGAGGCACATTACCAATGTGCCTAGCGCATGGGTATATGTCAAAAGCCATGCCCTAGGCGCATGGTAGCCTACACCATGTGCTAGGCGCCTATCTCATGTGCTAGGCTCGTAGTCTTGCCTTTCCTAGGCCCAAATTCTCTGATTTTTTGTCGTTTTAAGTCTTCGCCTTCAAATAAATTGCCTCGGGACTTGGGAACATAATTCCTCCCATTTTGTAAGTCTTATGATGCCTCTTGAATCTTCACAATTCTTCGGATGTTCTTGATTTGCCGATTCTTCAAGGTCGCTAGGAGGATGATGGACTCGATTATGCTTCTGATGTACAATGTTGATTCCTCGAGATGCATTGGACTTTTACATTCTACCACAATATCGTGAATGTGAATGTTTACCAGATTCCAGAGCTTATCTTCCATGTCTGATTGATGAGAAAATATAAGCATCTTTCAATCCTTCCAAGGGGTCACCATAACTCCAAAGAAGATAGAACAATCTCAAGTTACATTACCAATGTCCTTACACGTCAAGTTCTATTCAATCCAAGCAAAAAGATTTATATTGAAGAATTTACTCCAACATTCTTCCTTACCTAGCCGAGTATATATCATCACGGGAACTAATCCAAATAAGCCTATCATTAGTATCTGCATCAATTATTAAATTATGAATATGTTCTTGATTGAATTGAGGAAGTTGAGTATACAAGATGTTAGAGTTCCAAACCTCAAGGATGTGAGTATCATGCGAATATTTATCCATCGACATTTGGATCCAAAGCTTATGGGATTGATGTAAAATGTCCCATATATGCCTGCCCAATAGAGATATATTAGAGTGTCTCGAAGCAATGGCGGATTCAGAATTATTACTAAGTCTGAGCAAAAAAAAATTGCAACACATTTATAGGGGTTTACATAAGAAACTGCAAGCAAATCATTAAAAAATTTAAAGAAATTTATAAGGGTTTATATGAGAAATTTAAAGAGGTTTACATAAGAAATTGCAAAAAATTGAGCCAGAGCCGGGACAACTACCTAGATTAGTCGGATCTTAGAACCACCCCTGTCTCGAAGTATGAATAACTAAACACCATAAGTTTTGGATTTCGATGATGTCTTCCAATAAGTTTTGGATTTCATTGACTAAAGGAATAAATATCAACATCAATATTATCACAAAACACCACTGGGAAGCTAGAGATTTTGCATACTATAAATAGGTATAGCAGTAACAACACTTTTGGCTAAGGTGACGCGTCTAGATCTACTTAGAAGATTCATCTTCCAACAAGTTAACCTACCATTGATTTTATCCAAAATAAAATGAATATAAGAGTTTTTGGCTTTTACCCGTCTACCATGGTGTCAGTTTAGACAATACAACAATTTTTTAATTAATTTAATTATGTCGCATATTTGTGACTTATAAAAATCTAAACCCTCGTAAAAACCTCACATCTATATGCACAATGAAAATTTCATTCTACGTGGACAATTCCTCCCACTCTTCTTCTGTCTATTCTCTCAATGGTGGACTATTGTTAAGAAAAAAATAGTCTAGTATTTAAAAAGGGAATAAATAGATATATGTCTTGAATAAAGACAAATTTGACAAAAATAAGACATTGAATTTTCAAATGTTTTCCCCTTTGTAATTTTCTTCAAATCATCAAATAATGATTTATTCAAACAGGAACTTATCAAGACATATTAACTTTTGACAAAAAATAAGACATTGAATTTTCAAATCTTTTCCCCTCTAGAATTTTCTCTAACCCGATCCAACAAGGGATTTAGGCTAAATAATACCAAATCATCGAATAATGGTTTATTTAAACATCACTCGGCAAACCGGTGGTTAACTCCAACTACTGTCCGACTTGCCAATGCCAATGTTTTAGATGAGTGAAGAAGGCTCCCGCCAATGGCGCGGAAACGCCACTACTGCAGTTCGAGGTTCAACTGTTGTTCACAATAATCCGACCAACCACCTCCTATCAAGGTTGCAATTGCAACCATCTTGATCTTCCATTACAACCAACCACTCGTCGTGGTGTTGATCCGCCATCACAAGTCCACACGATGACTAATCTGCATTATATTTATGCTAACATCGTGGTGATTGATCTGGAGTATACTAACGAAGTAATAACCGATTCTATTAATGATTGGAGAGGTGTAGCTATTTTTTAATGTAGGCTTAAAATTGCTACCTTAAAACATAAACGATAGGTTTAATATAAATTTTCAATTCGACTATCTAAATATATGGAACTAGATATGTTGATTTGAACTTACTGTGTGTTCTTAAATAAGAAAGTTGATATTAATATTAAATTTATTTGTAATCACTATTGTTTCCATAATTTTATCTTTACGAGAGAGTTAATTTATATTTTTAAGATGTTTATTGTTGATTGAAGAAAAAGATGTAAAATAAAAAAATAATTATTGTAGTTGAAAATGACAAACAAGCCATGTAAAAAGGGATAGTAAGTTGTTCTCGAACTTTTTTTTTTAGACAAAAAGAAGGCAAAACTCTATTCGTTTTTATGTGTTTTGTTGCAATTTTACTTATTAGTTTCGTTGTCTTCTTCATCCTACATTGTATTACTACTTCCGCTTTCTCAGAGACATTGAATTCAATGATAGCATTGAGTATCCTTAAAGAAAAATGCTAACACTGAGTATGGCCAGGGTCCAAGGGACACCAAATATTCTTAATAATATATATATATATATATATATATATATATATATATATATATATATATATATATAGGGATAGAGGTTTGCTAGGATACAGCCACTAGTCTTTATTAAAGTATGTTTTAGCAAAGATATAATTAAAAAGTTGTTAAATACACCTTAAGATGAATGTTGTTAAAACACACATTCTAAAAAATAAGTGGGTGTATGTTAGTAACTCCAATAGGCATTTGCTAGAATACAAGAACTTGTTTTTTAGAAGGTGTGTTTTAGCAAGTTATAATTAAAAAGTAGTTAAATACACCTTAAGGTGTAGCTTGCTAAAACACTCCCACATAAAAACTAGTTGGTGTGTTCTAGCAAATCCCTCATATATATTAGAAAAATTAAAGACTTCTTAACATCTACAAATTAAAATTGTTCTTTACATGTCTTCATATTTAAAAAGTATGGTAGAAATTAGGGGTGTTCATGTCCAGTCCAATCTAATGTAAACCGCGATAACCAAACCGAAAAATAAAAAACTGAACCATACCAAAAATCGAAAAAAAACTGCAATTTTAAATAGATTGGATTGATTTTCGGTTCCCCTTAGTATAAACCGATCCAATCCAAACTGAAATATTTATATTTATATATTTATTATTATATGAATTTTTTGTAAATGTTTCCTTAATTTACAATTTTGTAACTATTTTCTAGACTTTTTCTTTACTAATGTTGATTTTTTTTTTCTTTCTTTAAGATATATTATTAATTTACCATTCTGTAACTATTTTCTTTAACCTATTATTTTATTTACTTTATGCTACTTTTATTTTCTACTTATTCATCTTTTTCGTAATCCTATTATTTTTTGAAATGTCATGAAATAATATTTTTTTTTAAAAGAAAATGAAAAAAATATACAATAATGAAAACCAAAAACCAATCCAAACCTAATTTTTTTGGATCGGATTGAATTTTAAAACAAAATCAATTAGATGAACAAATAACAAAACCGAAGAGATTGGATCAAATGATTTTTCCTCCCAAAACCGAACCAATCAAATCCGCGAACACTCCTAATAGAAATCTATATGAAAGATTTCATATATGAAAGACTTAACAAGTATAACATGAATAGTAGTGGGCCACTACAAGTAGATCCGTCGCTAGAAGATGTAGATATTACAATTATTTGGATATATAAATTACCTATATATATATATATATATATATATATTTTATATATCTTACCTTTTTCAAATTACATAAAGGCATATTTATAATATTTGAATTAATAAAGTACAATAACAACTTTCTAATTTTAAAGTGATATGAAATACGGGATAAAATACGGGAGAAAACTTAGGTACAATTTTTTAGGTGCTTTTCGTATGGTTCTTAACTAAAAATACATATTTTTTGGATATAACAAACTTTGAGAAAATTATGGATCTGAGGAAATCATGGTATTTTTAGTTAAGAACCATACGAAAAGCAGCTAAGGAATTGTACCTAAGTTTTCTCCTAAAATACGTATTTTATTGGTGTATGAGAGGAATGGGGGGTGAGACAAGAAGAAAATTTCTAATCTAAAATTCTCAATAATTATCGTGCATATTGAAATTTGTCAAGGATCTTTTAAAATAAGTAAAATGTAAAATGATAAAATCAATAGTTGTTATTGTAACAAACTTGCTGTAACAGGAAAAAAAAACTACTATATAAGTTGTTCCAAACAAGGAAAGTGAACCGAACCAAAGTTAAAGTTGTTGGAGAAGTGCGGTTCTCTCTCTGTCTCTGAATATCTGTGAGTGAGTGAAACAATAAAAACAGAACAAAGCGATGTCGTTAAAGACACTAGTAACTTCTCCGATTTCCGGTTTTGCCCTTTTCGTCCTTTTCCTTGCTCTTCTTCTCCGATTCTCCATCACTTCACAGGTTACTTTTTCAAACCAACAATTTTTTTATTTTTTTAATATATAACATTTAAATTACGGTTTTTGTTCTTTTTATCATTCTGCATCAATTCAGTGATTTAATTTAAAGATTTTGACTTCGAATTTCTGTGTTCAGAGATTGTTCACTACTGAAGAGCTTGCATTGTTCAATGGAACTGATCCAGGGTTGCCAATCCTTATAGGAATTCTTGGGTGGGTATTTCTCTCTTATCTGATTTTGAAATCAAATGGTCATGTCACACTTGATTAATCATGTGTATGAATAAATATGGTTAAATCAACTGAGTTCATCGTTAACAGAGTCAAAATTGTGTAAACTCAACTACATTAATTTTCAATGTGAATTGTATTATTTACCGTTTGCAAATTTCTTATGGCAGGTAATGGCATAGTTACAGTTTTTGTGAACTCTAATAATGTGTATCTGTTTTTTTATAGGTCTGTGTTTGATGTAACTAAGGGAAAATCACATTATGGTCCAGGAGGAGGTTATCATCACTTTGCTGGAAGGTATGTTCTCAAACCCTCTTTCCTGCTTCATCCATGTTTTTGTTCTGTTTGTATTTCTAATCCATTGAAATATATCCATTTGAACTCATGTTTTTCTTGGTTGGGATATCATGATTTCAGGGATGCTTCTCGCGCTTTCTTCTCTGGAAATTTCACTGGTAAAATAGTTGAATTTCACTTTAATTGGATGAAATTTTATTCAGTTTTTCATTATTCTTCGTTTTGAGAACTGATAGCATGTATGATGTTCTAAGTGTAGAGTGATAATAAGACTGATTCATAAGTACCCAAATACAAAGATATAATTTGACGAATATTTTATATTCTCTTTGTTACATTTGGTTTTGATCTTGCAAAGCCTTACCAGGTCTACTTTGTTTTCATGGAGTTACAATTTCATTTGTTTCAAATTTGTATTTATATAATTCAGTATACAAAACTGATCGAGTACTTCCCATCATCTTCATGTTTTAAATTGCAACTGCCACAATAGTTTGATGATAAAATAATATTAAGAAATGCTAGATGACTAAATGGAAGCAATATATGGGCTTGAAGATGATGGAAAATTGCGACTGCCACCTTTGTTAATTTTTCTAGAATCCTAATCAGAGTTCTCAATTTCTGATTTAATCAATGACTTTCTCCACTTCATGCTTGATTACTTCTACAATGATATTCCTTTAGTTGTTTTTGTACATCATATTATATCTTGAATTTACATTTTAACAACCTTAAAGGTACTTTTGATTTTGATAGTAATGAGAATTTGCATTACTGACAGAAAAAGACCTTTAGATAAATCAGAACATCGAATGCATTAAAATATAAAAACGGGAAAAATATAGAAGAGAAATGCTTGCCAAAAATAAGATTAGATTAACCCTAGCTGCAATTTCTTTAGAGTGAAAATCAAAAGTCCCTTTCCTGTATAGATCTAGTTTTGAAATGTTATAGTATACCATGGTACTATTACCAAAACTTTTCCTGCTATTGCTGCTCCTAGAAACAATTTATTCCTTGAACAATATAGTATGTATTTTAATTCTTAATATTCCTTTTTGTTGATCATGTAGGAGATGGACTCACTGACTCATTGCGCGGTCTGTCTAGCACTGAGGTTGTGATTATGTCGTTTCTTGTTTTCCTGTTCTTCTCTCCTTGACTCTATAACTTTCAATTTTTTTTAATTAACCTGAATTAATATGGAAGATAGATGTAAACCTTACCTTAAATTAAACTGCGTGCAGGTCAAGAGTGTAGTTGACTGGAGGGATTTCTACTTAAGATCTTACAAGTGAGTCATATTTCCTTCAATCTGCTACTTTGTTTTAACTTTTAAGTATCTGATTAAAGATATGCTTGCTTTGGAAGGATAGGATAATAGCTTACCTTCTCATGTTACATTAGTTATGATGGCTTTCTCAAGGATAGGATGATAAATCACTACACAAGTGTTTGTTCCACATATGCTCTTGCACTGTTATGAGCGTAGCAAAGATAAGGTTGTTGCGTTGGATGTGTGGTAAGACTAGACGAGATAGGATTAGAAATGACGACATTAGAGAGAGTTGGGGTAGCACCTATATTAGCAAAGATGGTGGAAACTAGGCTTAGGTGGTTTAGACATGTAAAGAGAAGACCCATAGATTATGTAGTAAGGAGGGTAGATCAAATAGAGGGTACCTAGAAATACCTAGAAAAACTATAAGAGAAACTATTAAGAAAGATCTAGAGATTAATGAGTTGGCTTAGTTGTTTGCCAGTCTAGATAGGATAGTATGAAATATGGACTCTTCCAGAGTGTTAATTTGTAATCATTTTATTGTTTTTATAAAATTGATGCATGCTAATAGATTATTAGGAATTGAAAATTAATTTGATTTTAGCTAAATCAGACAATCAATTCCCTTCAATACTTATCCTTACTTTACTTATGTAGGCCTGTTGGCAAGTTAGTTGGTCGATACTACGATAGCCGAGGGAATCCTACAAAATATTTGAAAGGGGTCGAAGCTAAGGCGGCAAGAGGTGCTCAGCTTCTAGAAAAGCAGAAGATTGAAGAGGCTAAACAACCTCAATGCAGTTCAAAATGGAGCCAAGATGAGGGCGGTGAGGTATAGACTATTGTCATTATTCTTAATCCTGTTTTCCATATATGATACATCAAGTTCAGGATGGTTGTGAGTCATGATTATCATATTATACAATGTTAACATATCACTTTTGATTACAACCAAACTATGTTGTTTAACCTAAATTGTTGTCATATTTTATAATTAGCAGTTTAACTTACCTGCATAAATGCCGATTATGACATAGGTTTACATGTTTTGATCAGGTATGGTGTGATGTTGGCTACCCTAGGTTGGTCAAGAGACCAATAGAAATTGCTTTGACCGGGAAGATGAGTAAGCGTTGTGCTTGCTTTGAAGAGTCTCAGTTAGGGCAACCTGGGTTAGAGGTATACGAAGGCTGTGACTACAATGCTAACAGGTGCAAAGTATAACCAGGATTCTAATACAAATAGGAATTTTGTTTTTGAGGTATATATGTATTTTGAATATATGTATATTAAGGCTTATTTTAATGAAGCTAGTAATTGAGGTGTTTGTTTATTACTGTGTTTGTGACTCCCATGTCGGGTTCCACTTATTGAGTCAGTATTTTTGGTGAAGAACAATGATATTTGTACATCCATTCCATGACAACTTTAGTGACAACCTTGTTTTTCTCTCTTCTTATTGGTCAAAAACAATGGAGAGAGAAAAATGAAGAGAGAGGATAAGACCATGATGTGAGTATGAGAGAGAAAGTTGTACAAAAGTTGTCACAAATTGGTTGTACAAATATCATTTCTCTTTGGTGATGTCGGTGCTTGGAATTCGTTCACAGCTATAAAATTTGATTTGATTTACAAACGTAGTTGCATTTTTTTTTTACCACCAAACCAAAATCCTTGCTTGGAGTTAAATTTGTTTGTTTTAATAGACAAACTCGAATAAACATTTAATAACAAAAGTCTGAATAATTCACCAATAGGCAATGGCTAAGCTAATTTACGGTTTATATATTAGTCAAAATTACTACTTTAAACTTGTGTATATAAATTGTTTCAAGAAAAAAAAAATTGTATATAAAAAAGTTGATGCACTCTCATTCACATTTAATGGAAAATAGATTGATTCCATTCACATCATATTACTCTCTCCCAACCCCCTCGTCATCTTTCTCTTTTTTTTAGGGGCATCTTTCTCCTCTTTCTTCATCTTCATATCAACATTTACATTCGATGTAAGATCTAGATGCATTGCAACTTCCATCACCACAAACCAGAATTCATATTTTATCTTTTCCCTGTAATTTTTTCTTTTTTGTTGTTTTATTTCATTGTCAAATGCAATTTTCTAGATTAAATTAAAAATAGACTTGCAGGGTAATAAAATCAGAGCAACTTATTAGAAAAAAAAAATGTTCAAAGTATTGCTTTTTACAAAGAGTACAAAGTATTTCTTGATAAAATCACTTATTAGTTTTTTTTTAAAATAAACTGTTGTGGTAATTAATAGTGCATTGGTTATTTCATTGTTTGTCTCGTTTTTCAAATTGGCCAATTCAATATATATATATATATATATACAACACCTACCCTTTTTCATGAAGGTGTGCATTAGCAACATCCACCTTTTGATTTTAGACAAAAATACCCATTTTCTCTTTTTACATTTGGGATTAAATACATGTCTTTTAAAGACATTTCACCACTTCTATTAACATTCTCTCTTGCTCTTAAACAAACCACTTTATTGCAGGTTAGGAAAAGAAGAAAACTTTTTTACTGATTATTTTTCTTATTGATTAATGAACATATATCTCCTTGACTCTCATAGATTTTTTTTATTGAAACACAAAAGCATCAGTTTTAGTGGGTTTTTCATTGAACTTTTTTTTGCGAAATGTTTTCAATTGAGGATTTTGAGAGAAACCCAATTTTAAAAATTTTGTTGATCTAATTTCATGTACTGCATGCAACAATGCTATCGCTGGAATCCATTTTCTATAGGAATATGGAATTTTTATATAATTCAATTTCAATTAAAAAACAAAAAAAAAACTCACCAGGGATGGGATGTTGGAGAAGAAGTCAATGGAATATGAGAATTGTTGTTCCCACATGTGATAAGGTTGTGCCACACTAGTAAAATACTATTTTACCCCCTCAGCAGTTAACTACCGAGGAATTTGAACTCCGGCTGCAGTTAACTATCGAGGAAATCCTCGGTAGTTAACTGCCGAGGAAATGTTTCATCGGATGAAACAGCCACCTGCTCCCCTACACACTATTTTCTTCATCACCTTCATTTCCACCTCCATTCAATCCCAAAATCCAATTTTTTTTTAATCAATTCTTGATCCAAAATCATTCAAGCATCAAGCATAGGAGGTATCAACACACTTTTGACGTAAAAAAACAGGTATTGTGCATTTTATTTGATTGATTTTTTGGGTATTTTATGGGTATTTACGTCAGTTAGGTAGAACCTTGTCATGAGAATCCTCGGCAGTTAACTGCCGACGAAAACTGCGACAGTGTAGTGCCGAGGAAAACCTCGGTAGTAAGGTGCCGAGGAACTCTTGTGAAAAATTTTCACAACGAAAAAATGGCAGCTACTACCAGTTTTTCAAATTTTTGTTTTTTTTGTTTTTTTTGTTTTTGTTTTAATTCATTATGGCATTGATGTTTATACATTACTTAGTTGTTAATTCATATTTATGTGTTGTTTAATTATAGTAATGGTAGAGAACGCGAAAGATGTTCCGGGAGAGACAAAACAAAATTTTGTCGAAAATTCCGGAGATGTCAAACCGCCTAAGGTTGAAGCGAAACCAAACATTGATGGAGCTTCCGTCCATGTTGAAGCTTCAAAGTATGTTGGCGGCTCCGGTGTCCTCCCACTTCAAGCCCACGAGGTCGACACGACTAGGTTTTTTTTCAGACGATGTTAAGTCGAAAAATAGAGATGAATTGCTTGAGTGGGTGCGTCGACAAGCAAATAAGGCGGGATTTACAATTGTCACACAAAGATCAAGCTTGATCAATCCAATGTTCCGGCTAGTGTTTGAAAGGAGTGGAACTCACAAAGTGCCGAAAAAAAACCGAAGCATGCGAGAACGGGCTCAAGAAAATGTGGGTGCTTGTTCATGATTAGTGGATATCAAAGTAAGCAAACAAAGGAATGGGGATTGAACATTCTAAATGGAGTTCACAACCATCCCATGGAGCCGGCTTTAGAAGGACACATTCTTGCCGGTAGATTAAAGGAGGACGACAAGAAGATTGTACGTGACTTAACCAAGAGCAAGATGCTTCCAAGAAATATTTTGATACATTTGAAAAACAAAAGACCACATTGCATGACAAATGTGAAGCAAGTGTACAATGAACGTCAACAAATATGGAAGGCAAATAGAGGTGACAAGAAGTCGTTGCAATATCTAATATCTATGTTGGAGGAGCACAACTATACTTATTACTCAAGAACACAAAGTGAGAGTACTACAATCGAAGATATCTTTTGGGCTCATCCAACATCCATTAAGTTGTTTAACAATTTTCCAACGGTTTTGGTTATGGACTCCACCTACAAAACCAACATGTATAGGATGCCAATGTTTGAGGTAGTTGGGGTCACTTCGACCGATTTGACATATTCGGTTGGGTTTGGATTTATGACACATGAGAAAGAGGAAAACTTTGTTTGGGTTTTAAAAATGTTGCGTAAACTTCTTTCGTCAAAGATGAATATGCCTAAGGTGATTGTTACCGACAGGGATATGTCTTTGATGAAAGCGGTTGCACATGTTTTTCCCGAAAGTTATGCAATGAATTGTTACTTTCATGTGCAAGCAAATGTTAAACAAAGGCATGTCTTAGATTGTAAATATCCTTTGGGTTTTAAAAAGGATGGGAAAGAGGTGAGCAATCGCGATGTTGTCAAGAAGATAATGAAGGCATGGAAAGCTATGGTTGAATCGCCCACTCAACATTTATATGCAAATGCATTAGTGGAGTTCAAAGATTCATGTAGTGATTTCCCAATTTTTGAAAATTATGCCATGACCACCTTGAATGAAGTGAAGGACAAAATTGTGAGGGCATGGACAAACCATGTGTTGCATCTTGGTTGCATGACCACGAACAAGGTCGAATCGGCTCATGCTTTATTGAAGAAACACTTGGACAATAGTGTGGGTGATTTGAGTACTTGTTGGGAGAAAATACATGACATGTTGTTGCTTCAGTTCACTTCTATACAAACATCCTTTGGTCACAGCGGTAGCGTGTTGGAACATAGATTCAAAGATGTCACTTTGTACTCGGGGTTAGGTGGTCATGTGTCTAGATATGCTTTGGACAACATTGCTTTGGAAGAGACACATTGTAGGGAAACATTGTGCATGGACAATGACATTTGTGGTTGTGTTCAAAGGACATCTTACGGGCTACCATGTGCATGCGAAATTGCTACTAAGCTCCTTGAAGAGAAGCCAATTTTATTGGATGAGATATACCCCCATTGGCTTAGGTTATCTATGGGTGAAGAAAGTAACGAAGTTGCTTTTTGTGTCGAGGTTGAGTTGAAGGCTATTGTAGAACGTCTAAAGAAACTCCCTTTCCAAATGAAGTTTGAGGTCAAAGAGGGTTTGCGGCAGTTGGCATTTCCTGAAACCACCTTGATGTCTCCACCACCACGAAAAGTACCAACCAAGGGAGCAAAGAAAAAAGTCGACATTGCGAGGTCCAAAGGAAAAATTACATCGACTAGTTGGATCCCTTCTTCGTGGGAGGTTGTTGATTCCCAAAATCCGGATAGCCAACCGTCACCATCACCAACAACATCATCGTATAAAAGGAAAAAAGGTGCTCGTCTTGGTAAAACATCACTTTCCCTACTTCCACCTCCTACTCCGTATCCAAAACCTAAGGCTATCCCGGTTATGCGTCCTATTGATTATATCCCACGCTTCATGCTTCCATTTATTGAAAAAGTGGTGGATGTTATCGGCGATGGACATTGTGGATTCCGGGCTATAGCCGAGTTCATGGGCTTGACCGAAAAAAATCATCTCATGATCCGTACACATCTTATTCAAGAGTTGATAGATCATAGAGATGATTATGTTGAAGTATTTGCGGGTGAAGATCGTTATAACTACATTTTAAACGGCTTACATCCTCCCGCAAATACAAAAACTTGTGCACATCTTGTTGATAAATGGTTGACTTTTCCGAACATGGGACACATTGTTGCTAATTATTACAAAATATGTGTGGTCGTGTTGACAAATCTTGAAGTTGGAAACTCGGAATCTTTTTTCCCACTAAGAGGGCCACCACCGTCGGGTAATAAAAAAACTCCCATCTTGTGCCTTGGGGCAATTCCGAATCATTTCGTGCTTATTTATTTGAAGAATGGTTGTCCACTACCTCCATCATATACAGAGTGGCACAATCATAAGAAAGAAGATGCGGTGACTTGGGAAGATGAGTATTTGGATCAACATGAGTTGTTCCGAAAGTTCATGGCTATTGAAAGTGGAAACAAACCGTCCAAACCACAAAAGGAGTCAAACAAAGCGGCACCTATTTTGTTGGACACTCCCGAAAAACCAAAGCAACAATTTGAAGTTATTGTGGAAGATGAAGAAGATTCTATGTCACTTGATCTTCTCCAATCACTTGGTCTTTAATGAGTGATTTTTTGTCGGTGTTAGTCCTTTTTTTTGGTAGAAATTACACCGACGTATATTTTGGGGTCGAAATTGTAACGTCAATTTTTTGTAACTAACATTATGTAATTTATATTGATATATATATATATATATATATATATATATATATATATATATATATATATATATATATAATAATAATAATAATAATAATAATAATAATAATATGACTTTTATGTGGTGAAACTAATGCAATACTTATTTATAACTTATTAATGTTTACGCATTTGATTTATTCATTATTACATTCCATTTAATTTTGTTCTAATATATATATGATTCTTTTCTTAAAGCTTTATTCAAGTGAGACATGTCTGAGGTTGCACAAATTGAAGGACGTGTTAGGTACTCCGCGTTTAAAAAGACGGTTAAGGTTATGATAACACCGACGAACTCTCTTGACAATTTGAAGGCACAACTTAACACTTATTTTGAGCATCTTGGTGAAAATCAATATACACGTCACTTGTTTGGTCAAATGTCATGCATAGACCTAGGAGAAGATAGAGATGAATACGTGTGGAAAACGGCAAGCTATATGTCTTTGCTTATTCGCGACGACGGCGACGTCGGATTTATGTTTCGGAATATGGTGGAAAATAATATATTATATATGTATGTTCGTTCCATATGCAATTGCGTTGAATGTAAGTAGGGATATAATTTAATGATGTGTAATGAGTTGTTTAATTATGGACAATTAATTATGGAAACTTTGTAATGTTTTAATGAATTTCAAACGTTTGTTTAATTTTAACCAAATGTCGGTTTAATTTAATTATGAACAATTGTAAAAGAAATTGTATTTATCTTGTTTATGTCCGAGTTTCAATCTTGTATGGATTATTTTGCCTTTGGAAATGCTCTGGTTTAACTACAGGTAAAAACTGGCCGAAAAAATGGCTTGGAAATGTTTAGAATTATGCAGAATTTGCTGTCTGCACAATCAGTTTTCCTCGGCAGTTTACTACCGAGGTTTTCCTCGGTAGTTAACTGCAGCCGGATTTTCAAATTCCTCGGTAGCTAACTGCCGAGGGGGCAAAAGAGTAAAATACTCGTGTGGCACATCCTTATGTAAAGTGTAAACAGCAATTCTCATGGAATATGGAGAGAAATGAGATAAAACAACAGCAAATTACTTTCCTACCCTCTAAATCTAATTTAAAACAATGGTATTTTTGTCCAAAACCAAAAGGTGGATGTTGCTAATGCACACCTTCATAAAAAAGGTAGGTGTATTTTTCAGCGTAAATTAACTCATGTAGCACGAGAATGAGGAAAAACAAAAGGAAAAAGAGGAATTCTCCAAGTGGACTACGATGGTGAAAAAGAGTTACTGGACCATGCATGCAAAGAGGACCTTTGCATAAAATAGAGATTTATTTGAATTTTCCTATGCTATATATTTGACAACACTTGGTAAATAATAGAGTTTTTCTATCCTTGTAAATTTGCACATGTTAAGAAGTTTAAAGTAGTAACTTTGATTTGAAATTCTAAATCTAGATTTTTCAGTTTTTATTTTTTTTGGTGGTGTATGACTCAATTCCACCTAATATAAATACTATATATGATGTATTAATAATTACTTGACTAATCCCCATGAGCTTATCTCATTTGGTAAATCTTCTGCCAAGTTTTAGGGTAGATAATCAATGAGTTCTGTGTTGTCTAAACTCTAAACAACGATTGCAACTTTATCTACTGATGACTTATCTGTGCCATCATTCTTAAAGTTTTTTTGATTCTGTAAAACATAATGTATGAATTGTATCATATTTTATTGGGAATATCTTGGGATCGATAGAATCAGACGACCATTCCATGGCGGAATATCCGGCACTATCATAAAGGAACTTGGCATGAAGTTTCAATCTATGTGACCAATCAATATAAAACATTTACAAATGCACTTTTTAACAATGACTCACAAACATGTTAGATGGAAACTCACAATGTACCGCCTTTGGGTTGAATGCCGACAAAACCATCCATAGATTTGTTCAAAGACCAAAGAACGACACTGAAATGATACATACATCATTGTTGTTATAGCCAAACATATTATAGAGTATAGCTAGCTTGAAGGCAAAGGAAACCATGACTTCATGTCACATATACATACTTACACTTTGATAACCCCTCTAATTTTAATAGGTTTTCTACCATGGCGATCATATGTTATATTCCACAATATAGATTTCAAAGCTCTGCCAAGTGTGAATGAGGATCCTACAAAAATTTAGCATGTCAAAAGAAAAGAAATGTTCACATTCTATGTAAGAAAATGAGATTATTTTTAAGACTCTTATATGACATGTATTTCATTCAAATAATAACAATGAAAAGTATTCTCAACTTCTCGTGCAAACAGACCAGTAACAAAATAAATTACAAATGGAAGTTCACTTGCATTTCAACAAAATAAAGAAAAAAAATCTAAAAGAAGTAACATCTGAAATATAAAAAACTTACGTTCCAACAGAGCACTTCTAGAATAACTAGCAAACAAGACATCTCCTAAAGAGGGGTTTCCTATCATTGTCACGGGGACGGAAATGAGGTGGAGCCGCTACTTTTTTCAATGATGGCCTTGAAAATATCATCCAGGAAACAACATTAGTAGACACTTTACGACAAGATCGCAAATTAATCTCTCTCAGGTGAATGCAGTTTTCTACCACTTGCCGGACTCCCTTCTCTGTGACATAATAACAATGTTCCAGGTCAAGTTGTAGAAGCCGAGGGCAAATCTTTGAGATTGCATACAGTGCTCTATTATCAATTCTTGAATGGGACAAGTTCAACACCTCCAGTTTGGAAGCTTCATGGTTGATAGAAAATAAATTAGCCCATGAGCAGAAGGCAAAGTTCAAATGCTTAATGTTAAGACATCTCTTAAAGACTATATATATATATCTATTTCAGATATGCAATGGCAAGAGCTCAAATCCAGAAGTTGCATGTTAGGGAACATGAAAGCAAACATCTTGATGTCTTCTTCTTGCAAACGTAAATTTTTAGCCAAATGGAGAGACTTCACTTGATGGTATACTACTGAATCCAAATCCACTGACGGTTTTGAGCCATTTCCTATATTTGTTGACTCCATTCTGATCTCAGCGAGCAAATGAAAGTTCCTAAGGAGTGCAAAGAAGGATGAATAGGTGAGCTGGTAACAACCGCTGACGTTTATAGACACCAAATCAGCAAGATATACAGACAACTCATTGATACGCTGATCATTCAAAAACTTTGCATCTTGAAGATCTAGAAGCTGTAGAAATCGACACTTTGACAGTAGATAAGAGATCCCATGATATGTATAATTGAAGCAATCTTGGAGGATAAGTTCCCTCAAAGGAAGAGCTTCAAGTGCTAGAGAGCAAAGCAAGAAATCAGAAATGCATGAAAAAGACAAATCATGACAAGTTAATCCCTTCAAACTCCCCAATGAATCAGCGAAGTATGGAGTAACTTTATTCGTTTCAATTGCTTCTGTAAAGATTCTAAGAGAGAGAATTCAAAGTGGGTCTCTGGCAAATTGCAGTAGCAATACCAGCACGTGTTAGGAAAGGGCAATCGAACATAACCACCTCTTCTAAAAGCTCACAGTTCCTGCACAGTTCCAAAAACAATGAATCATCAATATAGAAATTACCAGAGAGGTTAACCTTGTGGAGTTTTTAGATATTTGTGATTTTCAAATGTAACAAATTCAACAAACCATATGCACTCCCTTATATCCTTTATATCTCTTTCCTCAACCAAAACTTTACCCTCTTCATCTTTAACACACTTACCTGGTCCATCCGTCCATGTCTCTTGTCTTTCTTTCTCGTCCCTTAGCAAGTTTATATATAAATTTATCTCCCTCCTTGGTACTTAAAGATTGATATAGTCCTTCACCGTCTCTCTATAGCAAAGAATTTTTTACTTAACTAATTGAGTGGGATTTCACCTTTGATTCATGTATGTGAATGTGAGAATACAAATGTTAAATGGGCTTCACTCACTACCAAAAATTTGTTCATAAAATAAGGATGTCTAACCACATACACACTTTTCATGCTAATTTTGATAATTAGAGATTCTAATACAATTTTAATACTTACTTTCGTGTCAGGCGTGGATCTTAGATTAAATTTTCATATTATTACTTTTTTAGCTACTCAAATACTATATTTAATAAATTTGAATTCCATTAAAGTTAGCTCATACGATGAAGATGACCAACTACATATACACATCTAATCGTCCAAAAACTTTAACAACGTAAACTCTAATATAACTTCAATAAAAACTTTGACATGTTACCTAAGTGGCACTCACTCAATATGAACTTTGACGAGGCATGCAAAATCTCTTTAACTTCTGATCTATAATTGCTTGAAATGCATTTTCTAACGTATAAGATGTCATCTTAATAATAAGAGCTGGATGCCAAAGAGCTTGAATGCTTGATCAATACTTTTTCCATCCCCAATTTTACTCATATCGGGAACAAAGCCAACTTAATTTTCTTTTATCAATTATGAGAATCATGAGGGATACTCAATTATATTAATTTCAATGTGTCTAAACTTTCTAAAAAAACTCCAATAACAATATCAATGTGATAGTATGACACAACCATACGTCATTATGATTTTCCACCACAAATGACACTTGATTCACTCATCAATTCAGATGTTTCTATTTTCTTTAAAATAAGTGTTAGAATCATAATGAATACTACAACTCTTAATGATAAAAAGTTGGGTAAAGTAACTCTCCATATATGCACATCACACCAGCTAGAGCTAAGAGTCTAAGACAAACAACATACATCAGTTCAAGAGCTAAAACAAGCTACTAGGAACATCCCAAAGTTTAAGTACACCAATGACCAACCAAAAAATACTCAATCATATCCTGAAATATTAATCCAAGTGTTGTATACTCGGTAATCAGACCAGCATATTTGAAGCAACCACAATATCATACATCTAGCCATAGCCATTTTGATTCTCAATCAACTTTCATCCCAAAATAACCATTCAAATGCGATCTTTCATTATGATTAATACTCGTCAATCACAATATGATTATAATCATACAAACATTTTCATTTAATAAATTTCTCGATAATACCTCATGTCAACTTACTTCAAAAATTATAAGGAACAACTATACAAATATTTTAAAGTAAATAAAATTTCTCAAATCACCAAAACTTGTGCAAGCCAGTATATGATTTCAAAATATAAATACCATGTAATGGACAAAGGTTTTCATGTAAATCAAAATCTTTTCCAAAGCTAAATTCACCATCAATAAAAAAAATTGCAATTCAATTTTGTTCACTCCTAGCAGTTAGATAGATGCGTACACTTAGGTTGTGAGACTTCTCCTTATATATTTGAATTTGAGCCTTGCTTCCTATATGCCTCATTCTTATACTCAAAATTACCACGTTTGCCGTAATATGGAAAGTCGGAATCGTCATGCTTAGAGAAGTACGTCACAAGATCTTCAACGGGTTCTGTTCCATTCTCTGTTTCTCCCAAATTCAGCCGTTTCTCCCCTAATTCCTATTTTGCTAGGCTGATCTTGGATGACACCATCCTGCATAAATATAATCTTTAATTTTCTGTACTGTAATGTAATTTGTTGTCCTTAACAATAATTTTTGAGTTGTAACTCAAAGGCGGTGATTTTACGACTATTCTTCAAGACAACATGGTTTTGGATATAAAACAAGTTAAAATCACATTGAACTCGCTTTCTTCTCTCTCAATTCCCTCTCAAAAATTGTTTGCTTGTATTGCAAGCTTTCTCTGTTGTGCTAACAAGCTCATAGGTTCTTACTATGACAATACTTTTGCTAACCAGGTATTGGATCAACTTGGTTCTTACATCATGTTGGCTCTCCAATTACATCAGCCAATGTGATTCTTCAGCTGCGGTACTTTTGTCCTTGATAATTTTGGTATATTGAAAGGATACTAATAGAAAAAGTCTTTTCAAAATTTCAAGGGTTTAATCTGGTGTTAAAAAGATAGGATTTAGCCAATATATGTTGGTTATTTGGTAAATATTTGTCACAATATCTGTCACTACATGTATATAAACAATGTTCCATTTATCTTTCTCACATCTGTTAATACAAGCAACGACCCACATTTACAAATAAATGAATATTTAGAGAAACACAATGAGATTATGGGTGTGTTTGGTAAAAAAAAAAAAAAAACTATAAGCTACCTGATAGCTGATAAGCTAGCTAATAGCTGATAGCTGAAAAGTTAGCTTATAGCTGATAGCTGAAAAGTTAGCTGATTAAAATTAAAAGTGTTTGGTAAAATTAGTTGTTGAAGTGACTATAAATATAAAATGACATAAAAGGACATGCTTGTTTAATTTTTTTTTAATATCATATATAAAATTTTTATTACTTAACGCATTTATTTTTAAATATTTAAATATATTTAAAATTATTTTCATCTCCAAAATAATAAATGTATTTATGAATTCAATCGAATTTTTTTATTTAACAATTTTTATTCTATTTTTATGAATTTTATTTAACTAAATTTGCTTCACTATTTATTATAAATTTTATATAAAATTATATATTATATGAATTATGAGCAAAGTAAAAAAAAAAAACAAAAAAGTGGACAAGAAAATTTAAAAGGTCATACATGATAAACGTGGTTAGTTTAAGAAGATAGTGGATAGTTTTTTTTATTATAATAAAATAAAATTAAGAAAAGGTTAAAATGGGAAGAAAGTATAAAAAGCTATAAGTTAAAAAGCTACTTGGATTAGCTTCTTAAAAAACGCTATAAGCCAGTGAGAAAAGCTTTTTATCAAACACATCTCATTTTATCAAAACAAGCTTATAAGCTAGTCCAACAAGCTAAAAACTAGCTTTTTTGTGTTACCAAATACGGACTTATTTCACAACTACATTCAACCTCCTAAGCCATATAGAATGAATAATCATATGAAATACATCATATCTTTTAGGAGGATTGTTCACTACAAAATGTCTTTGCACCTGCTTAACACCCTCTTGCAATTTCATATATTTCTCCTCAGATATACCCAACAGAATATCCTTAAGCTTGGGAATTTCACTAACTTCAATCTTAACAGAAAATGAATCCCAATCAAGAACATCACTAAAAGGGAGTACATATTGTTGTGATATTATAATAGGTACACATTCAGCATAAATAGCCTCAACAATTCTTGGACTTGCCACTTCCCACCCACTTGGACAAATACAATATTTACTCATCTTCATTGTTTCATGGTATGAAATTTTTTCTGGAAGTTTTTCATAAACTAACACATCTTTGTCTTTGTTCTTCCAATGTTGGAAAAGCACGGGTCTAATTTTACCATGCATTTTTCCTGCAAAGAAAGCCAAAATTGTTCTGTTCCATGTTGGATAGCCACCAAGTAAACCTGCTGTTTCTCCTGTTACCAAATTGATTTCAGGAAATGATGCGTCTTTCTTTGGATTGAAATGCTCCGAGATATTTGCATTGCAAAGTACTCGAATTGCAATGAAATACAATTCCTTCACATACCATGTTGCCCTTGGTCCCTATCCACAAAATCATTTTTCATGAAAAATAAAAAAAATTAGTCACCTATGAAGCACAGATACGGACACAGACACCAGACACAGAAATGGTCAAGAAAGTACCCAATCATGACAAGAAAGCATGAAATGATCAGCTCCATAACTTCTATTCCAATATGCATATTTGTGTGATATGATATGAACATAATCACCAATAGTTCTTCCCAAAACAGCTTTGTCACGAATAACTGGGTGAAAGAGATGTTCAAGGATCATAACAACACTAAATGGAAGAAAGTAGGCATGAGCTTCATTTGGATTACGAGTCCGAAACAAAGTATTGTTTTCCAATAAGTTGATAAATATTCCCTCCATTGAATATATATTTTTGCAAGGACCATAGTGAAAAAGAGGAGGTTCTCCCTCTTCATACACAAAGATTTTAAATAGCTTCTCCATTAAGTGGTAACTCCTATATCATCATTATGTAAAAAAAATTCAAAAGAATGAAAAAATATAACATGACATGTAAGAGGTTAAAACTTCCTTCAAAAAAAATGTAAGAGATTAAAACTCTTAAATATGGTTTGATCTCAACCACATATTAAATAAGCTTCAATTTCATCCCAAAATTTAGCTCAAAAGATGAAGGTGTTTAGCCCGTTGAGCTCAATCACTTGGTTATGAGGTGTGAATGTGAGAACACAAATGTTAAATGGGCGCATTCCATGCTAAGAAACTATTTTTAATACTCACTTTCATGTCTCACGTGAAACTTGAGTTAAATTCTCACATTATCATACTTTACGCCGTTAAATTACTATGTTAAATGAATTTGAATCTCATTAAAGTTAGCTCACAAGATGATGATGATCAACTCCATATACATGTCTAACAATCTAAGACCTTTTACAACGTAAACTCTAATACAACTTGAATAACAACTTTGTTATGTTCTCTCTAGGTTGCCGATTTGATTCCCCTAGTTATCAATTTAGGAGGATTAGTTTAACTTCTTAAAAAAAAAAAAAAAAAAAAACTTTGCTATGTTACTTAAGTGGCACCTTTGATGAGTAATAAAATCCTTATCTCTCATGAATTGAT